>NW_025334033.1:71251047-71851047 GCF_019186645.2 Phyllostomus hastatus
CCTGCTCTGTGGTCGTCCACCCAGTGAGTGCTCTTGAAGGGAAACTGAGCCGGGCTCTGGCTAGAGCCTCCCCGTGAAACTGGAAGACTCTTCCAGGCCTGCCCGACAGGCATGGTAACCCTGTGTGCAACTAAACCTGATGCTGCCAGTTCTGTCGGGACGGGCAGGCAGCGTGCTGGGGCCCCCGGCCCTCCGGAGCAGGGGTCAGGCTTGACGGGGGCAGCAGGCAGCTTAAAGGAACACGCTCTTTTGCCTAGGGAACAGTTTCAGGGTGGCACAGTTCATGCTTCATGCAACCCTGACCTAATGTGCCAGAGCTGGTTGGCATGAGCAACGCTCATGCAGTAATAACCAGGCCAGGGAAGGAGCCAAAGACAGGCAGTGATCCTTCCTGGGGTATCGGCAGCAAATAGCATTCAGGTTAGTGGCCGGCCCTGCCTTTTCCTCCTGCAGTGGAGTGGGCTGCAGAGGTACACCAGCGCCCTGAGGCCGTGAGCTGGTACTGGAGACGTTCTGTCTCCAGGTGAAATGCACTGATGGGTGTGCGAGGCCAGTGGGCACGGTGGGGCCGAGTCTGGTTCCAGGGTCCCAGTGCACAGGGGAGGCAGGCTTCCAAAGCACCCCGTGTGGCTGGTGGTACAGGGATTTGGTAACACTACATGGAGAAGAAAAGCCCAGAGGAGACTGGACTGGCCCAAGGTCAACAGCACACCCACGTGGGAGCCGGACCCCATGGCTTCCGCCTGAGTTAACATTTGGTCCTCCTGTGGCACTCGGAAGACCCGTCCGATCCCTGCCTGGGACGTGGGGTAGCAGCTTCCCCGCGTGTCCTTGGGGGGAAGCTGCGGCTGAGGGGGCGGGAGTCATGTGAAACAACTGTTGTCAGACAGACCAGGTCCCAGAGGAGTGGGGCATGCACGCCGCCCCCCCCATCTCGTACCCTGACCTGCTGGTGTTCCATAGTCTTCAGGTGGGCTTGCAGTTGCCCTTTGTCCCCACCCTGCAGGGGACCCCAGACCAGAGCAGGCACAGGTGGAGGGGTGGAACTGTAAAGGGCAGAAGTAACTGGGGACTTGGAGGGCAGCTTTATGAAAGAGGCAGCACTTCAAATGATGAACTGGGCTTTGCCTCAGGGCGGGGGCGTGAGGCGGGAGGGGACACGTCTGTAAATGAACCCACTAGTTGAGTGCAGTGGGCAGTGGGGCAGAGGCGGCAGGGCCTCATCTCGGCCTGAGGCCTGTGGACTGCATCAGACTTGAGCTGCAGGAACGGTCGCATTCACATTGCCCTGCTGTGTGGGAGGCTGGGGAGGAGGAGTGGGGGCTGTGCCCTGACTGACAGCAGCTGTACTGAGGGCCACACCGGTCGGACAAGGATGCCCTTCAGCCTGGAAAGGTTAGGGCCCCCAGGCAGGGTTGGCTGCTCTGAGGGTGCAGTGTTCTGGACCGGAGGGATGAGCAAGCTCCTTGTCCTGTATCTCTTGGTTTTGGGTGAAGGCCAGCACCCAGGAGGGTGTCTGGAGGTTCAGGGCCCGAGGAGACACGCACAGTGTTGTCGTTCTGGGCTCCGGACCAGGGACAGCCTGCTGTAATTTTGGGGTTGGGGATGCAAACTGAAAGCAAGCATCCGGTGTGACACCGGCCTCACCTGTTAGGTGCTTCTGATGATGAAAAGGAACCCTAAGTTGTGGAGCCGGTTGGAGGAGGGAGATGGCAGCCTGGCCCTGGAAGGACCTGAGTGTGCCCCGTGCAGCCTGTGGACACAGAGCGCCACCCGGGCTCCAGGAATGTGGGCCGAAAGCCTCCCTGCAGGGGCGCTGCTCACCTGTCTGCTGCTCTGTGGGTCCTGCTTCCCACTGCCCAGACGCCGCCTGGCCTGGCCCGCCATGACCACACGTGACCTGGGGACTTGAGTTTCCTGGGGCTGCGCCCATCAAGCCTCTTCCCGCTTCCTAGTGGCCAGTTCTCCAGACCTGCAGTTCGATTCCTGGGGAGGTGCGTCCGGCTCCACCGGCACTCCACGCGCCCCTCGGACGCCTCCACCTCCAGGAGCTCCCGGGGCAGCTCCTTTGGACTGGGGCTAAGGGGCAGGGCATCCGCGAGGGGTTTGAGATGTGGCTGCCAAGGCCTGCCTCTCGAAAAGGGTTTGTGATTGGGGCAACGGGAACCCTTGGCGCTTGGGGACACCTAGGACGAGTGGAACCCAGGTCCTCTCTGATGAGCAGTTCCTGAGGACATCTGCTCAGCAGCCTCATAACCAGTCGACCGAAAGCAAGTGACACCCACCCTTCCGTGAGCAGCCACCCGGGCATCCGCCACCCCACCTGGGAGGCAGGAGGGCAGCGGCACAGGTCCTGCCGCGGGGGTCTCGGCTGACGGGGGAGGCACGGTGTGCCTTGTGCGGGCCCTCAGAGGCCCCTGCCTGAGGGGTGGTGGGGTGCCTTTGTGATGGAAGTTCCGGTGAGGGCCGTCAGGAAGGGTTTCCCCGGGGGTGCAGGTGGAGCCCCTGGGACGATACCCTCCAGGCCACAGGGAGCCGCAGATGGTGGAGCCGGGCAGAGGCGCCAACGGGGCGTTTTGTGGGAAGGGAAATCGGGCGGTGGTGACCAGACCCCACGACACAAAGGACATCAGGAGGAGGTCGGGCTGCACGAAGGGAAGCGGATGATGCGGCTTCGGGACCTCGAGGGCTTCGGGAGCCTCTGGCATGGCTGGGTGGAGCGGTCCAGGAGGCAGCGGGGTGTGAGCACCGACCTGGAAGTCCCGCTCCGGGGGCACGTCTGGCAAGGCCACAGCAGAGTCTGTGCTTGTGGGCAGTTTCCACTTCTTCCGCATTGGCCGCCACCTCCAAGGGTGGGGACAAGTTCGACTTCTCTGCACCCCAGGTTCCGGGGCTTGCACATGGAGGAGGTACCCAGGAGATCACCAAGTGCCTGGATAGATTATGGGTTGATAGACCTGTGGGTGGGTGGGTGGGTAAATGACTAGGTACACCGGTGGACAGGCAGGTGGGTAGACGGATGTTTGGGTGAACGCACAGGCGGATGGGTGGGTGGGGCATTGGGACGCAAATGAGTGATTTGGAGCATGCTTTCCTCTCCTAGCCAGTTCATACATAATTCTGTATGAAGACCAAGAGGACACAGTTTATTTCATTTATATATTTTTTATTTTTCATTTAGAAAAGAAGGGAGGGAGGGATTAAGAGAAACATCAATGTGTGAGAGATATCAATTGGTTGGACATGGTTAGGCCATGGTTCAGTTGGCTCAGTGAGTTGGGCAAACCCAAAGGTCACCAGTTGGGTCCCCAGTCACGGCAAATGCCTGGGTTGCAGGCCAGGTCCCTGGGGGGGGGGGCGGGGGGCATGTGAGAGGCGACTCTTCAATGTGTATCTCGCACATGTGTGTTTCTGCCTCTTCCTCCCTTCCCGTCTCTCTAAGAAGTAAGTAAAATCTTTAAAAAAGAAGATTGGTGTAAAAACTAAATATTGTAGACTCCCCTTGAGGCATGTGTTGAACTCTTGGCTCAGAAAGCCCCAACCACTTAAAGTTGGTTTGTTTCTACAAAAATTAACTCAAATATACTTAAAAAAAATTTTATGTATTCATTTTTAGAGAGAGGGAAAGGGAAGCAGAAAGGGGGGGAGAAACATCGACAGGTGAGATACACATCGTTTGGTTGCCTCTCACACACTCTCACCTGGGGACCTGGCCCACAACGCAGGCATGTGTCCTGACTGGGAATCGAACCTGCGACCTTTCAGTTCACAGGCCAGGGCTCAGATACACTTTTAACGTGTTGCTTTACCAGCAGTGCTCTGTCCCTGGGAAGGGTGGTAGGTGCATAGAGAAGACAGGAACTTCACCCTGAATAGAGGAAGACCTGTGCGGCGCAAGCAGACATGAAAGACGGGGGTCCCTGAGGGTGAAAGCCCGAGTCAGCACGGAGACTGGGCACTGGGAGGTCGGGCCCGGGGCCCCCACGGTGAGCCCGGGGGTCTGGAGCAGACGGAGGCCGTGATAGCCCTGGCGGCCTGCCAAGGGAAGCCTGCCTCTCTCCGTATCCCCTCCCGATCCAACAGGTCAAGTCCAACAAAATATCCGCTTCCCAGGCTCCTGTTATGTTTCTTAGATAGAAACATGTTTGTTAATAGAAAATTAGCAAACATAAGGACAAACCACTGGGAATGAAAGACAAGGTAACAGGTTTACATTACTATTCCCAACTTTGGGTACTCCTCAGGCACATTATATTAAATAACATGTATTTGTAGAAGTGATAATTTTTTTTTACAAGCAATGAAAAAAAGACAACCAGGAATGTCAACGTGTATATTAAAATAGTTATATTGAAATTTAGGTTTCTTAACATACCAGTAATTGTGACTTCTGGCTAAGATTGAGGGTTGAATCCAAACAGACGCCAATCCCAAAACTAGATTGAAACACTTGTAAAGGGGTAAACTTGAAAAGGATTCTGGGAAGAGCAGGAATCGCCAGGAATCTGTCTGCCCACCCAGACGACAGTTGCCCTGGCGGAACCGGCCTCACGTCACCGTTCTGGAACTCGAGTCTATGGAAGGCTCTCAGCTTCCTTGGACAATAGAGTTGCAGTTCATTTTGGTTACTTCAGACTCCCGCACAGCAGTCGCTACCCCGTGTCCACTCGCAGCCTCGGGGCAAGCGGCTGTGTGCATGTGCACCTGCAGCCACACGCGCACAGCTTTTAGGAACTGGCGTGGCTGTAAAGACCCTGTCCTCCGAATGCCAGGGGTCCGTGCGTTGTGCTGACACGGCTGCTTCTGACAGCGGTGTAGATGAAGTAAGTGGGGGGAGGCCCTGGTTCCTTCCCCTCTCCCCGGCCTTGCAAGCCCTTCCTCCTCCGTGGGCTGAAGTGACTTCCAGGAGATTTAAAGACAGGGTGCCCTCCCTCCTTCCTCTTCGTGTTCTTACACTCCCACCTTTTGGGAGCCACACATTACAGACTAGGACGTTCAAAAGCAACTGGATATACAGGAAAAGTCAGAAACTCGCCATGCGTGCCCAGGGACGGGCAAAGGCCCAGAAAAGATGCGAGAAGACCTTAAGTTTACACCTCAGGCTGACCCTGGCCACAAAGACAGCCTATAAAATTAGTAATCGTAATAAAACAAAACCCAACTTCCTTGGGGGAAAGGGAGAACTTCCAGAGTTAATACATTATAGTCAAATGTCCAATGTACAAGAAAATTTAAAAATTACAAGGTATGCAGTGTAATGGGAAAGTATGGTTCATTAGACGAAAAAAACAACAGGAACTCTTTTAAAATGATATGATAGCAGATTTCATAGACTTTAAAACAACCATCTTTTTAATAAACCTTTATTTTTAGAAGGATTGGAAGGGAGGGAGAAAGAGGAGGAGAGAAACATCGATATGTGAGAGATACATTGACCAGTTGCCTCTCCCAAGCCCCCAACCAGGGACCTGGCCCCCAACCCAGGCATGTGCCTTCACTGGGAATTGAACCAGCAACTCTTTGAAGATTTTATTTATTTTTAGAGAGGGGAATGGAGGGAGAAGGAGATGGAGAGAAACATTAATGTGTAACTGCCTCTCGTGGGTTCCCCCACTGGGGACCTGGCCTGGCCTGCAACCCAGGCATTGGCCCCAGGGAATGGAACCATTGACCCTTTGGTTTGCAGGCTGGCACTCAGTCCATTGAGCCACACCAGCCAGGGCTAAAACAACCATCTTAAAGATACTTAAAGAATGAAAGATGTAGAGAAAGTCGAGAAAACAATGTCTGGAAAAAATGGAAATGTCAATGAAGACTTAAAAAACCACCCCCAAAAGAAGTTCTGGAGCTAGAAAGTGCAATAGCGGAAATGAAAATTTCAGAGGGCATCAATGCAGAAGAAAAAAAATCAGTGAACTTGAAGACAGGATGGTGGGGGACTTCGAGACAAGATGGCTGCACGGGTAAAACAGCTCACCTCCTGGCGAAAGCACATCAGCATTACAGCTAAAATATAGAGCAACCATCACTCGAAACTGTCAGAAATCAGGTTGAGTGGAATTCTGATAACTACAAAGTTACACCACATCCACCCACATTAGTACGCGAGGGGGCGATGCAGAACAGGCTGGTCCTGCGTCCACATGTGGTGTATAAAAATTTGGGAGGGTTATCTTGGGAGTGAGGAGTCCCAACCCTCAAAACCGGGCCCCCACCCTAGGGGTCCAGTGCCAGGAAGATAAGTCCCCAGAACTTCTGGTGGTAAAAACCAGTGGAGATGGAGTTAGTGGAAGAGACTTCTGGAGCCCCGAGCAGTTCTCCTTAAAGAGCCCGCACACAGACCTACTCAGATGCACTCCTTCTCGGCTCAGGCACTGTAGTAGCAGCCTGAAAGGCTCCAGTGGCAAATGGGGGAACTGTAGAGTCTGGTGTCAAGGTGGGAGCTGGGTGACAGCTTTCTCCCAGACAGAAAGGTGGGCAGAGGCCATTGTCCCTTCTCTGAACCCTCCCCCCACAGAGCCACAGAGCCTGCAGTATGGTGCCGTGTCTGAGACTCCATCAACCTGGCTAACACTGTCTGCCCCTCCCTGGAGATCCCCAGACTCCAGTCCCACCTAACTTACAGGCCCACCCAAATTGGTAACCATGACTTCTCCATATGAATGGCTGGTCTTGGCTTATGCTTTACAACTTTCTAAATCCTATCCAACAAGAAACAGCTGGCCTCAGTAAGACTCCAGCCCTCATACCTCTTACAAAGTGGCCCCAGGCCCAGCAATAGCAGCAGCCAGCCTAGATTCACAGCTTGGATTTGCCTGGGAATCTCCAAGCTCAGCACGAGGAGCAGCCATTCAGATTGCTTTATAGCTCATGCAGGATGGCCCTGGGAAGAACACAGGTGGAGGCTGACCTTCCCCTGCACCACGTGGGAAACCCCAGAGGCTGCACATCCAGTGGACAGCTACAGACCGTATCAGAGCACTCCCACCCTGTCCCTGCATGGCCGATCCTCCATGGGGGTCCCAGTCAGTCCTCACAGCTGCCTGGCCTGGGTGGATCCCTTCCACTGACCTGCTGACAGCTATCAAGACTTAACTACAAGAGGGGGTATACGCAGCCCACAGCCAACATGAGGAAACAAAGAAACACGGCCTGAATGAAAGAACAGATCGAAACTCCAGGAAAAGAGCAAAATGAAATGAAGATAAGCAGTCTCTCAGATGCAGAGTAAAAACACTGGTCATAAGGACGCTCAAGGAACTTAGGACCTCAACAGCATAAAAAAGATCCAGTCAGAACTGAAAGATACACTAACTGAAATAACAATTTACAGGTATATAACAGTAGAGTGGATGAAGCTGAGAATGAAATCAATGATTTGATACACAAGGAAGCAAGAAATAGCCCTGGCTGGTGTAGCTCAGTGGATTGAGCATGGGCTTGGAACCAAAGGGTCGCTGGTTCCATTCCCAGTCAAGGCACATGCATGGGTTGCAGGCCAGGTCCCCATTGGGGACCATGTGAGAGGCAACCACACACTGATGTTTCTCTCCCTCTCTTTCTCCCTCCCTTCCCTCTCTTTAAAAACAAATAAATTTTTTTACAAAAGGAAGCAAGAAACAACAAGAAGACAAACAAGACAAAAGAGCTAAAAAAAAAAAGAGAGTGTAAGCAGCCTGTGTCAACTTCAAGAGGTCCAACGTTCACATCACAGGGGTGCCAGAAGGAGAGAGAGATCAAGAGACTGGAAATCTATTTGAAAAAGTAATGAAAGAAAATTTCTCTAGTTTGGTGAAAGAAATAGACATGTAAGTCCAGGGAGCACAAAGAGTCCCAAACAAGTTGGATGCAAACAGGCCCACTCCAAGTCACATCATAATTAAAATGTCAAAGGTTTGGGATAAAGAGAGAATCTTAAAAGCAGTTAGAGAAAAGAAGTTAGTTACTTCCAGGGGAATTTCCATAAGACTCTCAGCTTATTTCTAAAAGAAACTTTTCAGGCTGGAAGGGACTGGTAAGAAAAATTCAAAGTCATGAAAAGCAGGGACCTACAGCCAAGATTGCTCTACCCAGCCAAGCTATCATTTAGAATCGAAGGGCAGATAAAGAGCGTCCCAGACAAGAAAAGACTAAGAGTTCATCGTCACCAAACCATTATTATATGAAATGTTTAGGGGACTTATTTGAGAAAAATATTACAACTATGAATGATAAAATGGCAAAAATACAAATGTATCAACAATTGACTAAAAAAAAACCTAAGCAAACAAGAATGACAGAGACAGAATAATGGATATAGAGAGCATTCTGATGGTTGCCAGAAGGGAGGGGTGTGGGGGGAATGGGTTAAGAGGTGAGGGGGTGAAGTACAAATGGGTGGTTACAGAATAGCCACGTGGATGATGTAAAATACAGCATGGGAAATGGAGCAGCCAAGGAGCTTACACGCACGACCCATGGACATGAACAATGGTGTGGGGATTGCCTGAGGGAGTGGGGGATGCTGGGTGGAGGGGAGGGCAAAGGGGGAAAATAGGAACAACTGTAACAGCATAATCAATAAAATACAATAAAAGGGACTTCCAGCCAAGATGGAGGCATAGGTAGATACACTGTACCTCCTCGCACAGCCAAAATAAGAACAACAAAAATTTAGAAACAGAAAAACAAACAGTACTGACAGAAAATTGAACTGTATGGAAGTCTAACAACCAAGGAGTTAAAGAAGAAACATTCATCCAGACCGGTAGGAGGGGCGGAGTGGGGCAGCTGGGCAGAGAGGGGTTGTGGCAAAGAGGTGGCTGGTGGATCGGCACGCAGGCGGGAGGGGTGTGGTGCACAAGGCAGCTGGTGGACTGGGCAGCCCCACATTCGCACACAGATAAAACCAGGTGAAACTGGGGGTCGAGACAGACGGTGCAACCCAGGGTCCCAGCTCGGGGAAATAAAGCCCCAAAACACCAATTGAAAACACCTGTGGAGCTGGAGGGGCAGGGAGAGATTCCAAGCCTCATGGGAGAGTTCATTGGAGAGACCCATGGGGTCCCAAAATGTGCACAAGTCCACCCACCCAGGAATCAGCACCAGAAGGCCCCGTTTGCTTGGGGGAAGCAGCAGAAGGGACTGAAATCTGGCAGAGAGCAGAGCAAG
Source organism: Phyllostomus hastatus (assembly GCF_019186645.2). Taxonomy (NCBI): domain Eukaryota; kingdom Metazoa; phylum Chordata; class Mammalia; order Chiroptera; family Phyllostomidae; genus Phyllostomus; species Phyllostomus hastatus. The sequence goes on from NW_025334033.1 coordinate 71,260,198, forward strand.
CACCATGGTTCCCTCTTGGACCCTGCCCCCACGTACACTATCACAACCCAGTGACTGTGTTGACCTGCCCTGGTGAACACCTAAGGCTCCACCTCTCACTACACAGGCGCGTCAAGCCAAAAAAAAAAAAAAAAAGGCCCAAACAAAAGAACAAATTAAAGGTCCAGAACAAATACAACTAAGCGACGAAGAGATAGCCAACCTATCAGATGCACAGTTCAAAGCACTGGTGATCAGGATGTTCACAGAATTGGTTAAATTTGGTCACAAATTAGATGAAAAAATGAAGGCTATGCTAAGTGAAATAAAGGAAAAATGTACAGGGAACCAATAGTGATGGGAAGGAAACTGGGTCTCAAATCAATGGAGTGGACCAGAAGAAAGAAAGAAACATTCAATGAGAAAAGAATGAAGAAACAAGAATTCAGAAAAATTAGGAGAGGCTTAGGAACCTCCAGGACACCTTGAAACGTTCCAATATCCAAATTATAGGGGTGCCAGAAGGACAAGAGGAAGAGCAACAAGTGGAAAACTTATTTGAACAAATAATAAAGGAGAACTTCCCCAATCTGGCAGAGGAAATAGACTTCCAGGAAGTCCAAGAAGCTCAGAGAGTCCCAAAGCAGTTGGACCCAAGGAGGAACACACCAAGGCACATCATCATTACATTACCCAAGATTAAAATGAAGGAGAGAATTCTAGAAGCAGCAAGAGATAAGGAGACAGTTACCTACAAAAAAGTTCCCATCAGACTGTCAGCTGATTTCTCAAAAGAAACCTTGCAGGCAAGAAGGGGCTGGAAAGAAGTATTCCAAGTCATGAAAGGCAAGAACCTACATCCCAGATTGCTCTATCCAGCAAAGCTTTCATTGAGAATGGAAGGGCAGATAAAGCGCTTCTCAGATAAGGTTAAGTTAAAGGAGTTCATCATCACCAAGCCCTTATTATATGAAATGTTAGAGGGACTTATCTAAGAAAAAGATCAAAACTATGAACAGTAAAAAGACAGCAAACTCACAATTATTAACAACCACACCTAAAACAAAAACAAACTCAGCAAACAACTAGAACAAGAACAGAACCACAGAAATGGAGATCACATGGAGGGATAGCAACAGGGGAGTGGGAGGAGGAGAGAGGGGGAAAAGGTACAGAGAATAAGTAGCATAGATGGTAGTGAAATAAAGTGAAAAAATAGACAGGGGGAGGGCAAGAATAGTATGGGAAATGTAGAAGCCAAAGATCTTATATGTACAACCCATGGACAGGAACTAAAAGTGGGTAATGTGGGTGGGAGAGGGTGTGCAGGGGGAGGGGAGTGAAGGGGGAAAATGGGACAACTGTAATAGCATAACCAATAAACTATATTTAAAAATATAATGAAAAAGAGCGATGGAAATTATTTATTCTGAAGAACAGAAAGAAAACAGATCAAAGACAAGTAGAAGAAAAGTGAACAGAACCTTAGTGACCTGTGGACACCGTGAAGGGGACCAACATATGCTTTGTGGGAGTTGCAAAAGAAGGGAAAAAGAGGCAGGATATTTGAAGAAATACTGTCTGCAAACTTCCCAAAGTAGATGGAAGACATGAGCCTCAACAAACTCCAAGTAAGGTCAACTCAAAGAGACTCACACTGAGACAGACTATAATCTAACTTTTGAAAGACAAAGAGAAGCTTGAAAGCAACCAGAGGAAAGCAACTCGTCACAGGGATTTTCTTTTTTTTTGGTCTCCAGTAAGATCACTTGCAGATGTCTCATCAGAAACCTTAGCGGGCAGAAGGCCATGTGTTGATAGACTCAAAGTGCTGAAAGAAAAACCCTGTCAACCAAGAATTATATTGTCAAAACTGTCATTCAGACATGAGGGTGGAATTAAGACATTCCCAGATAAACCAAAGTTGAGGAGGTTTGTCACTAGATCTGTCCTGCAAGAAATGCTCAAGGGTGGCCTGCAGGGTGGAAGGACACTAGACAGTAGCTCAAAGCTGGAGGAGGAAAGAGAGGTCTCAGTAAAGGTGAATACACGGACAATGATAAAAGCTCATATTATTTAAACAATGATTTGTAACTCTCCTTTTTGTTTTCTACATGATCTAAAAGAACAATACGTTTAAAAAACAATTACTTATCTAAAAACTAGTATAATATTATAACTGGTTTATTACTACGTGTTTTATTTTCTATGTAATCTAAGAGACTACGGCAGTGATTTTCAACCTTTTTCACCTCATGGCGCACATAAACTAATTACTAACATTCCGTAGCTCACTCCATACGTGCTCCTGAGCAAGACAGTATTGGCAGGCAATTTTCTGTTCTGGTAATGTCCTCGTCAGATTTAGGGGAGAAGGCTTCTGTGAGTGTCTCTTCCCTTTCTTTTCTCCGGGACAGGTTGTGTGAGCTGTCTGGGAGAACAGCTGCTGAAGTCATCGTCCAGGACTTGCTTTGTTGGAAGGTTCTGACTTGCAGGTTCCACCTCTTGTTGGTTACAGGACTGGTTAGAGTTTCTGCTTATTCTCATGCCAGTTTGGTCACGTGTATTTTTCTCGGAATTTGACCACATTATCCAACTTTTTAAATACATTACTATCAAGTTGTGTAGCATGCCCTCTTACTGCCGTTCTCTAGTGATGTCCTTGCACGTGACATGTTCTCTGGGTGCCTCTCCCTTCCATCAGCCTCACCAGAGAGGCTGAGCCTGGTGGCTTTGTTGACTGTTGCGTTAATGTCACCTCTTTGTTATTTCCTTTCTGCCTCTTTCTCTGGGTTTAGTTAACTCTTCCTTCCCAAGCTTCCCGAGGTGCTTGCTTAGGCTGTGGATTTTCGGCCTTTCCTCTTGCGTGAGAGAATTTGCATACAACGGAAATAGTGTGTTCTTGGGCAATTTGGTCAAACCGCTTGTGAAACTGTTTCAGTTTCCTTCAAAGTTATGGAACTATTCATTTCTACTTCTTCTTGGGCAGCAGCGATATAATTTTCTGGAATTGGTTTCGTATAAACTTTCAAAATATTGACACAAATGTGTTGGCTGTGTGCTCTTATCTTTTTCATCTCCCTTTGTACTTTCGGCCGCTTCCCTGGTGCTTCTCTCCTTTCTTCTCAGCCAGGCTAGAGTTCCACCTTTCCAGCTAGTTTTTTCAGATAACTTTCTCTTGGTTTTGATGACCTCATTTGTTCTCTATTTCATTAATTTCTGCTTTCATTTTGCCCCTTTTTTATTTTCTTTGGGTATATGAGGTTTTTTTAAGATTTTATTTATTTATTTATTTATTTATTTATTTATTTATTTATTTTTAGAGAGGGAAGGGAGGGAGAAAGAGAGAGAGAGAAACATCAATGTGCGGTTGCTGGGGGCCGTGGCCTGCAACCCAGGCATGTACCCTGACTGGGAATCAAACCTGCGATGCTTTGGTTCACAGCCTGCACTCAATCCACTGAGCTACGCCAGCCAGGGCTTTTTTTTCTAACTACATAATATTAACACATAGCTTGTTCATTTTTAGCTCCTCTTTTTTTCTTATTTGACATATAAAATTATAATTTTCTCTCTACATACCGTTTCCATTGTATCCCACAAGTTTTGATGAGTGAAATTTTCATTGCCATTCAATTCTACATTTTCCTTCTTGATTTCTTTGACCTATAAAGTATCTGGGTGTGTGTAAATGTACGTAAGTTTCTGTTTTCTAGAGAAGTTTTGTTGTTTGCATGTTTGCTTGCCCTGCCTTAGGTCTACATTAGAGAGTTTGCCTGGACAGGGTCTCTCTGGGGCTTCCCTGGCTACGGAAACCGGCCCCTGCTTATTAATACTGAAGCACATCAAGTATTCATCCGAGCTGAGACACGCTGCACACTCCGAGTCATCCGTGCCCTGCCCTCCTTGTGAAAGGAGGCTTTGAGTCCAGCAGCCCTGCGGGGAGGGCATGTAGGTGGGATTCGGGGCTGACTCAGAAGGCCGGCCCCGGACAGCTCACGTCTGAGGCCGCACCCACCGGAGCGGGAGCCTGTTCTGACATCTCGCGGGCTCCGGGCCGCCCCGCCACGCGCTGCTCCTGAGCGGTCCACGTGAGGACGGGGATTTTTCTGGATGGGAGGCCGGGCCTTTGAGGGTTTCTCCCCCTTCAATTCTGCCTCCGTCTTTCACCTGGAAGTATACTGGCTGCAGATGTTTTCCCAGTGCTGCCGTGACAGCGGCTCTCCCAGCTGATGTGTGCTGGAGGATATGATGAACCGTCCAAGTCACTGTGACCGGCAGGGAGGGCAGGGAGGGTCTTAGGCAAGGCCACTCGGCCAGCCAGGGGCCAGGGCAGGGTATCACCTTCCCACACGGAGTCCCATTCATTATGCCCATGCGCACCAACTTCAAGAGAAAATTAGGTGTATCATTAGCAAGTGAAGAATTATCCTTTCTTTTGAAACCACAGAAATAGCCAATAAAAACTGCCCACACACATTGGCCACACTTTCTTGGTCATCTGGTCACTTCAGGTTGGTGACAAGGTAGTTGGACCCACTAAGCCCGACTATAGTGGGCTGCACAGTGGCCCCCGAGAGACATCAGGCCCTGATTCTGGAATCTGTGAATGTGACCTTGCAGATGGGGAAGATCTTGCCGATGTGATTATTTTTGTTTTAAGATTTTTAAAATTTACTTTTGGTGGGGGGAGAGAAAGAGAGGGAGGGAAACATCAGTGTGTGGTGGCCTCTCATGCAGCCCTCATTGAGGACCTGGCCTGCAACCCAGGTGTGTGCCCTGACTGGGAATCGAACCAGCGACCCTTTGGTTTGCAGCCTGCGCTCAATCCACTGAGCCACACCAGCTGGGGCAGATGTGATTCTCTAAGGGTCTTCGGGGGCAAAGGCTGTCCTGGATTATCGGAGTGGGCCCCAGATGCCACGAGAGTCCTTACAAAGGGAAGACAGAGGGAGGTTAGACAGTGACACAGACGGAAGAGGAGATGGTGATATGACTGGAGACTGAAGTTAGCCTGCCACCAGAAGCTGGAAGACGGCGGGGACACACCCTCCCCTAAACTCCCAGAGGGACTGTGGCACCGCCGACCCCTTGATTTCGGTCCCTGACCTCCAGACTGTAAGAATAGATGTAGGTTGTTCTAAGCCACAGTCTGTGGTCATTTGTCACCGTGGCCACAGGAAACTGATGTGCTGAGACCAGGGGAGGATGGCGCCGTGGGGCACCGTGGAGGTGCTGCACCCTGTTCCCCATGGAGAAGCCCCGGCCCCTGCTCTGGTGGTGTGGCTGCTGGGATTCCGACTACTGAGAGCCAGCTGGTGGCCCCTCAGGAGGCCTTTCAACTTCCTGCATCGTCATAGCTGGAAATGATGCCAGGCTCCCCAGTACCCAGTCCCTGTCACGTCCCCAGCCTCAGCTTCCTCTTGGTCCATTTGAGAGGTCGGCCACTTGAGCACCCAGTGTCGGTAGGTAAGGCAGTCACGCATCATTCAGTTTCATTTTCTCAATGCCCAGGTTCGGGGGTACCAGGTTCTTAAGTCTCCTTGAGCCCCCTGGTGCCTAGGGTCGGCTGGTGCTGGAAGTGGCATCTGAGACGGGAGACCCACCTTGCCAGTTGGCTTAGACACTCTCCAGACCCCACACGGACTCCAGGGTACAGAAGGTGGAGCTGTGGGCCTGTGGCCAATGCCGGGGTCAGCAATTACCAGCTGGGGGAGCTCAGCAAACATATGAACCTTTAGGAGTATCGGTTTCCTCATCTGTGGAATGGGAACGCACACATTGCAGGAGAGGCCAGGAATATAAGAGGGAAGCCAGGCTGGCCATTCGGCCTTCTCAGGGGCCACAGACGGTTGAGGGAGGGCAAGGCCAGGAGCGCCTGTAGGAGGGGCAGCCTGGGAGCTTGCAGAAGAGCCAGAGGGTGGAGTCTGGAACAGACTCCATATTTCCTGGAGCCTCCAAGCTTCTGTGGCCTATTGGGAGCACACGGGGCCCTGCCCTGACTTTCCCACTGCCCGCAGGCCTGATGCCCCCAGCACTCACAGTTACCGCCCCCCTTCTCGTCTCAGTCTCTGTGGCTTTGGTGTGGTGCTCCGCTCTCTCTCTACCCCCCACCAATCACACAACACCACACGGACACACACACGGGAGAACGGCTGCCAGGTCCCCCGTAGTCCCCACGCACTCTGACACGGGTGCCGTGCTTGCGGGTCTTGCGGTGCGGTGGTCACCGCTGTGCAGCCTGGACAAGGTGCTGAGAGCACAGGCTCGGAGGTCCAATCCGGTGGCCCCACACCATGGCCCTGGTTAGGAATGTCCCGGGCACAGGTCTAGGGCTGAGGACGTCAGGGCCCCATTCCAACTCTGCTGCTAAGTGGGTGTGGCGCCTCAGACACGCACTTCGCCTCCGGGAGGCTCAGTCCCCCTTCTGTCCTGGAGCAGCAAGGGTAGGACTGCGTCACCTTCAGCTCCTGACCTCTCGGCCCACCTTTCTTCTTGACGTGACAGTGACAGAGCATACCCATGCACACGCTCAGCTTAGTGTATTTAGGTATGTCTTTCCGATTCAGGAGGCTGAGAAAGAACCAATTTTAACAGGACAATAAGAAACGAGCAACATGAAAAAGGACAGAAGGCATCCAAGAACAATTTCCGGACTTGCCCTTCCATTCCTTCTAGACCATAGGTCTGTATGTACGTGGGCGTAATCCAGAGCCACAGAGGGTCCTTCAGATAGAACGGTACTTCGCATTTTCTTTTCTTCTTTTTCTCCTTCTACTCCTCTTCCTCCTCCTCCCCTTTATTTTGTTTGTTTTTTGTTTGTGCATTTAACAGGCATACCTTGCCTCCCTATCCTGGTTCTTTATAGTACCATGATGTCATCTGACATAAGTGCAATGAAATTTTCAAAGTGTTTTTTAAATTTTTGCCTGTATGAGAACCAGAAGCACCTTGGGTGGAGGTGTGTCAGCTTACTTTCCTACCTTTTGGCATTCACTGACTCATTTAATGTGTGGCTTCGGTTAGACACCATTTGGGTGGAAACCTCGTACCCAGTACTCCTGCCCAAAGCTAACACCCTTTTATGGGTCCCGTGGGTGTTTTCCAGTTGACCTACTTGACTCTTCCGTCTTTGGGATGCAGTACCAACTGCCACGCTGTATGCAAACCTGGCCTGGCTCCTGCTCACCCCTCCAGGCTCACCTCTTGCCCTCTGCATCCCTGTACAGGCCATCCTTCTGCTTGGGTTGCCCTCCATCCCTCCTCACCTGGCTAACTCTGTTCGTGCCTTCAGACTCAGCACAGCCACCTCTCCTCTTCTCTCCTCGGGAGGCCTCCCTGACCCAACCCAAGTCGGGCCAAATGCCCCTGCTGGGGCTCCCAAAATCTTGTGCTTCCCCCGTTTCAGTTGAAGTGTATGACACACATTTAACTAACAAGGATCAACCACTTATGCTTGGCCAATAGGGAGAAAGACAATAAGATTTTCAACTAAATGATTTTAGAGAGAGTGAGGGGGAGAGAGAGAGAGAAACATCAATTTGTTGTTCCACTTAGTGGTGCACTCATTGGTTGCTTCTTGTCTGTGCCCTTGACCAGAGATTGAACCCGAAACCTTGGCATATTGGGGTGATGTTCCAACCCACTGCACTACCCGGCTAGGTTCCCCAATAACAATTTATACAAGGCTGCCCTTGGACTGGTGAGCACTTGCCAGAGAGGGCGAGATGGAAGCCCTCTTCCACCTTAGTCCTCACATGTTTTTAAGTTGGGAGCATGTGTTCTCTGGGGATGGTCCTGGTGTTGAAAGACATACGTGTTTTACAGAGCAGGAAATGTCCCAGGCATAGCAATATAGTTCACCTGCTAGGGGACAAAAGAGGAAAAAACAAGAATAGAAAAAGAAAAGCAGCACACACCCATTACAAAGACTTATCTGGTAGGGAAGTTTTAGGGTATGGGTTTAAATCCCAGCCCTGCAGTTAACCAGCTTGGGTGCTTTGGTCAAGTCACTGTACCCTGTTTAGACTTCAGATGTCCAGGTGTGCCTTTCCACCCTATAGGGTTACACTGAGGCTTCACCGAGGTAACAAGTGTAATGGACCACAAGGCAGCCTCTCCATAACAGTTCATGTCACTCCAACCCATAACGATCTCCTTGCTCAGAACCCCGCACCGGTGGATGCCATCCACCGCTGGCCAGGCTCTGGGCACAACCACAGGGCACATGCAGAGGAGAGTGGACAAGGCAGGCTTCCAGAGGAGGTAGCATTTCCAATGTCCTGGATTGCAAGTGTCCACTGAGCTCAGTCCCAGGCTGGGACCGGAGATGCTTCCAGCCCTCCAGCAGTTATACGCTGGTGTATTAGAAATCCCCAGCGGCATTTAGGAACCGGTGTGTGTGTTGGGGGGGGGGTAGTTTATAGAGCACTGGTTTGCCCTCCAACCCCGCCCCCGCCAACACTCTTTTTAGTACTCTTCCTTCCGCTGGGCATTTAACTGGGTCCGGGTCCGTCTTCCTCATGACAGCGAGCTCCTCGAGGGCAGGATGCTGAGCCCAGCCCAGCTACCCAGAGCCGGGCAGGAAGGGTGATTGAGTCCTCGACTCCGGTTACGATGCAGGAGCTCAGCACCTCCCGCCTCTCTGGCCCTGTAATCGCTGCGGTGACTCCATTCTGTGCAGCGCGGTCCGGGGGACGCGACCTCAGCCTTTGCAGAGCAGGCACTCGATCAGCACTGTTAATGCCAACCCAGCGGTGGGACTCAGGCCGCTGGCCAGGGCCGTTTGCTGGCTCTTTTGGGGATGCCAGCGTACCCTGGACGCTGGGAACCGCTGCCTCCGCCGCCCGCGGGCACCAGCCGAGACCCGCCACCAGTTCCCAGCCTTGGGCACCGCCCCCTGGGCCCGGGACAAGAGCAAGTCGCCCCTAGCAACAGCGGCGGGTCCGGCTTCCTCGGCCGCGCTGATTGGCCGAACTCTGGGAGGGGCGGTTCGTCACTTCCGCCACCGGAGGCAGCAGAGGAAGCCGTCGGGCGGCCATCTTGGGTCCGTGGGGCTCTGAGGTGCCGGGAGCGGCGGCGGCGGCGGCGGCGGCCACCAGGCGGAGGCTGAGGCGGAAAGCGAGCGGGAGGGGGAAGAGCAGCCGGGCGCAGGCGCCGTCTCCGCAGCCCCCTCCATGGTCGGCGCCCGCAGCCCGCGGCGGCCTGTCTCGCGCTCCACCTCTCGCACGTCCTCCTCCGCCTTCTCTTCAGGGGCCACCGGCGGCGCTGTGTGGAGGCCCGGGCGCTGAAACCCGCGGAGCGACGGGCGGAGGAGGCGGCGCAGGGGTCCGGGCCCGCGGGGCGCCCTGAGGCGCGGGGACGCCGGCGGGCCGACCCGCAGCCCGCCGCCGCCGGCCCGGCCCCGCCACCGCCGCCCGCGGGCTCCTCGGCGCGGCCGCCGGGGCCGGGGAGCATGAGCCCCGGGACCCGCCGGGGGACGGCCCGGGCCCGGCCCGGGATCTAGACGGCCGTGGGGGAGGGGAGCCCCTCCCGCGGCGCCGCTCCAGAACCGCCGGCCCCTCGACGCCGCCGTCGCCGGCCCCCGCGGCCGTGCGGTTTTGTTCCCCCTCGCGTCGTGCGCCAGCGGAGTGAAGGAAAATGTCCACGAGGACTCCGCTGCCCACGGTCAACGAGCGGGACACCGAGAACGTAAGTGACGCGAGGTGACGGCGGGCGGCCGGCCGGCCGGGGCGGCCCGCTTCCTGGGAGGACCCGGGAGGTGGCCCCGCGGCCGCGCGCGACCCGGTGCGTCCGCGGGCCGGGGCTGCGGGCGCGCTCCGCGGCGTGTTCGGGGGCCGGTGGTCGCGCGCCGGTCCCTGCGGCGGCGGCGGCGGCGGCGGCTCCCGGGGCAGCGGCTCTGGAGGGGCTGCGGGGGGCACGCGCGGCCGCGGGGCCGCGGGGAAGGAGCGGGCCGGGCCGGGCCGGGGCCGGCCGTTAGAACGGCCTGGGACCGAGCGGGTCGCGGAGCGGCGCGGGGCCCCCGGGGGCGCGGGGAGGCCGGCCCGGCGTTCGGGGGGGGGTGACAGCCCGTGGCGGCGCTGCCCGGGGAGGCGCGGGCGCGGGGCTCCCCGACGGGGAGAGGAGGGCTCGCGGGGGGACCTGCCGGGGCTTCCGCGCGGGCGTCGTGAGGAGACGGCTGGCCGGGGCCGGCCCGCCCCGGGGGAAGCGCCCTCGCTCGCCCGTCCCCAGGGCTCCCGTCACGGCCCCGCGCCGCCCGGGGCTTCCGCTGCTCGGCCGAGAGTTCCGGCTGTGACCCCGGGCACGTCCGCGGTGCGCGGCGCGTCCACCGGGCCGGGGCCGGGGCCGGGGCGCTCGGCCGGCGGGCCCTCGGCGGGGCAGGCGCGGCCGCGAGCCGACTCCCCGGGGTCGAGGGCCCCCCCTCGGGGAAGGACGCCGCGCGCGGGCCGGAGCGGGCGCTGCGCCCCCCTGAGTGACCTGCCGCCGGGCTCCGCCGCAGCGGGCACGTGCCAGTGAGGGGTTCGCGCCCGGCGCGCGTCCGCCGCGGTTTCCGCTGGGCCTTCTCGGGGGTCGTTGGGAAGCGCTGACTGCCCTTTAAAGACGGCGCGGGGCGCGGGGTGCGCAGACGGCTCCCGCCCTCTCGGCGCGCACTGGACCTGCCTCGCCGACGGCGCTGCCGTCCGAGGTCGGCGGGCGCCCCGCGTCCGGGGCCGTGCCGGGCCCCTTTTTCCTCCTCGGTGCGGGCCGGTGCTGCACGTCCGGCGGACCCCGGGCTGCGCCCCCGCCGTCACCGCGCTGCCGCGGAAGGCTGGTCGCCTGCCCGCCGAGCGGGGAGAGGAGAATGGGAATCTCCGCCGGCTGAGCAGCCCCCCGGCTGCGGTCGGGCTGTGGCGGCGCGGTGTCCGCGGGGAACGGCTGGCCGAGTTTGACAGCCGTGTGGCCGCGCAGCCACCGCCTTCCCGGTGGACGGAGCTCTTCCGCCGTCCAGACAGGGCCCCGGGGCCCTTTGCGGGGGGAGGCCTCTCCCTGACTCCCCAGGCCCCGGGCGCCGCCCTTCGTCCCTGCAGTTTGCGCCTCTTCTGGGGCGCTGGGCGCTCGGAGTCGGAGTGTGTGGTCCCGGGCCTGGCGCCCGCCGCTCAGCGCACCCCTCCTCGTGAGGTTGACCCGCGCGTGTGCGTGTGTGTGTGTGTGTGTGCGTGTGTGTGTCGGTGGTTCACTGTTGGGGTGTGCCCGTTTTCAAAGATCCGCTCGCCAGTGGTGGGCATTTCGGTTATTATGGCTAGGCCCGCGGAAGAGTTTCCATTTTGCTTACCTTGCAGATTTTGTTTAAATTTTCAGTTAAATGTGTTCGGGTATCATTGGTTGATAACAGTATGTAAACTTCAGGAATACAACCTAGTAGGACACTCCGCGCTCCCCTGTGCGCACCCCCGGAAGCCTGGACTCCTTCCGCCACCGAATAGTTGGTCCCCGTTACCCTCTCGGTCCCCCCCTCCCCCACCCCCCTCTGGTGACCACCGTTCTGCCGTCTGTTTCTGTGAGTGTGTTTTGCTTGTTCATTGGTTGTTTTTTGTTTTCTGCCCCATGTGAGTGAAATCACAGGATTCTTGTCCTTTTCTGTCTTATTTCACTTACCATAATATTCTCAAGATCCATCCATGTTGTGGCAAATTTATTTAAATTTTATTTATTTTTAGAGGGGGAGCGGGGAGAAAGAGGGGGAGAGAAAACAAAAGTGTGTGGTTGCCTCTCACACGCCCCCACTGGGGGTCATGGCCCACAACCCAGGCTTGTGCCCTTGACTGGGAATGGAACTGGTGACCCTTTGTTCACAGGCCGGCACTCAGTCCACGGAGCCACACCAGCCAGGGCTATTTGAAGTTTAAATAACTACATGTATTTTGATAAGAATGTTGTCTATTGGTCAGAAATAATAAAAGGTAGGTAATTCGCTACGAAGATTTTTTCTGTTCTTGTATATTATATTCTCATTTATTTCCAAATGTGAATATCCACTTTTAGCTGATGGGTGTAAAAAACATTTTACAACACGAAGGACCAGTCAGATAATCAGACATAATGAAATGCTGAGGCTCATACAGGTGACAGGAGCTGCTTGTGACCACTGACTGTAGTAGCAGAACCTCTACTAGGTTCCAGTTCTCTAGCTCAGTCTCCTTTGCTTTTTTGTGTATCAGGCGATTTCCAAAAATATTATGTAAAAGATTATCCAACTACAGAGATGTAGTTATACTAATGCAGAGTATGATTAAAATAAGACAAAAAAAAAGTCTTGTTGAAAATTTCAAATGAATAAGAGATTTTTAATACATTGTCAGCCAGGGACAGTTTCGCCCTCCAGTGGATGTTTGACAGTGTCTGGGCACGTTGTTGGTTGTCACAACTGAAGAGGGTTGCTTTGCTACTGACCAGGGGTGCTGCTGACATTTTACAGTACTCCGGATAGTACCCCTTTTCCCCAACAAAGAACTCTTTGACCCAGAAGGTCAGTAGTGCCAGGATTGAGAGACCTGGCTTGTAGTTGGCCCCCCATGTGCTCAACAGCGTAATAGCCAGTCTTGATTTTTAATTTCACTTGTTTTCTCCCCAAGAAGCAAATTCAATACATTTTATCATTTCATTTCTAAAGCTTTTAGAAGAGATAAAGCTTCAAAAAAGTAATTATAATCCTTTTATCATAATTTCTGAATATCAGATATCTAGTCAGCGTTCAAGTTTCCTCAATTGTCTACTTTTTGAACACCTTGTTGAAATTAGAATCCATCCCAGATCCATCTATTATAGTTGGATAATATGTGAATTAAGACACTTATTAAATTGTGGGAGGGGGGACTGGATTGGGAGTAAAAAGGAGAAAACTGCATTTGAACAATGATTAAAATTTAAAAAATGAGTAATGCTTTTAAGTGAAATTTAAAAAACTATAAAAAAAGATACTTATTAAATTAAAAAGTGTGCATTTTAAGCCATGGCTGGTATAGCTCAGTGAATTGAGTGCAGGCTGTGAACCAAAGGGTTGCCAGTTCAATTCCCAGTCAGAGCACATGCCTGGGTTGCAGGCCAGGTCTCCAGTTGGGGCCACGTGAGAGGCAACCACACACTGATGTTTCTCTCCTTGTCTTTCTCCCTCCCTTACCCTCTCTTTAAAAATAAATAAAATTTTTAAAAAGTGTGCATTTTAATGTATGTTTTACCGTTGACTTGGTATAGAGCCATGGAAAAATCCTGTTTGTACACTTGTAAAAGTAGAAATGTGTATTTCACTGAAGTTTCAAAGCCTATGACACTTTGTAAGCCTGGTTATTTGCCAAAGTACCAGAGGCCCCAGGGCTTTGCCAATGAACTTAACAGCTCTCGGTGTGTGTGTACCATGTACTTAGTTAATGCAAACAGTCATCAGAATTTTTTATCTCTGTGAAATAGATGAACTGATGGTGTTATTATATAGCCAACCTTTGGGAATATGAGATTATTATTAACCTATTCAAATTTGAGTACTTACTGTGTGTATGACAGTGTGCCATAGAGGATATACCTCGTGGTATATTGCTGAATTGCTCTTGTTCTTTAGGACAAGTTCTACAGTCCTATAGATCAGAGCACCCTGAGCTAAGCTCTCAAACTGGAGCAAACTCCAAAATCACCTGGAGGGCCTCCAGACATTGATTCCACTGTTTGGACCTTGAGTTTTCATTTTTCACAAGTTTCAGGTTATGTAGATGCTGCAGGTCCAGGGATCCCACTTTAAGAATCACTGTCTTGCCCTGGCCAGGTGGCTCAGTTGGTTAGAGCATTGTTCTTATATGCCCAGGTTGCAGGTTCAGTCCCTAGTCAAAGCACATACAAGAATCAATCAGCGAATGCATAAATGGGTAGAACCACAAAAGCAGTATTTCTATCTGTACCTCCCTTTTTCTCTCTAAAATCAAAAAATAAAAATTAAAAAATAAACAAAAAATACGAATCATTGCTTTAGTGTTCAGTGGAGGTTTGCCAGTTAAACTTACATTCCTGTAGCTTGTATTGTGACTACAGATGAGAGGTTTCCAATAGATTCAGTAAAATTTTCTGGTTCCATGAGTTTTTAAAATTGGTTCTTTGTAAGAAAGTATGGTTGTGGAGAATAAAAATATTTACCCTTATTCTTACTGGACATCAGACAATAGTACAAAGTACTTTATGTAATGTCTCATTAAAGATACATGATACGACAATCTCATTTAATCTGTTTTTTTAACTTATACAATTATCAATTGAATCAAGCTGTTTGGGCCTTAAAAAGTCTCTGAAGAATTAATAATTTTTTAAAAAGATTTTATTTATCTTTAGGTAGAGGGAAAGGGAAGGAGAAAGAGAGGGAGAGAAACATCAATGTGTGGTTGCCTCTTGAGCGCCTCATACTGGGGACCTGGCCCGTAACCCAGGCAGGTGCCCTGGCTGGGAATCAGATCAGCCACCCTTTGGTTTGCAGGCCGGTGCTCAATCCACTGAGCCATACCAGCCAGAGCAGAATTAATATTTTTTATTTGGTCAAAGTGTTTGGGGAAAGATCTTACAGACTTCAATTTGAGGGTTATTTTTAATCCCTTCTGTTCATAAATTAGGTGAAGGTGAAAATTTATAGTGAGTAGAATATTATTTTGATTATTGATGTAGCACATGATTATGTTGTAATTACAGGAGACTTATACACAGTTTGATATAAAATAGTATGTTATCATTTTTTTAAAAAAAGACTTTATTTATTTTTAGAGAGAGGGGAAGGAAAGGGAAAGAGAAAGAGAGGGAGAGAAAAAAAATCAATGTGTGGTTGCCTCTCGTGCGCCCCCTACTGGAGACCTGGCTCACAACCCAGGCATGTGCCTTGACTGGGAATTGAACTGGCAACCCTTTGTTTCGCAGGCCCACAGTCAATCCACTGAGCTACACCAGCCAGGGCCTGTTATCTTTAATTTCAAAGAGAATTCTGTATGAAGTCAAATTTTATCCGGAATTTGTTCCCAAGCTGGAATAAGGGTTAGGAAATGCAGCAATCTTCTGATCAAGTCCACTGAGAGGACTAAAGCAGAAATTCACTTGTCTTACATCCATTTTAAATTGTCATATTAAACCTGAAGAAGAAAACATCTCTTCCCTGGGAATCTCCAGTTTGAATGTTGTCTTATACAAGAATTTAAAGTATGTGCCTGGAGTTGGTCTGCAAGTAGTAAGAGGGGTTTGTGCTGACCTGTATGTACCTGTCTATATCCTAATTGAGAGGGCCCTGGAAGAAAGGGGCTTTTTGGGGGGAGGGGTCCCAACTTTTTCTTCAAACTAGAATTCTTTAGCATTGTACTTTAGCCACCTGGGCAGCTCAGCCATGGTTAGTCTTACATAATCTTATGCAGACTAGGTAAAGCATTATTTCTGTGGATTACATGGAATCCTGGCGTTCACAGTTGAAACTTGAACAAAGCAGGTCTTTTGTTTGTATTTCTTGTTAATAGGCAGTCGCTTTGGGGTGGAAGTTAAATATTGTGCGGTTTGTATTACGAACATTTTACATGAAAATCTGTATTGGTAGAATTTGTGTGAAATTTGAGTAAGCTGAACCCAAAGATTTTTAATTCCAGAATTTTATATAACCCTATTCTTTACACATACAGTCAGTACCTTTAAAAAAAAAAAGATTTTATTTATTTATTTTTTAGAGAGAAGGGAAGGGAACGAGTGAGGGAGACAAACATTAGTGTGTGGTTGCCTCTTGAGGGCCTCCTACTGGGAACCTGGCCCGCAACCCAGGCATGTGCCCTGATTGGGAATCGAACCTGTGACCTTTTGGTTCGCAGGCCGGTGCTCAGTCCAGTGAGCCACACCAATCAAGGCAGTCGGTACCTTTATTACTTCATTGACTACAATAGCAGATTCTACAGTAGAATGAGAATCCTGGGTAGGAGTAGACCTAGAACCATTTCCTAACTCAGCCTTCTGCCCTTAGACTTAATATTCATCCAGAAGAATAATTTAAACTGGGGCAAGCAGCTTTTGTTATTGAGGCATTGAGGTGTTTTGATGACTTTCTGAATACATACTAACTCCACCTCTTTCCTTGTCCTACTTCACTTGCCTGGCCCTTGCTTAACCTAGGCCTGCCTTGGTGTGCCTGCCCATAGGCATGTATGAGCTTTACTAGTGCAGTGGACTACAGGAGTTTATGTTTTCTTCTCTTAAAAGAAGGTTGCCATTTAGCTGTTAGAGATACTCAGTGATAAAGAACCATGGTAATGTATTCCAATTTTTTTCTTTTTTAAAGATTTTTTTTATTTATTTATTTATTTATTTATTTATTTATCTTTAGACGGGAAGGGAAGGAGCAAGAGAGGGAGAGAAATGTCAGTGTGTGGTTGTCTCTCGCAGGCCCCCAACTGGAGACCTGGCCCGCAGACCAGGCATGTGCCCTGATTGGGATTGAACCAATGGTCCTTTGGTTCTCAGGCCCGCCTTCAATCCACTGAACTACACCAGCCAGGGCTCAACATTTTTTCTCATTTCTGTTAATTTAGTTAAGTTCTTAACACTTATTTCCTGCCTGTTGTATAGTTTTTCTGCTTAGAGTTGCTGGAACAAACCATTCCACAACATAGTAGTAGTATAAAACAACAACCATTTTATTATGCTCACAGCTTCTGGCAGGGATGGCTTATCTCTCTTCCTCTATGTCTGGGACTTTGGGGGATTTTGAAAGACTAGAGGGGATATGAACAGTGGGGCTGGAAGGTCCATGTTTGTGACTTTTTCACTCATATATCTGGTACCCTGGAAGCAGGTATGGTTAGAAGCCTGGGCTCAGCTAAGACTTTTTTTTTAAGACTTTGTTTAGTTTTAGAGAGGGGAAGGGAGGGAGAAAGAGGAAGAGAAGCATCAGTGTGTGGTTGCCTCTTGTGCGCCCTCTACTGGGGACTTGACCCTCAACCCAGGCATGTGCCCTGACTGGGAATCTAACTGGTAACCTTTGTGTTTGCTGGTTACATCAAAGCCTGACTAATTTACAGTTTAATATCATACATACTACATAATAGAATTTTCATTCTTTCACAGCACATTAACAATGTTGCTAGGAAAACTGGACTACCATAACAAAGATGTTACAGAGTGTACAAAATTCTGACAGGGGTATCCAAGATTAAGGAGTGGTTTTCTTTAGGAAACAGTTCTACCAAAACCATGAGAATAGAAGTGATTCAAAATGTTCAAGACATAGTAGATACACAACTGACTCCAAATTGCCATTTAGTATGCTTTGTATTATAGGATGTATAAACTACCCCATCTGTGGAATGTTTAGCTGACACCCAAGACAATCAAAGCCTTCCATATTCAATATCGCACTATTTTTAGGTTGTACCACAAAATAAACAACCAGCAAATGATTTCACCTCTTTAAAAAAATAATTTACACTTAAAGTGGGATGAAGTAGATTTCCCTTCTTAAAAATGTTTCTAGAGCTATTAAAAAACTTGCATTCACAAAATAGTTGATAAAAATAGTCCTCTGGATTGTACAAGAAGGGAGACAGGGGCTACTGATAAGTCATGATAACAGGATATTAATCAGACTTGGCTTCTTTTTCTCCTACTTCACCCGAGGCTGGACCCTCCTCGTTTTTAGTTTCTCCATTTTCCGCAGGTAGATCTTTCTTAGGTCCCTGGTTAGCCGCTTCAGCTTGTTTTTCCTTTTCTCCCATTTTCCCTTTCCTTTGTACTTTTTTGCCGATTTATCCTTTCCAGTTGCCTTTTTTGGCTTGGTAGCCACTTTTGCAGGAGCAGGTTTAGCTGACAACCTCCGGGATCTCCTCTTGGGATCCTCCTCCGCCCCCTCATTGGAGCTGACCTTCCTCTTGGGCATTGTGGCTGCAGGGCATGCATGTGCTGGGTGCCTGCCGGATGCTTGCTGGGTGCCTGAGGGCCGAGGCTCCCAGGGAACCTTTGCAAACCTGGACTTCCTGGCCATTACAGCTTTTCCCTGCTGTCCAAACTGCCCAGACCGGAGATGGGGCCTTAGTCTGATATCCTCTTAATATGTATAGCTTTTGTAGTGTCACTGTAAAACTGGATAATCTAAAATTTTTGGTTTAGTATTCAAAGTTTTTTCTTAAAATATATTTTTGATTGATTTTTAGAGAGAGAAAGGAAGAGGGAAAAACATTGATTTGTTGTTGCACTTATTTATGCGTTCAGTGGTTGATTCTTGTATGTGCTCTGACAAGGGATTGAACCCGCAAACTTGGTATATCTGAATGATGCTCTAAACAGCTGAGCTCAGTATTCAAAGTTCTTGACCCACTTTTCTGGCTTTGTTACTCCTAACTGCTCACCTGTATAAACTTTATACTCTAGCCAGACAATTCTGCATGGCTATTAGTTTACCCAGCAATTTCATACCTCCTGGTGCCAGGTCCGGTATAATCAGAATACAAAAATGAGATGGTTCTTGCCCACAAGGAGCTTATAGTCAAGGACTTCAGTATGGAAATTAACTAAGTTAAGGGCTGGGGATTGTAGGGGAGAAAACGGCAGAAAGATAGTCTCCTCAATGAGAGCATAAAGGTAAGAAATTGTTAGCAATCACGATGTTAAGGGACTAAAGCTTTTTTTTTTTTTTTGAAGTGTTAGTAGCGCATGAATAAAATGAGTTGTGAGAGATAAAACTGGCTAGATGTGCAAGTTAAGGGAGGTCTTTCTTCTTGAACCCCAAACTTTCTTAGCTTTCCTTGTGCTTAGTGCCTGGCTTGAAATGACCTTTATTTCCCAAAATAACTCTACTACTTACCTTTCAAAGGCTCTGTCCCTTCACCTCTAGGGCATCTTTTTTTTTTTTTCCATCTCTCTCTCTCCCTCTCTCTCTCTCTCTCTCTCTCTCTCTCTCACACACACACACACACACACACGGTCATATCCTCTGAATGCCTACTGTGTTACCAGCACAATAGCTACCAGTCACATGAGGCTTGAAATGTGCCTAGTCTGAATTGGAATGTTTTGTAAGTATGAAATTTATACTGGATTTCAAAGATAATTTTTAAAAAATGTAAAATCTTAATCTTTTTATTTTATATAATTAAGTATTTGGGAATATATTGGAGTAACTGAAGTTATTTTTTCATGTTTTGGTTTTTTTTTTAGTGTCGCTACTAGAAAGTTGAAAAATACATATGTAGCTTATGTTATATTTGTTAGGCAGCACTTGGAGTATTCACTCATTTTCTCACAGGGTGGTTACTGTTCCCCATATTACCTCCCCAGCTAGATGGGGTGACTTAAAGGTTTGACACCACATTTTTTTTTTAACCCCTTGTAGTGCCTGGCACTTGATAGGTGCTTAATGTACAGTTAACTGGGGAAAAGCTACTAAGTCAAAGTTTTCTTTAACCACAATTTATTCCTTGTAGTTCTTATGCAGATTAGACAAGTAAATTGTTTTTCAGTGTATTTAATTATTATGGTAGTTCACCTGCTATACTAATACAAGTATTTTATTAAAAGTGAAACAATTGGACTGAATTTATGGGTATAAGAAGTAATAGTTTCCCTTTTTATTTAAACTCTCAAAAAGACACATTATCATTGGTGAATATGAGGCCATTTTTTGTTACACTTATTTTTGTTAGTTCCCATATGTTATTTCCCTTATCCCTTACCATTCTAACTTGTTCAATATATTGTCATATGTGTATATCTCTGTGTTCTTAAAATATGTATGTTTGGTACTTTATGTATATGTTGCATATGTCTCATCTATGTATCTAATCTGTTGTTTCTAACTGCTGCATATCACTCTGTGTTGTGTATCTACTACTTTTTACCTATCTACTTGCCAGGGGGAGACTTTCAGGTTGCCTCCAATTCCCTGCTTCCACAAAAAATGCTACAATGGATATCTTCTTTTCCATTCCTTATGGAGCTATGTAAGAATTTCTTGGGGATGTACAAGTACGCGTGAACTTGCCTGGGCACAGGAAGTGGCAGGCTGCTCCTCTGGATGGCTGCCTCAGCCCACAGTCCCACCAGTAGTGTGCAGGGGTTTTGTTTCTGTAGTTCCTGCCCACATTTAGCATTACCTAGCTTTCTAATTTTTTACCAGTCTAATTAAGGTCTTACTGTGAGACCTCATTGTTAACTTGATCTAACTAGGTAGTATACATCAGCATTAACATAACATTTTTATTTTTTGATTATTTTCTGTATGCGATTGTTTGAACCCACAAATAGAGGGTCGACCATATACTGTAATAAAAGTGAGATGAACGTGGTCTGCCTTTCTGTGAAAATATCATACTGTACTGTAGAGACATCCCTCAGAGGTAGTGTAGGTCTGGTTCCTACCACCACAGTACAGCAGTGAAGTGAGTCACGTGAGTTCTTTGTTTTCCCAGCACACACAGAAGTTATGTTTACACTATACTGTAGTCTAAGTGTGCAATAGCATTATGTCTAAAACAATGTGTACACCTTAATTCAAAAATAGTTTATCGTAAAAAATACTAACCTTCATTTAAGCCTTCAGCAAGTGTAATCTTTCTTTGGTGGGAGTCTTGTTTCAATGTTGATGGCTGTTAGACTGATCAAAGTGGTGGTTGTGGCAGTTTCTTCAAATTAAGACAACAATGAAGTTTGCCAGATTGATGAACTCCTCCTTTCGTAAATGATTTCTCTGAGCAGCAGTGCTGTTTGTTCGCATTTTACCCACAATAGACTTTCAAGTGGAGTCAGTCTTCTCAAACCCTGCCCTGCTTTAATGACTAAGTTTGTCATGTTCTAAATCCTTTATTGTCATTTCAGCAGTCGTCACAGCATCTTCGTTCATCAGGAATACCTTCCACCTCAAGATAACACTTTCTGCCCTTGTGGGTGTAGCTCAGTGACTGAGTGCCGGCCAACGAACTGAAAGGCAGGACACATGCCCGGTTGCCGGCCAGATCCCCAGTTAGGGGTGCACAAAAGGCAACCAATTGGTGTTTCTCTCCCTCTTTCTCCTTCTCTTCCCCTCTCTCTAAAAGTAAATAAATAAAACCTTTTTAAAAAACCATACATACCACTTTCTTTGCTCATCCATAAGAAGCTACTCTTTATCTGATCAAGTTTGATATCATGAGATTGCAGCAATTCTGTCATATCTTTAGGTTCCAATTCTAGTTATGTTATTTCCATCACATCTGTATTTACTTCCTCCACGGAAATCTTGAACTCCTCAAAGTCATCCATGAGGATTAGAATCAGCTTCTTCCAAACTTCTGCTAGTGTTGATATTTTGACCTCTTCCCATATATCACAAATGTTTTTAATGACATTTAGTATTGTGAATCCTTTCCAGAAGGTTTTAAATTTATTTGCCCAGGTCCATCAGAGGAACTACTTATGGCAGCTGTAGCCCACAAAATGTATTTCTTACATAATAAGATTTGAGAGTAAAATTACACCTTGACCTGTGGGTTATAGAATGGATGTGTTAGCAGGCATGAAAACAGCATTAATCTCTTTGTATGTCTCCATCAGTGCTCTTGGGTGACCAAGTGGATTGTCAGCAGTAATATTTTGAAAGGAATCTTTTTTCCCCCCCTGCCTGAGCACTAGTCTCACCAGTGGGCTTAAAATATTCAGGAAACCTGGTTGTAAACAGATGTGCTGTCACCAGCTTTGTTGTTCCACTTAGGGATCACAGGCAGAGTAGATTTAGCATCATTCATAAGAGCCCTAGGATTTCTGGAGTGGTAAGTGAGCATTGGTTTAAAGTCAGCAGCTGGATTAACACCTGACAAGAGAGTCAGCTTGTCCTTTCAGGCTTTGCGGCCAGGCTTTGACTTCTCCTCCCTGTGTAGGAAAGCCCTAGGTGGCATCTTGTTCCAGTGAAAGGCCTTTTCATCTACACTGGAAATCTGTTGTAGCCACCTTCATGAATACCTTAGCTAGAGCTTCTGGAGGACTTGCTGTAGCCTCTGTCCACACCAGCACTTGCTGCTTCACCTTGTGCTTTTGTATTACAGAGATGGCTCATTTCCTTAAACCTCATGCACCAACCTCTGCTGGCTTCAGACTCCTCTTGTACAGCCTCCTCACCTTTCTGAGCCTTCACGGAATTAAGGAGAGTTAGGACCTGCTCTGGATTAGGTTTTGGCTTAAAGGAATGTTGTTACTGGTTTGCGCTTTTATCCAGACCACTAAAACTTTCTCTATATCAGCAATAAGGCTGTTTCACTTTCTTACCATTTGTATGTTCAGTAGAGTAATAGTAGGGTGACTTGAGCACTGCAGTAGTTGATAATCCAGATGGCTACTAACTGCGCCAGTAGCATACACAGCGTGGAGACGCTAGGCAAAGGGATGATGCACATCCTATAGGCAGAACAAAGCAGATGGTGGAGATGGTGCAAGATTTCATCACGCTACTCACAATGGTAAACAGTTTGACATTTATTTATTTTTAATAAGTGTTTTTTAAAGATTTACTCATTTACTTTTGGAGAGAGGGAGAGAAACATTAATAGGTGAGAGATACATTGGTTGGTTGCCTCTCACATTGGAGACCTGGCCCACAACCCAGGCATGTGCCCTGGCTGTCAACCTTTTGGTTCATAGGCTGATGCTCAATCCATTGAGCCACACCAGCCAGGGCAACAGTTTGAAATTTATGAGTTGTTTATTTTTGAAACTTTTTATTTAATATTTTTGGACCATGAGTACTGAAACTGTAGAAAGTGAAATTGGATAAGAGGGGACTACTGTATTATGAATGGTTACTTTTAATTAATTTCTGTGGTAGGTCACTACTGATGTGGAAGAATATTATAGGTTGATCTTGTACCTTGCCAAGCTGTCTCATGAGTTTCAATAGTATTTCTGATTCTTTTGTTTTGTAGGTAGATAATATCTAGAAATAATGACAGTTTAATCTCTTTTCTTTGACCTTACATCTGAAAACTCTTGAAGTATTGGTCATGACTTCTAGTGTTATGTTAAGCAGCTTCTTGTTTCTGATCTTAAATGATTCTGGAGTTTCTCCGTTTAGTGTAATATTTGCTGAAAGTTTATGGTGTATGATTTTTATCAAATTAAGGAAGTTCTGTTTTGTTCCTAGTTTGGTAAGAGGTTTTTAAATCACAAATTGTTGAATCATATATTTTTTCTGCAGAGAATGAAATAATTGCTCAGCTTCTTTGAAAAGTGGAATCTGATATTATGATTATCTCTAAATTACAAAATACTTGGAGAACAGCCCTTTATTGAAACAGTTTGGCTTTGCAGACTTTTTTCCCCCCAACATTTGAAAAACTGCCCATGTGTTAAAGAGGTGGCTTGTTATTTTAAGTATTAGAAAGGATGTTTAGGCACATGTCTTGTGTTTAAAGGAAGGCACCAAGTAAGCTCTGTTTTGGAAGAACTGAAACAGTATAAAGTTGTTGTAAACTTTTAAACTTGATTTCTTAAGTAATTCTACATTTCAGTTTGGTGCCTTACTAGATAGATACAAGAACAAACCTGGAACCTTATTTATTATGTCAGTAATAGTTTTGTGTGTGTCTAAGGCATATATTCTCATTTGTGCCTTCTGGTTGTGATGTTTTATATTCTATGGCTGTATATATGGACAGTTGTTTTTATGAACTAATACATATAACACAAAATGGAGTGCATTTCCCATTTATTTTCTTATTGCTTCTTACGTTAGTATTGATATAGCCATGAACCCTGTAACAGTAGTGCTTTGACTGAGAGCAACACCACCTAACTAAGTAGGGGTTTGTTTTACTCACAAAAGAAATCTAGGCAGTTTCTAGTTTTGATTCAGCAGTTCAATACTGTTTGAGCTAGTGGTTTTAAAAAATATTTTTGTCTCCCCTCTCCCCGGCCCGCAGAACCTTCCAGTAGTGGTTCACTGATTAGAACTGGCCAGAACTAAGCCATATGCTACTTCTAGCTGCAGGGGAGTTTGGGAAAACAAGAACTTAGCTGGCCACGTTGCCTCCCAAATACATCCAGCTTCTCTTGGAAATGAAAAAGGAAGGCATGAATGTTGATTTGTTAACTATAACGTTTGCTTTATTCCCTAATAATATTGGCAATTTAAATGTTTTTCTCTAAAGAAAAGTTTTAATTTGAAAATGAACACTTTATGAATTTGTTAATCTCCAATCTTTGGCTTTTTCTGCATTATTTTCTGTAGCAGTGTACATATTCTAGTTTCCATGATGGATGAAATAGTATTGATTCTATTTCATGGAAGGGAGAAGGATTGAGACTCCTTTATCTTTAAGAATTAAATTCAACAGCTCAGTATTTCTTATGTGCTTAGTGCTGCTGAAAAATATAAAATGACTACAGAAGAATTATGTAACATTGTTATGTCCTCAGGTTGTTTATTGGCTTCTTAGGGAGAAAAAAATCCCATGCGTGAAATAGTTGACTAAGGGTACAAGAATTCAAAGTTAGTTTAAAAAGTTTAGTAGTGGCATTGAGTGCTATGATACAGGAATAGGAAACTTTTTCTTATTTAGGGCCACTGGTGGGTACATGGAAAAAATGAAGGCTGTGTAGAAGCAAACAGCAATTTAATTTGGTTCTGTTTTGAAAGTTTTTTAAGTTAAACACATTAGATTGTAAATTTATGGACTTTATGTAAGGAAACATTAAATTAAATATACTGTTTAACCTTATTAGAATTTAATACACATCAGATATTTCAGTCTGTTGTATGGATTT
Organism: Phyllostomus hastatus; assembly: GCF_019186645.2. Lineage (NCBI taxonomy): Eukaryota > Metazoa > Chordata > Mammalia > Chiroptera > Phyllostomidae > Phyllostomus > Phyllostomus hastatus. Next base: position 71,284,930 of record NW_025334033.1, read on the forward strand.
ATAATCTGATGGGGCAATTCAGTTTTCATTTTGCTTTGCATTATGATTATTTGCATGAGGGTGTATTAGGTTAGTCAGGGTTATGCTGTGGTATTGTATGTGACTGAAATCTACTGACCTAACACAGTAAAAAATCCTCGTTTACACCAAGTTTGCTTGGGGGCTCATTTGCTCCATGAAGACAGATCTTGTCCAGACTGATTTTGTCCTGTGGCCTCTGTCTTTGGACAATGCTCAGAGTTCAGAAGAATAGAAGACAGGATGGAGTTAAGCATTGGCAATGAAATGTTTCAGCATGGGAATGACATGTCACTTTCACATGCATCTCATTAGCCAAATTCAGGCTTTCTGCTATGCCTAACCTCAGGTGAGGGGAATGAGTTTCTCCCTGAAGTCTGTGTAATCCTCCAGGAACTCAGCACAAGAGTCAGTCTGGTGCATAGTAGTACTGTCAACAAACTCGTGTACTAGAGATACAGGTACAAGCACAATAGCCTGCGAGCCTACAGGGAAAGAAAGAAATTCTGATGGGATGCAGAGAGAGTCCTGGAGGCTTCATAAGTTTGCTGACAAATTATCCAAACATAAGGGAATAATGAGTAGGGTTTTCTTAGGTTTGAAGAGAAGAAAAGGCCTCAAACTAGGGAACCAGTATTGCGCTAGAGAATAGTGGGTGGTGTGGATCAGAGAGGGCCTTCAACTCATTTCATATTCATACAGCAGCAATGCATTTCACAGTTATTGTGTGTCAGGTTCTGTTGTAGTTTTGGGGATAGCTGGTAATGAACAAAACACAAAAATCTTCGTCCTGAAAGTTACATGCTAGTAGATGTAATCAACAGAGTTAGTATTTTATTATAAATAGATTAGGGAATAGGCAAAATATGAACTTTGGGTACCTATGAATTTTAATTGTTGTAATATTTTTACTGTACATGAAATAAAAGGTTGATTTTCACAAAAGTCAATATTTTGTCTAATTGTTCTCCAGAAAACTTACAAAAATATATAAAAAGCTGAATTTATAAAATATATAAATCAGAAAATGTACAAAAGCTTTTTTAACCAAAATTTTGGATAGTAGTAAAATTTTGCTGACAACATTTTTATTTCCTAAATAGTAAAACCACTTCACACATGTGCCTCCTGGGGTTAGGGACTTTGTTTTATCACTTGATAAATATTTGAATGAGTAAATAGAAGGAAAAAATTCGGGTGATAGAAGAGAAATTTCTTTTTTTTAAAGATTTTATTTAGCCCTGGCTGGCATAGCTCAGTGGATTGAGCTTGGGCTGTGAACCAAAGTGTCACAGGTTTGATTCCCAGCCAGGGTACATGCCTGGGTTGCAGGCCATAACCCCCAGCAACTTCACATTGATGTTTCTCTCTCTCTATCTCCCTCCCTTCCCTCTATAAAAATAAGTAAATAAATAAAAGAGGGGGAGGGAGGGAGTAAGAGGGCAAGTGAAACATCAGTGTGTAGTTGCCTCTTGTACATCCTCTACTGGGGACATGGCCTACAACCCAGGTATGTGCCCTGACTGGGAATTGAACCGGCAGCACTTTGGTTCGCAGGCCTGCGCTCAATCCACTGACCTACACCAGTCAGGGCCTGAGAAATTTCTTAATTTAACCATCTGAACACCACAGTGATTAGTGTTTTGATATTTATTTAAGTCATTCTAATATTTATTAAATACCTGTTATGTGCCAATTATTGTTCTAGAATCAAAGGGACAATAAATTACTGTCTAGTTTTTATTAAACTTAAATCTAGTTTGGAAATAAACATGAGCCCTGACTGAGGTCACTTGGTAGGTGGGGCGTCGTCCTGCAAAGCGAAAGGTCACTGGGTTGTATTCCTGGTCAGGGCATATACCTGGGTCACAAGTTCAGCCCTCAAGTCAAGGCGTGTTTGAGAAGCAATCGATTGATGTTTCTCTCTTACGTGGACCTTTCTCTTCTTTCTTTCTCCTTCCCTCCCCCTATAAACAAACAAACAAACAAACAAATCTTAAAATGGTCACCAATTTTCTTTTAAAGCCATACTCCAGCTGATCTACAAAATTGCATTACAGTATTGCGTCTTGTGTACAACAGAGTAAAATCAGCTTTCTGTAAAGCCTCGTGTTATAATTTAGTTGTTGTTTTAATCTTTTCTTTAAAAAAATTTTTTTTTACTGATTGGTTTGAGAAAGAGAGACAAACATCCATTTCATTCCACTGTGTCACGTATTCATTAGTTATTTCTTGTATGTGCCTTGACTGAGGAGCAAACCCACAACCTTGGCAGATTGGGACAATGTTCTAACCAACTGCACTACCTGGCTAGGGCTTGCTTTAGTCTTTTCTTTGATCAGCAAGACCTCATTTATAACTAGGCCATTTCCCCTAAATTCTGATTTGGAAATTAGAATCCTTTTTGTTACAGAAATGATGTTACAGGTTTTAGATTTATAACTAGTTTGTAAAATCCTGTTTTACTACCTAAAACATACACACATAATAAAAATATAGACATCATTGTTTGTAACGTAGTGTTACGTGATAATTGAGTAAAACAGAAAAAACCTATCTCAGAACCTGACTTCTCAGGGAAAAATAGATGAATGTGAGAAAGTAGATGGAGATTAATATGGCAATTTTGAAAAGGATATTTTTTACCTTAAAATATCCTTTATTTATTTATTTTTATTGTTCAAGTACAGTTATCTCCATTCCCCCCTACCCTGTACTCTCCCCCACCCCAGCCATCCCCGCCTTCCACCCTTGATCCTACCCCACTTTGGCTTTGTCCATGTGTTCTTTATACATATTCCTTCCTTAAAACCCTTCCCCCTATTCCCCCCATTATCCCCTCCCACATCCGTTCTGGTTACTGTCAGTTCTTAATTTCCATATCTCTGGTTATATTTTGCTTGCTTGTTTGATTTGATGATTAGGTTCTTCTTAAAGGTGAGATCATACATATGGTATTTGTCTTTCACCGCCTGGCTTATTTCACTTAGCATAATGCTCTCCATTTGCATCCATGCTGTCGCAAAAGAAGGGTAGGAGCTCCTTCTTTCTGTTACATAGAATTCCATTGTGTAAATGTACCACAGTTTTTTGATCCATTCATTTTCTGATGGGCATCTAGGTTGCTTCCAGCACTTGGCTATTGTAAATTGTGCTGCTGTGAACATTGGGGTGCATAGGTTCTTCTGAATTGGTGTTTCAGGATTCTTAGGGTATAGTTCCAGCAATGGAATTGCCGTGTCAAAAGGCAGTTCCATTTTTAGTTCTCTGAGGAAATTCCATAGTTTTCCACAGTGCTGAACCAGTCTGCATTCTCACCAACAGTGGAAAAGGGAACTAGGGTTCTTTTTTCTCCACAACCTCGCCAACACTAGTTTGTTGGTTTGGTTATGATAGCCATTCTAACTGGTATGAAGTGGTATCTCATTTTGGTTTGTTCTGCATCTCTGATGGCTAGTGATGCTGAGCATCCTTTAATATGTTTCTGGGCCCTCTGTATGTCCTCCTTGGAGAAGTGTCTGTTCAGGTCCTTTGCCCATTTTTTAATTGGATTGTTTGTCTTCTGGAGTTGAGTCTTGTGGGTTCTTTATATGTTTTGGAGATCAAACCCTTGTCTGAGGTATCATTTGCAAATATATTTTCCCAGATGGTTGTTTCCCTTGAAAAGGGTATTTTTGGAGGACATCAGAGGTTTATGGCACAAATTCCTAAGCTTTTACTTTAAAACACTTGTTTTTCATTTTTACTTGATAATAGTATATTAGAAAATAGTTTCTGATGTTTATCAGCTACAATCAGGCTTGTTTTGACCTCTTGGTAGAGAGAGAACATTAGAAGGAAGGGGCATTCCCCTTGACAGAAAGTGAGAAAGAAGGAAGCAGATTGGAGGCACCTGTGTGAGCACTGGGAGAGGGAGACGCCTTGCTTGAGCAGGAGCTGGCAGCTGGTGGGGCAGGCCTCTGTCCACTGAGCACAGGCTGGGAAGAAGGGAGCGCTGGAACTGATGCTTGTCCCTGCAGAATTGTACTGGTGTTTATAACTCTAGTACTTTTATGTTTAGCACACTTTGAGGCATATATGATTTCTTTTACCTTTACAGAGCATATTAAGTACTTGATTCATCTATTCAACAAATACTATCTCCTGGTCAATTTGACAGAGTAGGCAGACATGGCTCATTTCTTTGCACAGCCACATCAAAGTTATAACTAAAATATAGAACAACGATCACTCCGAAATGTCAGAAATCAAGTTGAATGGAAATCTGACAACTATGGAATTAAAGAAACCACATCTATCCAGACTGGTAGGAGGGGCACAGGTGCAGAATGGGCTGGTCCTTCACCCATCTGTGGTGGATAAAATTTCGGGAGGGATATCTCAGGAGCGAGGAGTACCAGCGCCACACCAGGCCCTCTGGCCCAGGGTTCCAGTGCCAGGAAGATAAGTCCCCACAACTTATGGCCTCAAAAACCAGTGGCGAGTGACTCAGTAGAAGAAACTGCTGGAGCCCCAAGCAGTTCCCCTTAAAGAAATCACACATGGACTCACCTACTCAGACTCACTCCCTCCGAGCTCCAGCACCAGGGAGCAACTTGAAAGGCCCCAGTGGTAGACAGAGAGGCACTGAAGTGTCTGACATCCAGGCAAGCAGAGGCCACTGTAATAAACCCTCCCCTCACAGAGCCTGCAAGCGGGTACCATATCCGAGACTCCCATCAACCTAGCTAACACTGCTTGACCCGCCTTGGAGGTTCTCAGACTCTACCCTACCCAGTTTACAGGCACATCCAAGCTTCTTTTCCATATGAGTGGCTGGTCTTGGCTCAAGCTTCCCAACTTCCTAAATCCTCTCAATCAATCAACAGCTGGCCTCAGTGAACCCCAGGCCTGGCACTAGCAGCAGCCAGCCTAGATTTACAGCTTGGCTCACTTGGGAATCTCCAAGCTCAGCACAAGTAGCAGCCATCTCAAATTGCTTTGTAGCTCAGGCAGAGTGGCTCCAGGCAAAGTACAAGTGGGGACTGACCTTGGCCTGCACCACCTAGGAAGCCCCAGAGCCAGTGCACCCAGTGGACAGCAACAAACCACTTGGGAGCACCACCACCCTGCCCCTGCACAGCTGATCCTCCATGGAGTGCAGAGGTTGGTGGTCAGTGGTCACGGCCAGTCCTTGCAGCTGAGTGGCCTGGGTAAGTTTCTCCCATTGATGTGCCAACAGCAATCAAGGCTCAACTACAAGAGGAAGGGGTATGCAGCCCACATAGAGGGTGCACCTCCAGTAGCCAGCTTGGGTGAAAGGGGAGGCTCTGCCACTGGACCCTACAGGACACCGACCACATTAGGCCACACCACCAAGACACGGAGTCAAAGCCACTCTACCTAATACAAAGAGACAAACCGAGGGGGGGCCTCCAAAACAAGGAGACAAAGGTACATGGCCCAAATGAAAGAACAGATCAAAACTCCAGAAAAAGTTAAATGAAATAAAGATAAGCAGTCTGTCAGATGCAGAGTTCAAAACACTGGTCATAAGGACGCTCAAGGAACTTAGTGAGGCCTTAGCAGCATAAAAAAGATTCAGTCAGAATGAAGCATTTACTAATTGAAATAAAGAACAATTTACAGGGAAATAACAATAAGCAGATGAAGCCAAGAATCTGGTCAACAATTTGGAATATAAGGAAGCAAACAACAACTAATCAGAACAAGAAGAAGAAGAATTCCAAAAAATGAGGATAGTGTAAGCAGTCTCTGGGACAACTTTCAGAGTTCCAGCATTCGCATCATAGGAGTGCCAGAGGGAGCAGAGAAAGAGCAAGAAATTGGAAATCTATTTGAAAAAACAGTGAAAGAAAACTTCCCTAATTTGCTGAAAGAACTAGATATATAAGTCCAGGAAGCACAAAGAGTCCCAAACAAGTTGGATGCAAAGAGGCCCACTCCAAGTCACATCATAATTAAAATGTCAAAGGTTAGAGATAAAGAGAGAATCTTAAAAGCAGTAAGAGAAAAGAAGTTAGTTATCTCCAGGGGAATTTCCATTAGACTCTCAGCTTATTTCTAAAAGAAACTTTGCAGGCTGGAAGGTACTGGTAAGAAAAATTCAAAGTCATGAAAAACAAGGACCTACAGCCAAGATTGCTCTACCCAGCAAAGCTATCATTTAGAATCGAAGGGCAGATAAAGAGCATCCCAGACGAGAAAAGACTAAAAGAGTTCGTCACCAAACCATTATTATATGAAATGTTAAGGGGACTTATTTGAGAAAAAATATTACAACTATGAATGATAAAATGGCAAAAATACAAATGTATCAACAATTGAATCTAAAAAAACAAACTCAGCAAACAAGAACAACAGACAGAATAATGGATACAGAGAGCATTTTAATGGTTGCCAGATGGGAGGGGGGTTTGGGGGAGTGGGTGAACAGGTGAGGGGATTAAGAAGTACTGATAAGTACTCACAGAACAGCCATGGGGGTGTAAAGTACAGTATAGGAATGGAGTGGCCAGAGAACTTACATGTATGACCCATGGACATGAACAATGGTGTAGGGATTTCTGAGGGATGGTGTGGTTCTGGGTGGAGGGAGGCAAAGGGGGAAGAACCAGGGCAACTGTGATAGCATAAGCAATTAAAAAAAACATTATCAAGGGTCACACAAGGGTCACAAGGTTAAATAAAGAGTTTGGCTCTATATTTAAATACATTGTTTTGAATTATTGTTAGCAGCATATTGTAGAAGGAAATTGGGAATCCAGATTCTCTCTAGATTTCTCTCACTAGTGATGTGGCCGTGGGTCAATCACAGAAGTTCCCTCTTCTGGGATGGTGATGTTAGCATGATGCCTCTTTCACAAAGGGTGTGGCATAGGGTCCTGTATGCCAAAGCATTTTAATAGCACATGGAAAAGTTGGGTTCCTAACAACTGCTGGCAGGCCTGTTGCTTCTGTGTCATGTTACAGCCAGGTATAGAAGGACCTCTCTTCAAGCACCCAGCTGAACTGCAACATTTGGTGTTGGGTATTTTTCTTCTCAGCATCCTTGTTTTCCTCGTAAATTTCTATCATGTAGGCAACTTTCTTCAAAGTGTTAGGTGCTCTAGGATTAAAATTAAAGCAGTAATGTTTTGTTTTTTTTCAGCTAGAGACCCTTATAGCTCCATAGGGTACCGTGTGTTCTCATGTCCTTATCTTTGTTGTATGTTGTATTGTAGCACACGTCACATGGAGATGGGCGGCAAGAAGTGACCTCTCGCACTGGGCGCTCTGGAGCTCGGTGTAGAAACTCTATAGCTTCCTGTGCAGATGAACAGCCTCACATCGGAAACTACAGACTGTTGAAAACAATCGGCAAAGGGAATTTTGCAAAAGTGAAATTGGCAAGACACATCCTTACAGGCAGAGAGGTAAATGAGAATTATGCTTAATTTCTGTTACTACATTTGTTCTGTTTGGCTCCATGTGAGAGGAAGAGGAAGAGAATGTATAGATTTGGGCTCATTTCTAAACTAATTAAACTTTTTAAAAGAAGAAACATTAATTATCTGGGGATTCTTTTGCTTTCTCATTCCTTTAAATGTTGTAAATATTACCCTGATTGTTTGAGTTATCTTTTGCCTTTAAAAATGGGTGATGGTTTGTTCTTTTTTAGTAGTATCTGCCACCATAGTAAAAATTGTTTTCAACTTCATGTATAAGCTCATGATACTTGCATATCACTAGTGCTGTTTTTTTAATGGATTTATAATCACAAAGTTTCTTTGTCTTTCCAAATACTCTTCTCATAGTTTATGTTTGATGGGTTATTGTGGATGACGGCACGTGCTTTTCTGCCTTGTGATACCGGCTTTCTGCTCAAGCACTTTATGTATTTATCAAAAATACTTCTATCAAAACTACTAAATTAACTCTCTCCTCATTTTCTACCTGGGCAGTATACAACGTGCTTTGTTTCTTGCATTTAGATTTTTGTCTACTGTTCCTCTGCCCGAAACACATTGCAGGCTTTTGTTGTTGATATCATTCCTGGGAAGTAGTTGTTGGACTCTCTTTCCCCAGGCATGGGGTTCATGTTAAAAATCCTGATATTTCCTGCCCTGACTGGTGTGGCTCAGTTGGTTGGGCATTGTACTGCAAAGTAAAAGGTCACTGGTTTGATTCCCAGTCAGGGCATATGCCTGGGTTGTGGGTTCAGTCCCAGTTTGGGGGCCTGTGAGAGGCAACTGATAGGTGTTTCCTTCTCTTTCTCCTTCCCTTCCCCTCTCTCTAAAAATAAAACCTTTTTTAAAAATCCTGATATTTCCTAGATAACAAGTTTTCCATTTATTGGAATTGTTTACCTGTCTTCCCCCTCTAGTCTGTAGGGTAGGTGTCGGTGTTTGGCACATATCAGGTACTTGATATTGTGGTCTGACTGTAATTATACTTTTGAGGGGAAGCTTTTTAAAGAAATGCTTTTCTTGCCCCAGACCCTCCTGGTACATACGCCAAGATGGTGTTACAGGTATGCTGAGGGACTGATGCCCGCAGCCCATCATGCCCAGAGCTGTTGGAGTGGGACTGGACCTGTCATTCCTGCCAGCAAGCAGCCTCTGTTCACTCTGGTGTGCCCTACACATGTCCTCATTTTCTGAGACAACTAAAGATTTCCTTCTTCAAATTTCACATCTATTTTAGTGACACATCCCTGGTTAGGACTCCTTGTTGTGATGCCTGGACTGTTTTGGGAATCAGTAAACAGCAAAGAGTAGGTAGAGTTTTTCTTGTTCTTGATCAACGCTTTTTGAACTGAAGAAGAACACTTCTGAGTTTACTTTCCACCAGTCGCAGGGGCTTATTCTGCCAGTGTTTCTATGTGGACTGAGGGAGGGCGGGCGAGAAGAGGAGTGGGACAGACAGCCCTGCTCCCCTCCGCTTCACTCACACGGCTGGAGCCTGGTCTACTGTGTTTCTATCTAGTAGGTTCTCTTCTCTTGTCTTTTCCTTTTTCTTGGATTGATTTTAGAGAGGTTGGGGGAGAGAGAAAGACATCAATTTGTTGTTCCATTTTATGCATTCATGGTTGATTCTTTTTTTTTTAAACAAAAATTTTTTTAAAGATTTTATTTTATTTTTAGGGAGGGAAGCGGCGGGGGGGAGAGAAAGAAAGAAACATCAATGTGCGGTTGCTGGGGGTTATGGCCTGCAACCCAGGAATGTACCCTAGCTGGGAATCGAACCTGGAACACTTTGGTTCCCAGCCTGTGCTCAATCCACTGAGCTACGCCAGCCAGGGCCATGGTTGATTCTTGAATGTGCTCTGACCGGATATCAAAACCACACCCTAGGTGTGTTTTGGGACAACACTCTAACCAACTGACTAGGGCAATCTAGTAAGTTCTGTCTCCAGAAGTGCTTGCATCTGACTAGTTAGTGGCCAAATTTGTTTATATTTCCACTTATTTATGCATTTATTGGTTGATTCTTGTCTGTGTCGTGACTGAGGATCAGTTGCAACCTTGACTGAGGATCAGTTGTAACCTTAGTGCATTGGAACAATGAATGCTCCAACTAACTGAGCTACCTGACCAGGGCTCATGGTTTTTAAAGTCATCGTTGACTTTTTTTTTTTTAAATAAAGCCTTTATTGAAATATAACACATCCTAGAAAAGTGCTTAAAATCACCATGTATACAAGTATAGCTTGATGAAATATCACAGAGTAATCGTGTTTGCAGTGCTATGACCCAGGGAAAAAGTGTGCCATGATTTGGACCCCAGAAGCCCTCCTTCTACCTCCTTTAATCACTTAACAGTTCTTCCTCCTCGAGGTAACCATGTCTTGCCTTCTAACACCAGAGATGTTGTTTTTGAACACTGTACTAATGAAATCATTCAGTACATACTTTGTGTCTGCCTCTTTTACTCCACTTTATGCTTGTGACATTATTCCATGTTGTGTATGGTTAGGTTTTCATTGGAAATTTTATTTTGTACTACCTGTTTTAGTTGTTTGGCTTGGTCTTTATTGCGTGGATTGAATTGTGTCCCCCAAAATTCATATGTTAAAGCCTTAACCCCCAATGTAACAGTTTTGGAGAAGTAATTGGTTAAATCAGGTCATAAGTATAGGTTCTGATCCAGTAGGGTTTGTGTCCTTATAGGAGACAACAGAGCGCTTGCTTTCTCTCTCCGCCGTTTGAGGACACAGTAAGAATGCGGCCACGTGCAAGCTCAGAGGAGAGACTTCAGCAGGAACTGACCACGCTGGCACCCTGACCTCAGACTCTCAGCCTCCCAGACTGTGGGGGACACATTTCCTCTGTTTAAGCTGCCCAGTCTGTAGTGCTTTTTGTTATTTCAGCTAATCTGAGGAATAGGCCATTCCTCCAGGCCACTGTGTCCTAAAGGACTTGGGATCTTTCTTCTCATCTGCTCTTTCAGTCCTGGTGGATGGCTTAACAGCTGTCTGGAGCTGCATGTTAGGATCTTTTGACGAGTAGCTAATTGACAGGAAGTGGAAGATAGGATTTTCCTCCAGTGGGTGTGCTCTACGGGCTTCTTGGGCCATTTGGGTGGAGGAATGTCATGGGGAAACTTCATCCCTTGTCATGCATGAGTTCTCTATTCCTATTCTGTGATTTTCCACTGTGATGTGCTTCTGACATCAGGGTGAATCAGTGGAATTTCCCAGAACTTCATGCAAGTGGCAGGGACACTGCTCTTTCCTTGCCTAATGAACACTCTTGTGCATACCTTCTGCCCGGCATTGCCCCACCCCCCCGCAAAAAAAAAAAACCCTCCACGAACTTGGGAATGTGGGGAGGGGGGTCTTCTCTCCAGTCTCCGTCTTCCTAAGGCAGTGTTGCACCACAGTTGCCTCCTGTTTGGTGACCTAGGTCTGAGCTGTCCTCCAGGATCCAGCTCTGGGCCAAGGTTATTTTGGTAGTTGAGTCATCCGACAGGGAGCTGGAAGGAAGAGGGGATTAGGAGCTACACACACACACACACACACACACACACACACACTCCACACTCCACACCCCCACTCCCTCCCATGTTAAGTGAGTGTTTCGCTTTGAGGATCACTTCTGATCTCAGAAGATCAGAGGAAAGAGGAACTGGAAAGGCAGCATATTGGATGGATCTTGCTGTGAGGAGGGGGAAGAAAATAGAGTGATGGCCAGAAAAGAACAGCATTTCTTTGGGGTTTCTTTGGAATTTGGGAGGTCCAAGTGTACCACATAAAATCACTTATGCAAGTAAAATTTAAAGAAAATTCATTCAACTTTCGAAGTGATGTAATTTTTTAAACCACCTTGGTATCTGTTAAAATACCCAAACCTTGTTTCCTCACTGTTTCATCTCCATCTCTGAGGTGTATGCCATCGCAGGTGTGAGTGGTCTAGACCTCTGTCAGCTCAGCAGTCAGTCACAGAGTGCTGCCTGTGCACACGTTGTGTGTGAGGGCTGTGACAGTGGACAAGGCGTCTTCTCCTGTTTGAGACAGTCGCAGGGTGGCCACTACAGGCATAGTCCAGCAGCAGTATTTCCTTTCACTTTATTTGTATAGTTTCCATCAAGATAACTACGTTTTCCAAATACAGAATTAGAATCCTGATTTTGCTTTTTTCAGGTGCGCATACTTACTCTTTGCCCCTCCTCCAATTCTGATTTTGCCCTCCCCCAGGCAGGGATGAGGGGTGGTGGTTCCTTTCACTGCAGGATCAGGTTCCCTGGGTGCCTTACTGCAGCATTTCCCTCCCTGCAGTCCCTCTGCTTTGGCAGATGGAGGCTTTAGACCAGGTTAAGCATTTTTTGAAAGCGTTAATATGAATAGTGCAGCAGTTCTCAAAGTAAGCATGGGGACCTCTGTGGGTTTACTGAGACTGTTTTTGTAGGCCTACAAAGTAAAAACAATTTTTGTAACACTGTTTAGACATTATTTGCGTTGTCCATTCTCATGAGTGTAAAGTAGAATTTTTCAAAGGCTATGTGATGTGTGGTATCACAACAAAGGGATTACAGAAGGGCATGTGAGAATTTCATTAAAATGTGACAGGCATATACCCTAAGTGGAATTTCTAGATCATATGGTAATTCTTTAAAAAATATTTTTAGGAACTTGGCACTGTTTTCTACAGAGGCTGTACTGTTTTTGCATTCTTACCAACAGTGCATCCTCACCAAGTCTTACTTTGTTGATTAATTGATTTTTGGTAGTTGCTTGTGCAGTGCTGTTTTCTAATTTTGATTTGTAGTTTTCTAACGACAAGTGATGTTGAGCATCTTTTCCATGCACTTATTGGCTTCTGTACATCTTCGGAGAAATGTCTCTTCAAGTCCTTTACCCAGTTCTGAATTGAGTTTTTGTTGTTGTTGAAGTTTTAGAAGTTTTGTATATATTCTGGATATTAATCCTCTACCAGATATATGATTTGCAAATATTCTTTCCCATTCTGTGGATTGTCTTTTTACTCTGGTGATACTGTCTTTTTTAAAAAAGTATTTATTTTTAGACAAAGGGGGAGGGAGGGAGAGAAGCATCAATGTGTGGTTGCCTCTTGTGCGCCCCCTAGTGGGAACCTGGCCTGCACCCCAGGCATGTGCCTTGATTGGGAATCAAACTGGTGACCCTTGGTTCACAGGCCAACGCTCAATCCACCGAGCCACACCCACCAGGGTTGTATTTATTTATTTTTTTGATGTCTGATCTTATGTATTTTTTACCCTTAAAAATCTCATTTCTGACTGGATTCAGACTCAGAGGTGGAAAGCTTGGAGGGAGGACAGCCTGTCTCTTGGCAGTCTGTTCCTGGCGCTTTTCTGTGGCCCCCTTCATTCTCTTAGCCAAAAATTTAGCATGTTCTGTGGCCTCTTCCTTATTTTTCTTTTTACCATTTCTTCAGGGCAATAAGCTGATATTTGTGTCAAAGGGCACGTGGGGTGACAAGATGCTGAATCTTGGGTGCTTTGGCCTGAGGTTTCTTACCTTCTTGGTTTAGGGGCTTCCTCACCACGTGTTGGTGGGCATCATCTTCCTTAGAAATTGAAAGGTTGCCGATTCTGTTCGCTCTTCTGCGCCCCAGGCAGTGAGGCACGGTGGTATCACTGGCATGCAGACTCCAGGTCCCCAGCAGGAATACCTTTCTTCCCTTTTTCCCCAACGATGACAAGGATGAGAACACTAAGATTGGTGTCTACAACGCAAGCCCGAACAGATTTGCGCGTTCTCTCTACAGTCTTCCTTGGTCTGTAACAGGCATGCCCCTTAGTAGCAGGTGGATGTGGCTATGGGTCAAGGCACCCTGCTTCGTGGGGAAACCTTATTTGTCATTTCCACCACTGATTTGAACCACATAACCCTCCCATTCTTCATCCAGAGCATCAACAGCAGCTTCTTCAGCCATACGCTTCTCATAAAAGGTACAAAGTTTGGGTTTATCATCCACTTCAGGGAGTTTCTGGCAGCCAGTGTCTGGGAGAGGGGTGGTCAGCTTCATCCCAAAGCAGCCGACTGCCTCTGAGGTGCCACGATAAAGAGCTGGATATTGCCTTTTGATGCACTTTGTTGTCATATCCAAGTGATCATTGCCAAACCCAACGTCATGAAGCTTTTGCCCTGTTTTCTTCTGAGAATGTCATAGTTTTAGGTCTTACATTTAAGGTCATTGATCCTCTTTGAGGTAATTTTTGTATATGGTGTTAGGTAAAAGTCCAGTTTCATACTTTTGCATGTGGTTATCCAGTTTTTCCCAGCACCATTTGTTGAATATTATTATTTTTAAATTAATTGTTCACTTATTTTTACACTTTTTCAGTTTTCATTTGTAATAGGATAAATATCAATAGATACAACTCAACCTTTAGGTTCACAGGCTGGCGCTCAATCAGCCTGTGAGTACCATCAGTACCGAGGAGTACTGATTTGGTGTCACCAGTACTCTTCAGAGTGGCAAGGGGACTAAAATGTTTGAGAACCGTTGACATACAGGCTCCGTGAGTGCTTTCCCCAGGCGTTGGCTGCAGCCTCTTCCTTCCTGGCCCTTCTTACTGGAGCTGCCAGGTGCACGCACAGCAGGAAGCAAGCCTCGGCAACACCGGGCCGGGCACTGGTTGTCCTGGACCCCAGTGCAGAGCCTACACACTTATGTTCCCCAGTTCACGGCAAAGCCTTTCTCTTAACTTCGGTGTCCTTCCATCCTCCGCTGGCACCCCACCTCCCCATTCGGGATGTTTATAGTTTCTAGAAATCACTCGTATGAGAGAAATGACAAACCAGCCAGGAGAGGATGCGAGTCTAGGCTCACTTATTAAGTATGAGTGAAGCTGATTTTCTTTTTGTTTTTTTTTTTCTTTGCTTTTCTTTTAAGATCAGAAATGCATATAACTAGAAATTACAGGGTTTTGGGGTTTCCGAGTGGCTTGTTTTTAGACCGCCTAGGGCGCACTCATTCCTTATGACCCATTTTTTGCCTCTGTATGTTTCACTTGATTAGTCTACAGATTAGTGTGGCATTAGTCCCTTTTCCTTCTTTAACCACCTAAGGGTTTTTCTATCTTTTTTAAAAATTAAACCATAGTTGGCATATAACATTAGCTTCAGGTATACAACATAGTGCTTCGACATTTATGTACTTGATAATGTGAATAGCACACTAAGTCTAGTACACTTATCGCACTGTTGTTGACTATTTTCCCTAATCTTTCCCACCCACCCCTGCATTTTTCACCAACCCCTCACCCTAGCAACCATCAGTTTGTTCTTTGCTTTTAGGAGCCTGGTTTTGTTTCAGTTGTTCATTTGTTTTGATTTTTTAAAATTCCACATAGTGAAATCATGTAGTATTTGTCTTTCTCTGTCTGACTCATTTCCACTTAGTGTAATATCCTCTAGGTCCATCCATGCTGTCATAAATTTCACTCTTTTCTATTGCAGAGTAATATGCTGTGTGTGTGTGTGTGTAATCACATCTTTATCCATTCATCTACCGATGGACTACTAGATTGCTTCCGTATCTTGACTATTGTAAATAGTGCTGCAGTGAACATAGGAGTGCATATATCTTTTCTATCCTTTTGATAATAAAAGGTTTTTAAGGTTTGCAGATTCAACATTTACGTATTTGTTCATATATTTGCTCAATTACCAAGTTCCCACTGTGTGCAAGACACTCCGGGGGGCATTCGGGGCTGTTTAAACCTATCAAAACTGCGCTGCTTGCCTTTGGGTCTCAGAATCAGACATGGTTAAAGGGTCAGTAAATAGTGAATAGATAGATTTGCTGCATTGCAATGTTTTTACAAGTGCTTTTATTGTTAATCTGTCTTTTTATTTTTTGGTTTGTGGGAGATATTATTGTCCTGTGTCAACAGGTATCTTCATATAAAATGTTATAATACTACCCTTATTTGCACAAAGTCCCTGTTTTCAATTATAAAATATAAAATACTATTTAAAGTAGTTGAGTTTTAGGTTTTAAGGTTTACTTGCTTTTTAACAATGCCACACGTCTGGGCATTTACAAAATTTACCAGTTTGTAATCATCAAATTCTTAAAATCCATAAATTTTTATTTATTTTTTCTAGGTTGCAATAAAAATAATAGACAAAACTCAGTTGAATCCAACAAGTCTACAAAAGGTAAGATTGGTCAGGTATCCAGTACTTTTAAAATGATTTTCTGTGCTAATTGCCATATAATTTGCCTCTTAAATACTGCTACCATTATTTTTATTTATTATGTTTAGTACAGTAAAGCTGTATATTACTCAAAAGCATACAACTTAACTGTAGTATTATCTAAATGTAGCGCTGTAGTGTTGTTGAATTTTTTTGTTCAGTTGAAAATAATGCTTTTTAATGTTCTTAATAGCAAACAGAAGGCTGTGCTTTTAAACTGAATGTTCTAAGTAGTGATTAGAACAGAGTTTTTAAAAATAAGACAGAACAGCCTGGCTGGTGTGGCTCAGTGGATCAAACGCCAGTCTTCGAACTGGAAGGTTGCAGGTTTGATACACGGTCAGGGCACATGCCTGTGTTGTAGGCCAGGTCCCCAGTTGGCGGTGTGTAAGAGGCAGCCAATCGATCTTGCACATGTTTCTCTCCCTCTCTTTCTCTTCCCTTCCTCTCTCTCTAAAAATAAATAAATCTTTAAAAAAAAAAGACAGAACAATGTATTTTCATGTAATTAGTCTTAGTCAGCATTATACACCATATTGGTAATACTAAGATCTTTAAGGTCAGCATTTTTGGCTTTATAAATTGTCGCATTAGGTTGAATTAAGGAGTAATGGTTAATTCATACAAATGGAAAACTGAGTGGTAGTTGAAAAAAACATTTGTAATGCACTCCTGTCATTTGTATCACCTAATGTAACTCAGGAGTTCTTAACCTCCTGCATATAAGCATCATCTGGGTCTCTTCAGATCCCTAGTGACTGGCCTGCAGGGGAGATTTAATTGCTCAGGTAAGGCCTAAATGTAGGTATTTCTCTGGTGCATCTGCAAATGATTAATGATCTTTAAAGATTTCATTTATTTGTTTATTTATTTATTTATTTTGAAGGGAGGGAGAAACATCAATGTGTGGTTACCTTTCGTGTGCCCCGTACTGGGTACCTCACTCACAGCCCAGGTACGTGCCCTGACTGGGGATTAAATGGGCGACCCTTTGGTTTACAGGCCGGTGCTCAGTTCACTGAGCCACACCAGCCAGGGCTAATGATCTTTATAATAAGATCCTCCTAGTATTTTTAGTTTTGCAAAACCTTTTTGTATCTTCATTTGATTTCTTGATTTGGTCTATAGTAGGTGGGGGTTAAACAGACATTCCACTAGGCAGGAAGTCCTGAATTTTAATCCTAGCTGTGACACTTAGCCATATGTCTTCTTTGACCTTCAGCAGGTCACTTAATTTTCTCACCTATAAAACGGATATATAGGCAAAACCCTGGTTCTTGAACAATTCAGTTCTTGACCAAGTTGTTCTCAGAAAAAAAGGTCTTGGTTGTCTAACAAAATTTCAGATCTCAATTCTCTACCCCAGGAATCCTCCACCTCTGTGTCTCGGACCAGTACAGGTCCGTGGCCTGTTAGGAACTGGGCAGCACAGCGGGGGGTGAGTGGCGGGAGATCTAGCAAAGCTTCCTGTCCCTCCTGCTGCCCGTGGAAAAATTGTATTCTACAAAACTGGTTCCTGGTACCAAAAAGGTGGAGACTACTGCTCTACCCAACAACTCTTTTGCTGATAACCTGTGTGATCAGTCACGTGTCTCTCAGCAACAAACAAAGAAGATTAGGTTTTTTAATAAATCACTTCTTGAACAGTTTTCTGTAACCAATTAAGTTCAAGAACTGAGGTTCGACTGTAACTTCATCTCCTCAGGATGGATTATTAATGAAATGATGCATATTATAAAAGCTCTGAAAACTGCAAAGCACTGTGTGTACGATACTGTAAGTGGAATGCCCTGTGTACATTCCTAATGGTTATCCCCATTTATATCCTAAGGGTTTTGAATCCCTTTTTGTGTATGTGAGGTGGGGTGGCAGGGGTAGACCTTACCTTGCACTAGAAGTGATATTTAAACAAGTGGTTCTGAAAGGCATAATAGGTAGGCCGTAAGCAGGGTTCTCAAAGTGGCCCTGGAACAGATCCAAAAATTCCAGTCCTTTGTTTTGAAGATGGAATTGTATTCCTTTCCTTAAACTTTCATTTCTTATATATATATATTTTATTTATTGTTTAGAGGGGAAGAGAGAGAGAAAGAGTGGGAGAGAAGCATCATTGTGTGATTGCCCCTTGTGTGCCTTGCACTGAGGACCCGGCCTGCGACCCAGGCCCGTGCCCTGACTGGGAATTGAACAGGCAGCCTCTTGCTTCGCAGTCTGGCGCTCAGTCCACTGAGCTGCACCAGCCAGGGCTAAACTTTTCTGTCTTTATAGAGCTAAGGACTCAGTACTAATAGTAAGTTAGGGATTACTGAAATTTAGTATTCAGAACTAAAATTAGCATATAAAGAAGTTCACTGAGGATTCAAGGTCAGTATTCAAATGATATTACAAATCTTCCACCATTAGTGTCCTTGCAGGCAATCCTAGCAGTTTTCTAGAAAGAATTTTATCATAGTATTTTCTTGAGCTGGTTGTAATTTTTCCTCTTTTCTTGATTGCTTATTTTTGGCCATAGGGTTTTTCGTTTGTTTGTTTTTTTAAATTGATTTGAGAGAGACAGATAGACATTGACTTGTTGTCACCTAGTTATGTTGTCATTGGTTGCCCGACTGGGTCCTGAACCCACAACCTTGGTATATCAGGGTGATGATCTGACCAACTGAGCTATAGCAGGGCTAACCTTAGATTTTAATTGCTGTTCTATTTTATTATTATTAAAAATTACTGTTTGTTGTATTATTATCAGTCTAGTGCATTATAGGTTGATAGTATGATTATGCAGATTTGCATCAATGTTAATTTTGGCACATAATGTGATAGGTGAAACTTTGAGGTTGTCTGTCAATGTAGTTCAAGTATGAGCCAACCACAAAGACTTACTCTACAGCCAGGTCTGTCCAAGTGAAACAGCTTAGTAAGTGTAATGTTTCAGTTTGTAGGGTAATTTATAAATTATGTGTATAAGTTTATATTCTTGTCTTACAAATTAGAAGCATTTTATTAAAATATTTTATTTATTTATTTTTAGAGATAGGGGAAGGGAGGGAGAAAGAGAGGGAAAGAAACACCCATGTGTGGTTGCTTCTCTCACACCCTCAACTGGGGACCTGGCCCGCAAACCAGGCATGTGCCCTGACTGGGAACCAAACCAGTGACCTTTCGGTTCCCAGTCTGTCACTCAATCCACTGAGCCACACCAGCCAGGATTCACCGCATAGGAATTCACTGTGTAGGAATTCACCGTCATTAGTGCCAGCCTGTGCTTCCCATGGAACATGCTCTCTTTCTATTGTAATATTAAGCCCTGGAGTTTGGAGCACTGCTTTAAAAGCCAACAGTCACTTTCAGGAACATTCTGTTATCAACAATATGTAATTTTTTATAATGTGACTACCCAAAAATATGGACTGGCCTATTCAGGCAGTGTTAGAACACAGGTGTTAAAATCGTGTCCATTGCAAAGTGTTGACGATACTTAGGCTCACACATTGATTTAATGATATGAGATTCTAGGAAGAATTATACAGGGTCTGGCACAAATAACACCCCCCCTTTTGGTTATTCATGATCTTTAAAATATATTTTGTTGATTATGTTGTTATAGTTGTCCCATTTCCCCCTCTTTACTCCCCTCCCCCTGCACACCCCCTCCCACCCACACTCCCCCCTTTAGTTCATGTCCATGGGTCATAAGTTCTTTACATTTCCCATACTATTCTTGCCCTCCCCCTGTCTATTTTCTACCTGCCATCTATGCTACTTATTCTCTGTACCTTTTCCCCCCCTCTCCTCCTTCCACTCCCCTGTTGCTATCCCTCCATGTGATCTCCATTTCTGTGGTTCTGTTCCTGTTCTAGTTGTTTGCTTAGTTTGATTTTGTTTTAGTGTGGTTGTTAATAATTGTGAGTTTGCTGTCTTTTTACCATTCGTATTTTTTTATCTTCTTTTCTCAGATAAGTCCCTTTAACATTTCATAAAATAAGGGCTTGGTGATGATGAACTCCTTTAACTTGACCTTATCTGAGAAGTGCTTTATCTGCCCTTCCATTCTCAATGAAAGTTTTGCTGGATAGAATAATCTGGGATGTAGGTCCTTGCCTTTCATGACTTGGAATACTTCTTTCCAGCCGCTTCTTGCCTGCAAGGTCTCTTTTGAGAAATCAGCTGACAGTCTGATGGGAACTCCTTCGTAGGTAACTGTCCCCTTATCTCTTGCTGCTTCTAGGATTCTCTCCTTCATTTTAATCTTGGGTAATGTAATGATGATGTGCCTTGGTGTGTTCCTCCTTGGGTCCAACTTCTTTGGGTCTCTCTGAGCTTCCTGGACTTCCTGGAAGTCTATTTCCTTTGCCAGAATGAGGAAGTTCTCCTTTATTATTTATTCAAATAAGTTTTCCACTTGTTGCTCTTCCTCTTGTCCTTCTGGCACCCCTATAATTCAGATGTTGGAACGTTTCAATATGTCCTGGAGGTTCCTAAGCCTCTCCTCATTTTTTTGAATTCTTGTTTCTTCATTCTTTTCTGATTGTATGGTTTTTCCTTCCTTCTGGTCCACACCATTGATTTGAGACCCAGTTTTCTTCCCATCACTATTGGTTCCCTGTGTATTTTTCTCCATTTCACTTAGTGTAGCCTTCATTTTTTCATCTAATTTGTGACCAAAATCAACCAATTCTGTGAGCATCCTGATCACCAGTGTTTTGAACTGTGCATCTGATAGGTTGGCTATCTCTTGGTCGTTGAGAAGTATTGGCTCTGGAGCTTTGATTTATGTTTCTGTTTGAGCCTTTTTTTTGCAAGGGGAGGGGGGCGGTCTGGTCACACCTGTTGCATAGTGAATGAGGAGCAGAGTTTTGGTGTTCACCAGGGCGGGTCAACCCAGGTCAGTGGGTTGTGATACTGTACATGGGGGAGGGTCAGAGAGGGAACAACGGTGCTTGCTCTGTTCTCCACTGGATTTCAGTTCCCTCTGTCACTTCCCACAAGCAAATTGGGCCCTTCTGGTGCTGGTTCCCGGATGGGTGGGCTTGTGTACGTTCTAGGACCCTTTGGGTGTCTCGAACAAACTCTCCTGTGAGGCTGGGAGTCTCTCCCATCACCTCAACCTCCAAAAGTGTTTTTAATCAGTGCCTTTAGGCTTTATTTCCCGGCGCTGGGGCCCTGGGTTGCGTGGTTTGTCTCTCTGCTCGTTTTCACCTGGTTTATCTGTGCGCAAATGTGTGACTGTGGACAGCCAGCTGCCTTGTGCGCCTCACTGGGTCTGCTCTTGCCTTCCCACGCCTATGCCTGGGGTCTGCCACCGGCAACTGCTAGCCACCACCTGCGCCCTGTGCGCCTGGGTCTGCCAACCACTGCTTTTTCCTGTCAGGACCCCTCTTCACCGGCCGCCGACTCCTCCCCTCTTATCAGTCTGGATGAATGGTTGTCAGGACTTCCATACAGCTCAATTCTCTGTCTATTCTGGTTGTTTTTTGTTTCTAAATTTTTGTTGTCCTTAATTTTGGTTGTGCGAGGAGGCACAGTGTGTCCACCTACGCCTCCATCTTGGCCAGAAGTTGATATAACACCCCCTTTTTAGTACAGAATCTTTTATTACAAAATCATAAGCATGTAATTCTATAACATAACAGTATCACACTCAAGCACACCATATCACATTTTAGGTGAAATGTTCAAATTAAAACTGTAAATTAGTACACCCATATTATTGCCCTACCAACCACGCTGAAGCAGGTGTTACTTCTGCTGGACCCTGTATTTTTCTCCATTGGAAGTTTTCTGTTCATCAGTGTCTTTTTGGTCAGCCTTTAAAGAACTTTGTAATGTGGTATAACTCTGATGTTTTTGAAAACAGCATGAATAATACGTTAGTCTTTTTCCTGTTTTTTTAAAGTCACTTTTAGCTTTAGCTCAAAAAGCTGAAAAGACCCAGGTAATCTTGCTGCGTCTTGTTTTATTAAATCTGAGTTTATCATTAAGAAGTAAGCTGTAGCTCATTTTTTTAAAAACGTGGATTACAAGCCCTGACTGGCGTAGCTCAGTGGATTGAGCGCGGGCTGCAAACCAAAGTGTCTCAGGTTTGATTCCCAGTCAGGGTACATGCCTGGGTTGCTGGCCATGACCCCCACATTGGTGTTTCTCTCTCTCCCCCCCCTCTAAAAATAAATAAATAAAATAAAAAAAAAACGTGGATTACCTTTTAAAAAATACTAGACTTTAGTAAGATGTGCCAGTACACTAAGTGTAGCTCAATTACAGTTATTAACATTCTCTTTAGTCTTGGAGTAAATAGAGCTTGAACACAAAGAGAGGAAGTGTAAGTAGTGTAGGAACATGGTAAAGCCAGGCTGCATGGATTCAAAACCAGGCTTCAACCCATCCTTGCTGTGGCAAGGCGCTTAACCTCCCCGGGTCTTAGGGGTTACTTACTTATTTATTTATTTATTTTTAGGGAGGGGAAGGGAGGGAGAAAGAGAGTGAGAGAAGCATCAGTGTCTGGTTTCCTCTCGTGTGCCCTTTCCTGGGGACCTGGCCTGCAACCCAGGCATGTGCCTTGACTGGGAATCGAACTGGAGATACTTTGGTTCACAGGCCAGCACTCAATCCACTGAGCCACACCAGCCAGGGCAGGGTGTTAGTTTTTTATTTGTAAGGTGAGAATAATAACTACCTCCTAACGGCTGTAGAGAGAATTAAATAAATTAACATTCACAGCGCCTTGGAAGATCTGAGAATAGTATTTGGCACACGGTAAGGTCGGGGTATTTGCCATGCCATTATTGTGCATCCTGTGGAAAATTAGGTTTTTGTTTGCTTGGTTTTAGGGGGTGAGGGATGTTTTTGTTTATAATTTTTCCTCACAGGAAGTAAGTAGAGCTTAGGAATGGAATGGTAGGTTCTGGCTAGGTCTCTTCTGTAGGACTTAATTGCTATAGACTACTTTTTTTTTATTGTTCAAATACAATTGTCTTCATTTTAGACTACTTGTGATAACAGCTAATATTTGAGCATTTATTACATGCGGAGCTTGGTTTCAAGTGTTTTGTCCAAACTGACTCATTGTATTAGTTTTTCAAGCTGCTATAACAAAATGCCACAGGCTGAACCCACAGGTGTTTGTTTCACATAGTTGCAAAGGCTGAGCAGTCCCAAGTCAGGACCCAGCACAGTCCGTTCTGGTGAGAGTTCTCCTCCTGCTGCTGCCCCTGCTGGGGCTGGGGCTGGGGCTGCAGCTGCAACGCACGGTGCCAGTGGGTGCACCCTAGTGGTTCCACTGAGAAGGGCACTGAGCCCATCATGAAGACCTACCCTCATGACCACATCTAAACCTAGTCGATTCTCATTTTGCCTTCTGGGTTCAGACTTCAGCATGTGAATTTGGGGGTAACAAAATTTATTCTTAGTAGTCATTTAATGCTTTCAGTTTCACGAGGTTGTAAAGTTCTGTTATTCAGAAAATAGATGCTAGGGAGATAAACTAACCCATGCAAAGTCACCTAACTAGTAAGTGATGGGTGCGTGGGCAGTCATTCTTTGGTAGGTGTGGTCAGTAGTAATTCAGGCATTGCTGAGTTCTCAATGACACGTGCTCGCCATGGTTCGGAGCGTGGAGCACTGGTGCTGAGCAGTGTCTGTTAGGGCGTAGGAATTCACTGTCATTAGTGCCAGCCTGTGCCTCCCATGCTCTCACACGTGCAGGCCGTAATTTCCGGGTAGCTGCTCTGATAGGTCTCTTTCCTTCTTCAGGCTCTGTTGCCTGAGTCTTATTACCATGTTGGTTTTCCGGTGAGGAGACAGACTGAGACGTGGATGTAGTCCACCCTTTCAGTCAGTGAGAGATGGAGCACAGACCCCGGGTATTGGTCTGCCTCTGAAATACAGACTTTCTGCATTCCGTTATGCCACTCACCGTGATTAGTTAAGTTTCCCTCATTCAGGATTTATGAAAACTTGGATGGGAGCAAACCTGAGGCTTTCCTTTCTGGTAGCTATAAAGAAAGTGTCTAATACTTTCAAGCTTGCAGGACTATTTCAACTACTTGACACAAGCAGACCTTATACCCTACCATTTCTTCCAAAAATTGCATAAGCCATGTTTTTATGCAGGTTTGTTTGTTTATTCACTCATTTAACAAACACTTCTTATTAAACACCTGCTGTATGCCAGACACTGTTCTAAGCACTGTGGATACAATATTGAGTCAAATGAAGTTCTTGCTTTCATGGAATCGACATCTGAAAAGGGTTCCTGGACCCAGTGCAAGTATGTGTGTGCAGGCATCCCCACACCAACAAGCAATTTTCTGACTCCAGTAGGGTGTCTGAAAATTCAACTGAATTCTGACACGGTTTTCCTGGAGATAGAGTTAGATTCCACAGGTAAGGGCTTCAGTCCCACAACACTGCCTTTCCCTTCAGATGTCTGTGCTTCTGACCGACCACCTACAAAGTCTGGGTTCTAATGACCCTCTTCTTGGCTCACAGGACTCAAGAAAACCTATCTACTCACTTGATCACTGATTAATCACAAAGGATAGTAAAGGCTATCCAAATTGACAGCTAGATGAAGAGATGCATAGGGCAGCGGACTCTCAGTGAGTCCATGTGGTTGGTGTAAATTTTACCTCTTCTTTGAAGGATCTAAATATTTTTCACCAAGTGACAAAGAATGGGAAGACCCCTGTAGCTCTCACTGCAGAGTTGATGCGGGGGTTCTCGGTGTCAGTGCACACAGAGTCTGAGGGGTGGAGGCGGCCTGCGGGCGTGCGGGGGCAGTGCAGCGCCACGTGCTGGACACATGTGAGCTAGAGGTTTGTCTTGGCCCAACCAGGAGCACTAAAAGCCACAGACCTTTTAAGGAACAGTCGTCTCTGTAATGAACTTTTCAGTGATTCCCTAACCTTCCCCAGGGTCCTTATTTCTAAGATTTTGTTATTCGGTTTACTAAGTGGCAGAAACTTAATTGTCACCAAACTGTGACACTATTTATACCATAATGTATTTTTTACACTGGAACCACTTAATTAAAAAGAAGAAATTTATAACATCTACCGAAATAATTGATTTTTAAAAGATTTTATTTATTTTTTAGAGAGAAGGGAAGGAGAAGGAGGGAGAGAAACATCAATGTGTGGTTACCTCTTGCGTGCCCCCTACTGGGGACCCAGCCCACAACCTAGGCATGTTCCCTGGCTGGGAATCAAATCAGTGACCCTTTGGTTCACAGGCCCATTCTCCATCCACTGAGCCACACCAGCGAGGGTGAAATAATTGATTTTAAGAAATGCACATTTATGGTAACTGGTTCATTAGCCAGCTTTAAACGTGTGTAGATATGGATGCTGCTCCTTGCTCTGCTATCTTGTTTCAGTGTCAGATGCTCTAGTTACCAGGTTTTTCCTTTTCATTTGCGCTAGCATCTGTCTTCTAGAAACTTCAGCAACACTGTTCTCTATTCTGCCATACAGAGCTATAGAGTTTAAATCTACTACTCCAGATATAGCCAGTTTATTTTGGGTCTCCTTGGTTCCATCTCCCGAGTAAGTACTCAGTCTCTTGGGCCAGCCACAGGAATTGCCCTCAACACAGGCCTACTTCATTTCATGCCAACTGTCATTTTTTTCCCCTTACCTGAATTTATTTGATTCCTGCTAAAGAGCTATTGGTTTTCTGTAGTAATTCCAGTCTTTTGGGGTATTTTTGAATAATGAGTCTTTGTATGAGCTATCACTTCTAATTCAATGCTACATAAATTGGATGAGGACGAATTCATCTACTTCCAATATCCAACAAGGTCCTTTGGTGGAGAATCCATCCTTTAGTTGATCCTGCTGGCCCAATAATAAGGCATTTTTTGAGTGAGGTTCAAGTGCCATTCTGAAGTCCACACTTCTAGTAAGAGACAAAGGGAACTCCCTGTGTTTTGAAAGAAGACCGAACATCAAATTGATACTATGGTAAATATGCAGTAGGTTGCTGAATGATTATTGAAGTATGATTGACAGTAGATTCCTTTTATCAGGTTTTTTTGTGAAGAAATTCTGCTCCGTCTTTTTTGAGCCGGTGTTTATTCTAGAGCCATGGGTAATGCTTAGAGCTCTGTAACAGTGGTGGCCTTTTTTGGCATCTCAGGGAATTTCAGTCATGGAGCAGATCAGGGAACTATGTAATTTGAGGGCAGAGAGGGCCAGCTCATGCTTTTCATGTGGTCTAGGATGAAATTACTGCTACCACCCTGGGTTATTTGGGGTGCTTTTTGCTTTAGCCTCCTTAAACCGGTCATTTTCTACCCTTGCTGTGCATTAGAATCATCTGTGGAGTTTAAAAAACAAAAAGCCATGGTTTCTTCAAAATGCCCACTGCACATCCCCCAGAGGTCCTGGTTTGACGACTCCAGGGTGAGGCTGAGGGACCCCCAGTGTGCAGCCCAGGGGAGAATGGTTCCTAGACTTCTTTGGTTCCCGTCAAAGTCTGTAATTCCTTTTCCCTTCCTGAAGCTGACCTCCCCGGTGTCCTAAAAGTCTCCGACTCCTGCCCCTGCTGACTGTGTCCTGCTCTCTCCAGCTCTCCAGGGAGTGACTCCATGCCTAGGGGTTTCACCGCTTTCCTCTCGGTGAAGCACAGATCCTTTTCATTGAACAACTTGGTTCATTTTTTCCTGTCTTGATACCTTCCTCTTTTCCTGTGGACTTGCAGCAGGCTAGCAGCTCAGGCCGTTAACAAAAGGGGTCCATTAGGAGAGCCCTGACTGTTGCCGACAGCCTGGCCTCTGCATTCCCAGCGCGAGGTGGCTCTGCTCCGCTGGCAGGAACGGACTGTGGGAAGTGAAAGCAACTGCGGCGCTTCTTGATTCTACATGTTTGACGTATGGAGACTGAGAATGGATGTATATTTCTTTATTGTGAGATTTTAAAAGCAGTAATAGAAATGGAAAATCCTGATTTGGTGTTGCTGCCGCCTTATGGGAAACTTTTTAATTTATTGTCAGACTTATTTTCTTTTTGGCAGGAATTTATGAAGTTGATATTTAAAGTAAATTGAGAATTGATAGTATTACACTTTATTTTTAATTGTACCAATTATTCATTGTGCTATTTTAAAGAGTTACTAAAGAACCGAGTATTTTAAGTAGGTTAACTTGGGGCATACCATGGATCCATTTGCAGAAATAAAAAATTGCTGGGTGGGGGGAGGTAGAAGAGTGTAGACGGGGGATAACTGCTGATGGAAGGAGACTTGACTTTGGGTGGTGAACACACAATACAGTATACAGATGATCTATTATAGAATTGTACACCTGAAACCTATGTAATTTTATCAACCAGTGTCACTGCGGTAAATTGAGTGAAAATAAAAAAAAAACATCAAAGGGAAATAAATAATATCTACCTTGAAAGAAACATGCTCCCCCATTGGAACATTATTCAGCCATAAAAAAAAAGGGAAATCCTGCTGTTTGCCACAACATGGATAGACTTGAGGGCATTATTCTAAGTCAAAGAAAGACAGTACATATCATTTATGTATATATAGAATCTTAATAAACTGAACTCATAAAAACAGAGTGGTGGCCAGGTGGATTGGGGATGGGGAAGTTGGACAGATGGTGGTTAAAGGGGATTACAGACAGAAGATGGGCAAGTTCTGGGATCTGAGGTACAGCTTGGTGGCGGTAGTTAACACTACTGTACTGTGTGCTTGAAGGCTGCTATGAGAGTAGATTTTAAATGTTCTCATTATAAAAATAACAAAATGGTAATTTGTAAGGTGAAGGATGCGTTAACTAACTTTACTGTGGTAGATTTTACAATATATATGTGTATCAAATTACCACATTGAAAACGTGAAACTTACATATTATATGTCAGTTATATCTCATTAAAGCTTGGGGGTGGATTTTCTGAGAGAAAACAGTGCTAACCTAGAATTCTTTACCCAGCAAACTGTCAATCAGATGTGAAGATGAAACCAAAACATCCTGAGTTAGGCAGCAGCTCCTTCCTCAGGAGCTGTCGGTGGGTTACGTTTCACCGACACAAGAGAGAATGCCAAGAAAGAGACAAGCAAAGACTCCAGAACAGAAAATCTAACATAATGGTCCTTGAGGACAGAACCAAGGCCTCCAGAATAGGAGTGTCTACTGATATAAAGGGGGAAGATAATTATTTGCAAGCATTTGAGAGGAGATTTACACTTCTGTCAGAAAGTTTAAGGGTACATTAGTAAAGTGACAGGTATGTAGAAAATTTAACAAAATAACTGAGCCAGGTAATATCTCCAAGGAAATAAAAGAACATTTAAATATATTTTTTAAAGATTTTATTTAATTCTTAGAGCGAGGGGAAGGGAGGGAGAAAGAGAGGGAGAGAAACACGGATATGTGGTTGCCTCTTGCGCATTCATTCCCTACTGGAGACCTGGCTCACAACCTAGGCATGTGCCCTGACTGGGAATCGAACCGGTGACCCTTTGGTTCAGAGGCCGGCACTCAATTCACTGAGCTACACCAGCCAGGGCTAAATGTGGCTTAAAATATTTCTAATTTATTGATTTTAGAGAGAGACAGAGGAGGTTAGGGGAGAGACCGAGGAAAGAATTGATTTGTCATTCTACTTATTGATGCACTCATTGGTTGATTCTTGTATGTGCCCTGACCTGGGGTCAAACCCATAACCTTGGCGTATTGGGAAGACGCTCTAACCAACTGAGATACCTGGCTGGGGCACAAACCATTTAAAAATAAATAAAATGAGTGGAAATATATTTCTAGCATGGCTGTAAGTAATATTTATATGATGTAAATGAGTAATTTAGACAAACATCATGATAACTTATTAGGAGGAAGGAGGCAAGGGATGTGGAGTGGAGGACAGGATGTGAAAGCCAAATCATAACTGCCCGTGTTAACAAAGTAGATAGCCCAGGGGCGGGGTTGAAAAGTCATTGAAGAGCCTCACAAACGTGCTGTTCAGAAGTAAGGCAGCAAATACCAGTTCTGAAAGTGCTTGCCCTTGTGAACGAGGATTGAGGGTAGAGAGAGACAATAGGTAGTCAGACTCCTTTTTTAATTTTTTAAAGATTTTATTTATTTTTAGACAGAGGGTAAGGGAGGAAGAGAGGGAGAGAAGCATCAGTGTGTGGTTGCCTCTCGTGCGCCCTCTACTGGGGACCTGGGCCGCAACACAGGAATGTGCCGGCTGGCATTCTAACCGGCAGCCCTTTGGTTCGCAGGCTGAGCCACACCAGCCAGGGCAGTATATTCAAGCTTTTGAGAAATGTGTAGGTGAACCGTAGATGAAATAGTGAAGTTGAAAGCATAGCTCCTACAAAGGCAGCAAAGGAGGGCCTAGTGGCTTTGGATTAGTACCCAACATTGTCAGCCATGGCAGAGGAAGGTCTTGTTTTCTCCTGCAGTTGACTCCGAATAACACAGGTTTGAACTGTGTGGGTCCACTTATATGCATTACTTCTTTTTGATAAATACCTGTACTTTTTTTCACCTGCAGTTGGGGGTCAGCAGATGCCAGTGGCTGACTGTATACATTGATCTATACCATTTTATATAGTGGATTTCGTATTTACGGGGGTCCTGGAACCAGTCTTCCACAGATACCATCTGTGGGACATCTAAGTTTTGGGGGAGTCAAGAATTACATGTGGATTTCCAACTCTGCAGGGGGTCAGTGCCCTTGACCCTCCCACTTAAGAATCAAGTGTTTATAAAAAGGTCTTGTAAATTAATAAGAAACATAAGTATATAATGTAATAGAAATCACCAGAAGACACACTAGGCAGTTAATAGGACAGATAGTGAATATTGGAGTAAAAATGTTCACCACCCTAAACGATACCAATCAGATCTGTAGAAAACTGATAATCCATAGTGTTGACAATAGTGCAGGGAAATGGAAAATCTTGTAATTTTGACAATAGTGTAAATAAATTATATTTTTAGAGTAATACAGTAGTAACAAAAGTTTTAAAAGCATGTATGCCCTTGCCAATTGATTTCTGGGCATCTACTCTGCCAATACAGTTGCGGGGATGTGTATACAAGGGTGATCACGGTAATGCTATAATAGCAAAACGTTAGTGACAGCCTATAGTGAAATTCTGGTTAAGCACATTGCAGCACATCTGCACATACCCTGCCTCCACACATCTACAGGCAGCGTTCCCTGGGTGGGCGAGGTCACTGTTTTTGGCTCGTGTTGAACAAATGGTCTTTAATGATGCTGGTAGTTATTGTATTCCCCTGGCATTTGTCATCTTTCCTATTCTGTTCTTTATTTTCGTGTTAAGGTGGTTCTGAGAGTGAGGATAATCTCTAATATGCCTTAAATTTTGCCTTACTGCTCTGGTTCCCATATTTGCTTGGTTTGAAACCTATGCCCTGGGAGATTTGCTCACCTTTCACCCCCAGCAGCTTTGAATCACATAATGCAAAGGAATAGTAACCTTGTTTCTTGCTGAGTTACCAAAATACACTGGTTTTCAGCTAGCTTTTCTTATTTAGGAATTTCTCTTGTAACCAGAAACACTCTACTTTTGTTTATTCTCAACACTTTTTCTTAAAATTCAGATTAATTGAGAAAGGGAGATAGGTAATACAATTATGTAGTTCAAGGTTCAAAGGACATAAGAAATACAGAAGGAAGTCTTCACCTACCCCTTGACTTCTAGACACCCAGGTCTCTGCCATTGGGATAGTTGGTGGCATCAGTTTCTGTCAGTCCTTCCAGAGATACTTCTGTGTGTGGAGAACCAAAGACATATTTTTTCTTTTTTTACACCAATGCATTTTCTCGACAATTTTTTTTTCTCCATGAACCCTGGGCTTTTCCCAGCCTCTCTCCCTGGTTTGTCTGAGAGGGTCTTGTATGCTTTCCATTCAGCAGAGGTGTTGTGACCAGTGTGGTGAGTGAGACAAAGGAACAGATTTCCGTATGATGATGAGGGAAGGCAGGTGTGGCATCCTTCCTTCTTCAGGAAGCACCCAGAGGTGCTCCGGGATCTGAGAATTGTTTTCAAACATTTCTGAGTCCACAGGTTGGTCTGCGGGGCTCCAGTGGCTGGACTTCATTTTCTCCCCGCCTGCATTGTGGACTCGTCTCTCTGAAGTGTTTGTCCCTTGGTGGTTCTGTCTTTCCTTTTATACAGTTAGGCTGTGCCGTTTCCTTTGAGGATGGCACCTCTGTACTGGTAATCTCTAGCCCAGATTTCTGTCCTGAACTTCAGGCCCAGTTACCAAATACAAGTTGTGTACGCACTGTCCTCACTCGACTGCCCAGGCTCAGCCTGCCCCGCACCCATCTCCACAGACGTGGGTGTCAGTGTCAGCTTGGCCTCCACCTCCTTCCCCCTCTGAATATTTCTTGATTGTGTCTCCTCCTTTTCATGCAAGGCTGCTGCTCTTTGTTTGTTAACCTTGGATTTATGATGCAGCTATTTCCTATTAAAGACAAGGGTGGTCATGGACTCCCTTCCAGTATTGCCTGCACATAAGTAGTCATTTGTCCTGTCCTTCAGGCTCTCTGCGTTCTGGCCTGTCCCTTCTGCCTCATGCCTCTGTGTCTGGGGAAGGGAGTACGTCGTCATGGCAATTTATTTATTGATCAGTCACCCTTCTATCCCTTTAACTCCCTCACCCCTTCCCCCATGCCCTCTGTTATATGCTCAGTTCATTTTTTTCAAGATTTTATTTATTAGTTTTTAGAGGGAAAGGGAGGGAGAAAGAGAGGGAGAGAAACATTAGTGTGTGGTTGCTGGGGGTCATGGCCTGCAACTCAGGCATGTGCCCTGACTGGGAATCGAACCTGTGACACTTTGATTTGCAGCCCGCACTCAGTCCACTGAGCTATGCCAGCCAGGGCCATTTCTGTTATTTTTTTACAGCTAGTGTTTACATAAGATTGAAAGCGGATGTAGAAAAGTAAATTGAATTAACATAGTAGAAATAGGTAAATCTGTCTTAAATGTTCTTTTACAATAACAAGATTTAAAGTGTTTTTATAGTCCTCGTAGGGACTTTTAAACTTCATGTTTTCTTCTCAATTATTACTGTCTAAATTTAACTATCCTAAGCCATCAGGTTCACAGTTGATCGGAATATATGAAATCTCTTGCATTTTTATCTCTTACATGCAAATTGTTGACTTTTTTAAAAGTTCTGTGCCAGCCCACCTGTTGCTCTGAAGTTTTCTGTATCCACAGCTTGTAATACGTCAGTTAATTTCCTTGTAAATGTCTAAGGTGTCTGAGTGGAATCCTGGGATGCATGTGGACATTGGAGTCAGACAGCTTCGAGTCCTGGCTCTGGCAGCTCCTAGCTAGGGGGAGCCCTTGGACAAATTCCTTAACTCTCAGCCCTCCTTTCCTGGGTGCTGGAGATCAGTCACCTGACAGAGTTGGGAAAAGTAAGTTAGACGTGATCATAGACGTGAAGCATCTGGCTCTGGGCTTCAGCCACAGTAGGCATGTGATAACCACTAGCTTCTGCTTCCCCTTCATACCTCCCTGCGGGCGGGGGGGGGGGTCACCATTAACTGACTTGGTGCACAGCAGGGGTGTCAAACTCATTTTCACCAGGGGCCACATCTGCCTGGCAGTTGCCTTCAAAGGGCCAAAATAATTTGAGGACTATATAAATGTAACTACTGCTTAACTGTTAAGGAGTTGAAATTACATTTGGCCCTTTGAAGGCAACCTCGAGGCTGATACCCCTGGTGTAGAGTTCATTAATTCGTTTCCACCTGATGCATGATGCTGCTGGTGATTTTGGTGATGTCCGGACACTGCCCTACTCAGGGACTCTCCAGCAGTGCTCTCTGCCTGCGCCGTGAAGGCTGTGTTCCTGCTCCCAGCATCTTTCCTGTGTGTTTTCACAGCCCATCCCTTGGTGCAGCTTACGCTGTAGCTCAGGGATTCTCAGACTTTTGTGTGTTGTCTGTAGTGTGTTGGTTATCCACTGCTCTCTAAGAAATTACTCCAAAACTTAGCAACTTAGACAAAACATCGTGTTATCTCGCAGTCTCTGAGTCGTGTTTGGGAGTGACTTAGCTGCATGGTTCTGACTCAGGTGCTCTTGGATGAGCCACAGCTGCAGGCATCTGAAGGTTTGGCTGGGGCTGGTGGATCACTTCCAAATGGGCCCTCTTGCCTGGCTGCTGTCAAGAGATTGCAGTTGCTCACCCACTGTGGGCACAAGGCCTCCTTGCCATCTGGGCCTGTCCCTTAAGGAGCTTAGTGTCCTCATGACAAAAACCATTGATCTGTGAGAGCAGGGAGGAAGCCACAGTACCTTTTATTGTCTAGGTCAATCTCTTGAGTGCCTTCCCTTTCCCCCATTGTTTCAGCCTTACTCCATTCCTTAGAAACACGTCACGAAGTGCCCTACACTTGGAGGGAGATTAACTTCTTCCTTTTGAGGGGGAGGAGTGCCACAGAGTCTGTGGACATACTTAGAAACCACCACACCTTACTTTGTTGAAAAGTAAGGTTCTCAAGGCCCATTTCAGATCTAGTGACAGGTGGGGCCCAGAAACCTGCAGTTTGCACCATTAGTTCACCCGAGTGATCCTGATGCAGGTGGCCCGGGGTCCACACTTGGAAACATGCTGTTCTGCCAGATGGGTCACTCGGTCTTTCTTAAATAGTTCTTTCTCATTGGTCACACCTCCATATCTTTGCCCCATGAACAGAGCATACATAACCCCTTTCAACTGTGGACATCCTTTTTTAGGTCTTACATGATCCTAAATACTTCCATGATGCCCTCTAATGTGTGAGCTCCCTATTCCTTGAACTCCTGTAATAGTCCATCTTTTTCCAGCTCTTTGGTTCTCGTTACTTTGTTTCATTCTCGTTACTTTGTTTCAGCACTGTGCTACTAGTGGGAATTTTTAAAATGATTACATTTTCTGGACCTGCTCTCCTGCCAGCAGAACTATGACAGGTTGGTAAGGAGCAGTGTGGCCATAAGTATTGCCAGAGGGGCAGCTCACACTATACAGTTCTTGGTATTTGTCACACATGTGAGTTCCTGCTGTGTGCCAGGCTTGGTTTCAGCTACACCACAGGTAAAGGAGACAGATGTGCACCCTGTGGATGGTGAAGTGACAGTAAACAGGTGCACAGAAAAGTACCATCACATCTTGGAAAACATTCTAGGGAAGGATGCTATAAAACACAGGAGACCTGCGTGGGCACGGTTTTCAGAGAATCTGTCTGAGACTGGAAGGATGAGAAGGAGAAACGGCGCTCAGGAAGGAAGGAGCGTGGCATGTGCTGATGCCTGAGAGGAGCGGAGGGGGCTGGAGGCCCGTGGCTGAGCTGAGGTTGTGGGGAGACCAGAGGCTGCCATGGCCTGGCTTTGTTCCGCGTGCAGTATCCTGAGCCGTGGTGGTGTGGCATCCTACCTGGGGCTCTTCTAACTTAGCAGTTGTGGAAATAATGGGGAGAATCACGTGATAGGGACAAATTCAACTCTAACAGGTTGGAAAAGAGGATTTCTGAGCAGCTTGGCAGAGGGGAGAAAAGGGAGAACTCAGACCCGAGTGGTTTTCAGGGTGACTCCTCTCAGGACATTAAAGGTGGGGAGTGGCCACAATAGCACCTGGCGGTGTTTCTGTTGCTGAAAGATGCGCTCCTGCCTTCAGAGGTGGTGTGGTATTCTAGACAGAAAGTCTGTTCAATGTGATTCTGTGTTTTTTAAGAGCTGAGCTCAGTTTGTAGGTCAGATACATCCGTGTCTCTCTCCATACTCGCAGTTGGTAGCTGCTAGCACACTTCTAGATTAGCAATGGTGGGCAAGGACGAGGACAGTGAGTGCCTTGGGGTGTCTTCCAGCTTCCCTTCTGTCTAGTCCGTCAGCACTCTTCCCAGCCCTCGTCTCCTGAAGGCTGTAGTGTGGGGGGTGTGGGAGACCTGGTTCTGGCCAGACTCCCTGCGGAGGGCTTGCGCTTTGGAAGGTCTTGTCCTCTCTTTTTCTGGTTTCTGCGTGTTTGCAAGAGGGTTGGATGAGATGGCCTCTAAATTTTCATTATGTTCTGAGATCATCTCATATGAGCCTGGGCCCTAATGCTGTGATCCACCTCTGAACTCCCAGCACGTGTCCCTGCTACAGCAGTTACTGTTTCTCCTCCTCCTCTGCGATGGCTGGGCAGCTCTGCTTTCTCACAGTCTCCCCTGGGGTCACTTGTTTGGCAGCATTCTCCTGGCAAGTTGGTGGGGGCTGCACTCAGCTGGAACCGTGGGTCTCTTCAATGTACAGGCTTTCATCCTCAAAGAGGAGGCTAGACTGTCTTCTTCATATCATGGTGACGTCATTCCAAGAAAGCAAGCCCTGCTGCACATGCATTTTACCCAGCCTCTGTTTGCTTTGAATTTGATAATGTCCCATTGGCCAAGGCAAGTTACATAGCCAGTGCTAAAGTGTGAACACACTTTAAAGTGTGAACACATGAGGCAGTACTGATTAGAGCCATTAGTGTAAGTCTCTCACAGCTTCCATGCTAAATTACCTACCTCCAGTGAGGATTTCCTGAAGTGCTTTATCAAAATCTCATGAAATCAGTTGTAATTATAAATCTGATGCACTCAGGGGGTAGCTTATTGGGAGTATAGAAGTTTTGATTTGCAGAATTAGAACCCCAGGGTAGATACAGAGTCAGACTAAATTTAGTCACGAGCTATTCTTGCCTGAATCTGATCTTATGTGTTCAAGGTTACAAAATAGAGTTCAGATTGTGTTATTGTTCTCCTGGGACCTCTGCTTCCTCAACAAGGTAAAATTGAAACACATGGTATTGGGTTATAAAGCTACTTCATAGTAGCCCTGGCTGGCGTAGCTCAGTGGATTGAGCTCGGGCTGCGAACCAAAGCATCGCAGGTTTGGTTCCCAGTCAGGGCACATGCCTGGGTTGCAGGCCATGGCCCCCAGCAACCGCACACTGATGTTTCTCTCTCTCTTTCTCCCTCTCTTCCCTCTCTAAAAATAAATAAATAAAATCTTAAAAAAAAAAGAGTAACTCATTCCATTAAAAAACAAAAGCCACTTCATAGTTATGCTGGACTTTATATTAGTCCTAGTGTGGACTACTGAACATTATCATCGAATCAGTTCTCTAAATCAAGATGTAAACTTACATTGCAAAAGCCAAATATGATGTGTAGTAACCTGTGTTGGGGGGGATTGTGTGTTTGTTTTTTAGCTCTTCAGAGAAGTACGAATAATGAAGATTTTAAATCATCCAAACATAGGTACTTTTTGCTTTCTTAAATATTTTGGGGTCTAAATGCATTCTTGAAAGTATGTCATAAGGCTAAACTTGTATTCCAGGAGATGTAGGTGCACATTTAATAAAATATATATCCAGATTGTTTTTCACATGTATTAAACTTTTGAAATTACTAAAAATGGGTTAAAACTTAGTTAAAAATAATATAACAGCTTCTTTACACAGTGATAGCTACTGCAATCTAAAAATACTACTTTGAAAGTGATGTGGCTCTGAAGACCGTTGTATTAGTTTATTATCAAAATCACTTCTAGGAAGTAAGAGAGGTAACATTTGATATTAAGGCTTTCCTGTTCATAGCCTGTCCTATTCCTGAGGCACAAGAAGAGAATGGAGCCACAGGAGAGAAAAACTTGTTTCATCCAGTCTGAGCCACCATTATTTAAAAGACATTATTTTATGAACTACTAAGAAAATAGCAGTGCTACCAAGCCATCATCCCATTATCAGTGATATTTTAAAATGTGAAAAAATATTCATCTTAAAATCATTAAAATACGTGGAAAAGAAAAATAACAAGTAATATAATAATGAGAAGAAAATCTTCCTTCACTTTTTTATTGCAACCTTTGGGGTTAGCCAGCCAATTCTGGATTTCAAATTTTAACTTTTCACCTAAAAACATTTTCTTACTATTGCTTGGTACTAGCTAACTCAAACATATTTATTTTATTTTTTAATTACTTAAGTTATACCCTTACTGGCATTTTCTCTACTTACTACTAAATGACATCTTTGATGATGGATGTAAATGTCTAAAAATTTAAATTCCTATTGGATTAGGAGAGCTAATATTTGCATTGGGGTTTTCCCAGGAGAGCTAATATTTGCATTGGGATTTTTAGAAAGGTTTTATTTATATGTTGATAGTTTATTAGCATATATGCCTTAAATTTCTTTCAGTGATTTTTTTTCTTGACATCCTGAACACATCATCTTAGAAATATGATAGTTTTGTCAGTTCAAGAGACATATATTAAATTCTGCATTAGGTACTTTATTTGGTCTAATACTCTATGTTAAAGCATCAGAAAATAGCCCAAAATCTAAAAGATGACTACCATTTCCTTCCTGTGATAAATTCAATTTTAAAGTATGTATTACCAAAATAAAGTAGAATGTGAAGTAGTGATTTGATAGCTTTAGAAATTTCAGTTTTATATGTATATATCTGATTGATTGTTTTATAGTTTTATGAATTAGCAGTAATAGGAATATTATTTCTATCTGTAACAGGAACTGGTATAGCAAAGTTACACTGACCCATTGAAAATAATTATTTCTATAATTGTTTTCAATTAATTATAGTACAGTCCCTTCTTCTTTCCATCTCTGTCTTCAGAATAGTAACAAAAAAACCATGTTTTTGGAGAATTGTGATGTTTCCCAAGCAACAAAAGTCTCAAGTGGAATGATATATATCCTTAAAGCCTGAACAAGAAGTCAACAGACTTGCAGGAGTAGAGTAGGTCTGAGCAGTCTCTGCAGTGTGAATGAGAAATAAGAATGCTTTTCCTAAGGTGCAAAGACTGCTGGGAGGGCACCGAGCCAGTGTAGCCGCGCTACCAGACAGTGACAGAGGGATGGGGCCAGATACATCTTCCTGGACTGCTGAGTGCACGCTTCCATGGTTCCAGAACCCAGAAAAAATCAATTTCATGGAACTCCGTGCTTTACCAGCTCTTTTCTGTTCTTGTGATATCTGATAACCTTCCTAAAAGCAGGTTTTAGAGGGCCAACTATTAAAATCTTAAACACAGAAAGTTACTTTGTGTCGTTACAGTTTATATGTACATGGTATATGCATACAAACATTTGTTACTTTTTCTCCTGTATCTTTTCTCCTTGACCAGTGAAGTTATTTGAAGTCATCGAAACTGACAAAACACTGTACCTTATCATGGAGTATGCAAGTGGAGGTAAGAAATTGGTGTTTTTCTTTCTTCCCTTTTAGAAGAGTACATATCCACCCTGCCCATTCAGGTAATTGTTAAGGTTTCTTTAATATCCACAATCATGATACACTAGGATAAGAATCAGAAAACCTGACTGTTAGCATTTTTTAGGTTGCTATTGTTTCACAATTAGCATTTTTAATTGACAGTATCTAAATACTTGGATTCTTTTATTGTGGTAAAATGTCCATAACATAAAAGTTACCATTTTAACCACTTTAAGGGGACAGTTCAGTGTCACTAAGTAGTACACGTTGTTGTGTGACCGTCACCACCATGTATCCACAGAGCTCTCTTTACCTTGCAAACTATAGCTCTGTCTGCAGTAAACATGATCTGCGCCCCGAGCCCCTGGCAGCCACCCTTCTGCTTTCTCTCCCTGAGAATTTGACCACTCTAGGGACCTTATATGGGTGGAATTAGACAGTGTTTGTGCTTTTGACTGCCTGTGTCACTTAGCATGATGTCCTGAAGGTTCATCCATGTTGTAGCATGTGACAGAATTTCCTTCCTTTTTAAGGCTGTATAATATTCCATTATTGTATGTGTGGTATGTGGTATTGTATGTGGTGTGTGGTATCGTAATGTTAAAGGTGTCCATTTTTCCCAAGGCCAGACCTAGTGGTTCTTCTGCATATGGTTAGGTTTTCCTCAAAGATTAAGGACTAGTAATTATTTGCCTTCAAGTTTATATAAATGAAGACATTTTTTGATATGAATAAACAAGGTCTGTCCAGAAAGTATCCAGCAATGTAATATTAAAAATAGAGGCACTGATTGAAGAAAACACAAGATGTGAGAAACATTGTACACAGGACAATGATGCCTGAGTTCCCTTCAACAGAGGCACCTTGGGACCTCACACAGTTCTCCCAGCATCACTCCCACTGTTCAAAACACTCTGCAAAATCCTTCGTTGGAATCGATATCAGCTGCCTTGTTGTGTTTTCCTGAATCTCCTTGACAGTCTGAAATCTCTTCCCTTTCAAAGGTGATTGTAGTTTTGGGGAAAAGCCAGAAGTTGCAGGGCACCAAATCTGGGCTGTAGGAGGACTGGGTCACCTAGGTGATTTGATGTTTCACCAAAAAACTCTGCACGAGACGTGATGCATGAATGAGCGTGTTGTTGTGGTGAAGCTGCCAATCACCAGTTGCCCACAGCTGCAGCCGTTTTCATCGTATTGCATCTCTCAGCTGACGAAGAACACAGGTCATGCTCCTTGTTAATCATTGGGTCTGGAGGGGTGAGCAGACTCTTGATGGACAACACCTTCCCAAGCAAAAAACACAGTTAACATGGTCTTGGCCTTGCTGCGACTTTGCCGCACCTTCTTCGGGTGTGGAAAACCAGGCGGCTTCCGTGGGGACGACTGGGCCTCCCTGTCCTGGTCTTACGAGCCGCAGACCCACGGTTCATCTCCAGTCATGACCTTCTTGAGGAAATCCAGGTCATTGGCAGCCGTCTGAATCAAGTCATTGGCAACTGCAGCACGATGTTCCTTCTGCTCTGGTAGCAGACGCCACGGAACGAATTTTGCCACAAAACATTTCATGCCAGGATCCTGCGTCAGAATCTCGGACGCAGTAGCTTCTGGAACCTGGAGCTCCGCTCCCAGTCCTCACACTGTCGGTCGCCGATCTCTGTTGGCTGCAGCCCGCACACGCTCAGCAGTCTCAGGTGCTCTGCTTGCTGCAGGCCTTCCAGAGCGTGGGTCACTCTCAACAGATTCTGGACCGTCTTTGGTGTGTTTGTGCCACACGCTTGTGTTTGCGCCACACTCACTGCATCG
This sequence comes from Phyllostomus hastatus, assembly GCF_019186645.2. Classification (NCBI taxonomy): domain Eukaryota; kingdom Metazoa; phylum Chordata; class Mammalia; order Chiroptera; family Phyllostomidae; genus Phyllostomus; species Phyllostomus hastatus. The sequence continues at coordinate 71,324,654 of NW_025334033.1, forward strand.
TCTCTGAAAGCCTTCTGAATCACCCAGATAGTTTCTGCGGAGGAATGTTCAAGCTTAACACAAGAGTTGACGTGGGCTCGTTGCTCTGCTCACTCAGTCACTTTGAATGCGACGGCCACACAGCACGCATGCTCACTCAATGGCGTCTACCGGCCCCACTGACGAGTGCAGTGAAGGCATCATTGTTCACGCACGAGCATTCCAGTCCACTCCCCTTGGCTGCCAGGTTACATCCACGTCCTGCAGACTGTTCTCATCGTATTAGCAATGGCTGGGCTTTTTCTGGACAGACTTCGTATACCAGCTGTTTAAAGTATGGACAGACCTGGTATATGGCTATTGCCTTTTACGAAGATTATCAATGTAGGGTTGAGGTTGGGGTAGGCTTGTAGTTTTTGGACCATGTGTGAGTTTGTCTGTGGAGGTCAGAATCTTTGTTGCTTATTTTGTTGTGTTCCCTATCTCTAGCACATTGTCTAGCAGATTCTCAACAAATAAGAATTGAACTGAATTTATGAAATGATAAACTCCTGGAAACATACTCTGTTTGACTCTATAGCTTAAATTGTTTGGGTTAGAGTTTTGTTTTATCATTAGCACTTTGATCCAGATTGTAAAACCTGAAGACAGAAAGTTGAATCGCAGCCTCATTGTAGTGAGTTTACTATTAAATAAAAAATTAGACGCCTGTTGAGAATAAGTTCTAGTAGGCATTGCCTCTGATACCACTTATTCATACTCCTAATTTGTTATTAATTGTGTGATTTCTATTTTAAATGTGTGGTTGGAAAATTTGGTTGGGATTTTCACAACTGAACGGTAGTAGGAAGAGCTGGAGGTTAATTGCAGAACAAAAATCTATATGGAGTCCTATACCTTCTACTCATCTTACAGAGTGATGTTCATTACCTTTTCGTCTGTGTAACCTCTGCAGTGCACAAGTGCCTTCCTTCTCTAACCCGATCTCTCTCTGACCATCACAATGCCTCCATGATGTGGCCAGGCTTTCACCCTTGAGAAGTGGAGTCTGGGACATCTCACTACGGTCCTTTGCCAGGTGTGGAGCTCAGCCTTCTGACACCACGTGCCCCTCCTGGTTGTGTTATTTGACTGTGGCTTTCTGTGTCCATCTGGTTTAGGTACCAGGTTGTAGGGATTGCTCTTACATAGGGCAAGACAAAAACATCTGAGAAGCATTCAGCTTTTTTTTTTAAGACTTTATTTTTTTATTCTTAGAGGAAGGGAGGGAGAAAGAGAGTGAGGGAAACATTGATGTGTGAGAGAAGCATCAATCAGTTGCCTCTAGCACACTCCCAACTGGGGACCCAGCTCACAACCCAGGCATGAGCCCTGACTGGAGTCAAACCAGTGGTCTTTCGCTTTGCAGGATGACGTCCAGTCCACTGAGCCACACCAGTCAGGGTAACGTCCAGTTTTAGTAGAAAGAGGATGGGCTCTGGGAAGAAAGGAGGGGTCAGTCTAGCTAGTGCCTCTCGTGGGCCATGCAGTGCAGCCTGGTAAGTGACATGTCTCTGAGTTTCTCAGGGACTCGCTGAGACGGCCCTCCCTTGAGGAGCACTGTTGAAGCGTGGGCCATGGTGGTGTTTATTGGCTTAGGCCGTGTGCTCTGATCATCTCAACACAGCACTCTCGGTCTCCAGGACTTCTCTTGCTTTGATTGTTTGTATTTGCCATTGTGAATAACTAAAGTTTCTTTAAATTTACTACCTACTTCTCCCAAGCCTGATGTGTTTCAGTTTAGTAGAATCATAGAATTACAGAATTAGAAAGAATCTCAGAAATCATCCTAATTTTGCAGATGAAACTAAATCCTTGAAAGGTGTTCTGTGCCAGCAGTTCCATCACTAGTGGCAGGACTCGAACCTGCACCCAAGGACCTTCTGCACTGCCCTATTCAGTGTCCTTCCATTAACCGTCAAGTCCCTGACCTGTTTGCTGTTGTTTATCCAACAGATAGCCTTGAGAGGTTTTCAGGTTAGCTGCTTAGTCCGAGTGCTAAATACATTTTTAATGAGGGAAAGAGATCTGTTCTGGATCGAATTCCTAATTGATAACTTAGTAATTGTGAGTATGACTTTATGGCTCCTAAATCTCTTCAGAGGTTTTCATTGTATTTGCATATATGAAATGTTTTAAAATTATGTTGGCAGACTTGGACTTTGTCTGTGGGAGCAGAGGAGACTATGAAATGACTGACCTCTTACAAGGATCACTCTGGCTGCTGGAGGGGGAGAGGGTCAGGGCCCAGAATAAGCTGTGCCCGGGTCCTTACCAAAGTCCACTGGACCCCTCAGGCCTTCACCCCTCCTACCCGTCCCTCTGCCCATCCACCACCTCCCTTGCTGTGTGCTCACAGCAGTAAGCAACGTGCTCGCACACCCAGACGCACTGCCTGTTCCTTTCCCCATTTTTTCTCCATAGCACTTCTGGTCCTCTGACATACTGTGTGTTCTTTTGTCTGTCTGTCACCTGTCTCTCCCACTAGAATGTAAACGCCACGAGGAAAGGGACTTGCTTTGTTCACAGCTCTGTTTCTCCAGAGCCTGGAACAGTGCCTGGCAGTCAGTAGGTACTTGATACATATTTGTGGAATGAATGAATATATTCAGGAAATGCTGTTTTGTCATAATCCTACAGTGAAGACATCCTCTTTTAACACAAATAACTTACCCATTTTAACTTTCAATTTTCATTGCTAAGTTTTTATTAAAACATTATCTTTAAAATAAAAGTTGTATAATTTACACCTGAGAATTTAATTTCAAGGCTTTTCTCTAGCTTCAAGATTTTGTTGATGAACTTTGCCCGCAGTACACTTAAGGCTAACTTAGTGTAAATTCCACATACTTCTGTTTATCTTCATACCTATATTTTTAAAAAAAATTAAGGCATTGCTAAAAATGAAACATCAATTTATGGGAAATTAGTGCCCAGAAGTAGGACTTCTGCTTACCTTTATTTCTCTCAATTATAGGTGAAGTGTTTGACTATTTGGTTGCACATGGAAGAATGAAGGAAAAAGAAGCAAGAGCTAAATTTAGACAGGTATGAATTTATGTACCTTTAGTTTATTAATTTGATAAAGTTACCTAACTTAAACCCTGAAACAAACAAGTGTTTTCCCAATAAATGGTTATAGGGCCCATAGGACTGAGCAGGGCTTAGGGCTGTTCAGTTCAGCACAAACACATTAAGTGCCTTCGGTGCCTGAAGCGATGCGGTCCTTGGGCTCTCTTTCTGGGTTTGTAATTGCAGTTTTAGTCTTCACTGTTACCCTTAGTTTTTGACAGTTGAGTCTTAAAAAAAAAACTGGATCCTTTCATAACCATCTTCAAGTTTTTAGCAATGAGAGTGTTAGAATCCCAAAATTCATGATTAGCTTTGTCTTGCAGAAGCCAAAACCAAACGGAAGTTACTCTGTTAAATAACGACTTAACCTCCTTGTTTTGTCTGTATGCTGGCCTTTAAAGAGATGCAGGTTTTCAGCATAAAGGTGATTTAACTCTCCTGTCTTTATTAATAATAATGACAATTTATTGATTGATCATTACCTGCAGACCCTGGAATGGGTGCCTTACCTACATTAATGTAATTCTTGCAGCAGCCTTGTGAGTTAAGGAGTATTATGCCCATTTGCTAAAAATAAGGAAACTAAGGCACAAGCAGATTAAATAATGTACCCGAAATTTGTTGTCTGGCAAGTAGCAGACCTGCCATTGATTCAGTGCCAGATCCTATGACTCTGAAACTCAAAGTTTCGGTTGTTGTGTTGTGCTATTTTCAGACTAAGATTCAGCAGGTTCTTTCTATAAAGGGCCACGTAGTAAATATTTTAGGCTTTGTGGGCCATACAGTCTCTGTGACAGCAGTTCAGCTCTGAAGTTGTGGTGTAGACACAGCTGTAGACAGTATGTCACCAATGCTCTCACACGATTGCCCCCAACAAAGCTCTCTCCACCAAAACGAGGGGCGGACCAGCATGGGCCTGCAGGCCAGGGTTGCTCACCCTTGATTTAGAGGAAGGGAAGGAGCATGTACTCGATTACTTTGAGGTGCACTCTGTACTCCCATCATTATACGTTTTTTACATTAAATGGCAGTATAGCTTCATTTCTCTCAGAACTTTAAAATTTTTGTTTTATTCACTTATAATAAGGTTGTCGAGATAGAGATATAGACAGTAACTGGACAGGCGGTTTTAGATTTTCTTTATTTTTTCTTTCTTATTGTCTTCTCGTGCCTTTAAGCGCCAGCCCTGTACTCAGGACAGCCTCCTGAATGGAGAGGGAGATTGCTGTGTGTCCTGCCAGGCCCCTGTTACAGCTGAGCGCAGGGGAGCAGAGAAAGCATAGGCCAGGACAAAGTTTTAGCTGATTTTCAAGATTTCTCTTAACATTTGCCTCTCGATTTGCTTAGTCTAGAGTTTTATAGTTAAAGGCTTACTTATAAGTTTCTTAACTTTTGCTGTTCCTTAAATTGAATTTTAAAAGTTTAAAAAATTCTAATGGTACTTGGAATTAAAACCTATTAAGTATGAAAGTTGAAGCTAAGTTTTTGGTACTTGTTTAACTTCTCTGATCCTCAGTTCTAGTTATAAAAGAGGAAATTATGATTGGTGAATTACGAAGTTCTTCTCAGGTCTATTACTTTATCCTGTGGCCTATGGACGGAAACTCCAATTTCTCTGTATTACAAGACAAGTCTGTTTGGCCCTTTCCATAGCTGTACTCTTAATTCTTATAAATTGACCGCCTAAAGTCAAGATTTTTTTACTCATAAAACTTAATTTCCTTCCCACTCAGACGAATGTGTCCGGCTTGCGGACATTAGTGGGCTGTGGTTTACCGACTGAGGAGGAGGCTGGCGGCAGCAGCACCTCTGAGCCTGGATCCCTCCTATGGGGCCTTTAGCTCTGAAACCTCTAATTCTCTTTTCCACCGTCTCTGCCCACGCCCCTGGTGGGACCTGGCTTGTCAGAAGGACTTAGACATTTACTAACCTAAATCTTGGGGAAATTCTCCAGATTTTGATTTTTAATTTCCTTGAGGAGTTCTGAGGCCTGTACTTGGGGAACATTCATTGGTGCAGTGTGGTGAGCAAGGGAGCATCCCTGGAACAGGTCACTCACACACAGAGAGGGAGAGCTCACGTGAGAGAAGCGAGCATAGCGAGCGTATGGTGTCCTGTTCTGGTCACTGGCAGTGTCCGCAGGTGAAGAGCCAGGTGTCGGTCTCAAGCCGGGGGCTGCGGTGGCAGCACGCGTCCAGTGGTGTTCAAGTCCAGCAAGGCTGCGAGCCTGACCCGAGGTGTGGCTGAGCTCGAGCAGTGGGCGGTCGAGGCCACCAGGGGCGGAGGTCTTACTCATGTCATTGTCCAGATAGGGTCCTTATCCAAGTGGCCAGATTTGTGGTTTTAGACTTCCAGCCCCTCCGAGGGTGTTCCCGTTACACCCCACTACCTCAGTGTTCTCAAGGCTCACAGTGGCTCCACGTTGGACTGTCAGAAGTGTCCACAAAGTTCGCTCTGCTCTTGCTCTGTACGTTCGGGAATGGTGTGTCTGTGCTTTGACAGCGAATGACTTGGTATACCGCACTGAACAGTGCCTGTGACCCTGTCTCCTTGCCACAGTAGTTCTGTGAGACTGCTTGATCACACCTGGGGGGATCGGGCATGGTGCTGCTGTTCCCGCGTTTCTCTGTTTCTCGTTGCCATGCTTCCCAAACGTTCAGAAATCATTCTTCCTTTGATGGATAAAAAGCTTTTCTGTTTATGACAAAGCAGAAGGTATGCCGCACACAAAGTCCACTGTGCATGATCTGTTTGCTATCAAAAATCAGCCCTTCTTCCCGCAGTCATTAGCAGATGGGTTTTCCTTTTCCCACTTTCTCACCACTCTCATTCTAGTTACTGCTCACACTGTTTTGGCTGAGCTCTTGTTCTTTGAACGAGAGACACTAGATTCCCAGTTCTGCCTTGTCTCTTCCCCTGTCTTGGTGGGTTGGAGGCCCTGCCGCTTCTGTCCTGTCTCGTGTGACCGGAAGTGACTTGGGCTTGCATTTCCATTCTGACCTGGGAAACACCTGGGTTCTCAGCCTTCTTTGAAAGTAACTGCTTCAGCTTGAAAGCAGAATGCAAAAAAGGGGCAATAATTAATTGAATATTTTCATGTTATTGTGGCATTATTTTGGTTCTGAGCTCTTTGGAGGTAAAAAAAGAAAATTCTTTAATCTCCTTGAGAAAGTGTAGGAAATTGTTCAATCTGATTCAGAAGCAGAATGTGAAAACAACCTACTAGAGAAATGTCAGTATGAGAGGGAAGTCTAAGAGAAAATTGGATCAGGTGGAAGTGTGATAACAGTTACCTGTGTTCTAGGCAGTAAGCCTGTAACTTTGTTTGGGAAAACAAAGCTATTTCAGTTTCCAGTCTTCCTGCTGATGGAACAGAAACAGCATGTCCAGAGCACCAGCTGCTCCGAACCGCACGCGCTGGCACTGGGGCTGTGGGCCGCGTCAGCTGGAGGCAGTCCTGTCCCCGCAACAGTCACTTTATCCTGAGCTGAGGTCTGCTGAGGGAGGCCCTGGCTTAGTGCCACCCCACCTTGACTCAGCTCAGCTTCTCCTTGCTGCTTATTCCAAACTGAAACCACACCTGATAGAACAGCCCTGAGTTTGTGTCGAGCGTAGGTGAGTGCGTGTGGCCTCCAGTTAAAATTTGATAATGATTGAAGAAACAAGTGGTATTTTCATTATAACCCCAGCTTTCTGTGTGTGTACACACACGCACACACACGTGTATGATACTAAAAAAAAACTAGAGCCCTGGCTGATGTGTCTCGGTGGATTGAGTGCTGGCCTATGGACAAAAAGGTTGCCGGTTTGGTCCCCAGTCAGGGCATAAGCCTGGGTTGCAGGACAGGTCCCCAGTTGGGGGTGTGCAAAAGGCAACCAACCACACATTGATGTTTCTCTCCCTTTCTTTCTCCCTCCTTTCCTCCTTTCTCTAAAAAGCAATTTAAATTTATTATTATTATTTTTTTTTTTTTTAGAAAATTAAAAGACTAGAAGCAAATACACCAAAATAAGAAATGTTTTCTCTGTTTGGTGGTAATACTGGAATGTATTTATATAAACTTTTCTGTATTCCCTAAAATTTCTATAATGAGCATATAGACTTTTATAATTAGAAAAGGAGACTTTGGAAGGAATTACTAGTAAATGCAAAATTTCCTCAAAACAGTTGTTGCACAGTGTTAACCGTAGGACTGATGAGAAGCCAACTGCAAGCATACCACTGCCAGGAGTGGGAGGGTCCTCACTGAGAGAGCAGTGACCGTTCTCATGGTTTGTAGTCCATGTACATAATGTATTCTTCTGCTTTTAAGAAAGAAGAAACCGATCCTCTGAGAAGGGGAGTGACTTCAGCTGTCCTTGAACCCACATCCGCTGAAAGGAAGAGAGTGTTGTAGGGGGCAGACTGCTGGGAAGGATAGTGATTAACAGGAGAGCCAACCTGGGCGAACACCTGGCTATGGCCAGTCCAGAACTGCCAGTTTGGTTTGCAGTTGATAACAGGGGCCTGGTAGGTTTGCCCCAGAGCCATCTGCTCGTGGACCAGGGGAAAGCTGGGGTCACCCAGATCCTCAAAAATACTGCCGTGTTAAGGGATGGGGCCCCAGAAGAGGTGGCCATTCCAGTTAAACTAGAAAGAGCAAGAAGGACATCTGCACCCACCTCTTCCTGCCCCCACTCCTGAACTTCTTCAAATTAAAAAGTTCAAAGCCCGAGAAAACGACGTTGGGAGGTCCGCAAAGACACTTAAGTGCTCACTGAGTAGTTAGCACGTGCGAACGTGAGTGACGCATCTCCGCCTCAGTTGCGGTGTGCAGCAGTGATGACTGTTAATGTGGCGTCTCTCTTGTCCAGATAGTGTCTGCGGTCCAGTACTGCCACCAGAAGCGGATCGTTCACAGAGACCTCAAGGTGAGCCTGGCGCCTTCCCGGGGCGCTCTGCGCAGCTGTCCACACAGCCAGGACACAGGAGGCGTGGGTAGACTGCTCTTATGTGTGACGAATTCAGTCCTGTAGAGATTGACTTTTAATCCACTTACAGTGAAGAGCATTAGAAATGAAAAGGAGTTCATTAGAAGTACTTTACGTCACAGTTAACGTGGCTAGTAGTTGGTTTCTGGAGAAAAATCACCACACCAGCAGACAGATGGGGGCCTCCAAGCATGCACCCCCCACCTGGACAGACAGCCTCCTCCGTGCCACCTGGCCCCCTTTTCTGTTTCTCTCCTGTCAACAGCAGTGGCTGTTTGAGACGTCCTTCACAGTCCTTCGCTCTGCCCTCGCTCTTGGCCTAGGGTAAGGTTTCCTGTGTCACAGAGAAAACTAAAACACCTGGCAGAAATTGCCTCAGTTTCTTGGCAGGTCCTCATACAGCTGCACCTGACCCGCCCTTCACCTCTCAGAACTGTCCTCTTGTCACAGGATGGAGGTGCTTCCGTGTTCTGGGTCCTGTCTCCCCCCAGGCACTGCCGTGCCCCGTGTGTTGCCTCCTGGCACGCTTTCCCGCTCTCAGCTGCACCCTCACCAGCAGCCTTCACCGAAGCCGCGTGAGCCTGCACCGTCCTTCACCAGCACCCTTCCAGGCCCACCCTGTCCTCTCCTCCCTCTCAGGGCCATGTTTCCCAGAATACTGCCTCTGTGCCCCCTAACTGGCCCCCACATGATTGTCACCGACTCTCTGGTTCTTCTCTGCACCCACCCTCGTGGCACTCAGCATCCGCTCTGGTAACTTCAGTGGCTGCCCCCGTGTTCGTCACCCAAGTCCATTGCTGAGCCAGAGTGCTCACCCAGTGTCCAGCTGACAGGAGGACACTTTCACCGAAGCATCCTTGGGTACCCCGGGCTCTGCAGGTTCACAGCATGAAGCTCTTCCTGTCTAAACTGAACATTCATTTCTCGTCCCGGGGCCTCTTGTCTCCTTTGCTCTCCCGTCCACTCAGTCCCCAGTGCTTTTGCTACAGTCCCCTGAAGGTGTCCTCAGTGTGCTCTTTTCTGTGCCCATGCCCGTTGTCCTGGTTCTGACCACCAGCGCCTTGGACTTGATGACCATGCTAGCGTGTCACCTGGTCTTCCTGGTTTCCTGTGTTGCCTCTCCCTCCCATGTGTTTCCCACATTGCAACCCGAACAGTCTTTTCACCACCCAAACACCAGTAAGATTGTTGTCTTCCTGCTCGCACACACTTTGCAGTGGCTTCCCATCGCCCTGAGGCTGGGCACTCAAACTCCCTGACTGTTAGTCACTTTGCTGTGCTGGTCCTTTGTGAGCCAGCCGTGGCCCTGTCCCCAGCCACTCCTCTCTCTCGCATCTGTCTCCCATGTACTGTCCTTGTTTTTGTTCACTTGATTTTTTTTGGGGGGGGGGTGGCGGGCAGGGAGAGAGATTTTATTTGTTGTTCCACTTATTTATGCTCTCATTGGTTGATTCTTGTATGTGCCCTGACCAGGGAGCCAACCCACATGTATAGTTTATCGGGACAGTGCTCTAACCAACAGAGCTACCAGGCCAGGGCCCTGTCTCTGTTTCTTTCTTTTTCTAATAAATAAATATTTTTATTTATTTTTAAAAGATTTTTAAAAATTTATTGATGGCATGTGTGGCTCAGTGGATTGAGCGCTGACCTGTGAACCAGAGGGGTCACCAGTTTTGATTCCCAGTCAGGGCACATGCCTGGGTTGTGGGCCAGATCCCCAGCAGCGGGTGCGCAAGAGGCAACCACACATTGATGTTTCTCTCCCTCTCTTTCTCCCTCCCTTCCCCTCTCTCTAAAAATAAAAAATAAGAGATTTGTTTATTTATTAGATGGGAAGGGAGGGAGAAAGGGTGAGAAACATTGATTAGTGCCTCTCTCATGCACCTCCCATCAGTGTCCGGGCCCGAAACACAGGCATGTGCCCTGACTGAGCATTGAGCTGGTGACCATGTCATTTGTGGGATGACACTCAACCAAGCCAAGCCAGTCAGGGCAGTTTCTTGAGCAAAACGTTCTCTCTTACCTTCTGGGTTTTCAGACTGTTCTGCTTGAAATAGGTATTATCTCTCATCAACATGCCCACTGCTGTCAACTAAACCTCCAGGCAGCGGCTTCAACTTCACCCCCTCCGGGAACCCTGCCCTTCCAGAGCTGGCCCACAGCTCCCCGCACCACCTCTGTCACAGCACTTATGTCCAGAGTGTAGCTACTTATTTTTCTGCTTCTCCCCTTCAAAACCATGAGCTTCTTGAGGACAGAGACCCTTGTTTATCATTTTAGATCCAGGCACTGACGTAACACCTGGCATGTAATTGCCACAAGTGATGTTTGTTGAAATAATTGAACTCACTGATCTGTGTCTTGAGTGAGGTTTAGAAATCTCCCCTCCCCTATAATCGCCCTTACACAGCTATGTGGTTTTTTTATGGAAGGTGGCTATCTGTTGAAAGCAAATACTCATTTTTTAAAAGCCTCTTAATATCCTAATTGGAAAAGCTATTTTAAAGTTCTGTTTCCTTATCATGGAGCATTTGCTCATTAAATTAGTGCTAGAATTCATCTGAACCTCATATCTTATCAGTTGTTAATGTTAAAAAAATTGAAATTCTGATTTATCTTCATTTTTTCCTGGAAAGAATGTTTCCTTATTTATTAAGATGTATTAACTGATATCATTGCAAAAGACTTTTATGAGATGTCTAAATCTGTCACAGTTTTCTCTATTTTGGTTACATTTCATTTTTCTTGATGTTTTCCCTCTAGGCTGAAAATCTGTTGTTAGATGCTGATATGAACATTAAAATAGCTGACTTTGGTTTTAGCAATGAATTTACTGTGGGCAACAAACTGGACACGTTCTGTGGCAGCCCTCCGTATGCAGCCCCGGAACTCTTCCAGGGCAAGAAGTACGACGGGCCGGAGGTGGACGTGTGGAGCCTCGGCGTCATTCTGTACACGCTGGTCAGCGGGTCGCTGCCCTTCGACGGGCAGAACCTGAAGGTATGAGAAGCAGTCGCATCCCGGTCCTTCAGAAAGCTGACGGAATTTTACAAGACGATGAGTGTTAATAGTTTCATGTTACGTCCTGAAGGGGCCATGGGGGTTCTTTTTGAATCTCGAAGTTGTCTCACTAGTTCTCTTTTCTCCCCACCTCTCCAAAGGAGCTGAGAGAGAGAGTGCTGAGAGGGAAGTACAGAATCCCTTTCTACATGTCCACAGACTGCGAGAACCTTCTCAAACGCTTCCTGGTGCTCAACCCAGTAAAGCGAGGCACTCTGGAGGTAACCGCCTGAGCGAAAACAACGAACAATTTTGGAGGCTCCGTGAAGTATTTTTAGAACTTGGCATGGTTTACATAGCATATTGAAAACTATCCCAGGGCTTTTCCAGTGGGAGTTGAGACATTAAAAACATTTTATTATTTATTTATTTTAAAGATTTTATTTATTTATTTTTAGAGAGGGAAGGGGGGGAGGGAGAGAGAGAGAAACATCAATATGCGGTTGCTGGGGGCCGTGGCCCGCAACCCAGGCATGTGCCCTGACTGGGAATCCAACCTGCGACTCTTTGGTTCGCAGCCCGCGCTCAATCCACTGAGCTATGCCAGCCAGGGATTAAAAACATTTTTTTTTAAGTTACTCTTTGAGCTGTAATCAGTAAAATGTTGAAAGTAGATTTTCCTAAATACCATGATTGTCAGACTGTTTCCTGCTACTAATGAAAAGTTCACCTTTCAGCAAATCATGAAGGACCGGTGGATCAACGCAGGGCATGAAGAAGATGAACTTAAACCATTTGTTGAACCAGAACTGGACATCTCAGACCAGAAAAGAATAGGTAACTACTCTGTGTGCACAAATGTGTGTGCACGCACAGGAACATTTCTGTTTTGACTCGGACGCCTACAGCGGAAATCATGGGAAGTTGAGCATAAGTTACATGAACCCGCTTAGCTGTTTGTCATGTTTAGGAACTCATGTATAGTATCCTGTGGTGTGGCACTCAGCAACTCACAGATAAGCCAACTGCCTACTTGTGTTAGAAAATGTGTGATCTTTGGGTCAAATAGAGGAATTTTAAAAATTCTACAATACTGTGATTTCTTACCCAACCAACAAAACACGTAACCTTATATTATGCCCTTCTTTTAGATATTATGGTGGGAATGGGATATTCCCAAGAAGAAATTCAAGAATCTCTTAGTAAAATGAAATATGATGAAATCACAGCTACATATTTGTTGTTGGGGAGAAAATCTTCAGAGGTAAGGGTAATCAGAGAAAAAAACTAAAATATCCTTTATGTAAATTACCAGTTTATGTAAACTGTTGTCTTATGTTTTAGTTTTTTAAACATAACACTTGGTATATCATTTTTTTGGTGTACCCACAAATAAATCTCATTACTTGTATGTTAAGATAATAACCTTAGTGGTGATACTGTCACAGACCTGATTTTTCTAAGTTAACCTATAGCTATGCATCGTTTAGAAATGAGGTCAAGTGTCAGATACAGTGGCTAGAGCATTTACGTAGATTCAAGAAGCTGAGAAGACTGTCCTACCTGTCCTCCCTGGTGTCCCCCATCCCCCAGCGGTCGCAGCAGCACTGCTGCCTGGGCCCGCAGGGGTTGCCATCTTTGTACGTGGTGCTGTGGCTTCTTTGGAAGGGAACTGTTGGTGAGAGGTTGGTGTGTTCTGAGAAATTCAGTTTCCTAATAAACCATTTGGTTCAGCGTGTGGTTCGCTCTTTCTTGTTTGCTCTCAGCTGGACGCTAGCGATTCCAGCTCCAGCAGCAATCTCTCCCTTGCGAAGGTGAGGCCGAGCAGTGACCTCAACAACAGCACTGGCCAGTCACCTCACCACAAGGTGCAGCGAAGTATCTCTTCAAGCCAGAAGCAGCGGCGGTACAGTGACCATGGTAAGTCCAGACTGTTGCTGAGTGCTCTTTGGGCGTCTCCCTTACACCAGAGGCCTCCTCACATGGCGTGAGGCCTCCTCACATGGCGCGGGGCCTCCCAGGGCCGGGCTGGGCTTGACTCTGTGTCCTCTGGCTGCTGGCGTGGTTGTCTTAGGGCCTCAGCACCTCAGTGCGTTCCATGGCTTTTGAGAGGTGAGGCCTGTCTGGGTGGGCCCTGACCCACTCGCCGCTCTGTGGCCCCCTCTTCAGCCTCTTGTTCTCAGCTCATTCTCTTCCCCGTCTCGGATGTCTGGTAGAACTTGCTGCTGTGCTGAAAGTGTACCGTGTCTTTGCTGTCCAGGACAGTAGCCACTAGCCACGTGTGGATAATGAGCATTTGAACTGAGGAAACGATTTTCGGTATTGTTTAGTTAATTTAATTTAATTTGTCCGTTTAATTTAATGTCTGGACAGTGGCTACCATATTGGATGGTGCAGCACTGAACAATATAGAGTACCCTGGTTTCTCCTTAATTGATTTCAGGTTTTGACCTGTGTCATTCTCAGCCCCACTCTAGCTGTTTGTGTGTCTAATTTAAGTCCAGTATTGTAGGGTTCGGGGACCAAATCCATGTTGGACTGGTCCTAACTTTTGAAAATACATCCTCACGTAGAACATCTGTTTTTCTCTTGTTCATTTTACTTCCCTTCTCTAGACATTGTCCACCTCCTTTTTTTCACCTTGAGAGCTGGCACTTATAACTGCACAGAGCATCCCAGGTGTGGACAGCTTTGGTTTTGTACCCAGAGTGATGACTCTTTGCTCGGTTCCCAGTTGTCCTCCTGCTGGTGCCATCTGTCTGCATGGTTTGGGCTGAAGCAGCACATTGCACTCTCGTCAGTAAACTGCCTGTGTGTGTGCTGTTCGGGGGAGAGCTGAGACCTGGGACTGTGCTTGTGGCAGTCATAGACCAAGTGTTCATCTGGGTCTCTGTCTCTTTTGTGTTCATGTTAGTTGCTAATAGGAGGGGTTTTCAAGGCCTCTGAACTGCAGGGCAATTATCAAAATACCTACATATTGCTCCAAACCATCCAATGAAAAGGGACTTATTCCTGCCCTGGCTGGTGTGGCTTGGTTGGTTTGCACGTTGTCCTGTATGCCAAAGGTTCAGCTCCCAGTCAGGACATGTTTCTAGGCTGGGGGTTCAGTCCCCTGTGGGACATATGCCCCGCACATGTGAGGCAGCCCGTTGATATTTGTCTCTCCCTCCCTTCTTCTTGCTCTAAAATGAATAAATGTTTCCTCAGGAAAGGATAAATAAGTAAATGGAATTGTTCCTAGATCCTGGGAGAAAGCTGTTAATGGAGTTCTCTCATATACCAAGTGTCTCGATAAATTCATTCTTCTTTAAGTGTATGGATTCCATCTGGATTGGTAATACCTCTTTTCCCCAGCTCAGAAAATCTTAGAATTAAAAAGGCCTTTAGACACGGTATCATATGCTCACCAAATTGCCATTTTACCAACAGTGAAATAGGCCAAGAGAGCTCACCAGGTCCCTTAAGGTTACTTAGATGTGGGAACACCTAGGATAGAACCCCAGACTTCTGGTCCCTGCTCCTGTGACTGTCCACTAACGTGCGCATTTCCTCTTGGAGGAGTCTTTTCATAATCGTCAGTCTTCTTCCTTCTTGGATCCTGTAATATTCAAAAGAAGTTCATAAAGAATATTTCTAGAAATCCATGTACATATATAGGAAGTCGTTGACACAATTCCACATTCTTTTTTATTTTTAATGGGGAAGAAGGTAGTGTTCAGCAAAGGAAAGATTTAATTACGTTGCTGGCACTGTTCTCGAAGTGCTAGAGGAACACTCTTCCTTTAGGTCCCCGAGGCCAGTCTGGTAAAGCGTGCCCCCTGAGACTCAGTGCAGGCCGACGGGCCTGTCGCCAGGCTCCCACCTCCTCTCATCTGCCCGTTTCCTGCCTCTGGAGGCCACTCCTGCACAACCACAACTTCATTTGTATCTGTGGCTCTTAACTCAGGACCCACGTGTGAAGCTCCTGTGCGTGTGCAAATATCTTTCTAGGAAGGGTGATATTCATCAGATTTTCAAGGGGTTCTTTGTTTTGTTAAAAAAAAAAAAAAGATAAAAAATCACTGATTTATTCATCAGTAAATGGTACTGGGATACTGGGCAGTTTAGTAGTTACCGAGAAAAATAAATTTGCATTCATTTCTCACATCTTATACAACGGTAGATTCCAACAGGAAGGAAGATGTAAATATAGAAATACAAAACCACAGGTATAGTAAAAGAAAATGTGAGATAATTTACTTTTTACCTTGGACTAGAAAGGGCCTTTCTAACTATGGCTGCAAATGTTAAAACCCATGAAAGAAAACACTTGACAAATTTGACTTCATAAAAATCGGATTTCGGTGTGATACATCCATGCTGTGGAACACCACTCCACAATTAAAGGGACCAAACTGTTGGCACAACAACATACCTGAGTCTCAAGGATGTTGTGCAGAGTGGTGAAAAAAACCTCAAAGGGTTACATACAGTTGATTCCATTCACATAAGTTCTTGAAATAACTGAATTAGAAATGGAGACCAGGTTAGTGGTGCAGGGTTTAGGGGAGGAGTGGGGCGGACAACAGGTGGCTGGGAAAACAGTCTGCAAGACCCTTGAGGTGGCAGTCTCCTGTCTTGACTGGCAGTGGTCACGTGGCTCTGCACATGTGATTAAAGTGTGTAGAACTAAGTACACAGATGTGATGCAAGGAAAGTGGGCGGTCTGAATGAGGTCAGTGGACTGTATCAGTGTCTGTTTCCATGTATAATCTTAAATCTTAAAAGATTCTGTGTTTTCTAAATAGAAATATGGTAACAAAAGTTCCAAAGCAAATCAATAGTAACACTAAAAGTTCAGTGTTACTAGACGCTCTGGTGGTGGTGTGGAGGAAGATACGCATTAGCATCATGCCCCCCTCTACTCAGCTTGTGCCGGGTGAGGCCGTTCGCGCTCAGTGCTGTGTGTGTATCACGTTAGTGCGGTTAGGTCTCTGTACAGGAACTGTCCTGAAGAGGCCTCTGGAGGATAACCGCAGACCCCATTAATAGTCATGGTTACACATTTCCGGGGACAGCTGGGGTCCAGTAAGTGAAATTTGAAAATTGACTTCATTACCCAGGGTGAACATTGTGCATGAATGGGAAACATCTTAGAGGACTCTACTGTCCTTTTTTTTTTTTTAATAAATAACAGTCTTGGGTCATCTTATAAAATGTTTATTTTCACAGAATAAAATGTGAAATTATATTCTGACTTTTAAAGAGTGGTCTCTCTGTTTTAGCTGGACCAGCTATCCCTGCAGTCGTGGCGTACCCAAAAAGGAGTCAGACCAGCACGGCCGACAGTGACCTCAAAGAAGACGGCGCCCCCTCCCGGAGGTCAGGCAGCAGTGCAGCTGGAGGGAAGGGGATCGCTCCCGCCAGCCCCATGCTTGGGAATGCGAGCAATCCCAACAAGGCAGACATTCCTGAGCGCAAGACTGGCTCCACTGTCCCCAGTGTAAGTCCTGCTGACCTCTAGAGCCACCTGGGGGGTTGTGGGGCAAGAGGCTACCGTGTGCTCGCCTGCCCACTTGATGAGCCCCTTGTCTGTCCAAGGCGGTGTCTGGTTATCCCCCGGACACTTGCTGAGCTTTAGGCTGTGTCCGAGGCTGCGAGAAAGGCTGTGGAAAGACCTCACAACCTAACAGAGGCGAGCAAACCAACTGATGGCAGTGTGGACAGGTAGCCACACACTCAGGGTGCTAGGGCTCTGGCTGCCTGTGGGCCTGGGCTGGGGGTTTGTGCCGCACGTTCAGAGGTCTCACAGTGAAGAGCCTGGACTGCATCTTTACTGTGTGCCGGGGACTGTGCTGGGTTCTTTTTCATGCATTAATTAAATTTCAAGGTGAAGAAAATGAAGAAAGGTGACTGCCTAAAATTATACTGCCGACCTGAATCTACCTCTTAATCCCCGCCCTTAACAAAATCTCCTGGTTTGTAAGTTGTATTTGTTAAAATGAATAGAATATATTCAGCTTCAGACACTTTTCCAATCGTTGAAATGTGGCCTATTTGGCCGAATGTAGTAATGCACTTTGGCACTCCTAACGTGATTTTTAGCAAGAAGTCGCAGAGCATGAGGAGTCTTAAGGATGTTCTGTGATCACTCTCTCTCCTACAACCTGAACAGGGGCGCAGCCCTCCTGCGCCCCAGACAAACCCTGCAGTGATGGCCAGGTGGGGCTCTGCTGCTCCCTTGGGTGGTCTTGTCTGTGCCCTCTAGGGTGCGGGCACATAGCAGGGCCGGAGGGTTTTGTCTGTTGAGCCTCTGACCTTGGGCTTTGTCCCAGAAAACCCTGTATGAAAAGACTTTTTTGGGGGGGGCTTCCTAATGCCATAAAATTGGAATGTCATTCTTTAACCCTGCAATTTAAATTTAGCTTCCAACTTTCGCTGGCAGTTACCAGAGGAGGGTAGAAACCTTGTTCTGTGCCTTCATAGCTCTGTCCCTGTCCCTTGCTCATCTGCACACTGCCCTTTTGAAAACACATCCACGCGTTATCAGTCACCTGTATGTGATGATCCATAAAGGGGAAGCGTAACGTTACTGTCATTTCTCCCATAGTTTTTAGAGTTCTACATGTGGCCTGCTTGTGCCATGTTAAAGGTGGTTGCTTTTATCTTTGTAAAAATTGTTCTTACCTGATAGAATTCCTTCGTTACAACTTTCATTCCTTGCTTTTTAGGTTTGAAAGTATTAGCTCTTAAAAAGTGGATGTGAAATTTATGTGACATATACTTAACTGTTGTGAAGCATGCTGTTCAGTGGCATCTAGTGTATTCACAGCGTCGGGCAACCACCAGTCTCTCTGGTGCAAATTTCTGCATGGACTGAGTTTTCATTTCTCTTGGGGTTATACTTAGGAACGAAATTGCAGGCTCATCAAGTTAATTCTTCTGTATCTACCTCTTTCGAGGCACTGCCCAGCAGTCTCCCACAGTGGCCACGCCATTGTGCTTCCCTGTCACGGTGAGAGTCCCTGTTGCCCCACATCCTTGCCAGAGGTCATCTTCCATTTTTCTTAGGGCCACCCTACTGGTGTGAAGTGGTACCTCACTGTGGTTTTGTCGCATTTCCTTAGTGACCAGTGTTGGCCGGCACCTTTCCATCTGCTCCTTGGCCACTTAGATGTCTTCTTTGGAGAAATATCTATTCAAGTCCTTTGCCCATTTCTAAATTGGGTTGTTTGTCACTTTGTGGTTGAGTTTTAAGAGTTTTTTATATAGTCCGGATATTCAGCCTTTACCACATACATGATTTGAAAGATTTTCTCCTGTGCTGCAGGTTCTTTTCACATTCCTTTTTTTTCTTTCACAAAAGATCCCATATTTATTATATGATTCCATTTATAATATATGAAATGTCTAGAATAGGCAAATCTATAGGGACAAAATATACATTAGTGGTTGCCCAGGGTTTGAACAACGGAGGATTAGGGTGCTTAAGCTATAAAGGTTATAGGATTTCTTCTTGGGGTCATGAAAATATCCTCATAGTGATTATGGTGATCGTGTCACAGCTGTGTATCTAATGAAAACCAGTGAATTATACACTTTAAATGTGAATTATACCACAATTACACTGTTTTCTCTAAAAAATTAAAACAGTTCACTAGGAAGCAAGGGCAGTAACTGTGGAAGCTCACTCATACATGGAACCCTCTGCCCTGGGAGTCACCTGTTCTCATCACCTTGAGGCTGGGCAACAGTTCCAGTCCAGACCACGTGATCCACGCGGACAGCACAGGTCTGACTGGCTGGACAGTGTGTGTGCTCCACATCTTACTGGGCACTTGCTGATGGAGAACGGCAGTGCGAGTGTCTGCACACTGAGCCCACCTCTGCCATCCCGGCTGTCCATCACAGAGACCCTGGTGGCTTTCTGCCTCCACTGGCCATTGGTAATGTGTTGAGGACAATGACAGTGCTTCTTCTCCCTATTTCCCTGCTTCCAAAATGCTGGAGAGTCTTCCTTAGGAAAAGTTCTAGTGTCCTGATGTCACATTTGGCAGGTAAGGACCCAGCCCTCTTCAGAGTGAAGGACCAGCCCCAGAATCACACTGTCAGAGATGTACAACAGCTTCAGTTTCCTTTTACTCTTCGAGTACATTTGACACTCATCTGCTGCTCCATTGATATCTAGGCTTTTGTCTCAGAGCCACTGCGGCATGAGGTTCCCAGTTGCAGGCACGGACGAAGGGACATCAGCATGGACTCCGTGGCCCTCTTGTGTCTGTCCAGCATAGGGCAGGGGCACCACGTGCAACTCCTCTGTGATGACCTCAGAGGAGAGCGTGCACTGGGTCAAATCAGAGTTGTTCCCTCCGGCCCTACCTGTCTGCGGGCTGGCCTCAGTGACTGCTTCTCCCGTGCTCGCAGCTCCCCGTTCACACCTGGCCTTGGGTGCCCCTCCTTCTCTCAGTCTTCCAGGCCGCTGCCCTCTCTTTGTCATCTCTTGATTGTTCTTGATGGTGTGCTCTGATGCACAGGTTTCTCATTTTGGTAAAGACGACCTTACCAGTTTGTTGTTGTTGTTGTTGTTACTCCTGCTTTTTGTGAGCCATGTCTGTGACTTTCCTGTCAAGTCCAGGGCCATGCAGATTCATTAGCCCCTGTTTTTCCTGATAGTTTCGTAGTTTTGACTCGATATCTGTGTATATCTTATTTTATTTGTACATTCACAATGCTTTTTAGTTTTGTATTTCACATGTATCAGTTTTTAAATAGTGGGTCTCTCCATGTCCCTGCTTTAGGTAACCCTTGAGTTACTACTGTGTGGATCACTGTAGCCAGCCTTTCCCAGCCACTCGGCCCTCCTTCCTGTCCTCTGCCAGGAGGAGAGGGCACTGCTGCCTCTCCCTCTCTGGCCAGTGCTGTGGTTGTGTTAGTGCAGGCCTACTTAAGGACTGAGCACTTGTGTTTACGTAGGCAAGTTATTTTTTCTCATTGTACTACACTTACTAAATAGTATAAGACTAAAATGCTGTTTTTTTTTAATAGAGTAACACAGCATCTGGTGGAATGACACGGCGGAATACATATGTCTGCAGTGAAAGAACTACAGCTGACAGGCATTCAGTCATTCAGAACGGCAAAGAAAACAGGTAGGAGACGTCACCTGTTGGCGGGAACTCTGTTTTTCCTGAGGGAAATTGAAGCGTGTTGTTTGCTTCTCAGTTTCTGTAACCAAAATGGAAACAATAACGGTAAGTATTCTCTTAATGGCAAGTTCATTTTGAGTGTGAATTTTTAGTAAAATACTAGAATTCCAAATTCTTCTCATTGTCCAGAGCTTATCCTCTGGCCAGCTGGCTGTGTCTGATGACTAAGGGGTTGAGTTAACCAGCTTCCCCAGAGGAGGTAGAGGGTAAGCTGTAGTTTAATCATAAAACAGTGGAGTCAAGACTGTTTTGTGCACATTAATTGCTTGATCAAGGCTGAAAGGGGGAGGGGAAGGACCTGGGGCAGGAAGCCATGCTGCTGGAAGGGGCGGGCCACTAGGAGCGTGGGCGAGCCCTCAGCTGCATGTGAGCAGTGTGCCCAAGAGGCCGGGGCATGAGTGTTCACGTACACTCCGCCGTAGAAGAGACCCGCCCGAGAACCTGTACTGGCGTGTGCAGTCTTCTGAACGGCTGCGGTCTGGCGGGGGGGCAGGTGCACGCCGGTGACTGCGACTTAAAGCACCCAGCAGCACCTCAGTGAGGGGAGCGTCGTCGCGCAGCTTCCCTGGACCCGCAGAAGAGAGTCGGGTCAGAAAAGTGGGAGGAGTGGGTCTAGAGACCAGGACACGGAGCTGGTTTGTCAGGGAGAGAGGAGGACGAGTCTGTGGAACAGTTAAGTGTAGTCTCTACACAACACAGTTCTCAGGCTGTGTGGGTTTTCTTCTTTCTTGTTGGAACAGCAGTACATAAACTAAATTCCGTGAGGTGAGCAGGGAAGTCTGGGGTAGAATCTAGAAAATGAGTTTGCATCATCTATCACTGTCCTCGACCACTTAACTTGAACTTTGCTTGGTCATGTCACGTTCCCACGTCGAGCATCAAAATGGGTTCTTTCTTTTTTCCCAAAATACACTTTTCGAAATTGCACTGTAAGTTTTCTTTCTGTTGGATGTCATGCGTCACATAAGATGTGTGATCATGGGTTGCCATGGTCATCAGAGCAAAGGCTCTTCTCCCCCCGTCGTCCTGAAGCCCAAACTGCAGTATTTCACCCTCCTCTCCCACAGAGCTCCTGGGTCTGAGTTGGTATGAGGGTAAAAGCATCCTGTATAAGATCATGCTGATATTCGTTGAAGTTCTAGAAATATTAACATTCCAGTATTCTCTTATGTTTAAATTTTTTTTAAATTTTTATTTATTTTTAGAGAGGGGGAAAGGGGGAGAAAGAAGAGGAGAGAAACATCAAGGTGTGGGTTGCCTCTTGTGTGCCCCCCACTGTGGACCTGGCCCGCAACCCAGGCATGTGCCCTGACTGGGAATCGAACTGGTGACACTTTACTTTGCAGGCCAGTACTCCAGCCACTGAGCCGCACCTGTCAGGGCTGTATTCTCTTTTCTGATTCGTGTGTATGTGTGCTTGTTCTGACATTGTCTTTTTCTTTATGATTAAACTCGATTAATAACTCATATAGCAACTAGGCTAGATAGCTTGTAAGTCCTGATTCATGTATTTATCTCTTAATAGTAGTCTGTTCTGGTAAATTTTATTACAGTACAGTTACATTCTCAAATCTACTTCTTCTAGTTCAGATTGATTTAATAGACGATGTCAGTAGAAGACTTAATTAGAAGTTTCTAATATGTTACAGATTTTAGTTTGTGGAACTAGGAAAATGTTTCATTGCCCTTCCTCTTTTTATAATTCTTTTAAATTGTTGAACAGTATATCAGATTCCTTTTAAATTTGAGAGCGTACAATTCTCTGAGGTTCAGCCCGACTTTCTAAGAGGCTGTTGGGACCGGGATCTGTCTCCCTGTGTATTTGTGCACATGCTCCTCCGAACTCCCCTTCCTGCAACAGTGCACTCCACTCTGGAAGTAGTTCTCGTAGTTCTCGAGTGTCATTGCAGTCATCGCCTGTCTTTTCTGCCTGCAGATCCTGTCCTCGCGGGGGCTGACCCTTCCTCATCCCGATGGGGCCTCCTTGCCTCTGAAAGTGTTGTCTTTAACCAGACAGAGCCTCAGCGCCACACCACACAAGACGGGCCCATAATGTCCATAAATCCATAACATCTGGATTTTCCTTTTCTGTCTTACAAATGAATTGAAAGTGGGTTTCCAATAATGTGGAAAATTATTGGAGGTTTGAGTGCCACACTCTAGTGGTCATACTTTTTACTTTGAGGTAAGGCAGTGAGTAAATGGGACAACTTTCTCGCCCTTAGAATAGATGCATGAGTCAGAAATTAGATGCACCAAGCCTTCTCGGTGCACAAATGACTTTTTGGGCAGACTGTCACTTGTTCCTCCCCCACATGCACATCTTACTCCTTGACTGAAGTCCTGGTGAGCTCCAGGATGCCAGGGTCTGTGCTAACGTCTGAAAGGACAGTGATTTCCAATTTTAGCCTTGAATGTATTGGGCTTTTTTCTTACGGGTGAGTGTGTATACAGAATTCCAACATGGGAATGATGCTTGCTGATGAAAACTATATGGAAACTGAAGCCAAAGGTTATCCCATGTCTGAGACAAGCTCTTCTTCAGCTGTCTTCAGCCTTCTGCTTTGAACATGGAATAATGTTTTAAAGCCTCACCAAGTGTATTTCTCTTGCCAACACAAAATAATTTAATATAGTTTATTTTCATTTAAAAATTAATTTTATTTATTGATTCTTACTAGTGCAACCTTTCTTTTTTATCAACTTTACTATGTGAAAAATAAAGCTAGTCATGGGTGTCTAGTGGGGAAAGGGTATGTAGTACATTGTTGCTTTGGCACAAGTCATGTGAGAAATTTTTAAGACCGTCGTTTTGAAACTAGGCATGCTGAAGTCAGCCAGCTCTTGCTGAAACCGTGGTGTGATGATTGCACCTTCAGCTGTCAGTCGTCAATGGTGTTCCAGCCGTGAGTCAGTGTAGGCCTGGCTGCTGCGGCTCCGTGGGTTAATCAGATCAACCTGCAAATCAAAAGGTTGCTGGTTCAATTCCTGGTTGAGACACATGCCTGGGTTGCAGGCCAGGACCCCAGTTGGGGGTATGTGAGAAGCAACTAGTCAGTGTTGCCTCTTCTCTTTCTCCCTTTCCTTCCCTCTGAAAATAAGTAAATAAAATCTTAAAAAAAAAAAAAGTCGAGCCCTGGCTGGTGTAGCTCAGTGGATTGAGCACGGGCTGTGAACCAAAGTGTCGCAGGTTCGATTCCCAGTCAGGGCACATGCCTGAGTTGCAGGCCACGGCCCCCAGCAACCACACATTGATGTATCTCTCTCTCTCTCTCTCTCTCTCTCTCTCTCTTTCTCCCTCCCTTTCCTCTCTAAAAATACATAAATAAAATATTTAAAAAATAAATAAAAATAAAAATAGCACAATATTTTTTTTTTAAAAGTCAGGGTAAACCAGGCGTGAGGAGGTGGAGTCACGTCTTCACTGCATCATCATCTTGTCAGGGCCCTGTGGGTTCCCAGGGGTCTCCCACCACGCAGCGCCGACACCACCACTGTGCTCAGCGAGTGCTAGCTCTCACTGTTGGTTATGAACTGTCCATGTGTGACTGGGAGGGATTTTCTTAGTTTGCACTAACTCTGCGCAGTCTCTCAGTTCAGGGATATTGCTGAGCACACACACACAGCAGGGACGCTTCGTCCTGCCCTCGTGTGCTGGGATGGCCCTGGGGCACTACTGCAAAGTGTCTTCGTTGGGGGGCCCTCAAAGAACTAGTGTGCTGTCACTCGTTGTGACAAAGCACGGCAGACCCTTTTCACAGAAGGTTTAGGAATTTGATATCATACATAAATTTCATAATTACCCAGTTGCTCTGGTATCTTGCCCATTTACACACTTGTCCTGCCTCGTGTCCCAGGGTCTGACTGGGCAGAGAATGCTTGATCACAGTTACCACATGTATCTTTTGGATTATATTTTTTTAATTCTTCTTTTGCTCAGTCACCCCTGTACTTTGAGTCAGCAACCAAAACATTTCCTATCAGAATGGGATAGATGTCATGTCAAGCAAATTGAAAATACTTATCTGCTAGTAACCTTCAGTGGGTTAGAGTTTAAAATTAAAAAAGAAAAAATCAGATGTAAAATACAGAGCACCTAGGAAGAGTAATAGGAACTTCGTGCAATTTGAATTTTAAGAAACACATTGTTATTTCTATTAAGGTTTAAGAAATGGTTCTTCCTTAGACCCAGAACTACTAACAATGTGATGTGGTCATTGTCTTGCTTCTGTAGGTTTTTTGGGCTGGCCTCCAGAATAGAACCATCATTTTTAACCCTCTTTTTGAGGGAAGGTTTTTTTTTGTTGTTTGTTTTAGGTTTTTTAATTTATTTTTTTAGAGAAAGGAAGGGAGGGCGAAAGGGAGAGGAAAGACAGTGTGTGAAAACAGCATTGATCAGTTGCCTCTCACATGCCCCAGCCGACCGGTAACCAAGGTATGGGGCAGTTGCCATCCAGCTTTCACAACAGCCAGCCCAATGGACCTGTGCCCTGTGCGGCCCCTTGTGGTGTTGGTGTTGTGTGTTGTGTGTTGTGAATAGAATTCTTATGAGTTTGATTGTACAAACTTAAAATTTAGCAAGCGTTTACTGAGGGTACTGTTGTCTAAATCAAAGTGTTAGGCCTACTGTAGAAGTCAGAAAACACATCCTTTTTTTTTTTCCTTGCTTTGTGGTGCAACGTGGATTAAATTTCTAAAGAAATAAGTTGTTGCCCTGGCTGGTGTGGCTCAGTGGATTGTGCGCCAGCCTAAGAACCAAAGGGTCGCCGGTTCCATTCCCAGTCAGGGCTCGTGCCTGAGTTGTGGGCCAGGTCCCCAGTAGGGGGCGCACTAGAGGCAACCACACATGGATGTTTCTCTCCCTCTCTTCCTCCCTCCCTTCCCCTCTCTCTAAAACTAAATAAAATCTTTAAAAAAAGAAAAGAAAAGAAATAATTTGCTTGCCTTGGCTGCTGTGGCTCAGTGGATTGAGAGTGGGCTGCAAACCAAAGGGTCACTAGTTCGATTCCCAGTCAGGGCATGTACCTGGGTTGCAGGCCAGGTCCCTACTGTGGGCCATGTGAGAGGCAACCACACATTGATGTTCCTCTCCCTCTCTTTCTCCCTCCCCTTTTCTCTAAAATAAATAAATAAAATCTTTTTAAAAAAGAAGGAAAGAATTCGCTTAATTGCCTTCAAGATTAGTATGTCAAAAACAATAATTTATCATGAAAATATCAATTACATTTCTTTTTTTAGGAGGGTCTCTAGGAAGAGTCCTTTTTGCTGCCAAGTGTAGACCTTGCCTACACTGTCCAGCCAGTGGCTCCGTTCCTCAGGGAGTACCTGGAGCGTGGGCTTGCTCAGTACCTGACCAAAAGCCTGTTTCTTCCCCAGAAGCTTTGGACCCCTTATATTCCCCAGGGAAAAAGCCAAACAACCCCTACCTCCCCTTCTTGTCCTCCCTTCTTCAATGTGTCCATTGATCCCAGCTCTCAGTTTAGGCGAGTGTCAGCAGCTGACAGGGGGATAAAATATGTTGACCCTGGTCCTGTCCTCCACAGATAGTAGAGCCCAAAGAGTTGAATTTATCTGTAACTTGTTAAAAATAAAATTAAGTCATAGGTACATATGTTAATGTATATCTGTATGTATACATTGGGAACAAGCAAGCATTCCTTCAAACTGTTGAATCAGTTAGGTGGCAAGTGACACGGCCCTGTACAAAAAAAGCTAAAATGAAACAAGGCATCTGTGAGTCCCTAAAACTGGAAAGTCTAAGAGTAGAGCCAGGGCGCAACTCCTTATTCTGTTTTGCTTCCTCTGTCGTGGGCCCTGCCTGGCACAGCGGCATCAGACTTGCCGTCTTCCCACGCTCAGCTGTGCTCAGACAGGGGCACGGGGCATCTCCTTCGTCCCTGTTGGTCTGGCTCTATGCCTGTCACTGGCCAGGGAAGCCGGAAGTGTCTGGAGTGGAGCCAGCAACGTCTAGGACCCCGAATCCTTCCCCCGCAAAGCAGGACTCAGGTGGTATTACTACAAGGAAAGAGTGGGTGCTAAGTGGCAAAAACCCAAAACTGACTCCATTTTTATTTTCCCGAGGCATTTGTTTTTAGCATTTCTGGGACTGTGGTAGAGCCACTCACCCAAGTCTCAGGGCAGAATTCTCAAAAGGTCACGGAATAGCAGGTCTTCTTGAGCATTTGTTAGAAAGACCCGCTCCCCTCATACCGGGGCTGTCAAAACTCCAGTGGCTCATTGCATTGACATCCCTTCTCAGGTAGGAGAGCGCTTCTGGGCTACCTGCCCTGGCTGGGGCCTTCTGCTCACACACAGGTGCCTTGGTGAGGGAGAGAGTGGGTCTGGCTTTCGGGGCGCCAGGCAGGAGTGGGGGGGGGTCCTGCAATACTGGCGGGGAGCAGTGGGTGTGTGCATCACCTGCACTGAAGGGAGTAGAAGTAGACATCAGCCTCCTGGGCCCAGAGCTCCTGCGCACGTTCTTCGACCTGATGCGTGACTGGGGGTTACACAGCGTCCGGAGGACCAGGGAGAGTCCCAGGAAGTGACTTAGAAGGCAAAGCCTGGAGACGTGGCAGGAGCCAGGCTGTGGGTACCTGCGGATGTGACCTGGGTGCCAGGGTGAGGAGTTGGAGCCTCGTCCTGAAGACTGTGCTTTTTGAAAGGCTTTGAGGGATGAGGTCCGGTTTGTATTTCAGGCAGCTCCCAGCTGTACAGTGGACAGATTGGAAGGTGTGCGGGTGAAGGCCAGGGGTCCTCGGGAGAGGGCGGAGCAGTGGACGGGGCTGCTCTGGATGGTGGGGCGGGAGGGAAAGAACCTGGTGGTCCCTGGGTTTCGAGTACTGAAAAAAGGTGGCCAGGATGCTGCACCCTGGTTGTCCTTACAGCAGAGACACTGCCAAGGACATGGTGACTGAGCTGGAATTAAACCGGGATGTCGAGGTCCTGGTTTTGTCCTGCAGCTGTGAGTACCAGGTGCGGCTGCAGGTGTGAGGCCACTTTTGTCTGTCAGTCTACAAATGGTTCATTTGCTCGTTAATGCCACCTTGAAAAATGGGGCCCCTTTGACCCCTTAGGAGTTTGGACTTGTTTTTGAGGAAGTGGATGTCTGTTGAGTGGGAAAATTCTCAGCTCTACTTAAACAGCATGACAAAGTTTAGTAACAGCTGGTCCCTGTGCCCGTGATTTCACTGTCACTGCTGTGGGAGCAGGGCAGGACCACAGCGTGTTCGCCTCCCAGACTGACGCTGCCGGCTCGTGTGCACGGACGCCTGTCTTTCAGGAGAGACTTCCTTTCACCCGTAGCTCAAGTCACTGTCCCTCTGACATCAACATCCGGACGTGTACGATGTTTCCTTTAAAGCTAAAAACTTTTAAACTGCTGTTTGAGGAAAAAGCAGCTACAAGTTGGCCGCTACTTCAGAATCCCCAAAACCAGTCTCAGAGAGTTTGGGTTTTGACAGAAGTTAGACAGTTTGGGGAAGGAGGTGTGTGCTTCACCCCACAGGTTGCTCTTTTTGTCCCTGGTCCCTCAAGCTGTTGTTTCTGCCTCTGCCTGAACCCACACCCCTCCCAGCCTGACAGAAATGTCCGCTTACGCAGCTAGCCCCGCCTGAGTCTGCACCACACCTCCCATCTGTCCACTGGGACGTCAGTCGTCGATGTCCCTGTCAGCCTCTGGGCACCGCGAGGTGCTGTTACCTCCAGTAAACAGTGCAAGAGGTAACTTCACGGCTGTGTGAGAAACGTGCACATTCCTTGTGGCACTAAAGTGTACCCGCTGCCGCTCAGTTTTGTGCTGTGGGTTTTACAGTCCGAGGTTTTGGTAAAGTCCACAGAGTGCCCTTCCTGTGGGTGGTTTTAGTTCCGCACCTCCTTCTTGTGGTGTCCCAGGCTGTCTGAGTGTGTCTTCGTGCCTCTGCGTGCTGTGGAGGGAGTGAGAGCCCCCTCCTCTGCAGGTGGCTTCCAGTGTGTGGGTTTACGAAAGTTTTGCCACGTGTGTGCTTCCAGAACTTTCCAGTCTCCTGTTCTTCCACTTCACTGGCACATACTGTGTTTCTTTTGTATTGGGAAGGTTCTCTGCACAGGAGCAACCTGAGAGGGAAGCATAGGAGAAATGATTGTGTTTCAAGCTGTTCTGTGTCCAGAACTGCATTATCTTGTCCTTGGAACTGTGTCTGCTGTCCCCTTAAACACCACGAGGCTTTGATTCATTATATATGATTCCTCTGGTCCCCTTCCCCATTTAACTTACCTTTTGCTCCTGAGTCCTGTGAAACACCCCTTGGACCTGGATTTATTAAAACTGATTTTCTCCACTCTGTATCAAAGGTATATTGTGACTGTAAATTTTTGTGTGCATGTTTGCCACAAAGATGGGATGTGGCGAACAGAGCTGTAAAGGATCTATGTTTTCTGACCCCGTAGCACTGTTCCTGATCAGAGAACTCCAGTCGCCTCCACTCACAGTATTAGCAGTGCGGCCACCCCGGATCGGATCCGCTTCCCCAGAGGCACCGCCAGTCGCAGCACTTTCCACGGCCAGCCCCGGGAACGGCGGACTGCCACGTACAACGGCCCGCCTGCCTCGCCCAGCCTGTCCCATGAAGCCACACCCTTGTCCCAGACTCGAAGCCGAGGCTCCACTAATCTTTTCAGTAAATTAACCTCAAAACTCACACGGAGGTAAGTACCAGGTAGAAGTGGTTGTTGAAAACAGAAGGAGACCTGTGTGTGAAGCCACTGCCTGGCTGCTGTTTATTTTGTGTTTAGCATGTGCTTTCCTGGTTTACATATCTAACTAGATTTTAAAACCTTTTAGAAGAGAAATCCCAGTAAAAGTTCTCCAGCACTTGGGAGGTGGTAGCTTTTAATCACTGTTCCTTTGTATCACACATTTGTCCGCAGAGATGGTCACCGGGGTGTAGTGGAGCCCCGACCCAAGGTAGGCAGGGCTGGCACTCAGTGCACAGACGTTTCCCAAGGAGGACACTTTTCCTCTCCCTTGTTCCATTTCGTTGTTACTGAGATGCACTAAGTTTCTTAGAGTCTGAATCTTGAAATTATGCTCTCTGTTGATCTAAGTGATAGTGAAAACAGGGTAACTTTCTTAAATGGTATAGCTGTGGAGATTAAATTCCTGGTTTATTCTCAGGAAGAAACTAGTATCTGGTTGTGTATAAAATCCTTCATGTGTCCAGTAGGCTGTCATTTGGGATCTTGGGAAATCTCTAGAAATCTCTGTGGGGCCCTTGAGTTATTTTAACTTTATTTCCATGATCTAGCTGGAGGTTGCAAAAGCCTAGAAACATTGGCTGCTAGAAGAGGATAAAGAAAATATGCCACTTTGTACCACAAGCAAACAGTCAAAGGCACCTTTAGCCAGGAATTCACCCAGGAAATCTGAGGGCTCAGGGCTCCCAGAGGAGACTCAGAGGGAGCCTGGCCGTGGAACAGTGCGTCCGGGGGCCCTGCAGGAGCCTGCTCACAGGCCTCTCGTTCGTCGTGTGTGTGTCTCGCCCACAGCACGGTGGGGCACCTCCTCGGATCTAGACAACTGACGCACTCCTTCTTTCTCTGTGCTCCCTCGGGCCCCACCACTCAGAGTCATGCCACCTTCCTTTTTCCACCTGTGAGCTAAATACCACTTCTGCAGTCTCCTTAATCCCTTCAGCAACTTTATTTTAGATCAGTCATCTAAAACTTAGATGGGTCACATTAAACCGTGTCCCCAGAGGGGGTGTGTGTTGTCGCGACATTGAATACCAGATTAGGGATGACTTCTGACATCCAGTAGCATCAGCTAGAGGCCAGAGCACTTCAGAAAGTTCCAGTCTGGCCCCTTGCTCTCTTCTTGGCCCCTTTGCTGAGACACCTTGCTCCAGGCTGAGCAGAAGAGCAGGTGGTCTTAGGGTCTTGCCAGGCTTGGAGTTCAGTCCAAGGAGCGCCTGGTGACCTACAGACTAACTCACTTTTTCCTTTCAGTGTCACCCCACGGCCTACCCCAGGCCATCCTGTCCCCCAGCGCCTTCCACAGGGACGCGGCTGAAATGGAGGCTGCCTCTCAAACGTGGGTGGAAGGTGAAGCCTGGGTGTCAGTCACCTGGCCGCTCACTCCCCTGACCCTGCCTGCTCTCACTGGTGCTTCTCCCGCTCAGCTCTGAGCACAGGGCTGAGGGCTAGTCATGGCAGTCAGCTTGGTGTCCCTGCACTTCCTCTGTAGTGGGCTCCTCATTAAAGTCCTTGAACTTATTTAATCGTCTCCTTTGTGCTTTTTTTTTTTTATCTTAATACTCATCTTCATTACTGATAAGAATAGTATCAGTTACCATTCATTGAGTGCTAGCTGTGGACTAAGATAAGTAGATGTCTATAGAATTATAGGTGCAGATACACTCGTTTTACATGTGTAAATACAACCTTCTCACCCACTCATTTCATCTGCACAGCCTACCCTGGGAATAGGTGCTCCCCAGTTTCGTGGGAGAACCAGGGGGTGAGGTTCAGAGAGATTAAGGCACAGGAACAAGTGAGTGCTGAGCCGCGCCGCGACTCCAGCAAAGGCCCCTGAGGCCCCTCCATGGTGCTCCCCCAGGAAACCCTGAAGCACTGGTGTGGGCGGGAGCCCTTGCCCTGGGGTTTCAACTAAATTTATTTCTTGTATCTGTATTGAAATGGAGATCAATCTTTTGAATGGAGAGTTGGGTTGCTCCTTTGAAAAATTCCAGGGGTGGATCATTTCACGTTTATTTCACGTTTTCCACCCCCACATTTTTCCGATGGGTGGTCTTCTGTTTGTGCAAGTCTGCAGGCTGGGGTCTGCAGTACTCAGTGTGCTGTGGCCCGTGGAGCGCCCTCTGTGTGTCCTTAGATGCAGTCAGTTCCTTCCTAACAACGGTTGTCCTCGCTGCTGTCGTCAGCGTCAGCTCCGGGTCCTCCCCCAGCAGTGAGTGTAGCGAGGCCGTTGGAGCGCTCCAAAGGCTTGGGCACTGGCACTCAGGACCTGCGAGGGAGACCTGCCGGGGCGGTGGGCAGAGGGTGGGGCTGCTCACAGTGCTGCCCCGCAGGCTGAGTGGTGGGGAGAGCTGTGGGCCCCCCACTGGGGGGGCCTGCGGGAGCCTGCTCTTGATCCCGCGAGGGTCGGGGGGAGGGAAAGGCCGGAGAAGCAGCCCTGTGGTCCCTGGCCGTGCCCCTGACTTTCCTCAGGCAGAGAACTTGGAGGTGAAAATATTTTTTAAAGACCTTTTAATCAATTTTCAGCTAAAACAATCTTTTGAATGACACTGCCTTTATGTAATGCATAATTATTTACAAAATGTTCTCAATGTGTGACCTTCTCTACTTGCTGTGTGCCGTATTTAATGTGATTGTGAAGTGGTTGGTGTTCACTCACAGTAGTTAGAGATTTTTTTAATTGGTCAGTACCTCAAGCAATGCCAAAGTTATCCTGGATTACAAAAAATAAACCCAGGGGTTCATTAATTCAGTAAGTCAGCAAATACATACACATGCCTCCTCTGTTCAGGCATAGCACTGGGTTTAGAAGTACTTTGACTAGTTCAGGTCCCTCTTGCTCAGGAGTGCTGACGGTGTGGTCACACAGGCCTGACCAGCCTGACCCGTAGTTTCTGATTTCTTTGGTCCAGTTATGTTCAGTACATCCTAAGCATCTTCCTAAAGTTTTTGACAAGCAGAGTCACCTCTGTAAAATACCATTTTTCCAGCTTATTACTGAGACATAAAAGTGAACCTCTACTGTTACCTTGTCACGTAATTTCCATTTGTTTCCATATCTAAAAATTCTGCTCTGTTTTAAGCCCTAGTGACTATTTTTTATTAAAAAGTAATTTATAACCACTGTTAATGTTTAAATCATCTTCCTGAAGTAATGATTTTATTAATGGTTAAACATTTTATAATGAACATTTAAAGGTTCTGTATAAGAATGTACAATTTTGTTCATAAGATATTCTGAAGAAATTGACAAATGTTATTAGTTTATTGCAAATGACTTAAGTCATTTATTTAAAACAAGTTGTTGACTTTCTTAATAGATCCTTAATAGAGCCTTACACAAGTGTTACTTCAGCTGGCACCGCTGTTCACACTGCTCAGTGTTTGCTTGCCAATACAGGCTTTTACAAATCTGCTCAAAAGATTACATACTCAATTACCTGTAATAATTTTACTTTTACAACAAATGTCCCTGTTTCACTGTTGATTGGACAGAAGAGGAACCCTGTTTTCTTTGTTGTTTTTCTTTCTCTATTGACAAAGATCTGTAATTGACAAGATTTTATATTTCATTTGTGCAAGTCATTTTTGTTAATTTTTTTTTTTGGCTTAATTTCTTTTAGAAACATGTCATTCAGGTTTATCAAAAGGTAGGATTTATATATACACATATTTTTTTTAAATCCTCACCCCAAAATGGCTCTTGCAATTAACATCAGGTTTGGCTTTCTAGCCCTGTTGTTGTTGTTTGTTTTTTGTTTGTTTTTGTATATTTTACTTAAAAAAACTAAACTCTGCTGAGAACTAAGTACTTACTTCTTTGAGAAGAAACTGTGGAGAGCAGCAGATTAACTCCGTCAGGCTTTTTTAAAGGCACTTGGCACACATGTAACAAGAGGCCTCCGCATGCCGCGCACACCGTCTTTCTTTGTGGAGCTCTGTAGCATCCAGATAATTCTGTCTTGACACTAATACCCCTCAGCATGCTTCTGTCTGAGGAATGAGACATGCAGTAACATTCATGTGCATTTACGGTTGGCCTCAAATGGGCAAAGGTAAGTGGTGATGGATGTGTGCGTCATCAGTTTTAATTTCATGGAGCACCGAATTAACAAAAAGTTTTAAAGTGACAGGAGAATGAGCTAATATTCTTATACTGGAGACAAGCGTAATAGTCAGACCTTACAGTCTCATTAGGTTTGGGTTTGGGCAACTGCATGGCAGAAATGTCTGAATGTTTTCAGAGTTGAAGAGTAAATAGTATTCTATCCAAAGCCAGTTTCCACCAACCACCAAAGAAACCACGTCTCATTTTTAATTAAAGCGTTTACTGTAGTAAATGTTGTTCCCACTGGGTAACTGTTTTTTGATGCTGACAGTCAAAAGACCGAAAGTGTTGCTTACTACCTCGGAGTGCACACGGGCGAGGCAGAAAAGCTGCCGCTGGGCCACGCTGGGCCTCGGCCTCCCAGCCAGCCTGCGGTTCCCCTGGGCTTCTCAGGGGCTCTGCTGACCCAAGTCCTTGGCCACTCTGAGAAGACTGCTTTCTTCCCGCGGGGAACACCGGTCTGTGGTGGTTCTGAATTGATCTTCCCAGTCGCCTGGTTTTCCTTGGGCAGAAAGCTTTGTAATTAAGTTCAGCTAAACCCAGTTAGTTCCCTTTTGTGGAAGCCCACTGCCCTTGGGGGAACAGTTTCAAGGGTCAGAATGACACCTCCAGCTGAAGGCCAGGAGCCCTCCGCCCGGGAAGCCGGGGTGCTGGCTGGGTCCCCACAGAGAGGGGCAGAGCCCTGAGCCCCGCGGTGACCTGGGGTTTGTCGGGGCTGCGGTGTTGTGTTTGTGCCGGCGTCGTGTGCCGCTGTGTAAGACCTCTTTTCTCTCTCCCACTTCTCTGCTTCTGCCTTCTGTTCCTTGAGGCTTCCGACTGAATATGAGAGGAACGGGAGATATGAGGGCTCCAGGTGAGGGCGTCGACTTTTTAACTCTATTTTATATTTAAAAGTGGCGCTAGGGATGCTTTTTCCTGCTGTCTTGTGGGTTGCTGGGTGGGTGCGTACTCTGTGGTTGGGATACACAAGTGCTGCCACTGTCCCCATTGCCACCCTTGAGCTGGGCCAGTGCTGTGCCACCGGAGGGCACCAGGGAGTCTCCTCCTAGTCCTGCCTGGCCTGGGCCCTAATGACCTGAACTGAGGTCTGGGAGTTGGTGGGATTTTTCTGGACACCTTGATAACTTCTAGCATAGTTCTAGTCTCAAGGCATGAAAGCAGAATAATGAGCAGAATTTTCATATTTCTTTTTTTTTTTTTAAGATTTTATTTATTTATTTTTAGAGAGGGAAGGGAGGGAGATAGAGAGAGAGAAACATCATTATGCGGTTGCTGGGGGTCATGGCCTGCAACCCAGGCATGTGCCCTGACTGGGAATTGAACCTGTGACACTTCGGTTCGCAGCCCGCGCTCAATCCAATGAGCTACGCCAGCCAGGGCTTAGAATTTTCATATTTCAAATTAGACTTTTAAAGGAATGATTTTGTAATTGAGTGTTTTGCCTTTAAATTTTGTATAGCTGTCTTTGCTCAGGCTTGGGCAGGGTGTCACCAGCTAGGCTCAGAACTCCATCTCTGTAGCTGCTCCCTCCCTTTGTCCCTCTTTGTAGTAGTTGCCACACGCTGTTTCAGGTCCACGCTGACCCATCTGCTCCCTTCCTCGTCTCTAAAGCACAGCTCTGATCATATGACTGAGTGGAAACCTGCAGTGGCCCCATTGCTTGGCCCACCATGTCCTGTGAGGCCCTGTGTGGCCTCAGCAGCAGCCCCCAGTGCAGGCGGAGTGCTGGGTTGAGCTCGGGCAGCTGTCCACCCCATTCCAGACTCAAGTTTGTTCCCCATCCGTGATCAGGAACGATAGGCCCGGCCCCTGGGTGTGGTGATGGCAGTGGGCACACCTGCCCCCAGGCGGTCTGTGATAGCCCCAAACATTCTGTACCTTCCGAACCTCCTGACCTCTGCTGATGCTCCCTGTGCACGCACAGGGACCCTTGCCCCACTTCTGTGGTGGTGGTAAAGCTTAAGGGCTCTTCAGAGCTCCTCCCAGATGCCGCCCCTCCAGACAGAATTCCCTCCCTCTCCATCCTGCCTTCCCTGGCGCTCCTCCCAAGAGGCAGGCCCAGCCTCTCTCCCATGAGACCCTGTAGCTGTGGCTACCCTGTGGCTGCCCTGTGCGCCTGCTGCTTCCTTGCAAGGCAGGCTTCTCTCACCTGACCCCAAATTAGTTTGAGAGCTTTTGCTCATTTTTATAATCTATTTAGTATCTGACACAGCATTTTATACATAGGAAGCCTCCAACCAGTTTTGATGGATGTGAATCCAATGGAATGTTCTGCAGGCAGGTTGGCAACAGGGAGAGCTGAATGCACAATAAAACCTGTGGCCCGCCCTCAGCTCTGATGAATTTGCCAGAAGATTAAGTGTATTAAATATCCTGTGCTGGGTGTTTTTCATGCACAACAGTGTTAGGTATTCACTGTCCTCATTGAGGCCTCCACATAGACACGTAGGGAATATACCTAACAGTTTGTGTCAGTAACAATCAAATGCCCCAGACAGTGAGTCAGTTGAGGCCTGTTCTCGGGACCCCCGAGAGACCGTGCCTGGGCCCCCCCTTGATAGCACCTCGCAGGCGTGGGGACCGCAGTTTGTACTCTGTGAGTCCGCAGTTTGCACTCAGATGGGTCGCTTTGGTGCTCAGCAGCAAATGTGCCCTAACATTTCATTTTTCTGTTTCAGTGGTAAGAGAGTGTCACCTAAGAATTCTTTTAAACTGAAACTAGATGTTTAAAGTAACAAAATAGAAGGAAAAATACTGAGGTACAGGTAGAGGGGAGTGAGAGGGTGGCCCACCCCCCTACCCCCCTACCCAGCTGTGCACTCAGCCCCGGGACCGTTGGCAGGGAACGTGGTTTGAGCCGTGCCAGCTCACCAGTGATCCAGGATGACGGTTAACGGTGGGGGCCGTGTGAGTTCGAGAGGAACATCGTGGTGGACGAGCTGGGCTCAGCACCTGCACGCGCCCCCAGCCCCATCCCTACTTCGCCTGATTTAACACATTATTTTTTCATATATTTTATTACATGTATTCATTTTTAGAGGAGAAGGGAGGGAGAAAGAGAGGGAGAGAAACACTGATGTGCGAGAGATGCATTGACTGGTTGCCTCTCACACGCCCTCAACTGGGGACCTGGCCCACAACCCAGGCCTGTGCCCTGACTGGGAATGGAACCGGCGACCCTGTGGTTCCCAGGCCGGCACTCAGTCCACTGAGCCACACCAGCGTGGAAACAAATTATTACTATTTTTTTTTTAATTTTAGTAAGTCTCTAAAAGTCTCTAATTTTAGTTTAGTCTCTACCATGACTGGTGGAGATTTTACAGCCAAGTAGATTTTCTGCCTCTTGTGGCTTATGATTTTGGGGGAAGCAAATAGATGAATGCGCCTTAGAAAAGGAGCAGGCGTGTGAGCCTGTGCAGGAGAAACATGGGCGTCGGCTCTCCCACTGGAGAAGAGTCCGTCGCGCACTAGCTAGAGTAGAAAGGGCTGGCTGTCCTGTGCAAATGAAAATAAACCTGCCACTGTGCGTTTCAGTCGCAACGTATCTGCGGAGCAAAAGGATGAAAACAAAGAAGCAAAACCTCGTTCCCTGCGCTTCACCTGGAGCATGAAAACCACTAGTTCTATGGACCCCAATGACATGATGCGGGAAATCCGCAAAGTCCTGGACGCCAACAACTGCGACTACGAGCAGAGAGAGCGCTTCCTACTCTTCTGCGTCCACGGGGACGGGCACGCCGAGAACCTCGTGCAGTGGGAGATGGAGGTGTGCAAGCTGCCAAGACTGTCTCTGAACGGGGTCCGGTTCAAGCGGATATCAGGGACATCCATAGCTTTCAAAAATATTGCTTCCAAAATTGCCAATGAGCTAAAGCTGTAACCCAGTAATTATGGTGTAAATTAAAGTAGCCGTCTACAGTCTTCTTGAACACTGACGGAAATGTATAGAATAATATTTAGGCAATAACGTCTGCATCTTCTGAATCATGATATTAGACACGAGGACGAGAGCACGCCTGGGAGCGCGAGCTGGCCTTTCCCCACGAATGCACTACATTAAAGCTGTGTGACACGTGTGCCCTCTGTCTTCTTTCCAGTGCCCTGGCGGTCAGCGGGGGACCCCCCTCCACGTGCCTCTGTGGGCACGCATGGGCCGTGGGGGGTAGTGCATACAGAAGCCTCTCCCTGCCTGGCAGCCGGAGGTGTTCGCAGGACCTCTGTGAGAGATCATTTGGTGCTAAAACGTTAAAATTGCCAAGGAGGAAAATACTGAACTACTACTAAGAATTAACCTTAAGACTAGTGGATAATGAATACAGGTTTACAGTTCATGCCTGTGGTTTTGTGTTTGTTGTTTCGTGTTTTTTTAGTGCGAAAGGTTTAAATTTATAGTTGTGAACATTGCTTGTGTTTTTATAAGTAGATTCACAAGATAATTAAAAATTCACTTTTTCTCAGTAAAACCTCGCATTGTCTCTTAGTACTGTATTTAAGACTCAGATTAAGGTAGTGACTAAAGGCACCTGTTTTTGCCTTCACCTGCAAGTGGAACAGAAGCAGTGGGAAAGTGTCTGAGGCCTGGGGCCACTGTATCCTTAGCGGGGACCCTGACATCTTGTGATTACGAGCATCTTTTTTCCCCAGAGGCCATAAAGGGAGAAGACGGCCTCCTGGCAGCCTGCGGAGGAGGGTGTCAGGAGGGGCTGGCGTCCTCCAGAGACTCCACGCGTCCGTGTGCAGAGGTCTGGATGGCTCTGGATTTCTCCTCTGTGACGTATGTGCTTTTCTTCTCGTTCTCTGTGAATCGTTACACGAATTCGACTGACAGCTTTTTCCCCGCACCCCTCCGGTTGTCTGAGGGGCGACGAGCCCATCAGTCAGTCTGACGCTCCACGCTCCCCGGGGAGCTGTCGCCTTGACTGGTCTGGGTTTCTTGTTGGTCACACAGTAGGAAACTCTTCACAGGCACTCAGTCACGACATTTACGTCTGCCACCGAAGGGCACTGTCCTGTGTTTGGGACACGTCCACGAACAAAACAAAGATCCCTGATCTCTTAAAGCTTATGTTCCAGTAGGATGGCAGTCAGTCAGCCGTCATAAGTAAAGTCCCTGCTCTGGATCAAAGCAGTAAAAGCCATGAACAGAATCGCAGCGCAGGGTAAGGCATTCCAGGGGTCCCAGTGCTTGGAGAGGTGCTGTGTTCAATCTAGTGATGATGGGTGGGGTGCTTGAGCGGAGGCGGGGCTTCCAGGGCAGACCCCACCCGGGCCTTGCAGGCCACTCACTGCAAATGTGCCGGCCTTGTGTGACACGAGCCAGTGGGGGTTTCCAGCACAGGACCACGCTAGCAGCTGTGTTACGGCTTCCTTGTAGGGAGCAGGGAGAACCCAGAAAGTTTGGAGGCTCTTGGCGGTAATTAGGAGATGCTGGCCTGGTGGGACGGTGGGTGGGTTCTGGGTACATTTTGAAATAAGAGTCACATGCATTTGCTCTGGGGTCAGATACGAGTGAGTGAGAAAAAGCCAAGGGCAGCTGTTCGATTTCTGGCATGAACAGCAAGGAGAGTGCGGTGTGGGGTGGGTCAGGGCAGATTGCTGCGGAGAGGTTTAGGCTGGGTGGGGGAGCCTCCTTAGGCTGTGACACCAGGTGGAGACTGGAGGGACCCTGGGGGCCCACGGTCTGGCTGGTTCCTGTTGACAGTTGGGAAAGAAGTTCTCTGGAGGAGAGGAGAGGAGAGGACCCGCCCTGGGCCCGGAGCACCCCGTGGACAGGCAGCCAGGGAGGGAGGTGGAGCCCAGGCCCGGGGCCTCCGGGGGAAGTGTGGGGGGGTGCCCTTTGACCAAGTGTGGAGCGCGTCATTTTTCACCTCACCAGAACATTTCGAACCTTCCCTAGTACATAAATAAATAGGTCCCCCCCTTTCCCTGGGGGCACTTCACTTCCTTGTCCACACCCGCCCCTCCCCATGGGCTTCCCTGACTGAGCCCTTTGTGCGGGCTCCTGTGCTGGCCGCCCTGCAGGAGCTGGTGAGATGTGGCCCAGCTCTGCCCAGCGCAGGTGTGGCTGCAGCCTGTTCTTCCTGTCTGTACACCTGGGACACATTTCACATTGTTGTCCTTGCTCCTGTCCTCAAGGACAAACTGGACACTGAGGGGAACTCCTTTCAGAGAAGCTCGTTCACCATATGCCCTGACGAAGTGACCACCGTGCAAAAGAAAAGTTGGTGTGGTTTCCCATTGCTTCTCTGTTGTCGCCTGCCTGCAGTCTGATACGGCCTGAGCCCTGATCCCGTGGGCGACGGGCGTGTCTGAGACACAGTGTCCTCCCACGGGAGTCCTCGGAGACAGCCACGGCCAAGGGCTTTATTACTGACAGACGCTTACTGACTTGACTTCAGAGGCAGCACGGTGTTTCCTGTACCGAGGATAAAACATGAACTCTCACCCATTCCCAGGGGGCCCAGCCCCTCCCTCTAGATGCTACCTTCTCTGGGTACAGTGAATTTTGAAAGGGAATGTTCGAGGGTGTTTAAAAATCATGTAAGCAGCAAAGACGAGGCCCCATTTTTCCCTCATTCACGTCCCTGGACTGGAGGTGAGGTGAGGTGAGCTGAGATGAGAGGGACCTGGCCGGCCAGCGCTGCTGGTGTCACGTCCCCGGGCAGCAGAACGCCGCCCTGCTCCAGAAGCGGGGCTCGAGTGTCGGCTGTGCTGCCCGGCCTCTGGTTGGGGTCAGCACGCGAGGAACCAAGGCGCCGTTGCTGAGTGGCGTGCGGGCTCCCGGGCTGTCCCTGGCCTCTGCACCTGGAGACCCGCCCGCGCTGAGAGCTGCAGCAGGAACACGGCTGACTCGCGGGAAAAGTGCGGCAGTGGCTGCGGCACGGCGGAGGGCTCTCCGGGGGCCTGGCAAGCAATGGGAGTTCAGAGGAAAGCCTTCCCCTGCGCGCACGAGGAGCAAGGTGCTGTTGCTGTGGAAACCGCCCCGAAACACCCTGTCCAGGCGGTTCCTGCTCAGTGAGGGACGCGCAGTGGCCGTGGCCTCCACGGGAGTGGCTGCTGAGCGTGGGAAGTGGCGGCCGTCTGGGGCCGTCCCCCGGGCCGGCGTAGACCACAGGAGCGCTGGGACATGTGTGGGCAGCCAGGGGTCAGCACGGGCCTGGATTGACGCTTACAACTGTGCTTTGGGGGGGGCGGTAATTGGTGGTTATTGATTCGGGGGGGTGGGTTTTTTAATTGGTGATTTACCATGAGGTCATTTCACGAGGGTAAGTGTTGCTCTTGAGGGACTCGTGTGACGCGAACGATGTGTCTTTCAGGTGTCCTGACAGTGTACAGACGGGC
This sequence comes from Phyllostomus hastatus, assembly GCF_019186645.2. NCBI lineage: Eukaryota > Metazoa > Chordata > Mammalia > Chiroptera > Phyllostomidae > Phyllostomus > Phyllostomus hastatus. The sequence continues at coordinate 71,365,079 of NW_025334033.1, forward strand.
CCCGGTGCGACTCCCCGGCAGTGGGACCCGGGCGTCTAGGTGTTCAGGGAGGGGGACCGAGCCCAGCGGTGGTCTCGGTGGTCTCTGGCTTGCCGCTCTGAGGCACTAGAAACCAGGCAGAGGTGACACTTCTCGGAGGTGGTGGCAGTGTAGCAGCTGGGGTCAGAGGGGACTCGGGGCGAAGAGTGTCTCAGCAGCCTCGTGGTCCTCGGGTCAGAAAGAGCTCAGGCAGGGCCTTGGACCTGTCTCGTGTCCCCAGGAAAGGGAGATGACGGGATGGGGAGGAGCAGCGGGGGGAGACGAGACGGGGAAGGTTGGGGACAGGGAGAGTGGGGTGGGTGGGGCTGAGGCCTGCCTTCGTGTGTGGGCCAGACCCAAGGAGGGGGGCCAGTGTGCCGGGGACCAGAGCCGAGAGCAGAGTGGACGACCCGTGCCAGGCAGGGTGCCCCGGAGAGGCAGAGTTGTGGGCCTGCCCCACGGGCCCCCGCAGCAGGGTCTGCCTGGCCATCAAGGCTGGCATGGGCTGGGCTTCCTTCCGAAGCAGGACTTCTTAGGACTCAGTCCACCGAGAGGGCACACCCTGTCTGAAGGTGCCTCGGGCCGTGTGGCCTCGTGGTTGAGGTGTACGCCCTTGACCCAGGCATCCTGGTTTCCAGGCTGCAGTTTCGTGCCATCGGGTTCCCCGTAGAAAGTCAGCGTGGTAGTGACATCTCCCTCTGGGGCATGGGCAGAGTCCAGCAGACAGCAGGGGCAGGGCAGGGCGCCTGGCAGGTGCTGGCGAGAACAGCTGCTCACACAGGCGCAGGATCACAGGCTGTCCCCTCCCCGCCCCACCGCTCGCTCCCAGCTGGCGGGGGCACCAAGCCCTAGGGCAGCGGGCTCGGACTCTGGGACTCTGCCCTCCCAGCTGAGGAGGAGAAGGAAACCCCACAGCTCCTCAGGCATGGGGTACTGGTTTCCCGCAGAGCCTGCTGTTGAAAAAGTTGGCAGCCTGTGCCAACCACCTTCCATGCCTTTCAGCGTCCCCGGGGGACAGCAAGAGCGGTGAGCTGGTGTAAGAGCACAGGCAGGACCCGGAGAGGGCGGACTGCACCCTCCACCCTCTGCCCCTGCAGGCGTGGCCCATGTATCCCCGCCACACACACCCCCCAGGGAAGCCTGCTCTGGCCTCACGTTTTCGCCGGTCCCCGCTCTGCTGTGACACTAGCAGCCAGCAGCCTTCACAAACTTGCCTCGTGTCTACCTCCCACCCTTACTAGAACGTCAGCCCCATGCAGCAAAGGGCAAAGGTCTTCATCCTTCCCTCCCCCACCCCCCGTATCCCAGGTACCTAGGATAGCACCTGGTACATAGTGCACAGTAAGTATTCAAATGGTAATAGTAAAGCACAGGCAAGAGACATACCTCAGAATCACCAGGCAGCTCGAGTGGCTTCAGTCATTCAGTCAGAACTGTTCTGAGGTCCTGGTGGCTCCCGCAGCCCTCATGCCCGCCCTTGCCGCATCACAGCCGCGGTTGGGGACCGGCACGGAGCCCGCCGAGTGGGTTCTGGGGGTCCAGGCGCCCCTCCTCCCCTCCCCCACAGCCCACACGGCTGGTGCTGCCCCGCGTCGCTGAGCGCAGGCAGGGGCAGGCCGGGCAAGTCCTGTGCCTCTGATGGCGCCGGCCCTCAGACCAGAACCGGGGCTGAAACACTTGGCTTGGCGCCTTCAGCTGTGTCCCTCACCACGGAGTCACGCGGTCAGTGGGTCTGGATTTCGACCTGGGACTCGTCAGGGTGAGAGTCGTGGTGTTGACAGTGGCTTTCGCCCCCGGGCGCCACGTCGGGGGCACCGGTCCCTCGGGGAGATCTGCTGAGCAGGGGTCCTGGTTCGAGGATGCAGGGAAGCCGGTCCCCAGGGGTCACCTGGGCGTGGAGACGAGACCACTGCCCGCAAAGATCTTGGGTCTGGGCCTCCGAGGGTGAAGGCCGGGAAACGAGGGCCGCACTGTGGCCTCCGGGCGCCATCGGCTTTGGTCTCGTGACTGAGCCGATCCATGTGCGTTCTTGCTGCTGTTTGTGTGCTGGGGCCGATGGGTTACAAGCTCTGAGGTCCTCGTCTTCTTCCAGATCCCCAGGTACTCGTTGCTGTGGCCTCTGGCCGTGGGGGAACACTTTCTCACCCTGCGGGATGATGAATAGGGGCCCGCGTGGGGCGTCACCCAGAAAAGAGGGGATCAGACTTCGGCTCTCCCCCCAACCTGTGCCTTTCGTATTTCCTGCTCACACCGTTCCTCCCACCCATGTGGCCCACCTCTCCATGTCACTTTAAGTGTCTAGAACTCATCCCTCGAGCGGGGTTGCGGGGGTCCAGTAGCTAGCTGGGCAGAAGTGCTGGCTGTCCCCCCCACCCCCACCCCCACCCGGGGGGGGTCCTCCGCTCTCCGGTCGAGGCTCAGGGTTTGAAGATAAACACTGTGCCCGTCCCTGAGGGCTGCTGCTCCAAGCCAGACTGCCCAGTTCTCCGGTGTTTCGGGAAGAGACCTGAAGACTTTCATCACTGTTTGTTCCTCCGTTCCTTCACCCACATACTTATTTGGGGCAGGCTAGGGTGGAGCAGCAGCTGCTCCAGAGGGCCCTGTGCTGAGCTGGGGGAATCCAGAAATAAAGCAGGTAGAGCCCTGTCTCCTAGACGCTCCTCCTCGCAGGACAGCAGTGCAGACACGGTCTTGAACCTGGTGGGGCCCGTGCCGGGCGAAGGAATGCCAGGGCTCGAGGCCAAGCAGGGAGCAGGTCTGGGTGGGTGGGACCCATGCAGACGCGCAGGGCAGGGACTGGGCCGTCCAGGGCAGGCTCTGTCTTGTCGTCGTCACGATGCGGTGTGTCTCAGCACACGTCTGTCCTATGAAGGGGACTCGGGCCTAACGCATCCTCCACGAATGACCCGGGAGGCTTTGGGGCAGACTCCTGCTGCCCCTGACCGAAACAGGCCCCACTGCCCTGGGTGGGGAGCCAGGTCCCTGGGGGCCGGAGAGGAAGCATTTTGGCACGGGGCACCTGGCATGCTGGCTCCTTCCAGAGCGAGCTTTGTACCAACTTGCCTCCGCCTCCCGGGAGGGAGTGCCAGCAGGCGGCGGCGACGTGGTCCCTTTTCAAAGCAGGCATGTTTTGCATGGAAGTAAGCCGGGAAGTAGCACATGCGTCATGTTTGTTTCATGAGGCACCGGGACTGTGCACTCTGGGCGCTGTTGGGGCAGGTTCCTCTGCTCGGCCCCCAGGCCAGCTTCTGGCCCTCCAGCACCCCGCTCAGCTGTGCCTGCTGCTGCTCCCAGCCCCAGCTCGGCTGCCCCCCCCTCTGCCGCCCCATCCCTCGTCCCTGGGTCTCCTCTCCACGTGCTCAGTTCTGCAGAACCCTGACGGGCTTGTCCTGGGGCGCTCGGCCTGCAGTGGTGAGGGGAGTCCTGCCCCCGGGAAGGCCTGCTGCACTCCCCAGCCTGGTGTCTCTCAGCGTCCAGGCGCGTGGCGGGGCCACAGGGCCCGCTGTCGTGTCATTGATACATGGGGCCGAAACCCTGGGACTGGACAGGAGGAGAGAGCCGTGTCCTCAAGGCTGGCCTCCAGGAAGAATGAAGAGGAGGCGGCAGCCCCGCTGGACTGGCCCTGCAGCCGCGGCATCTGTGCGGCAGTGCAGGTGGCCCTCCACCGCTGCGCGGTGTCAGCGGTGTTAAGTGTGGACGGTTATGTAAAGCCTGTTATTTCTTCCTGGAACTGGAAAGCATTTGAAGCGCGGAGCACAAACTTATGCATTTCTGGAGTAACCTGAGCATAAGTGTATGGCAACGCCGACCACCCGTACCAGTCATGGAGGCAGCCCCGTTGGGCTGGGGCCGAGTGACGGCGGGGGGAGGGGGGAGACCCCGAGTCTGAGCCCCAGTCTGCACTCTCAGAGGCAGCGTCCACCGTGACGCAGTGACATGACTGGGCAGCGTGACGGAGCGTCCCTCCCGAGGAGCACGATGGGGGCGGGGGAGGCCCTCCCCTGGAGGAGGGCCCCGGGCTTTGGGTGGGCAGGGCAGGGCAGAGTGTGGACAGCAGAGAGGGACACGCAGGAGGGAGCCCCAGGTTAGACCCAAACCGCAAAGGCCTGGAGGTGGTGCCACCGCCTCCAGCAGGCCCAGGCCCTGCACGTGCGGCCCTGAGTGCACACGGACATGGCAGGACGGCGGGTGCTCGAGTGCGGGCTGTTTCCGCAGCCGTTGGTCTCAGCTCTGACTGGACGGTTGCAGCTGCAGGCCCTGCAGGACCCTGGGCAGACCGGCAAGCCCCCACCTGGGCCCCGCCTTTCCGAGAGGGTTAGTGATGGCGGGGTGGGGTCCCAGCCCCGACCCCCGTCCCCGAGTCAGGAGCGCTGGCTGTGGCTCGTGTGCGCCAGGCGGAGGGCCCTCGTCCTCTCATCCCAGGACGGCCACAGGCGTGTTCTGTCCCACGGTGACAGCCTCGGAACCCTGCCGCTCCTGTTGGGCCTGGGCGGCCGCAGGCCGGGAGGAGGCTCCGGAGCAGGTTTTGTTAATGAGGAGGCGGAGGGGTGGGTAGGTGTCTGCTGGGTGGCTAGTGGCTGGCTACACGGATTCCTCGGAAATGGGAGGAGCTGGAGGGAGTGCGTGTAGTTTTTCTGGGTCTTCAGTTACTTACTGCAGTCAGGCCTTCCACTCTGACAAGCCCCAGCCCTGAGAAGGGTGTGGAATGTCAGGGCCTCTGAAACCGAGCAGAGCCGCACCCACAGAGTCAGGAGCACGTGGGGGAGCCACGGGAAGAGTCCTCACGCAGCACACGTCCCCGGGCCCTGCCCGCCAGACGTGGGACCCAAGGTCTCCGCAGACAGCTCTCCGGTACGGAGCCCCGCCCCCCCGCTCCCCGCCGAGTCTCTGTCCCTTGCTCCTGAAAACCTCAGCCAGAAAGGGGACTCCCGTCATCCAGGGTCGTTTCCCTTTGTCACCTGTGGGGAAGGAGATTAACCCCGGACCCGGCGAGGCCAGGGTGCAGCCCCCAGGGTGCCGTGGGAGGCCTTGGTGTCAGCTGGGTGCTCCAAATAGAAACGCAGAATAAGGAACCGTCAGGCAGCCGCCTCTTCAGCTCCCGCCCGGAGCGGCAGCTCTGCACGCTCGGGTCTGGGGCGCTGTGGGGCGTGATGGCGCCGCGGCCGGCCGGTCCTCCCTGTTCTCTGAGCCTCGGTTTCCCTGGTCCTGGTGTCCACCCCGGGGCGGTGGTCATTCGAGCAGAGCAGATGAGGGGCGGTGACAGCGGAGTCCTGCCGCGGTGGTCTCCCACGAACTGTGACACACAGGAGCACTTTAAAAAAAACGCTTGAGAGAACTTGGCTCGGCTTACGTAACTAATACATGTTCACTGCGGGGAGTTGGGGAGTCACTGAAAGAAGGAAGTCACCTGTCAGCTCACCACCTACAGCTCACTGCTGTGCCTGGGTTTTTCCATACATGTTCCGTGTGGGATCTAAGGACAGGCTGTTTTATAACCGATTTCCGCGTCAGCTTCCCGCGGCACGTGGGCGGCCCTCTCCCCCAGCCTCGCGCGCTGCTGTCGGTGCCTGCCTGGCTCCGCGTCGGGGGAGGTGTCCCGGGCGTGTGACCGGCCCTCTGTGGTGGTGGCGATGGTCCCGGCCCGTTCCTCCCTGTTCTGAGTAATTCTGTCTCTCAACTGTTTCTGGAGGGCAGTGGGTGTTGGCCGGGGGCAGTCTTGGTCCCCGTGCTGCTGGCATCTAGAAGTTGGAGGCCCGTAGCGGGCCGCCCCCCCCCCCAGAGTCCTCCTGTCCGGATGTCCTTGGGGCCACAGCTGTGGGGCCAGGCAGCGGGCTCCTCTCCCGGCCGCAGCGGCAGTGCCGGGTCTGGATGCCGCCAGTGTGGCCGGCTGGTGTCCTTGCCCGAGACAGGGAGTGAGCCGAGTATGTTCCCTCAGCAGCGTGTGTGGTGTTCCTTAGGCTTCCCGTGTTCGACCGTGATCTCAGGGAAGACTGACCTCCCCTGTTTAAAGCTCTCTGGAGCCCAGAGGAAAGGGAAGGTCGTGGGGCCCTGGACGGAGGTCCGTGTGCGGGCTGCTGAGCGCAGGCCTCGCCCGGAGGGTAAGGCAGCCCGAGGGAGAGGGAGAGGGGGGTGCCCAGCAGGGCAGCCCCGGGGTCCGGCCAGGCATGGCAGAGCCTGAGGCAGCCCCCACAGCAGGGAGCCCCCTTGACCAGGTTCCTGAGGGCCAGTTGGCGAGGGCAGGGCTCCGCCTTTCCAGCCCCAGGGAGGCGGCTTGAGTGGCTTCCCTGCCCGGGGAATGATGAGCTGGGCCCTGCCACCCCAGGCCCTCCTGGGGGACGTGCTGAGGGAGGGCCCAGTCTGTCAGTGCAGGCAGCGAGACGTGGCGAGCCGGCCTGAGCAGGCCGCCAGATGCCGGTGGCCCACCTCCTTGCAGAGGGGCAGAGGCCGTCACTGCGCAGCAGAGCCTCAGTGGCTGCAAGACTGGCCGGGGAGGGCACTGCCCTCCACCCCCTCTGCAGGGCCGGCTGACCAGTGTCCCCGGGTCAGGGGTGCACCTTCCACGCTCCTTGCAGCCTGGTGGTCTGACCCAGCCCCCGTGGGCCGGGGACACTGAGGCTGAGGAATGGGAGCCCTGCCTGACGCGTGCCCCTGGCCTGGCCTTTCCTGACTGCGCAGCCCGGGGCCCAAAGCGTGGGTGCAGAGCGCCCCTCCCTGCCAGCCTTGTGCACCAGGGGGCCAGCCCCGCCGGGTGTCCACTCGCAAGGACTGCCCTCGTGGGCCCCTCGGACTGAGCCCAGCCCTCAGGCAGATGCCAGGACACCCTTGCGGCTCTGGCTCCACTGCTGCCCTCCACCTCCCAGCTTGTCCTGAGCCCCAGGGCCTGGGTTGACCAGTTACCCCTGACTCCCACCTGACTCAGGTAAGGAGCACCCACCATCTTCAGTGGGCAAGACTGCCCAGCCCAGGACAGGGTGTAACCCTGGGAGGGTGAGGCCTGCCCAGACCAAGCCTAAGGAGTCGGGAAACTCGAGACCCTGGAGGGGCTGGGGGTGTAGCAGGCGGCCCTGGCCAGCAGGTGGCAGCACAGACTGTCCTTGGGGCTGAAGGGCTAGAGAAGCAGCAGCCGTGCCCTGTAAGATTCTGCAGACCCACCCCTGCTCCCCAAGCCCCGAGGCCGTCCCGCATGGCTAGACAGCCCCAGTCCTCCTTGCCAGGCACCCTGTGGACCCTGTAGTGGGACCCACTGTGGGAGGCCAGGGGGCTGGGGCACCTGAGGCTCCTGAAGAGGAGTCCGTGCCCTGGATGGGTGGCTCGGTTGGAGCATTGCCCTGATAACACCAAGGTTGCAGGTTCGATTCCTGGTCAGGGCACATACAAGCACCAGCCAGTGAATGCATAAGTGGAACAAGACACTGATGTTCCTCTCTCCCTTCCTTCCTGTGTAAAGTCAGTATATAAAATGTAACCAGTGAGGAGGAGGGAGACCTAAGGGCCCCAGGGCTGCCTGGAAGGAACTGGAGGGCTGGGCTGGGACCACAGAGGGCCTGGTTCAGCCCAAGGAGAGAGACTCTAACAGAGTAGGTGTTGGGGAGGGGACCGGGGTGGTGGGGTGGAGTGTTTGGGGGAGATTTACGGGCTCCCGCCCCCCTTCCTCACAGCAGCCCCACTGCCCCCACTCTGAGATGGGGCTGAGCCAGGGCCAAGCTCCCCCCCCCCCGGGCCCAGATGCTCTCAGACGCTCAGGTCGGGGCGCTGCCACCCTGGAGCTCCTCCCCCCGCTTTGTCCCCCGACCCCATCAGGCCTGCAGGGCAGCCAAGTCGACAGGACGGCCTGGCCCTGGATGGGCACAGCAGGGTGACCGCCTGCTGGCCACTGTTCCGTCCTACAGACAACGAAGCAGAAAGGGCAGACTCTGGGCAGACCAAAACCCTGGTTTATTTCAGCGTCAGCAACATCTCAGCCATCACAAAAATAAACTCTACCAAGGGTGACGGGAGTCTCTACGGCGAGGCTAAGGGCTCAGCCGCCAGGCGGCGAGCCTCGGGGTGCGTGGCGGGCACTGCCCGGGCAATAAGTTAGGAAGCGGCAGGGCTGGCGGCCGTGGCAGGGGTGGGCCGGGCCCTCATTTCTGGGCGGGCACGAGGTCGTCGATGGCCTGGCCCTGTTCCAGCCGCTGCTCCATCTCGATGAGCAGCTTCACGCCGTCCACCACCATCTGCACCAGCTCCACCTCGGAGAAGCCCAGGCGGTCGGCGTTGGAGATGTCAAAGACCCCGCCCACAGCAGCCGTGTCCACGCCACCTGGGGAGACAGCCGGGTGGGCAGGGCTGGCGCGGGGGCGGGCGCGGCCCCGGGGGGAGGGAACTGCGGCAGACCCCGCCCCGCGCACCTGTGCCTCGCTTCTGGAGCCGCAGCCTCTTGAGCACTTCCGGGAACTTCTCGTGCTTGCCCAGGTGGGGCAGCTTGATGTGCACACCTGCCCGCAGCCCTGTGCCCAGGTTGGACGGGCAGGTGAGGATGTAGCCCAGGTGAGGGTTCCACATGAACTCGAAGTTCTTAGACTTGAAGAGCGTTTCAATCTGGAGGTGGGGAAGACGGCATGAGAGGGGAGGCCTGCGGCGGGAGACACCCCTCCCCCAAGGGACCGGCTGGGCCCAGGATCCCCTCCCCCGCAAGCAGGGCCTGCACTCGGGGGCCTGGCCCTGCCCTGCCCGGCACTGAAGCCCGGCCCCGCCAGCCCCGGTGGGGTGGCCCGGCCCGACCTGGGTGAGGCCGTTGCAGAAGCGGGTGAACACCTCCTTCATGTTGCCCCCTTTCTGCATGGATATGACCCGCAGGTGGTCCTCCTCGTTGATCCACACCAGGAAGGTCTTGTTGTCATTATGCCTGGGGGAGGGGCACAGTCAAGCCGCCTTCCTGGGCTGTGGTCTCGGGCACGTCCCAGAAAAACACTCCAGGGGGTCCCCCGGCTTGAGGAACCTCGCAAGTCCCTGAGGTGTCCTTCCGGCAGTGCGGAAGGGGGGGGGGAGGCGGGGGGCGCGCAGCAGGGAGGCCAGGACGCCTTGGAAAGGGTTCAAAAAGCCCCGAGCTGCTGCGCCTGACCCTGCCAGTCATGTTCCTGGGGGGTGGGCGCTGAGGGGGCGCAAGGTGCCCGCCCACGAGGTGAGGGCAGGGCGGAGGCTGTAAGCCTCCCCACCCCCACTGGGAGGCGGCTGCGTCACCCAGCACCTGACAGAGTCCCGGAGGAGGGGGGCGCGAAGCGGCTGAGAACGAAAACAAGAAGCTCCAGGTCCCAAGAGGGGGGTGGAAGCGAGAAGCCAGCACGATCTGTCCCCCACCTCCAAGATCCAGAGAGGGGGAGGCCGCCACCAGCCCGGCCCCTGCGCTCACCTGGGCGCTCAAGGTCACCTGCGAGGAGGCTGGGGCGGCACCGACGGGCCCCAGGAGCGCGGCCCCTCCCTCTTCCTCCAAGGCCTCGGAGAGCGCGGGCGGAGGGGAGGGGAGGGGAGGGGAGGGGAGGGGAGGGGAGGGGAGGGGCGGCGCGGCCCGCGGAGGGTGGGGAGGACACGCACCAGATGCCGCGGGCGTCGGGCCAGTCCCGGGCCATGCCCGAGGCCAGCAGCAGGGGCGACACGGGCTTGTCGAAGAGGAAGTGGTCGTCGATGAGCTGCTGCTGCTCCGCCTCCGTCATGCTCCTGAGCGCGAAGTACCTGCCGGCCAGGTCGCCCTCCAGGCTCGACAGGGCTGCGGAGAGGCTCGCTCAGGGGGCCGCCGCCGGCACGCGCCCGCCGCCTCCCCGCGTGCGCCCGGCCCTGTGGGAAGCCCAGTCCACGCGCTCCTGGCGGCGGTCCGAGGTGGTGACCTCGCCGGGCCCCACGCGGCTGCCGGCGCGGGCTGGGCTTCGGTCCCTTGGGAAACCGGACCGCGTTTGCAGATAAGAGCGCGCGGCGGCGGTTCGGGTGACGCGTAAACAAGGCAGGCGGCCCGGGGGGCGGGGACCCCTACCCTCCACGGCGAGCTTCTCGATGGCGCGGCGCTCCCCGCGGCTGCAGTGCGGCGGGAGGCAGAAGCCGCGGATGCTCCGGCCCGTGCGCACCCGCGAGCTCAGCACGTAGTTGGGGTCCAGGTCGTCGCCGCCCTGCGGGTCGAGTGGAGGTGAGCGCCGGGCCGCCCCCCAGCCCAGCCCGGCCCGGCCCGGCCCGCCCCCGGGCCGCCCCGCACCTGCAGGTTGTCAGGGTTGAGGTCGGTCTTGTGCTCGTCGCCCGGCTTGTAGCCGCCATGGCGGTCCTCGATGATGGGGTCAAAGAGGTCCTTGAACACCTCGTACGACTCCTCGTCGCCCGCCACGCAGCCCACGGTCATGATATACGGGTGGCCTGGGGGGGGGAGCGGAACGGGGACAGTGACGTCACTGCCAGGCCCGAGGCAGCCGCTGAGCGCCGCCCTGCAGCCGCGCGCAGGGAGGGGGCGCGGGGACCCCGGCCCGAGGTGCGGTCGCGAGGGCGCTGCACCCCCGCCCGCGGGCCGGGGCGGGGCTGCCCGTACCCGGGTTGTCCACTCCGGTCTGGATGACGTCGTCCAGCGTGAAGCCGCTCGGCGTGCACTTGGCGCGCAGCTCGGCGTACAGCTCGGGGGTCAGCACCTTGGCCATGTGGTTGTTGTGGCTGCTGAGGTCGGGGAACTCGTCCTCCGCCGGGAAGCGCAGCTTCAGCGCGTTGTGGCTGTTGGAGAAGGGCATGGCGGCAGCGGGCTGCGGAAGACACGGGCATCAGCGGGGCCGGGCCCGCCGGCTTCCCAGGGACCCGCAGACCACCGGGGCCCCGCGGCGCCGGCCACCCGGGCCGTGGCCAAGGCCAGTGGGGTTCGCCGCGTGCGCGCAGGGGCAACTGCACCGCCCAGGACCCCCGGCCCTGCGGGCGCACCCGCTCCAGGCGGGGGTCCCCGTCGTGCCCAAAGTGCAGGATGCCGCACCCCCACGCCCCTCTGTGCGCCGCGCCCCCGCCCTGGCCCCCAGCGCGGCCGCTGTTCCGGTCCTCGGGCCCACTCACCCGGCGACCGGTCGTGCAGGGAGCGCTCGTTCCTTCCTCAGCTCCGGGAGCGGCGCAGGAGAACAGCAGCTCCTCCGCGCTCCCGAGGCTCTTAAGGGATGCAACGCGGGCCGCCCATTGGCCGCTATTTATAGCCCATTCATTCTATTGGCCCACACTGCGGGGTGGTGTCGCCCCTTTGTCCGCTGCCCGTCGCCCTAGACCAACCCCCCTGGCCACCCACCCTAAGGACCCACTTATCCGGGACCCAGCACAGTCCGCCTACCCCACCGGTCGCCGGCCCCGGGACCCCGAGATCTGAAGCTCAGACCCTTGGACATCCTGGAGTTGCCCCTGGCCCTGCCTCTGGGCGGGAAACTGAGGCAGGGGAGCCACCGGGCTCCCGAGAACTTAAGGACTCTGGGGTTGTTCTGCATCCTGGATCCCCCACTTGGCTCCTCCCGCCAGTCCCCGCGGCGGCGGCGGCGGCGGCCAGGGGCCGGTCTAGAGCGCGTTGGGCTGCCGCAGCAGTTCCTGACCCCCCCCGCCCCAGCTGGTTCCCAGAGGCTGACCTTCTTCAAGGTGCCCGCAGGCATCTCCTGGGCGGTCTTGGTGCAGAGCGAAAGGCAACCAGAGGCGCAGCCTGGCCGCGGCCCAGCCCCAGGCACCACGACGCCTTGACCTTGGGCGAGTCCCTGAGCGCTCTGGGGAATCCCAGCCGGAGACCCCCGGGCCCTGCTTCTCCTGGTACTTGACGCCCGGAGAGGCCGCCGGTGAGTGCACAGCCTCCGTCTGCAGACCGCCCCCCCCCCCGCCCCAGGGCCCTCTCCTCAGGGGACAGGTTCAGCCTCACCCCCCCCCCCCCCCACAGGCAGCCAGCCCGGACGCTAGCAAAGCCCGCAGGAAGCGCGAACCGACGGTACGTGAGAGACTTAAAAACCACTGCGAGTCAGAATCACGCAAATGAAAACAACGAAGACTCCACCTTCCACTCCCCCCAACACACCCGGATAATCCAAACAGAGAGAGTGACAGCAGCCAGTGCCGGCTGTGGGGCGGAATGCGGGCGGGCAGGCATCCGCCGCTGTGGGTTGCTACATCCTTTTCGGAGAGTAATTTGGCAGTATCCGCTGGAATTTAGAATGTTCGCACTCCGTGACCCTGTGACCCCACTTCTAGGAATTCAGCCCGCAGAGAGATCCGGCCGCGTTTCTCTTCGCAGTCGGACCGAAAGATGCACACCGGGAAACACTCGCACAAAGCAGCGTGGATGCAGCTCGATGCCCATCACCTGGACCCTGGCCGGGGCAGGGGGCCTGTGCCCGGGGTGGAATCGTACACGGCTATTCCAACAGAGTGTCCCTCGTGCGGCTCAGCCGGTTGGGGGTTCAAAAAATAAAAAAAAAGTGAGCCACAGCTTCTGTGGTTCCTCTCCGTCACAGTAGCTCTGAGACTGAAGCAAGAGGGAGAACCCTGATCTGTGTGTGTCTTTGACAAAACCCTCCCCGGGCCTGCACCGCGAGCTCTGCGGGCAGCAGGGTGAGCGAACACGGTCGGCCGCGAGCAGCCGAGCAGCCGGGGAACCAAACACCAGGTGGGAGGAGACTGGCGGGGCTGGGAGCGGCGGGGCGGGCGGAGGGAGCCCCGTGCGCTGGCTGGGGATGGGGCATCCCTTCCCTGTGGAGTGGGCATCGCATCGGAGGGTGTGGAGTCCCGTTCGCTGCTGCCCCGGCTGTCCCCGTGGTGGCGGCAGAGGGGACTCCTGCTCTCTGCCCCCACCCCCCACACCTTGGCCTGTTTGGACCTGTCCCCAGTCTGCATTTGGGTTTTTTTTTTTTATTCCTTTTTTTTTTTAGGCCCATAAAACAAACCGTCGTAAAAATGGCCCAGGCTGGTCGGGCGGCAGGCTCCTTTAAGCCCGGAATTCCTGCAATCTGTGCCCCCTGCAGCCCCTTCCCCCCAATTTCAGAAATATCTGCGGCCACCCTCCCCACCCCCGGAGGCCTAACGGGCTCAAGTTTCTGTTTCTAGAAACCAGAGCTGCTGGCTCCTGGAGGCTGACTTGACTTTCAGACCCCAGGGGTGGGGGTGGGGGGGTCACTCGGAGCTTCCTCTTTGTCTGCAGCCTCTGCGGCTCCTCACAAGGCCCCCCCCCCACCCCCACCTTCAGGCCACGGAGGACCTGGCCGCTTTGGGGGTTGGGGAGAGGGAAGGTCCATACTGCAGAGGGGGACCCAGAGGCCTGGGGCTGCCCTGGCCAAGGTCAGGCCCTGGGGGTGTCCTGCCGGGGCCCTGGCACTCCTCGGCCTCCCGAGGTGGGTGTTTTGTCCCCGTTCTGCAAATGAGCAAAGGGAAGATCAGAAAGTGGTGGCAGGGGCCAGGTCAGAGGTGCAGCAATCTCTCAGTGACCCTGGGTCCTGGAATGGCTGGCCCTGTGGCAACCTGCCTGGGCCCACCCTGGGGACCTCTGGCAGGCCAGACCCGGGCTGGACTCAGACTGATGGCAAGGGTGGTCAGCAGCTACAATGGTGCAGGAAGGGGAGGAGGCCTTTGAGGCCTTTAGACCCGAATGTCATGGGGAGGCCCCATACCAGGCAGTGGCTGCTTGGGAGCCCGGGGGTCCCAGAGCAGGGCAGCAAGGGGGCTGGCACTGGCAGGGTGCTTCCGGCCAGCCTAGCTCCCATCCGGACCCTCCGTTTCCCCCCGGGGGCCCACAGAAGCCGGTTTGGTGGCGTCTAGGAGAGAAGCTGGGTGACATCACCTGGCCAGTTTACGGTCCTCAGAAATCACACCTGCCCTGGAGAGGGAGGGGAGCCTCAAAGGAGTCCCTGGCCTTTCATCCGCCACTCGGCAGGGCTGGCAGAGGGGGCCTGGTGCCAGGGCCGGGCTGGGGGCCAGGGGCCACCCTTGGAGTCGGTGCAGCTGCTGCTTCCTCCTTCTGCCCCGCGCCTGGGCTCTGCAGACCCCACAGGGGAAGTTGGCTGGGGCCCGGAGGGGCGGGGCTGCCTCGGAGTCGCCTGCACAGGGCTGGGCTGGGCTGGGCTGGGCTGGCCTGAGAGGGCGGGGGGGGGGGGGGTCCTCATGTCACATGACCCCTGCCAGGGATGTGGGCGGGCAGACAGCCACCACAGCCGTGGGCATCCTTGGCTTCTCCTTTTCCTCCAGGGTGACCTTGACCGTTTCCTCCTGCCTGTTCCCACTTTCCTTCAAATCCACCGTTAGTTCTCTGCAGCCATATTTACTGGGGTTTTTTTTTTTTTTAAGATTTTATGTATTACTTAGAGAGCGGGCCAGGGAGAGAGGGGGAGAAACAAGGCCTGCCGCCCAGGCATGTGCTCCGACCAGGAATTGAACCGGCGACCTTTCACTTGTGGGACGACACTCACGCCAGCCAGGTCCAGGTTTACTGGTTTTAAATCCCAGTTCCACTTGGGCCACATTGACTGTGTAACTAAACCTCCCTGAGCCTTAGTTTCTCCATCTATAAAGTGGCCCCTCACAAGGCTATGGTCAGGAGTCCTTGCAGTGACACTCAGCGGGGCTTGCGTGGCATCAGTTACTAGTAGGGGAGTCCTGACACACAGACTGGGCCCTGGGGGAGGCCAGCGCAGATAGGCAGCTCCGGGAAGGCTGCCTGGAGGAGGGGGCAACAGAAGCGCTGGTCAGCCAGTAACCGCCAAAATGGGAAGTTGGGACCTCAGGAAACCACTGCCCAGTCATGCAGCCCTAATTTGGACTTCACGGGTGCCCTGCCTGGGCTCCACACCACAGCCGAGTAACCGGGAAAAGAGGAACCCCGCACCCAGAGAAGTGGAAAGTCGAGCTCTCTCAAGGGAGCAGTTAGGGGGAGATTCGGGCCAAGCATCGCCAAGGGGGTGGAGCAGTCTCCTGGAGCAGAGGTCACAGAGCTGTGGATAGGGCTGGGTTGTCTCGGATGTTGAGAGCAGGCGGCAGTGGGGCCGTGATGCAGCCACCCAGGCATCTGGTGGCCGGAGTGCTGGCCCCACAGGTGCATGAACCCGCAGAGGGTAGGGGGTCACCAAAAGCCCCTCACCTTCTTACCCTGGGGCTCCCAGACCCAGGCCCGGCCAGGGCAAGGGCTGGGGTCAGGCACCTGGGTTTCCACCATGGACTCCGAGGCACCCACCGCAAGGACCACAGGCTGGCCAGTCCTGGCCCCAGAGGAGGGAGAGTTTAGAGCCCCAGGGGCTTGCGGGGCTCTGGGGAGGGGCTGGCTCTGCGGAGGCCTGGCCACTCCCCTTTTACCAGGCTGGAGCAGCTGGGCCATAGAAGTGTGGTGTAGGGTCATTGCTAACTGGCCCTGGGTTAAGGTGCAGGCTAAGCCCCAGGATAGTGGGATGGACTGGCGCTTCTCTGACCAAGGTCTCCAGTCCCGGGGCTAACAGGACAAGCTCTGGCTGCAGGAAGCGGAGTGCCGCAGGCAGACAGTCCGGGCCCCTGCACCCCGCCCCTCACTTCCCCCAGGAGCCAGCTCAGAATCCGCCTTGCTGAGATACTCAGAGAGTCTCGCCTTCCCTTTTCTGCCCCTCCCCCAGCCCCTGGCCCTATCCCCACCGAGCCCAAATGTGCCCAATTCTTCCAGCTCTCGTTGCACCGGGGCCCAAGGGGACCCAGCGCCGCCTCCCTCCCGTAAGCAGCTTCCGCCCTCCGAGGGTGTGGCAGGCCGGGAGGAAGCCACTTCGCAGACCCCGCCAGACCCCCAATCTCCTGCGGCCGCGCTGACCCCAGCCAAAGCCTTCTGGGACGACCCTCCGCCCTGGGGCCCTCTTCCCTGTTCTGGAAGGCACCCTGGGGCCCAGTCGGGGGCGTTGCAGAGCGTTTTGCAGTGACAAAGCGTCCACGGAAAGGGTCCTCCTGGGGCTGGGCAGGGGGCCGCCGGCCCGGCGGCCGGTGACTGCCGGGCTGCCGAGGTCCCTGCCCGGTCGCAGTCCATGGCGTCCGGCTGCGGGGACCGTGGGACGTCCACCGGGGGCCTCCCACCGGCTAGCGTCAACCCGGGAATAGCACGCGCGGGGGGCGGGGGGGGGGGCGAGAGGCGGCGAGGCGCCGTGACGTCATCGGTGGGCGCCGCGCGCCGCGCCGGAGGCGGAAGGGCTGCAGCCGCGGTCCCCGAGCCACGTGCGGAGCCTCCCGGGCCGCAGTTGGCCCGGCATCGCAGGTGGGACTCTGCGGGGACACCGGCGGTGCGCGGGCGGGGGCGCCCGGCGGACGCGGTGCGTCCCTCAGCCTCCCAGCCCCGTGCCAGCCTGGCCCGGCCCGCGCCCCCTCTGCACGGGCCGGGCCGGTGCATCAGTCTTCAGCCCGCTGGACGTCCCCAGCCCTTGCCTCTCCGGCATCCCCCTGCCGCCATCCGCCCAGAAGCCCGCCCTGGGGAGGCTGGGGTGAGGAGTGTCCCTTTGAATCTAACCTGGAGCCGAGGCGGCCTCTCACAGCCGGAGAATGGGCGCCAGGCCCCGGGATAAGGGCGATGAGAGCGCCCGGTCCCGACTTGGTGGGCAATCTTGCTGTCGCCTGGCCCGTCTCTCCATCTGCGATTTGGGCTGACGGCTTCTCTCTCGTGACCCAGACCAAGAAGGGCTTCAAGTGCCGGCCCGGTTCAGCCCTACTGGGCGCCCCAGGTGGACAGTGCCAGGGCTCGAACCAGCCACCCCGCCCCCACCCGACGGCCCAGGATCTGGGAGTCACCACGCACATCCCGCCGCCCCGCTCCTCCGCACGCTCATGACCCTCTGCCTCCTCCCAGGGCCTTGGCACCGCCGGAGAGCAGCACCATGAGCTTCGTGGCTTACGAAGAGCTGATCAAAGAGGGTGACACAGCCATCCTGTCACTGGGCCACGGTGCAATGATGGCAGTGCGTGTGCAGCGTGGGGCGCAGACCCAAACCCGGCACGGCGTCCTGAGGCACTCCGTAGACCTCATTGGCCGCCCTTTCGGCTCCAAGGTGACCTGTGGCCGAGGCGGCTGGGTGTACGTGCTGCACCCCACGCCCGAGCTCTGGACGCTGAACCTGCCACACCGCACCCAGATCCTCTACTCCACCGACATTGCCCTGCTCACCATGATGCTGGAGCTGCGGCCCGGCTCCGTGGTCTGTGAGTCCGGTGAGTTCCTCAGCTTCCTCCGTGCCACCTCGGAAGTCGACAAGAAGGCGGGGGTCAGGCCCAATGTTCAGGCAGCGTCCAGCGGGCCCTTCCTGAAGACAGGCGCGCTATTTGGTCTCTGTTTTAACGGGACCTTTCTGCAGAGCTGACTGCAGGGACTGAGGGCAGAAGTAAGGAAGTTGGTTAGGAGGCTGGTGCTGTGATCTGAGTGAGAGTCGGTGGGGTTTGACCAAGGATGGGCCCGAGCGAGGTGGCCGTGGCTGGGGCCACCGAGCTGCTTGGTGCTGACCGAGGTGCTGACCGCCGTTCTAGTAATGCCCAGCTCCAGGCCCAACGTCACCAACTGCTGCGAGCGGGACCCCTGGCCCAGGGCTGAGGGGCGCCCCCTCCTGGAGGGTGGCCAGGGCTACTTCGAGGTGCTCCCCAGGGAGTGTGGGGAGCCTGCCCCGTGCGCGTGCCCGACCAGTGCCAGTGTCGCGGAACCCGGGCCCTGGGGGGCAGGTGGGCGTGCCTGAAGGCCAGCTGTTCCCAGGCCGCCCCACACACAGCACAGCCGCAGGCACTGGGGTGGTTGAGGGGGGGATCCTGCGGCACGCAGCCTGGCCAGGAACAGCCAGGCCCAGGCACCCCAGCTTCCCAGCGTGTTCCTTATGGCTGGACAGCTGGGGTCAGGAGTCACAGGGAGTCCCCGGCCCCACTGCTGCCAGCTTTCTGAGGGCCTCAGGCCACCCTGGCCCTCTCTGGGCCGAGGTCTCTCCATGTGGATGGTTGGGTGGTCCCTGCTGCCCAGCCAGGGGAAGGGTCCGATGCAGGCCCGAGGCTCTGGGCCAGGAGTGGGTGGGCTGCGCAGAGGCCGAGTCCTCAGCATGAGGGCCCTGGGGTGCCAGTGGCAGGTGGGCAGCCGGCTCCAGCCCGTCCCCTGCTGTGCCCTCAGCCAGGGCCTCGCTCCACTCGAGTAAAAAGCACTCGGCCAGCAGGCACGCGCTCCAGGCCCCTCGGGGGTGCCGGCTCTCCTCTAAGAACTGCAGGCGCAGCCGTGGGCCAGGCAGACCAGACTTCTGCTCCTCAGTGGGACCGTGTCCATGTGGTGGTTGCTTGAGGCTTGTGAGGCAGGGCTGCGTGTTTGGGGTCACTCAGAGGGGGGTCCCCACAGCTCCAGCGGTCAGGGGAGACCTGTCCGCAGAGGAGCACTGAATTGGAGGTGACGAGGAGGAGGTATCTGCCAAGGGCCAAGGGGGAATGTCACCCCGAGGGAGAGTGCGCAGAGGCCCCTGGCGAGGGTCACACACAGAGGCCAGCATGGCAGGAGCAAGCAGCGAGGCCAGGGAGGGCGCGGCCTCAGTTCAGAGTGTCATTAGGAGCCTGATCCCGCCCTGTGTGGAAGCGAGCTCGGCCAGGTCGTGCGGAGGGAGTCAGCCTGGCCTGATGGGGCTGTGGGGGCGGTTGCAGAGTCAGGAGGGAGGGGCCCAGGCAGCCTTGGCAGGCAGGTGGGGACAGGATGAGCTGCGGGTCCCGGAGAGATGTGGAAGGAGTTCCTGGTGGATCAGATGTGGGTGGGAGAGGAGAGCATCCAGGGCGCCTTGCAGCGTCTGCTGAGCAGTGGGTGTGGTGGGTGGGGCTGCGGAAGGCTTGGCAGGGAGTGCACTTGGCGTCGAATCTGGCCGCGCTGTCTGGGTGTTGCAGGGAGGCGGCGAGTGTGCTGGGGGTGCTGGGTGGGAGTCAAGTGGAGGAGAGTGGAGGAATGTGGCTCTGGGGAGTTGTCACGACGTAGGCGGCAGCTGCGGCTGGGGGGGAGGGGAGGTCAGGGGGCAGATGGGGGGCACAGGCCCCAGCTGGCGGCTGCAGGACAGAGAACCCCGAGAGGGGCGGCTGCATGGTGAGGGGAGGGGCTCCGTGGAGAGCTGGCGTCACAGTGCCCGGAGGGGCGGCGAGGTGAGGGCGGAGGAGGCTGGGGGGCAGAGAAACGGACCAGCCTGAGTGGGCCTGAGCTCAGGGACCTGGGGGCCGACCTCCGCATGGCAGGCGAGGGGGACGGACCCAGGCCACGTTGTCTGCTCCGAGCAGGCACTGTGGAGCCTCGGGCCTGCCCCAGCCTCTGGCAGAACCCGGTCTCCAGGTCTGGGCGGTGCGGTCTGCTCCTGCACTGGCTCTGGGCGGGGCGGACACGTGGGCAGTCCCCGCTTGCCCGCCCCAGCCCGAGGCCAGAGGGCAGCCAGGCCCCGCATGTGGCTCACGCGGGGTGCTGCCGGGGCCGGGGCCGGCCGGCCTGGTGGGCCCTCTGGGGGTCGCTCGAGGCTCCCAGGGTTGCTCCCCAGGTGGACCCAGGAGTCCTGCCTGACACCCGTCCGTCCCCCAGGCACCGGCAGCGGCTCCGTGTCCCACGCCCTCATCCGCACCATCGCGCCCACGGGCCACCTGCACACCGTGGAGTTCCACCAGCAGCGAGCGGAGAAGGCCCGGGAGGAGTTCCGGGAGCACCGCGTGGGCCGCTGGGTGACCGTGCACAACCAGGACGTGTGCCGCAGCGGCTTCGGCGTGAGCCACGAGGCCGACGCCGTCTTCCTGGACATCCCATCGCCGTGGGAGGCCGTGGGCCACGCCTGGGACGCCCTCAAGGTCGAAGGTGCGTGGGGTTCTGGGAGGGGCGTGCCCTGGCGCCGAGCTGGGCCCGGCCACACAGCTCGGGGGGCCTGGCCAGGACCCCGACTGTACAGGCCTGAGCGAGGGGTCCCTGGGGCTGGCCGGGCGGCCTCGGGGAGGTCGTGTGGGGAGCCGGTGGGGCCGGAGGGGACAGGTACGGGAGAACAGGGCCCCAGCTGGGCGCCTGCTTGGTGGGAAGGTCTGGAGCTGGGGTGGGGGCAGTGTGGCAGCCCCTCCTGCGAGAGAGGCGGCCCTGCGTAGCAGGGTGTGCCAGAGGCCAGAGGTCAGCCCCTGACCCCAGCGGCTCCCTGCAGAGCCGCCCCTCCCCCCAGCCAGGAGCCGGGCAAGTCGGCCCCTTTTAGGGAAGAAGTTGGTGCAGAGGCGGAAAGCAGGCTCCCGGCCAGGGAGGCGCTGGCTGGGCTCTGGGTCCTTCCCTTTTCTGGAGAAGGAGCTGGTCGGGCAGCAGCCCCCTCCTAGCAGCGGGGCCCGTACCGAGGGGGAGGCTGCCCCTCGGAGAGACAGATGCCCGGTGGCTCCCGCGGCAAGGCAGTGGCCAGTGGGTCCGCTGCCAGCTGGCTCAGGCTCGCCCTGGCCTCCCGGGCCCCTGGTCTCTGCCAAGGTGGCTGGGGCTGGGGAAGGGGTGGCCCCGGCTCCCCCACATCTGCGCCCTCCCCAGCTCTGCCCTGATACCAGCGCCCCCCTGCCCGCTGCTCTGTGGACACTGGCCGGTGCAGGCCCTGGGCCCAGGGAGGCCCCCGCGGGCTGGTTGCCAGCCGGGGAGCCGTGCGGTCTGCTGCGCCCATCCTCCACGTCCCTCTCAGCCCCTCCTCCGGGCCCTTTTTGTTCCCCGGATCTGTTTGTCTTGGGCCCAGAGATTCTTGACTCACTCACTCGTGGGGCTGGCGTCTGTTGGCGGTTTCCAGCGGCTCTCCCGCCCGCCTGCTGGGCGAGCCCAGCCTCGAGAGCAGCAGTCCGTGCTCTCCAGGCCCCGGGCTGGCCGGCAGCCTCAGACCCTTGCCTGGCGGGGCCTCAGTTTCCCCGGTAAGGTACACAGAGGCAGGGTCCCCTCTTGGGGGTGACACGGTTTCCTCTCTGGGTTGGCGTCCAGCTACACAGGCCTCCTCCGAGCCCAGGCCGCCCTGCGGCCCTGGGGTCAGGACTGCAGTGACTGGGCCTCACGGGCCCTCGATGGCTTGCCGGCTCACACCCCTGCCTTGTCCTGGTGTCCCAGACTTTCCCTGCCAAGGCTGGGACCTGGGCTGGCTCTGGACAAGGCCGAGGGGCGCAGTGGGCACCCCCGTGGGAGGCGGCAGGAAGAGGCCGTCAGCTCCTGCCCTCGGCCTTGTGGCCCAGCTCAGAGCAGGCACCTCCAGCTCCAGGAGCTGGTGACAGCCTCTGATTTCCCATGATGGCCGCGCCCTCGGCCGCCTGGGCGCCCCTGCCCCTGCCCCAGCCTGTGCCGACGTGTGTGGTGAGGGCTGTGTGGCCAAAGCTGTTCTGGGTGCAGCACGCCAGCAGCTGTGATGCCAAGACCCGACCTGACCCCAGCCCAGCTTTTGCCCTGACCCCTGACCCCTGACCACAGCTCTCCGTGGCTGAGGGAGCCCATGGCCAGCCTCAGGCCCAGGGCCAGGCCCAGTATTCACTCTCCTCCCTCTCAGTAGGTTGTTCTTTTTACCAGACCCCCCTCCTGGAAGGACTGGGGGGGGCACTCCCCGGCCACACACGCCCGTCCGGAGGAGGCCGCCCAGCGGGGGGCGTTGGCAGGCTCCCCGCCCTCTGACGCGCCGTCCTGCCCCCCGCAGGCGGGCGCTTCTGCTCCTTCTCGCCGTGCATCGAGCAGGTGCAGCGCACGTGCCAGGCGCTGGCGGCCAGAGGCTTCCTGGAGCTGAGCACGCTGGAGGTGCTGCCGCAGCTGTACCACGTGCGCACCGTCAGCCTGCCCGCGCCGGACCTGGGGGCCGGCCCCGGCCCCGGCCCCGCCCCCGACACCGCCCCCTTCCGCAGCGGCACGCCCATGAAGGAGGCCGTGGGCCACACCGGCTACCTGACCTTCGCCACCAAGACTCCAGACTAGCGGGCTGCTCGCCAGGAGAGCCAGGGAGATGGGAGCGTGTGGGCCCGGGCAGGGAGGCGCAGCCTGCCTCGGGCCGACTCGCGTGGGCAGCGGACGCCTGCCGCGCCTGTGTATGCACAGGGGGTGGGGTGGCGTGGGGTGCGGGGTGGGGGCCTCCTAGATGGCGGAAGCGGGCGGCCAGCCCCAGGCCTCCAGTTCCCAGGGAGGGAGGCCTCTGCCTGTCTCCTGCCCTCCTGCTTATTGCCACGTGAAGTCCCCACGACCATAGGGCTTTTTGAGTGCTGAGGCCCAGGGGTGCAGGTGGTGGGGCCAGGTCTCACCCCTTCCCAGGCGGCCCCACGCAAGGAAGGAGGTGGGGGAGCAAAGACTCAAGGAGGAGGGCCGGGGGCTTGGTGCTGCCATGGACCCCAGACCCCCAAGGCCCGGCTGCCACACCAGGTCCGTGGACCAGCCCGTCGAGAGGTCCGCTCTGCCCTGGCCCCTCCGCCACCATCCCCAGTGCTGAAGGGGCCGGGCTGGCTCCGCCCCCAGGGAGAGGAGGCCCTGCTGCCTAACCTGCTCCGGAGGGGGGAGGGGCGGCCCCACCCACCCGCCTCCTGTGCCCCGCCCTCCGCCCCCCAGCTGCCTCCTGCTCTGTAGTGTGGGGCTGGCGTCCCTGCCCGCCGCCGTGCATGAAGGGCCTGGGTGTCCCCCCTTGGCCTCCCCACTTGGGGCCGGGAAGCCCACGCACGGCACCTGCGAGGGGCTGGCCCTGACCGAGCCTCCTGCAGAAATAAACACTGTGGCCCCACGTGCTGACTGGTCTCTGGGGTCCCCAGGAGCTGGAGCCCCACCCCCATTGCAGCATCCGGGCTGGACCCCGGCGTGCACCGCCCTCCCGGCCCTGGTCCTCGGGTCCCACAGCAAAGGCTCCAGGCTGCAGGGCCAGGTCTGGGATGCCTGGGACAAAGGAGCGAGTGTGTGGCCACCCCCATCAGGCTGCAGAAAGGGCCACTGTCCCTGGGACGGGTGGGCCAGGAGGGAGGAGGGAGCAGTGTGTGCAAGCAAGCGGAGTGCAGCCCGCTGGCCTGGGAGCTCTGGGTGCCCTCCCCACCGCCGCCCCAGCCCACCCCAATGTCTCAGTCACGGCGTGGGTGCCTTGCTGGCTCGAGTGTTCCCTGAAGGGCCCTGAGACCTGCTACTCTGGCCCGAGGCCACCCCTGGGATTTGTGGGTCCTTGGAGGGGTGCCAAGCACGGCGGGCCCGCGGGAGGACCCGTCTCCCAGTGTCAGTGTCCCGAGACGAGGTGGCTTCCCCGCTCCCTCTCCTGTGCAGCCTCCGGGGAAGACCTTGGTCCACTCTTGTCCCCTCAGGATCCCTCGGGGTCCTTGGAACCAGTAGTCCTGCCCCAGGGCTCCCACCCCCACTTCCAGGGCCTGTCCTGACCTTGGACCAAATGCCTGCCTGGCCTAGGGGACAGGGGAGGGACGTGGCCTTGCCCTGGCTTTCGGGCAAGGCCTGCGGGGTGTCGGCTGCTGGCGGACTCTCCGGGGCCCACAGAGCGCACCGCCGGGCTCCCACGCCCCCTTCAGGGCCCCTCTGAGCTGTGTCTCTCTGCACTGC
Organism: Phyllostomus hastatus; assembly: GCF_019186645.2. NCBI lineage: Eukaryota > Metazoa > Chordata > Mammalia > Chiroptera > Phyllostomidae > Phyllostomus > Phyllostomus hastatus. Next base: position 71,388,567 of record NW_025334033.1, read on the forward strand.
TCCCCCCCGCCCCCGCAGGGGCGTCCTGCTCAACCCTCCTCTGCACCCACAGGCCCCGGGCTGGCTCAGGGGGCTGCCTGCAGGCTGAGGAGTGGGGTCCAGCCACACCCCAATTCTGCAGGTGGGGAGCCTGATGCCCAGAGAGGCAGAGCCAGCGAGTGACCAACTGTCACACCAGTCACTGAATCAGCCCCTGGGGCTGGTCACAGGGCAAGGACTCAGCCGGCAACTCCCCTGCCCGCCCCAACACTCAGGGGCCCTCAGTTTTTCCTCGGAAATCCCCACACCCTGCCCCGGGCCGCCCCACCCCTGCTGAGCAGCTGGGGCTTGCTGTCCGGCTCCCCCTGTGGCCCACAGGGCCCCAGGCCAGGGTCCCACCCCAGCAAGCCCTGGCCTGGCCCGGCCTCCTCTCCCCCAGTGCTGGGTGCCAGTCCTCCCAGTGCCTCTCCAGCCTGTCTGTCGTCCAGGCAATATGCCCGCTGCCTCTCACTGGTGGGTGGGTGGGCTCCTGCCCCGCCCCAGTCCACTGCACAGGTGGGGAAACAGGCCCAGAGGAGATACCGCTCACGGGGGTCCAGGCCCCCACACCCCCACCCACCTAGACCTCCCAGATCAGAGGCCCCTGCCGGGCACGTCCCCCTAGGGCGTGACACAGGCCAGAAGGGAGGGATTCCTGCTGTCGTGTGGGAAGGCTCAGGAGAGGTGGCACTGTGCAGGGTCTGGAGGGGCTGCTGGAAGGTGGGAGGGGGGGCAGGCCTTCCCAGGCAGGAGCAGGCAGGCGGCAGGGACCTCAGGCCGCAGGAGCCCCCGCTGCCTGCCCTTTGGCCAGGCCACTGAGCACAGGCTGGTCACCGGGCCCAGGGCCCCTCTGCCCGGGGGCTATTAGGCTCACTGCCGGCTGGGGCATGTCCCTGTCTGCCCTCGGGGCTCCCGATGCACCCCAGGGGGGAGTGTGCTGTTGGGGGGGGCTGGTTTTGCCCAGTCCTCAGGACTCGGGCAACGTGAGCTGAGCGCCCTAAATGCCGGAGCCCCTGGCACCCTGGATCCAGCAGGTCAGGGCCCAAGGGGCTCCCGGGGACCAGGCACCGTCGGGTGGGAGCAGGGCAGGGGAGGGGTCAGGCCCTGTGCCGGGAGGTGGCCCCTGCAGTCACAGGAGGAGGGTGACAGCCAGGCCACACTCTGCCCTGGGTGAGGGCCCAGGCTCCGGGCCCGCCTGGGCCACACCCGCCTCTGGCAGGGTGGGGGCGGGGGGGGATGCAGTGCCACATCGGTCACGGGCATGCACACGGGCTGCCCCCAAGCGTGACCTTCAGCGGGGCTGCTGCGCCCTCCTCCTCGGGAGCCCCCCATTCTCCATGGCTGACACCAAGGCCAGAATTTGGGGGCCACTTCTGGGTCCACCTGACACTGTCTTTTGTGCTTTGAGGCACTTGAACGGCTTTTAGCTTCAGGGGTGTTTGAACAGCTTGTCAGGGGGAGAGGAGTGGACGCCGGGACGTCCGGCAGACGCAGGTCCCCTGGCCACTGTGCTTAGCTCATTGCATAACAAGACCAAGAACGGGGAGCCTCCAGCTGGGCACGGGCGGGGAGCGCGTCGGCCAACCTGCACAACTTCCGAGGCATCGTATCAGCAAGCCGTCCCCACAGCCCTGCTGCGTAACAAGCACGCCCCATGCCCCTGCCGGGAAGGCAGCTCGGAGGCCTGAAGCAGCCGCGGGTCCTCTCGGATCCCTGGCCTGGCGGCTCCTGGCTGACCTCAGCCAGGCCCGTGCACAGGAGGGTGGGGGGGCGAAATGTCCCCTCTGGACAGGGAGTCGGGCACCCCCTCTCCCAGCCTCTGCTCACACTCCAAGGGCGAGTCCGGTCGTGGGGCCGTTTTTCAAGCCTTCACTCACGTGGCCCACCCTCAGGTCAGGGGCTGGAGAGACCTGAGGTTTCAGGGCGGGGGTCCATGGCCCCAGGCCCGGGCGGGGTGGGGGGCAGCGGCAGCGGGAGAGGTGCGGAGCGGGTCCCCAGCGGGAGGGGACGGCAGGGCCTGGCCAGCCTGGCTGCCCTCCGCGGGCTGCATCTCTGTGCCCAGCTGAGGGCATTTCAAAGTCAGGCCGCCTGTGGAGGGCGGCCTCAGCCGGAGGGAATTACTCAGCTCCCACCAGGCCAAGAATAGCTCGGAACTGGGTCACGCTAACCGAGCGCTCTGGTCGCAGCCTCCAGCCTTTGTGGATAATCAGCTTCCTCCCCGACATCTGTCCCTTCGCGAGGGGCCGGCCGAGAGCGGGCACAGTGTCCCTGTCCAGAAGACGGGGACAGGGAGGGCAGTGTGTTCGAGGCCGTCCTTCCGTCCCTCCTCCTGCTGTCCGCGCCCTCCCTGCCCCCGCCTGGCAGGCACCCCGACCCCCCTGCCCACCCTGCGGCCACCCCACTTGCTGGGACCCCCCGGCCCCCACGCACAGGCCAGGTGGAGTGACTGCCCCGGGAGGTGGGGCACCACGCCGGCCTGGCTCAGCCTGGATGCTGGAGTGCCCCTCCACTGCCCTCCGCCACCCCCGCTGACCTTGCCCCCGATGTCCTGAGTTCCCAGGGCCCCTCCTCCGACTCCGAGTCCCCCCTGAGTACTCCTTCATTCGAGGGCAGGTCAAGGCGGTGGTGGGATCGGGCCAGGCCCCCTCTCCGAGGGCCTCCCACCCCTCGGACCTGAAGCCCCGGGGCCAGGCCGACCCCCTCTCCCCACACCGACTGCACGGGGGGGGGGCAGGGGCGAGGGGGGGGATGCAGCCCTTCCCCCCACGATGCCTCCTGTGGGTCCGCCCCCGCACTTGGCAGAGGGCAACCAAGCCGGGCCCTGCCCTGGGCCCCGGCCCCTCTGCCAGCCTGCCCCACACAGTGGGGGGGACCCTGGGTCCAGGGCCGCAGGGACAGACAGGCAGACAGAGCCTGTGTCCTGGGACTCGGTGTGGAGCCGGGCCCCTGGCTGCCTGAGCTCAGACGCTCACTTTGGGAGGAGAGAGAGATGCTTGGTCGCCCTTCTGACAGGATCCAAAGCTCGGCGCTCCCCCACTTCCTGTCTCCATGGCAACATCACAGCGCACCCTCCCCTGTGCCTGGTCTGCCAAGCCGCCTTCTCGGCGGCAGGCGGTCCTCCCTCCTGGCCTTCAGGCCTCTGCTGGCTGCCCTCGGGGCCCACACTGCAGCCCCAAGTGTGGCCCCGGCTGGGTGCAGCTGGGTGCTCGCCCCGCACAGGGTCCTGGTGCCACAGTGACGGGACAGCTCACCTACCGGCTTCTCTCCCTCCCGTGGACCCGAGAACTGTACTCAGGTGGGGTCCCTGCGTGGCAGCACCCACCGCTGCAGGGGGCTACTTATGAGGCAGAACCTGGCCCCCTCCCAGACCTCCTGGCCAGAAGGTGCATTTAGGTGGATTCCCGGGGCGAGGGGGAGGGGGCTCGAGCATCGAAGTGAGAAGCAGAGACAGGCCGGGTCAGCGAGCCCGTGTCCCTCTCTGCCACCAGGAAGCCCAGAGCCGTCTGCTGCCAGTTGGGAGTGTCCCTGTCTCACCCCCTCCTCCCCCCAGGGGGCCCGAAAGGGTGATGTCACAGGTCCTCCCAGCCCACATGTCGTTGTCACCTGGGTACACTGCCACCAAGTGGTGCATTGGGATGCCAAAGCCATCCTTGCAACAACGTAGTGACCGCCCCCCACCAGCGGCATCATCTCTGCTGCACCATCCCGGGTGCTGCTCCAGGCTCTGTGCTCTTGAGGGACCCGGGACTGTTCCAGGTGACAGACCACCCACTCCGCAGCCTCCGACACAGGCACGTTGGTGGCAGGCGGGCTCTGCAAACACATCACCTGGCCGCCCCGTGACATGCAGGTCCCCGCCCCAGACCTGCAGACTCCGCGCCTGAGGGTGGGGCCGCCCAGCGGTCACTGCCAGGGAGGTGGGGGCAGAGTCTCTTGGGCGCCTTCTTTCCTTCCTTTGATTTCTTGAAACAAAACGCACCTTTATGAACTCAGGCAGCTGGGTCACGGCTCGGGGAGCTTCCAGCGCTGTCTGCGGGGCCCCGTGTGAGGCCACGCTGTTCATCAGAACTGAACTCCCCCTCAGTGGCCGTGGCGTTTGCGGGGGATCCCCGGGCCCCTCTCTCGCGGGGTCACTGCGTCCCGGGGGGGGGGGGCTCCTCCTCACAGGTGCCCGGGACCCAGGGTGCGAGCCGGCGGAAGTGCCGGGACCTCGGCGGGCTCCGATCTGAGCACACACCGAGTTTTCTCCAAGAACCGGGGACAGTGCGGACACGCGTGGGTTTGCCGACGATGGGCGGAGCGGAGGCCCGGGAGCGTGAGTCTGTCCCCACCCCCGTGACCTTTTTCAGGGTAGGAAGGTGTTGGCGTGTTCAAAGGGAAAAGGCCCGAGGCTGCTTCAACCGTGTCTCCGTCCCACGCTCCTCCGGGAGGCAGCCCTGCCCTGCCCTGCCCGGGGTCACTTCTCCAGCCGCCCCTGCCAGGGTCACCCGGCACCCTGGGGCGGGGCCGGGCGAGGGGACAGCAGGTTCTGAGGGGCAGGTGGCCCGTCTTCGCCCTCCGCAGGGGCCACGGTCAGCCGGCCGTTCGTTGCTCCCCCCCCGCCCCGCACTATGGCCACCGACTCGGGGGCGTTGGCCTCGGTGGGGGACGGGCCTCCAGGGCGCCCCCAGCACCCCAGTTCTAGGGGGGCCCCTCTTCTGGCCTCTGCACTCCAGACAGCCGCCCTGTCTGCTCTTTGCAGACCCTCCTGGCAGCCCTGCTGCCCCCCCGCAGGCTTCCCGGCCCAGCGCCTCCGGGAAACGGCTCCAACTCTGTCCACTGCCCTTTAACTTCACGGACAGCGCGGCCCGGCAGGCGCCGAGCCCGCCGCCCCTCCCAGCCGCTGCCCCGCAGGCCCCAGGCTGCCTCCCGTCCCTGCTCTTCCGTTTGCCGAGATGGCGAGCCGAGGCAGGGGCGTGGGGCAGGGACGGCGCCCGGCCGAACGCCGGTTCCGGTGGTTGCAGAGCGCGCCCACCCAGGGACGCGACCCAGAGCCCCACGGCAGCGGCGGGCGGGGGCGCGGGTGGTGCCCGGAGTGCCACGTGGGGGGCGGCCGGGGGCGGCCCGCAGCGGCGACCCGAGCTTGTTGCTAGGCTACCGGCACAATGGCCGTTCCCGGCACCAGGCAGGCTGAAGGAGCCGCCGGGGGGAGGGGCCCAGGCCGCCCAGCCCCCACCCCCGGGACGCGAAGGCGCTCGGGCCCCTTGTGTGCGCGGCCTCCTCCCCGCGGCCGCCCTGGGCACTCGGACACCTGGGGCCCTGCCCTCCCCGCCGGCCCCTCCGCCTTCCTGGCCTCCCCGCACCCAGCTCCCTCGACTCTCGCGCAGAGCGCCGGGCTCTCAGGGGCCCGCACGGGCTCTGCCCGCAGCCCCGCCCGGCAGGCCCCGTGCCTTCCGAGTCCAGCCAGGCCTGTTTGTCTGGGACCAGAGCCCCAGGGCCCCACTTCCTTGCTCTGCGGAAAGACTGCCCTGGAGGCCGCTGCCCGGGGAGGACTGAGGGCTGGCGTTCCTGCCCCCGAGACCGTCACCAGGCCTTTGCCCTGCCCTGCTCCCTTCCATGGCCCCCTGCCCGGCCCAGGCCTCCTCCACTGGGGTGTCAGAAGCCCCCAGCACCCCCACAGCCCTGAGAGCGACACCCCCCGCCCCCGCCCAGGCCTGTCTCTGACCTCACCGTGGTGCCCAGGGTCCCAGCTAAACCCCATGTTCTTTCCCGCCAGGAACGTGTCCAAACCGACCCCATCCTGGGAGGACCCAGCAGGTGCTGGTCAGTGCAGCCGGGACAGCAGTGCAGCCTCCAGGCCCCGCTGCGCCGCTGCGCCCCTCCACCCCCCACTGCAGGGCTCACAGCTCTGGGGGCTCCGACCCCCGCTGGGCTGGCCCCGTGCCAGCATGGGCCCCCCAGCCCGAGGCAGGTGCTGGCCGGACTGTGCTCCACACGGAAGGTTAGGAACGCAGAGGGCCTCAACTTTCTCACAGCCCCACCACTGCAGCCCCGGGCTTTGGGCAAAGGACCGGTCCTCCCTGAGCCTCAGGCCTCCAGGCCCGAGGAATGGGGTGCCCACAGGAGTGCCCCAGCTGGGCTCCTGCAAGGAAAAGTGCTTGGGGACGCCTCATGCAACTCTCAACCCCCGACGAAGCGGGTGCTGCTGCCCGATTCATAGACAGTGGCCCAGAGACACGCTGCTGGGCAGCTGGCTTGGCCAAGGCCTCTGGCGCCGTCCCCACCACACAGGCATGCACAGGCAGGCACATGCATGCACACGCAGGCACACAGAGCACACGCGCCGCGAGTCCTGGGTCCAGGCAGACACTGGTTTCAGCAGCTGAGGACAAGGAGCATCGCCCTGACCCTGCAGCCTCCGCTTCCCCTTCCGGTAGCCCCCACTCGCCTTCCTGCCCTGGGGACCCAGACAACTGGACACACACACCCGCACTGGGCGGAGCCCCCACAGGGGCCCTGGGCCCAGCGTGGCCTCTGGTGTGTGACGGGTCTGCCCCGCAGCAGGGACAGTCACTCACAGGGGCGGCCCGGCCCCTCCCCCACTCCTCCCATCGCGGGGGAAGGGGCCCAGGTTTCTCCTGGGCTGGAGAACGGAGGACAAAGAGGCAGCTGCCAGCAGGGCGGGGTGGGGGCCCAGGCCTTTGTGTGCCCGGCCACGGACGGTGACCTCATCGCCCGCCAGAGAAGGGCCCTTTCTTCCCGAAGGCGGCCAGCCGTTGGGAATCCGCCTGGGGACAAAGCCGCGGCCACGCGGGGGACCAGCGTGTGGGCACCCCCTCATGGCATAAATTAGGGAGGGGACTGTGGTAGGGGAGGGGCGGGCGCCTGCGTCTGGCGCCGGGGTGGGGGCGGGGGCACGCACGCACGCACGCACACGCACGCACCTAAGTGACCCCCCAGCCCCCGCCTGGGCCACGCATTCATTCACCTCGACTCCGTCACGTGTCCCCCAGATCTGGGTCCGGGGCGCAGAGGAGCGCCTGGCGGGTGAAGGAGACATCAGAAGGGTGGAGGGCGGACGCCGTCCTCCGGGGGCGATGGGGACAGATGTGGGGGTCGCCACGGCCCGCGGGCTCCAGGGCTGGGCAGGGCGAGGGCAACTCAGCGGGCGGAGCGTGCTTTTCGACACCCCCAGTCCGTCCCTGCGGAGAAACCGAGGCCCAGCAGGAGCCCAGGCCTGAGCTTACACAGCAGCCTGGCGCGCTCCCCAGGTGCGGTCAGGAAGACATTTGGTTATCGAGCATGGTGTCAGGTGACAGCCACCCCGTGGGGCCAAGGACTTCCTGTCCCCAGGGCCCGGGTGCTGCACAAAGCATCCTCACAGCCTTGCTGGCCCTCAGCCCTCCCTCCTCAGGAGATGACCCCACATTAGACCATCCCCAACGGGGCAGCCCGGGGCGGCCAGTGGCAGCGGGGCCACAGGGACGTCATGGGTCCCCCAGAGAACCTGGAGCTGCCCCACGAGTGCACCCTTCCCCTCTGGTGGCTTGCTCAGCCTCCCTAGGCACTGGGGACGCTTGTCTCCCCCTCCCCAGGGCCCTGGGCCAGGCAGGCTTCCTGCAGGAGGCGGCAGTGAGCAGGGAGCTGGCCTGGACGGTCAGGAGACAGCCCAGTGCTGTCAGCGGGCCGTAGTGTTGGGTCCGAGGGGTCTCCTCCGTGGAGTGTCCGTCCCCCAAGCCCCGGCCAGGCTGATGACAGAGGTGAGAAGGCGTCATGTGTGAAGAGCGTCCCTGCTGTGGGCCCTGTTGCTGGAGGGGCTGGGCAGGCAATGCAGGCTCGTCCTCAGTGACCCTGGCCAGCCCCTGCCACCAACTCTGTCCCGACTTGGGGGCTTTGGTTTGAGGCCTGTGGCCGGGGTCACGGGGACTTCCAAGGCTTGCACAGGGAGCCCCCCAATTTCTGGGGCTGGAAAGGCCCACAGCGCCTGCCTGCTGGGTGCCAGACATCCCTGTGCCCCCTTTAAGAGTGAAGAAACCCTCTCCCGGGCTTGGGCCAGCATCCTTGGTTGGGGGGTGGACCAGGAGGAGGCCCCAGGCGTCCAGGGCACTGAGCTCCAAAGGCCAGGGCATGTGGGCCCCCCAGAAGTCCGAAGGCCCTGCCCCCGCCCCAGCAGGGAGCCGGGGCCGGGCGGGGCGGCTGTGTGGAGTAAGTAGGCCACGTCTTTGTGCTGCGTTGCTAGGGCCCCGCCGGCGCTGCTCTGTGGGCTTCCTCCCGGGCCGTGTTCCCAGGACGCCGGAGCAGATGCCAGGCGTCCCTCCCAGCCCTGCCTGGCCCCGTCCCCGTGGGGGGCTGCTCCGGGGCTCCCAGCCCTCTTCTCCCCCAGGCCGCTCGCCCACCCACAGGCTAGCAGGGCGCCATAGCAGGGCGTGTGCGTGCCACGTTGCCACACGCACACACACATGCCCACACATGTGTGTGCACATGCACAACACACTCATCCACACATGTACGCACACATGCATGCATCACACGTGTGCACACATCACACGTGTGCACACACTCGTGCACTCAGAACACACGTCCACACACACAGCATACGTGCACACCACTCGCGGTGCTGGGTGAAGCTGTGGGAGCCCCTGCGTTTCCAGGCTCCGAGGGCCTCCCGGACACCCCCAGGCAGGCGGAGGGGGGAGAGCGGGGGAGGGGCGGTGCAGGCTGGAGCCCAGCCTCAGAGGCCTTGGCCAGGGACCGCCCTGCCACTTCCTCTGTTTGCCGACTGGGCGGGGGGGGGGCGCTCTGCAGGCCTGGGGTTTGGGGGCCGTGCAGGCCTAAGGGGAAGAGGTGAGGGTTCTCCTCTGGGAGGTGGGGGGGCCCTCTGGCTCCTCCCCACACGTGGCTGCTGCCGCCCCCACCCCCGGGCTCCCTGTGGACCTCACTGAACTCTCCCCACCACAAAGCTCACTGCCCACGTCACAGACAGTGGCCCAGAGACACGCTGGCGGGCAGCGGCCTTGGGGCCCACCCGAGTCCTGTCCTAGACTGATGTCAAAGGGTGGAGCCTGAGCACCGGCGGGGGAGCTGCTGGGGAGCAGCGGTTAGGCCCCCACCCGTCCCAGCTCTGCCCTGGGCCACTTCTGCCAGGCCCTGGGACAGCAAGCTAGGCCTTGGGCACCGATGCCATAGCCCCACCCCCATCCCGCTTGGCTGCGGGGGCGGGGGGACACGGTGGGGGGCCAGCCTCCAGAGGCCTCCTTGCATGTCAGGTCACCTGAGCTGTCCTGGCCCTGCCGACCCCTCAGTGCAGTGTGGGGGCCCTGTTGGCTGGGGTGGGCCCTGAGAGGCCTCTCGGAGGGACACTGAGGCTCAGAGAAGGACACGGCCTGGCAGGGCCCCTTGAGCCCCAGGAGCAGCGGGGCAGCCACAGCCTCCCACCCACTACCCACAGCGGCCTTTCCCGGCCCCGAGGGCCTGGGCTGCCCTCATGCTGGGGCCCTTCCTACCCTCCCTCCAGCTCCCCTGACTTTCTCAGCCCTGCCGCCCCAGACCCCACAACACAGCAGCCCCAGGGGGCGCAGGGGCAGAGGGCCTGCCCAAGTCCAGAGCACCACAGAGCCCGCGGGGTGCACTTGGGGCGGTGGCATTGGCAGTGACGTGGCACTGGGTGTGGGCGTGAAGGTTGGGGCTAGTGACCCAGGAGTGAGGAGGAGGCTCTTTGGAGATGCGGGCGGAGCACCCAGACCGCCCCACCCCGCCTGTGCGTGTCACCCCAGGGCCTGGGCCACGTGGGCTGCCGGTGGGCGAGCTGGCCAGGGCCCGAGACAGGCCTGCTGGCTGCCCAGCGCCAGGAGGGGCAAGTGGGAATCTGTGACCCCCACAGTGGACCCTGGATTGTGGCGCGTGGGCGCTGCCGAAGGGCCCAGCACAAGCGCATGCGCCACTCTAGGGCAGGAGGTGCAGCCAGACCGTGGCCACCTGGCCACCCTCAAGAAGCAGGTGCGCCCGGCAGGGGCCCAGGCGCGACAGCTGTGCACAGGCCTCCTGCCCGCTCCCAAGCTGCGCCCTCCTTGCCCCGGGCTACGTGAAGCCGGGCCGCGGGCGCCGCCTGGTGGCCACTCGGGAACCCTGCAGGTGGGCGGGGCAAGACAGGCCCGGAGACTTCAAGGTGGAGGTGCTGCAGTGCAGGCCCACCACGCTGAGGGTCCGCCCTCTCCCCGCCGCCTGCAGGCGGTGAAGCTCAGACAAGCCTCTTCGGGTCTCACCTAGAGGGACTCCCTGGGGCACTCTGGAGCCGCCAGGGTACAGGCCTAGCACATGACCCGACATCCAGGGCCAAGCCACCAGGCCAGGCTTGGGGGGCTGCTCGGGTTTGGGCCAGGGAGGGCCCCCCCGCCCCGAACCTGGCTCTCTGGCCTGGGATGCAATTCTGCCTCCCCAGGCACCCACAGGTCCTCCCACAACCAGCACGGCCCCATGGGGCCCTGCCCTCCCCCACGCTGGGTCAGGCTGGGCACTCTTCTGCAGACCACGTGGCCCCTCACCACAGGGCTGCCCCAATGGCCTCCTTGGTCCTAGGGCGCCTGCCCTTCCTTTGAGTGGCTGGGTCAGGGGTGAGCACGGGGAGACGGAACCGGGGCTTCCTGGAGGCAGTAAGGCCGGTGGACCCCGAAGCCCAGGGCCCCGCTGGTGGCCCCGGGCCCGCCTCAGGCTTCAGGAGGGCCCGCAGCCAGGCGCCTGGCCGTCCCAGGCTCACGGGACCCAGCTGGCCCCCAGGCCCCCGCAGTGAGAAGACACACAGCGGGGAACGGCTCCAGGGCCAAAAGGTTCTTGCGCCGATTAACCAGCCACTCACCACGGCTTCGGGGCGAGGACGAGGCAGAGGGAGGCAGACCGTGTTGGTCAGGCAGGGAGGGAGCCCGGGGCCTAGTGGCCAGCAGGCCCAAGTGCGGAGGGGCAAGACCACCCCCGCTTCGAGGACGAGACGGAGGACCCACTCCCCAGACTCGGGGCGGAGGAGGGCGCCGGCGTGAGGCAGCCTCCCGTTTCCCACAAAAAGGGGTCCTGCCCTTCGGAGCTCGGGCCGCATCAACTCCATGGGCCTTGGCCTTGGCCCCCGAGGGGCAGACAGAGCAGGGCCCGGCGGGCCCCAGTCCAGGGGCGGGGGGGGGTGGGGGTGGGCTCAGGCCCAGGCTGTCTGCTGCTGTGCGGGCCCACGCGGGGCCTTCACGGGGAGGCAGGGCCGGGCACGGTTCAGCGCCCTCCGAGGCAGAGGACTCACCGGAACAGGCCCCCTCCCATTCTCCACTGCAAAGGTCAGCTGAAGGGCTTTTAAACTTCATTAAGTAATTAAGGTTACGCTGACAGGTACATTGCTGAATAATCCGATACGGAAGACATTCTATCAGAAGAGCCACCCAGTCAGCACAGAGGGGACAGGAGCCCAAGAGGCTGCAGTGACGTGCCTTCAGCACACGCCGCATTAAACAGCAACTACGTCCCCAGCTCGTACAAGTGCCAGATGGAGTCAAAAGTGGAAAAGCTTTGCTTAAAACGTATGTACAGGGTAAGTCTAGACCCTCAAAAACCAGGGGGAAAGCAACAAATGAAACGAATGAGGAAACTGGTTGAACTTCGGCACGCCGAACCACACCAGAGACACGCAGCCCGGGACTGCAGAGGAGCAAGGCATCGAACCGTGCTTGGCTGACACGCTGACCGCGCTGGTTTTCCGGTGGGCGCAGGCTGGGCCGCGAGGCGGGGCGGGAGCAGATACCCCCTCGGCCCGGTTTCGCACCAGCGTGGATCACACCGCTGCAGGCCGGCCACACAGTTTTAGGGGGTGGGTTTTACTCCTGTTCCAGATTCTCACGTCAGGTCAGAAGCACACAGTCCGTGAGAAGCCCGGCCTAAGGAGGGCACGGGCGCGGATGGCTCCCCGCAGCGGCTGGAGAAGCGGAATCGTGTTGGGAGGCCTCTTTCCGGGGGAGTACGGTCCCGGGAACTTGAACGGGCTGGACACGGGAAACCCCGCACCGGATCGACCCCTCAAGGCTGGTCTGACTGCCTGGAGGACCCGCAGGCGCAGTGCCAAGGGGCGGTGGCCGGGTCCGGCGCCCTGACCCCACGCGCTCGTGGATGGGCGGGAGCCGGCTGTCTGCAGCCGGAGGAACGAACGGCGGGCAGAGCTGATGCCTCTGGAGGAGACGGCCCGTGACCTTGGGCTGTGGAGCCGGAGTGCGGGGGATGCAGGTGCTGGGCGCGCCTCCCAGGGAAGCCCCAGTCCGAGCGCGGCCCGTGCGGACCCCCGAGTTACGACCCAGAGTAGCGATCCCACGGCGACGCTGGCCAAAGTGAACCGCGCACTAACTGGCGCTGAGACAGCACTCGGTTGCCGGGAGCTGGGTGTGCCCGTGGGAGGGCGCCCTTCCCTGGGACCCCGACAGGCCGAGAGCCCCTGTGCTAGTGGGAGGGACCCAGCAAGGGCTCTGAAGGCGGGGCGGGCACAGAGCGGTCCACCCAGGGACACGCTTCTGTCATCTTTCACAAAAGGTGGGGGACACACGGGGCTGTCCCCCCACCTGTCTTGTATTGAGCTGTTTGCACAAGGTTACAGAATTACCATCTCTGAGAGGTGGCAGGTGATCGGAGTTCCAAAGAAACTGGAATGTGATCGCCCTGTGAAAGGCGACCTCAGAGAGGACAGCCTGTCGGTGTGACCCTGATGGCATCACCTTGTCAAGGCCCCTCGGGACTCCGGGGACTCCGAGGTTCACCCACGGGCAACCCGGGGTCTCGGGAAGAACCTACAGGAACCCGTGTGGCAGAAGCGACAGGCCGCCCCACACTGAAGGGCTGCCCTGGCCCTTTCCCGCCCGCGGAGAAGCCCCATGCGAGTCACGTGAGCAGAGGGGGGCCCAGCAGCCGCCGGGAGCCCTGCCCCGGACCTGGGCCCCGGAGTGCGATGCTGAAGGTGCCAGAAGCCAACAACCGACGGCCTCAGACCGGCGGCGCGGGTCTGGTCCTGCGGCTGCAGACGGCACCCACCCCGCCTGCCCGGCCGTGCGCGGCACAGGCGGCGGAAGCAGCCGTCTTCTGCCACCTGTGCGGGACGCCGGCCACTCGGCCACTCGTCTCGTCCTCGTGGCCCCGCCCCACGGACGGGTGGTCCCTTTTTTCCTGCAAGGTCCGTCACCTTCACCGAAATGCTCCCCCCGCGAGAGTCACTAGGGAAAACTAAGTTTTCACAAAAAACAACTTGAAACCAGTTTTAAGTCGCGGGTGTCTGGTCCCCTGCAGAGCAGTCTCCAAGGTTTCTTTGCTGTGGATTCTCGTAATTTCCCATGTTACACTCTCAGATAACACCCCCCTCCCCATGCAGAGTACGGGGAGGAATACACTGCTTTTCAGACAAATCCTGGTGAAAGAACAGACCACCCAGAAAAAGAAGCCCCGCCCCATCCGACTGGGCGGGGCCAGTCTGGCGCCACGCACAGGAAATCCCTGCGCTTCAGCTTCACTCTGAGAGGCAGAGCGCAGGGGCTGCTGGGGGCTAGGACCTGGCACCTGACCAAACCTCCCTCGCCCGCACCTGCCCGCCTCGCAGGACTGGGGCTGTTTCTAGATTCAGAAACATGCATTTCTATGCTGTCGCGCGACCTACTTAAACATGACAGAAAGCGCCCCTATTCCATTTTCGGGTGGAAAAACAAAACACAACATGCAGATAATCCAAATGGAAAAAATCAGTGTGCTGTAATGACATTTGTTTTGCAACATCGGAAGCAGCAGATACTGAATATAATTTGCTTAAATCATAAATACTGAGACTGAAATGTGTGCGCGTCAGCCACACGCAGGCCCACGACGCGGCAGCGGCCCGCGCGCGCCTGTGCAAAGGGCAGACCCGCCGCCGCCGGGGCCTCAGTACTCCCACTCGTCGGACTTGAGGTCCAGGTAGCTGAGGATGCTCTGCGCCAGCTTCACGGCCTGCTTGCGGGCGGCCTTGCACCTCTCCTCGCCCTGCGGGTCCACGGCGTCCAGGGCCAGCAGCTGCTTGGTGAGCAGCTCCTCCAGCCGGATGTAGTTCTTATCGGTTCGGTTCCCGTCGAACGACAGCACCTCCCCCAGGATCTCGGACAGGTGGCCCAGGATGTCCCAGACGGCCCTGTGGGACGGGTGCTCCTCGCCCGCGAACGCCTTCCTCTTCTCCAGGGCCTCCTTCAGGTCCACGTGCGTGATGAGGGTCTGCACTGCGATCACCGCCCTCCTCCTGGCCTCGCGGATGCAGGGGTTCCGCTCCAGGCTCACCTGGTCCAGCTGGCCGATGAGGCCCTGCAGCTCCGTCTTGGAGCTCAGGTACAGCTCGGGGGGGCTCGGGGCTTGCAGCAGCTCGTCCTTGATCTCCCGCATCCTCGTGAGGACCTTTTCGATCTCCATGATGGAGTGGTTCTGCCCCAGGTCGAAGGCGCGGGCGGCGTCGGCCTCCTCCTCCAGGTCCAGGTACTTCAGCAGCTTGTTGATGTCCTCCACGACCTCCCTGCGGTAGTTCCGCACGTCCGTGCGCCCGCACACATCCAGGGCGTCCAGGTCCGCCATCAGCCCCGAGAGCACGCACGACAGGTGCTTGAACGTCTCGTCGCCGCTCACGCCCACGAGCAGTGAGATCAGGGCGCCCCTGGCCTTGTTCACCTCGCACATGACCGCGTTGATCCTGGCCACCGAAGGGTGCGCGTCCTCGGGCAGCGGCAGGGACGGCTGCCTCCGCGTGCACTCCTCGATGATCTCCTGCACCGCGCAGATCCTGGCGAGGGTGTGGTACCGCGCTTTCCGCAGAGAGATCTTCCCGCCCGTCTTCACGTGCGTCAGCCGCAGGATGATGTCCTGGATGCCCTCCTCGAACTCCTCGGCCTCGCAGGGGCCGCCGCTGTAGAAGGGGACCACCTTCTCCGCCACCAGGGACTGGGCCTCCTGGAAGATGTTCTGAATCTCCATCCGGTGCGGGTGGCTGGCGTTCTGTTCCAGCTCCTTGAGGAGCCGCTCGGTCTCTTGAGCCGCCCTCTTCCTGGCCTGCTGGACGTCCCCTCTCCCTTCCGTGTCGACAGAGTCTATCTCAAAGAGCTGTTTCATCAGCATCCTCTCCAGGTTCTTGTAACTCTTGTCGTTTGGCAGGCCGCTGAAGCCCACGACTTGCTGTTCCAAACTTTTCACTTCCTTCTGGATTTCCTGCAGCCTGCGGATGGAAGGGTGTTGGTTTCCCATGTCCATGCTTCGGCTGGGCTCCGTTTCACAAGCACTGAAAGAGGACCAGAGCGACAACTCATTACAGGACAGTCTCTGCAGAATAGCAGCCCCGAATTGATTAGTGGATTCTGAAATGCTCGTTTTGAAAAGCTATGTTCAAAAGGCCGGTCACTAGTGCAGTCCAGGGAACAGCCAGCAGGAAGGAGGGACTCACCAACTTCCGCTCCTGAGAACAACCCACACAGCCCGGCACCGCAGACAGGACGGGGCGACTGCTGTCCTCGAGCTACAGCTCTGGGCCTGGGGCGCTAGTCCCTCCAGCAGCCACGGGGGCAGCAGGGCGCTCTCGCTGCGTGGGGCCCGAACTCGCCCAACCTCTCAGCCCGGAACGCGGAACGCGCAGGCATCTCAGTCTAACACTGGATACAGCAGGCCCGCACCGGCAGGGCCGGTTTGTGGAATGTGAACCAGCCGCTCCGCGGCCTTCGGGGCTGACCAGCCTATCTCCGCTTCCATCTGGCCAAAAGCTATCTATGTCCGAGTTTCCGGAAAAAGTAATTCTAAGAGAAACAAACACCCGCAGAGGTTCCCAGACACCCCTGAAGGGGCCGCTTCCAGGGTCCTCTGTTCTCCCCACCCTTCCAGCACCTCACAGACCTTCCCTGCGGGATGTGAAGTTCCACAGGCAGGGAAGGGCGCGGGGTTACGCCAAGAGCACCGTCCTGGGCTTTGGAAGCCTCGCACCTCCCCTCCCCCAGAAAATGTGACAACTGCGAATAACGCGCTCACTAGCTTCCCGTCATGCTCCTGGGTTTCTGGGAAACAGCTCACTGGAGAAGAACGGATAATCGATGGAAACCACTCCCTCGCGGGTGACCGAGCCACGAGCACGCCTCTGGAGGCCACGAAGGGCAGGCTGCCCGCCTTCTTTTCTCCGCGTTCCGCTTGCCGCCGGGCACTTTACCCAGAAAAGAGCTAAGCTGGTTTGGTCTTGGCTTCCCGTAGGTGAGTGGCGAGGTGGAAGATCAGCCCTTTACGGGGTGCGGCACCGGCCCTGGGCCCCAGGCTGCATCCCTCTCGCCCCTCCCGGCTAGGTCTGAACCGGGCAGCGGGTGAAGGGGCCGGCGGTGGCGGTGGCAGCTACTAGCCGCGGCCGGCTGCTCCGGGCGTGTCGCCCGGGCCCCCCGACGCGCCCGCCAGCCTGACCTCACAATGGCCCGCGGGGGAGGGGCGGCTGCGCTCCGCCCGGCCGGGGGAGCCGGCGGGAGGAGAAGATGCCGGTCCGGCTAGGAGACCCGGCCTCGCTCGGCCCGCGTCTGATCGAGAGGCCCCGGCTGCACCGAGCCCCGCGAGCGCCGGGCAGGGGCGGTCCTCGGGGTCCGCGCCTGGGTGGGGGGCGCACCGCCCCCCGAAGGAGAAAACTCGCGAAGCCCGCGCGCCGCGCTCACCTGGGCCGCCTGCGCCATCGCGCGCGCCTGCGCCTTCGCGCGCCCCGCCGCCGGCGCCGTGAGAGTCCGCGGCTCCCGCAGTCGCCGGCCCGGCAGCCCCGCCCCGGGGCGAACGCCCGCGACCCTGGGAAAACGTCCTCCGCCGTCGGGTCGCGCTCCGCACCGAGTCCGCCGCTACTTGTCGTGCCCAGCAGCCCAGAGTGGCCGCGGCCAAGGAGCGGCTGCCGGAGCCGCCCACGCCGTCCCGCCGCCCCCGCAGCCCATCCCACGCTGGGAATGCGCACAGTCGGCCCGCTGTTCCCCGCCCTCTGGCTTTGCGACCTGCCGTAAGGCAGCCCGCCGCGCTGTCGCGACTGCGCAGTGGGAGCCGGGGGACGCGGGCCATGGCAGCCTGGCGGACCCTGGGCAAAAGCCGTCGCGCTCCTCTGAGCCGCGCCTTCTCCGACTGCGGCTGTCGGCTCGCCCCCGAGCGCGGCGCCGAGTGCAGGGATGCGGCGCCCGGCCGGGTAAGTGGGGTTCCCGGAGGGGTTGGGCCGGGAGGGGTGCCCGCTCAGGCGGCCCCTGGGACACCTGTGCCTCCGGAACGCGACGCGCCCCGCTGCTGCGGCCGCTGCGCCCCCGGGTCCGCCCCTTGGGCCGGGGAGCGGGGCCGCCGCGCCCGTGCGGGTGACGGGCTTGCTGCTGTCGCAGGCCAGCTGGCGGTTGGTACGTGCCTCGTTCCTCCTCGAGGGAAACTGTTCCTTAATGAACTCTTAAGGCGCACAGCGTGTGTTTTTTGTTTGTTTTTGTCTGTGTTTTGATTTCGTTAAGATTTTTAGTGCCAAGAAAACGTTGGTGCTTTTCTTTCTTTTCTTTTTTGATTTTTTAAAATTTTATTTTAATCATTGTTCAAGTAGTTTTCTCCCTTTTACTCCCACTCCAGCCCCCCTCCCACCCCTCCCCACCTTCCTTGCATTTCCACCCTCCCTTTAGTTTATGACCTTGTGTCCTTTAAGTTTGTTCCCGTGAACCCTTCCCCTTTTCCCCTGAAATTCCCTCCCCTCTCCCCTCTGGTCACTGTCAGCCTGTCCTCTATTTCAGTGTCTTTGGTTATATTTTGCTTGTTCGTTTGTCTTGTTGTTTAGGTTCCTGTTAAAGGTGAGAGCATATGGTATTTGTCTTTCACTGTCTGGCTTGTTTCACTTAGCATAATGTTTTCCAGCTCCATCCACGCTGTTGCAAAAGGTAGGAGGTTCTTTCTTTCTTTCTGCTGCATAGAATTCCATTGTGTAAATGTACCATAGTTTTTTGGTCCATTCATTTACTGATGGGCATCTTGGTTGCTTCCAGCATCTAGCTATTGTAAATTGTGCTGCTATGAACATCAGGGTGTATAGGGTCTTTTGGATTGGTGTTTCAGGGTTCTTAGGATAGAGTCCCAGCAGTGGAATTGCAGGGTCAAAAGGCAGTTTCATTTTTAGTTTTCTGAGGAAGTTCCATACTGCTTTCCATAGTGGTTGTACCAGTCTGCAGTCCCACCAGCAGTGCACTAGGGTCCCCTTTTCTCCAAAACCCCTCCAACACTTGTTGTTTGTTGCTTTGTTTATGACGGCCATTCTGACTGGTGTGAAGTGGTATCTCATTGTGGTTTTAATTTGCATCTCTCTGATAGCTAGCGATATTGAACATCGTTTCATGTGTCTTTGGATCCTCTGTATGTCCTCCTTGGAGAAGTGTCTGTTCAAGTCCTTTGCCCACTTTTTAATTGGATTCCTTGTCTTCTTAGAGTGCAGTCGTGTAAGTTCTCTATATATTTTGGAGATTAAACCCTTGTCTGAGGTATCATTGGCAAATATGTTTTCCCATACAGTTGGTTCTCTTTTAATTTTGATACTGTTTTCTTTAGCTGTGCAGAAGCTTTTAATTTTGATGAGGTCCCATTTGTTTATTCTTTCATTTATGTCCCTTGCACTGGGGGACATATCAGTAAAAAAGTTTCTGCGTGAAATATCTGAGATTTTCCTACCTACGTTCTTCTCTAGGACTTTAATGGTGTCACGTTTTATATTTAAGTCTTTTATCCACCTTGAATTTATTTTTGTATATGGTGTGAGTTGGTGCTCAAGTTTCATTTTTTTGCACATGGCTGTCCAGTTCTCCCAACACCATTTGTTGAAGAGGCTATTTTTACTCCATTTTATGTCGCTGCCTCCTTTGTCAAATATTAATTGACCATAGAGACTTGGGTTTATTTCTGGGCTCTCTGTTCTGTTCCATTGGTCTATGTGCCTGTTTTTATGCCAGTACCAGGGTGTTTTGATTACAGTGGCCTTGTAATACAGTTTAGTGTCGGGTATTGTGATCCCTCCTACTTTACTCTTCTTTCTGAAGATTGCAGCAGCTATTCGGGGTCGTTTATGATTCCATATAAATTTTTGAAGTGTTTGTTCTATGTTTGTGAAATATGCCATTGGTACTTTAATGGGAATTGCATTGAATGTGTAAATTGCTTTGGGTAGTATGGACATTTTGATGATATTAATTCTTCCAATCCATGAACACGGTATATGTTTCCATTTGTTTGTGTCTTCCTTGATTTCTTTCCTGGGTGTTATATAGTTTTCTGAATACAGGTCTTTTACCTCTTTGGTTAGGTTTATTCCTAGATATTTTATTTTTTCTTTTTGCTATTTCAAATGGAATTTTTTCCTTGATCTCTGCTTCTGCTGTTTCATTGTTGGTGTGCAGAAATGCCTTTGATTTCTGGATATTGACTTCGTATCCCGCTGTTTTGCCAAGTTCATTTATTAGGTCAAGCAGTTTTTTGGTAGAGTCAATAGGATTTTCTTTGTATACTATCATGTCATCTGCAAACAGTGACAGTTTTGTTTCCTCCTTTCCGATTTGGATGCCTTTTATTTCTTTTTCTTGTCTGATTGCTGTGGCTAAAACTTCCAGTACTATATTGAATAGAAGTGGTGAAAGTGGACAACCTTGTCTTGTTCCTGATCATAGTGGGAAAGATTTTAGTTTTTGCCCATTGAGAATGATGTTGGCTGAAGGTCTCTCATATATGGCCTTTATTATGTTGAGGAACGCTCCTTCTATTCCCACTTTGCCGAGTGTTTTTATCATGAATGGGTGCTGTACATTATCAAATGCTTTTTCTGCATCAATTGATATGATCATGTTGTTTTTGTCTTTGCTTTTGTTTATGTGATGTATTACATTTACTGACTTGCGAATATTGAACCATCCTTGCATCCCTGGAATGAATCCCACTTGGTCATGGTGTATGATCTTTTTAATGTATTGTTGGATGCGGTTTGCCAGTATTTTGTTGAGGATTTTAGCGTCAATGTTCATCAGTGATATTGGCCTGAAGTTTTCTTTCTTTGTTGTGTCTTTACCTGGTTTTGTAATTAGGATGATGTTGGCCTCATAAAAAGAGTTTGGGAGACTCCCATCTTTTTGGATTTTTTGGAATAGTCTGTGAAGGATAGGGGTTAGCTCTTCCTTAAATGCTTTGTAGAATTCCCCTGTGAAACCATCTGGTCCCGGGCTTTTGTGTGTTGGGAGTTTTTTTTATTACTGCTTCAACTTCTTTTGTTGTTATTGGTCTGTTCAGGCTTTCTGCTTCTTTTTCATTGAGTTTTGGATGATTATATTTTTCTAGAAATTTGTCCATTTCACCTAGGTTTTCAAATTTCTTGGCATATGGTTCTTTGTAGTAATTTCTTACAATCCTTTGTATTTCTGTGGGATCTGTTGTAATCTCTCCTCTTTCATTTCTGATTGTGTTTATTTGGGTCTTCTGTCTTTTTTTTCTTGATGCTGCTTAAAGGCTTGTTGATTTTGTTTATCTTTTTGAAGAACCAGCTCTTGGATTCATTGATCCTTAGAATTGTGCTTTTAGTCTCTATGTCATTTAATTGTGCTCTGATCTTGGTTATTTCCTTCCTTGTGCTTGCTCTGGGCTGCCTTTGTTGTTGTTCCTAGAGTTCTTGTAGATGTAGAGTTAGGTTGTTTGGAATGTTTCTAACCTTTTTAGGTGGGCCTGTATCGCTATGAACTTCCCTCTCAGGACTGCCTTGGCTGTGTCCCGTAAGTTTTGGGTTGTTGTGAGTTCATTTTCATTTGTTTCCAGAAACCTTTTGATTCCCTAATATCATTCTTGACCCATTCATTGTTTAATAGCATGCTATTTAATCTCCATGATTTTGAGTTTTTGGTTTTTTTCCTTGGAGTTGGTTTCTAGCTTCAGTCCCTTGTGGTCTGAGAAAATGCTTGGTATGATTTCAATTTTCTTGAAATTCTTGAGGCTTGTTTTGTGTCCTATCATGTGGTCTATCTTTGAGAATGTTCCGTGTACATTTGAAAAGAATGTGTATTTAGCTTCTTTTGGATGGAGGGCTCGGTATATATCAGTGAAGTCCATTTCATCAAGGGTATTGTTCAATGCCACAATATCTTTGTTGATATTTTGTTTAGAAGATCTGTCCATTTTTGATAGTGGGGTGTTAAAATCTCCCACTATAATTGTGTTGCTGTCCATATCTTTCTTGAAGTCCTGCCACGCCCTCTTCCAACCATGTTTTTTGACAAGGTCCGAACGTGGAAAGAGGGCATTCAAGGAATCCATCTTCCTGGAAGAGAGCGTGGCATACAAAGGGGGGCGGTAATTTTTCTGGGGATTGCTCTTAATTTCCTTGCTAATATTAATCATGGTCTTTCTTTGTACCCTGATTCCCATAAGAACAGGCCATGAGAAGAAAGAGTCTCGAAGAGAGTCAATGATTGATTTTGAGGGAAATTCTGAAGGGACAACTAGTTCTCCCGAGACTATTGAATCATGCCCAGATTGTTTTAAACAAGGAGTTTATAAACCCGAGTAAAAAATTATCCCTGATTGTTCCCATAAAAGAATTCATAAATCAGTTACAACAGGCTGAGTTATTGGCGGACTTTCCCATGCCTGTTCCTTACCCATAGATACAAAGAGTCTTTCAAGAAAACAAGAAAAAAATTATATAGACCCCTACCCACAGCCCAGGGATACTCCTGGGTAGCATATTGGATTAATGGCTAATTATGGTATCCCCCAAAAGGAGCTAATGGTTTCCAGAGAGTTCCAGATCTCCCATTGCCTTATACAGGAGCATATAATGAGGGTGGCATTAGAATGGTCAATAAGGATGAAATTCAAGTGCTTTATAATAGTCTAAATTTCATGGAAAGGCTAGCTCGAAGCAGACCTCCCTGGTGTTTATTAATTAAGAAATAAAAAGAGTTTATTGTAGCTGAATTTCCTGTTTATCTCTCCTTATATGTTTGTTTTGGAGATTAAAAGGTGGTGGGATTGTCAGATATCTGCATCTCAGGTTTATTAATTCGCATAATTCCAATGAAGTTGTATAAAATAATTTCTTGACCAAAGAATAAAATCCCCTCTAATGAAATAGCCCCTGAGTGTCTAAAAGTTGTTGGAGTAACAGCCCCGCCTTTACCTTGAATAGGAATATATATCAAATAGAATTAGACAGGCAAAGAAATAAGAAAAGCTGGTTAACTATTATAAATTAAGCACGTAGAAACAGTTACCAGGGAGTTAGAGTCCATGGTACATAGAGAAATATTTTAAACAGAAAAGGTAAATAGGTAAGTTAGACATCACAAAGGCCTTATAATAAATTTCCTATAACCTCTATTCAATTTAGCGTATCCTTTTGCCCCCATGACAAATTCTGAGAACTTTAATAAACAATAAGACATTCAAACTCTGTACGTACAGCTATTTCTAATTGTCTGATTTATGGCTCTCCTGGTTAAAATAATCTTTGTTTAATATAACTAAATCTATGGGAATTTTTGTATTTTTCCTGGTTACCTTTGTATTAAATTTTTTTCTGCTTCACCTAATCGCAAATGTCAATCACTGCTAAAAATGAAAGTATAAAAACCTGCTTGCACTCGCAATAAACGGAACAGAGCGTCACCGTTCTCTGAGGCGTGTTGTCGTCTGTCTCCCGTCGCCGACGCCTCACCCACCTTTCAGGAACCCCTGGACCCCGCTGCGGCCGGGCCGCGGCAAAGTCCTCTAATATTTTCTTTATGTATTTGGGTGCTCCTATGTTGGGTGCATATATATTTACAATATTTATGTCTTCTTGATAGATTCTTCCCTTCAGTATTATGAAGTGACCTTCTGGGTCTCTCTTTATGGACCTTTTTTGGAAGTCTATTTTGTCTGATATGAGTATTGCTACCCCTGCTTTTTTTCCTGTCTGTTTGCTTGGAAGATTTGTTTCCAGCCCTTCCCTTTCAGCCTATGCAGGTCTTTTATCCTGAGGTGGGTCTCTTGTAGACAGCAGATACGTGGGTCATTTTTTCTTATCCATTCAGCTATTCTATGTCTTTTGATTGGAGCATTTAATCCATTTACGTTTAAGGTTATTATTGATAGGTACTTATTCATTTTCTTTTATGTATGTGGATTCCTCTCTCTCTCTTTTTCTTTCCTTCCCTTCCTTAAAGAAGTCCCTTTAGGAACTCTTGCAGAGCTGGTTTGGTCGAGGTGTATTCTTTTAGACTTCTTTTGTCTGGGAAGCTTCTTATTTGGCCTTCTTTCCTGATTGAGAGCCTTGCTGGACATAGCAGCCTTGGTTGCAGACCTCTGGTTCTCATTACCTGGAGTATTTCTTGCCATTCTCTTCTGGCTTGAAGTGCTTCCATTGAGAAGTCGGCTGTTAGCCTTATTGGGGCTCCCTTGTATGTTACTTCCTGTTTCTCCCTTGCTGCCTTTAAGATTCTCTCTTTGTCTTGAAATTTTGCCGTTTTAATTATGATGTGTCTTGAGGTGGGTCTCTTTGGATTCCTCTTGATTGGGACTCTCTGTGTTTCCTGGATTTGTGTGACTTTTTCTCTCATTGAATTAGGGAAGTTCTCCTTCATTACTTGTTCAACTAGGTTTTCTATCCCTTGCTCTTCTTCTGCTTCTGGTATCCCTATTATACGGATATTATTATGTTTCATATTGTCTTGCATTTCTCTTAATCCCTCTTCATTCTTTCTGAGCCTCTTTTCCTTTTCCTGCTCTTTCTGGATGCTGTTTTCTACTTTGTCCTCCAGCTCGCTAATCCGATCTTCTGCTTCATCGATCCTGCTTTTCATTCCTTCTGCTGTGTTCTTCAGTTCAGAAATTGTATTCATTTCCTCTTGACCTTTGTTGAGAGTTTCTATTTCCTTTTTCATGTTTATATAGTTTGCAGTGAGGTTGATGTAGTTTCCCTCTAATTTCTGATAGCTCATTGTGAGTTCATTGAACTTCCTGGTAGTCATTGTTTTGAACTCACTATCAGATAGTTGAGTTGCCTCTATTTCATTTAGCATTTTTCCTGAGGCTTCCTTGTTTCCCTTCAATTGGGGGTTGTTTCTTTGTTTTCTCATTGTTCGTGGGTTTCTTCTTGTTAGCCTCTGTTTCTTAAATTGATCTGTTTTGGTTCCCTGAAATTATGGTGTGAACTTCTGTGGTAGAATATTTGTGAGATTCAGTGGTGCAATCTCCTTCGTGTATCCTGGTGTTCACAGCTTCCCCCTACTCTTTTTTTGTGATCAGTTGGAGGAGTTAAGCGAAATGGTTTAAGACAGCAATACAGTCTACTATGATATCTACTTTAGCAGCCAGTAGAGAAGAGATGGGTTACCCTTTGGCTCCTTATAGTGTTAACTGTGATCCTCCACCCCACTATCCATGTTTTAGAAAGGATGGAAAGAAGGTAAGACTCTTATTGGGGACGAGAGGATTGTTAGTTGGATCTAGAAAGCTGTGAGGCTGTGGGAGGTCAGATTCTAAGGTAGGGTTGGACTAAAGATTAGTATATAGGAGTAGTGAGTAAAAGAATAGAGACAACCTCCACAATAGTATAGTTCAGAAAATTGCAAAGTGGGCTGAGATCAGGTAGGGGTATTGAGTAGTATTTACAATTGTATGAACTAGGTCTTATTAACAGTAATAGTAAAGTGACAGTCTTGTGGCAGAATTGATGAGATCTAGATAACAAGAATAAAGAGTATAGAACCTTGAGAGGTGTATTAATGGAACACAGATGAAGAATAGTAAATTATCAACACATTGTGACTGAGATACCAGGGGGAACCTACCAAATGACAGTATAACCAGCCAAGCAAAGAAGATTATACAGAAGAAAAAGAATACCAAAATACTATTAAAATAAAAAATGTCAGAAAAGTGAGAAAAAGATAATACAAATTTACAGTAACTTGTAAGATTGAAAAAAAGAAAGGAAAGAAAAGAAAAGCAGAAGATGAAGTGCAGGAGAGATAAATTTGGAGTGGAAAGAATAATATTAGGATGAATGGAAGAGAAACATAAGGGATTGCGAGGTATAAAAAGAATAAGAATTGAAAAATAAAATGTCACATGAAACACAAGATAAAATCAATCAATCAACAACAATCACCAAAACAAAACAAAACAAAACAAAACAAAACAAAAAAAGAAAACCCTCTTGTTGGTTTCTAACTGGCCAGACCAGTGTTTCTGACCTTGCTGGCTTCAGCTGGCTGAGGGACCTCTGAAATGCTTCTCTCTCTTCCAGCCAGATCCCAGCAAGACTGTCAGGTACCCTGGGCGCTCCCGAACACACTCACTCTCTAGAGCTCACTGCCGCGTTCTCCCGGACTCCGGGGTCCTGCAGGGTTCCAGCTCTGTGATCTCAGAGACACCCAGAGATGTTTTGGCATTCACTGCGCCCTCCCTGGGAATCGTAAAAGTGTGCGCCCCTCCGCCAAACTTTTGAGATTCGGGCTCTAAGATCGCCCTAAGCGCCACGCCGAGACTCTTCCGAGTTCACAGCGCGCGAGTCAGGCCTCCTGATGGGGTGCGAGCGGAGTCCTTCCCATCTCTTTGTTTTCCACCGATCCGCATCCCACCTGGGCCAGGGGTGTTGGCGCCTTTCCCGACCAGGGGCGGTCGTGTTGGCTGGGGGCCCTCACTTCTCCCAGGTCTCTAGGTGGGTGTTCATAGTCCCTGGGCGATTTCTTCCCAGACCAACTGGCCAATCTGTGCCTTCAAGCAACACGTTCTCCCCTGGAGTTGCTCAACCCCCGTATTTGGTGGAGGGAGCAGCGACTCCCCTCTCCCGGGAGCCCTGGGGCAGACCCCGGAGCACCGGGCCTGGGGACTGCACACCCCCAGACCCCGCGCTGATCCCCGGGTCCCTTTTGTCCCGAAGCAGTCTCCCTACCGCCTGGTTTTCCAGTGATCGCAATAATCCCCGATGTCCTGCTTTCAAAAGTGATTCGGTAACCCAGCCCACTTGCTCTGCCTCTCCACCGATCTGCCAGTTTCCCTCCTCTTCACAGAAGCCGAGAAAAACGCTGCCTAGAGCAAAGCCGCCATCTTCCGTCTCCCCAGGATCATTCTTTATTAAGACATTTTACCAGGTACTCTTTTCCTGTGAATGTAACTGAGGGAAATTATTCAAAACGCATGCCGGCATTACAGGCTTCTAGGCGGCAGTACTGGGTCAATGCTGTGCCCTCTAGGGATGCAGCAACAGTCACCATTGGGTAACGGTGAAAATTAAACCTTTGAATTAAATAGAATAAAACACTATTGGACCTTTCAGCTCATTCCCGTTGGTGCTTTTCTTCAAGCGCCGGCAAACTTTGTCGTCGTGTTTTGTAGGACTCGACGTTGACACCTCTTTCTTCTTTGGAAACTGCGCTCATGCGCGTGATCCTGGCCAGAGTCGCCGAGGCCCGCGCCCGTCAGGCGGGCTCCGTGAGTCGCACTTCCGGGGGAGCAGGTTGTGTTTTCGGGGAGCCGGAGACCTTTATCCCAGCGGCCGCCTTAAGTGCTGGCTGATGAAACAGATAAACAAAGCACCCAAACACCGAGTTTGCTGACGGGCTAACGCGGGGGGCTGGAAGGCTCGGTTGCAACAATCATTAAAGAAGGGTACAACCCGTTTTAAGAATTCCAAAGTGTGTCTGTCTGTGAGTTTCCGTGCCTTTTGGTCTGTTGTTACTAACCTTCTTGTACAAATGTGGCTTTGAAAGTCTGTCTAGGTGAGAGTTTAGAGGAGGCGTTACCAGGGCAACGGGCCCCCCAGACCCTGGGCCCCTGGCTGGGTCCCTGACACGGGGTGGCAGCTCTGACCTGTGTGTACGGTATCATCCCACCCAGCACGTCACTCCTGGGGCAGAGAAGCCCGAGCAGGTACTGGGAGCACTCTGGCGGGCAGACAGCACCGCCCTCGAGGGGTGCTGGTCCCCAGGAGGAGCCCCCCTCCGCCGTCGGCCATCGCAGTCCAGCGCGGGGAGCCAGCGCTGCGCACCTGTCGGGCCGCAACCCCGCGAAGGTGGAACTGCTGCCCCCCAGCTTCAGCATGACGATGGCACTGGTGATGTGTTTTAGGGGGGCCCCCTCATCCTGGATACAGCAGGGGCCGAAAAGGGCGGTTCTCGCCTGGGGCCGCTGGTGTTGCCCCTCTGCCCCATCTTTGTGTGCCTCCAGCGGGGTCCCGGTTTCTGCCAGAAAAGTGTTGCAGAACCTGGGCTTGGGCTCGCGGTCTCAGCTCCCAGTGAAGTGTTCTCGAGCTGCTTCCTGCCTGCTGACCCCTCCTCTGTGCAGCCTAACGTCATTGGTCTCTAAACCTGTCTGCACATCTGGATCACGGGGAAGACTTTGGAAGCCGCGGGGCCGCCCTGGCTGCGGTGCTCAGGGGATGGAGCGCCCGCCTGTGAGCTGTGAGGTTGCCGGTCGATTCCCCATCGGGCACATGCCTGGTGCGGGCCAGGTGCCCAGTTGGGGGCGTGCGTTCCTCTCCCTTTCTTTCTCCCTCTCTCTAAACGTAAATACAACTCATGTTTATTTAAACACATCAGATCAGTTGGTTGCCTCTCGCACTCCCCCACCGGGGACCTGGCCCGCAACCCAAGCACGTGCCCCGACTAGGATTCGAGTCGGTGACCTTTCACTTCGCAGGCCGGGGCTCACTCCCCTGAGCCACACCAGCCAGGACACATAAAACCTTAAAAAAGAAAAGAAAACCACAGGGCTCCCCCGCCACCCAGGATTCTGATGTGGGTGCCTCGGGATGTGGGCTGGGCACCGTGCAGTTGCTTACCTATCAGTTTCCACCGCTCGTGTAGTCCCCCCTCCCCTCCCCCACCCCGCCCCAGGTTCATCGAGGTGTAAAGCCAGGGCTTGAAGGGCGAGTCTCCTCGCCTCTTGGGTTGGAGTGCCACTGGACACTCGAACATTTGCCTGTCTGGGTTCGCTGACCTTTGTGGCGACGGTTAATGTTCATCGGGCACCTGCAGGTGCTGCTCCGAGAGGCCCACATGGTTGGACTTACGGGCCCTCAGGGCTCCGTGCGGGCATTGCGCTGGCCGCCCTCGTTTCCTAGGGGAGGCAGCTCGGGGACGGGGAGACCGAGGGCTTTCCCAAGATCTCTCCGCCTGAGCACAAGGAGTGTGTGTGCGTGCAACGGTCACGCCCAGCGGAGAGGGAATGCACTTTTTCTTCTAGTAACTTCTGCATCAGAAAGAACAAAGAGGCGGGCCCTCCGCGTGGAGAGGTAGCACTCACTCCCAGGTAACAGAGAACGGAAGTGCCGATCCCGTGTTTTGCTCCGATCTTCGGTGCGGAGAGCGCTCTGCAAACCCCGAAGTGTAGGCTACACATCCTGAGGCGGAAGGTGGGACTCCAAGTAAACGAGACACCAGCGAGAGGTCTCGCGGGATTTTAAAGTTAGCGTGGCATTTCTGGGGTTTCAGTAAATAGTTGGAGAAATTAAAGCCGGGAGGGGAAGACTTCAAAAACCGTGTTCGACTCCGTCGTCGTCGTAAGGGTGATGGGGAATGTGGGTCCCAGAGCCGTCGGGTGACGTGCCTGGCGGTGCCCAGGGCTCTCGCGTGGCTGTAACGGGGCGCCCCCCACCCCAGGGGGCGGGGGAGGGGTCTGCACTGCGCAGGGGTGACCGCAGACCCGGCCCCCTGCTGAGCGCGCCCGGCCGCTGGGAGGGGACACGCTGGCCTGGGGGGGGGGGTTGGAGGGCGGGGCACGCCCACTGGCTTGGGGCGCGCATGGCATTCTGGGAGAGGACTTCGGAAGGCCATGCCCTCCGGGAGCATGGCGGGGGGTGGGGGCAGGCGGTTCCTTCCCCTTTGCGGGGCGTGTCAGTGGGGCCCGTGGGGCCGGCGCTGCGGCCGGGGGCAGCGGCTGCCGAGAGACGCCGAGCTGGGCAGCGAGGAGACCTGCTCGGCCACCCACGTTCACGACACCTGGGTGCGAGAAGGGCTTCCTGGCGCGACCTTGGGCTGTGCTGGCGGAGGTGACGGGGTGGCTTCTCTTCGGGCGTCTCGGAGGGACCGGCTCCGAGGCAGACGCTTGCCGCGGTCCCCAAAGCCCCGGGACGGCGGCCAGCGCTGCGGGCGGGCGTTCGTTCCCGTGTTGCCTGGTTCCAGGACTTGCGCGCTGTGATTCCCGAACAGCTGTTCCTGATCCATCCGCGGACGGACTTCTCCTCCCGCGACCGTCGTCACCCAGGTGTTTTAGGCAGGAACCTGCCGTTGAGTAAGGGGTTCCTTTCTTTTCCACCGGACTCTGTCTCCGGAGGTCTGCCGGGTCGGCGGTGAGCCGTAGCCTCGCCCAGTGGAGCGGCACACGAGCCGCGCGCTCTGTCTCCGTGCAGAATTTCACGGGCTCACGGACTTTCCTTCCCCGCCACTCGGGATCCTCTGAAAGTGTGTGCAGAGACTGACGAGCACAGAGCACTGCTCCGTGTCCAGTACCCGCTTCTGCCGTGACCGACAGGTGCCCTGTACCTCATGCTGACCCTTGTCCCGCACCCCGCACCCCGCACCCCGTACCCCGCCTCGGTCACTCAGCGGCAGTTATCAGACACTGCACTTCGTTTGCAGTTATTTCAGTACCTTTGAAAGGTAGGGGCTTAGAACAGATATGCAAACAGAATACCATTGTCACACCTAAAAATATGATAGTGGTTCCTTAATTCCAGCAAACGGCCGTGCTCAGATTTTTTGGGTTGTCTTAGAAATGTGGTTGTCTTAGAAATGTCAGGAATGGCTTTTTTTTAAAGTTTGTTTTATTCTCATTTAAGAGAGAAACAAGCATCTATGTGAGAGAAACATAGATCGGTTGCCTCCCCACGTGTCCCAACTGGGGATCAAACTGACAGCCCAGGCCTGTGCCCTGACTGGGAATTGGACCAGTGACCTTTCGGTGTACAGGGCAACCCTCAGCCCACTGAGCCGCCCTGGCCAGGGCGGGACCGTTTTCTTCTACGCTTTGCTTTCATCGGGGTGGGGAAAGGTCTGCATGTTATGATTGGTTCGTGTGCTTTTATTTCTCTTCGTCTCTAGGTTTCGACTCCATCCCCTTCTTTCTTTTAAAAAGCAGTTCGTTCGGGGCAGGGAAAGGGTGTGCCCTTCCAGAGCCCCCGTGGTGTGACCTAGCGTGTCCCTCGGACCCTGCGTCCCCTGCGAGTTGACGGCCGTGTCCGGGAGCCTTGTTCTCGTTCGCACCCTACTTTCTTTCCCTTCCCTGAGAAGACTGCTCCTTGGCGGTGTGGGGTCCCGGCGGGACCGGTTGCTTTTCCGACACTGAACCGGGCTTGCACCCCTGGTGTGGAGTCAGCCTGGTCCCGAGGTGCCCGCCCTTTGCGGGGTGTGCTGGCTTGTCTGGGCGTCTCCAGCCCTCCGGAGGGAGAGGCTTTCAGCTCCCCCCTCCGAGGAGTCGGGGACTGGGACCAGGGACGCCCTTGAACACTCCGTTTGGCTGGTTCCGTTCCTCTTGCCCTCGCCTGGTGCTGGGACTCGGGTGATCTCGGTGCTGTGCTCGGGCACTTGTGGGAAAGAGGGCTCGGAGACAGGTCCCCACCCTGAATCCTGGCTTCTGGAAGGGGCAGCCCCGGGGTGGGCGTGTGCTGGGGGCCTCCGGGGCCTTTGGTGGAGCGAGGGACGGGAGCCTGGCGGCCCCTGGCTGCACAGGAGGAGCCGGTGGGTTACAGGTAGAGGCAAATCCTGGAAGCTCAGCTCCCAGGCGCAGCCCCACAGGGGCCCTCGGACAGGTGAGAGCATGTACCGCTGCCCCACCCGTGGGGTTGGGAGGAGCGGCCGGAGCTGTCAGGTTGCAGCAGGTCTTGGGCGGCCTACCCTCCTTCCTGCCCCCCACCTCGGGGCAGCTCCTGCTGCAGGAACTAAATTACAGTAATTATTCACACTTCAAAGTGGCATTTCCTTTCACAAAGGACTTTCTTCCCCTCATCCCCCAAGTCCCTTCTCTCTTTGAAATAGCAGTTCTTGGGGAACAGAGGCCAGGGAGCTCTTTACGGGGAGCCCAGGGGAACAGCCCTCCCAGCTGTGAGGGAAGCTGAGGACGGTGACATGCTCGCTCGGGCCCTGGATGTGCTGGGGGCCGGGAGAGGCCGGCGGAGGCCAGAACTGCCGGGGCGGCCCCTGTAACTATTCCTGGTGGGGACCTGTGAGGGGCGGGGGCTGGGAGTGGTCTGGGACCGTGGAAACCAGGTAAACAGCACTGATGGGGGTGGGGGGATCTTCCCTTCCGCCCCTTGCTGCTGGCAGGGCTGACCTCTCCGGGCGGGTGCAGGGCAGGAGCCCCGTCCTGACGGGAGCCCACGCGGTGGGCCCGGCCAGCTCTGCCGCTGCCCGCTGGGGGCCTCTGGGGGCATCGCCCTGGGTTCCTGAGAAGGGCCTGGGGGAGAAAGGTCCAGAAAAGGTTGCAGAGGGCAATTTTGAAAAGCGCTTTTGTTTCACAAGCCAACAGGGAGATGTGATTGGACACCGTCCTCGGAAGGATGGTTGGTGACGTGCAGACGCACAGAGGGCAGACCCGCCCGCACCTCCTGATCAGGGCTCTCGCGCGGAGCGGACCGGGCTGGTCCCCGCCCGTCCGAGGAGCTCCGGGTCTGAGCGGGCGGTGGCCCCGCCTGGGCCCTGTCACTCAGGAAGGGCGCCTCCTTCCTGCCCTCGGGGCCATGTCAGCCCTTCGTCCGGACCTTTCCGCTCGGGCCGCACCTCTCGGGCCCAGCGTCACTTCTCAGTGACACCGCAGGAGGCCTGTGGAGCCACCAGACCGGGGTGCCGATGGCGTGGGACGACCTTGAGTCTGCGGAAAGGGCGGAGCGGAAACAAACTCACCAAGACTAGCAGCTGTGGAAGGGCACTCCTTCCCTTAAGGGTCTCACTTATTTTCAGACAGAGGGGAAGGGAGGGAGGAAGAGAGGGAGAGAAACATCAATGTGTGGTTGCCTCCCAGGCGTCTCCTACTGGCACCTGGCCGGCAACCCAGGCATGTGTCCTGACTGGGGATCGAACCGGTGACCCTTTGAGTTTGCAGACAGCACTCTTGATGGTGGGGACTTCTGGCCTACTCAGAACTCCTGAGCGCTCTGAGGCTAGTTCATCAGTCGTTGCCATATCTGTAAACTTCGCATCTTTGCCCACCAAGTCGTTGATCTAAATCAAGCTTCTTGAAGATGATGTGCATTTAATCGACTTTATCAAGGGGTGGTTTACATGCGGTGAAGTGACTACACCCGCTGTGAGGTGCATCCGATGCGTCTGGCTCGTGTGTAGATCTTCCCAGCCCCCACCCCAGTGGGGTCAGGACAGTGCCTCCAGGCCCCTCGCCCCTCTCCCCGGGCAGCCGCTGGTCTGGGCACTTGGCCCAGAACGTCACACAGGTGGGGCCACATGGTCTGCCCTCGTTGGTCCCTGGCTTTGTCCACACGCTGTGCGTGGGTCAGCGGCTCGCCCCTGCCTGGTGCTGCGCAGCTCCGTCGTGGCCCCCGGAGGGGGGGCTCAGGGAGCAGCCCCGACCCCCCCAGGTGCTCGGCAGGGCTTGCTCTTCAGAAGACGAAGTGGAGAGACTTCCGACGTGAGCTGTGTGTTCCCCTGTGAACTTCGGTCACGTCGATCCTTCAGAGGACAAGTGGAAAGGTGGTCCTCTGATTAACCGAGTAACCTTTTAACTTTAGTGTCAGCCGTGGCTGGTGTGGCTCAGTGGACTGAGTGTCGGCCTGCGACCCAAGGGGTCACTGGTTCGATTCCCAGTCAGGGCACGTGCCTGGGTTGCGGGCCAGGTCCCACGTTGGGGGGGCGTGTGAGAGGTGACCGACTGATGCTTCTCTCCTTTCTTTCTGTCTTCCTCCTCCTCTCTCTAAAAGTAGATAAATAAAATTTAAAAAATAAGTTTAAAGTCGGGCCAGTTGAAATCCAGTTCACACTCACTAAAACTCGCTCCTGACACACACACGCAACGCAGCTCAAGTCATGGGACGTTTTCACCCCCCGGAGACCCCTTCGACCTGCCCCGGCCCCTCCGTCCCGCGGAGTCGCTGGGGAAGGGTCACACGGACGCCTGCGCGGTGCAATGCACTGCCCTCCCCCCCCCGCCCTGCCCCCCCTCTCTCCGTGGCTGAGCGGTGTCCTCGCGCCCGCCCCTCACGCACCGGAGGGGGGACGCCCCCAGATTGGGGTGGTCGTGAAAAAAGCCACTTGAATCGCTCACGCACAAGCTTCCGTGGGAGCGCTCGCCTGGGGTAGCGGCCCGGGAGGGTGGCCGGGTTGCGTGTCGGGGTGCGCAGTGTGGCGGTGGGCGGCCAGCCTCGGGCCCAAAGCGGCCGCGCCGTTTGTGCGCCCTGGGCCGCCTCGTGTGGGAGCGCGGCCGCGGCCGCCCTGCACAGCGCCCGCTGGTGTGGGCTTGTTTTTGTCTTGTAGTCGCGGCAGCAGGAGTGTGGTGGTTTGTCCCTGGGGTTCTGATTTGTGTGTCCGTAGTGACTGATGATGCTGAGCATGTTTTTGTGTGCTCGTGTTTGTATGTTCTCAGAGACTTGCATTTGATAGTTTGCCTCTTTCTTTCTTTTTTTTTTTTTTGCTCCTGCAGAGACAGCTGCCCTCGTTGGGGACTATGGGCTGTTGGCGGGCCTCATCCAAAGCTCACACGCTGGACCTTGAGGTGGCCTGCTGCCCCCATGTAGTTGATGGTCCCCAGGTTGAGGCGGTTGGGGAACTCGAATGTGTGTCCATCTGGCAGCTTGATGGTCAGCTCTGCCTGGCCGGAGGCAATGCCATCTCTGTGACACTTCCAGGCTGGAAGGGGAAGGCAGACCCCCAAGGCTGCCCCCACCCCGCACCCTGCCTTCTTGCTGTGGCACAGGGTTTTGGCGGCATCCCGTGGATCTTGGAGCGGGGGCCGAAATGCAGGTGCAGAGCTTGCTGTCTGTGCCCAGGTTCGGCAGGAAGCCTTTGGCGTCGGGGCCGCCTCGCCCGGCTCAGGACACACTGCCCCGGTGTGAGGGTCACATCATGACTGCGGGCGGCAGCGGGGTCCTGGGGACGGCAGAGCCAGCCGTCCAGAGACTCCCTGCCTGTTTCTAGCTGGGTCGTCTGTTTTCTCTCCGAGTTTCCAGAGGACCGTGCGTGTCCTGGAAACAAGCGCCCCTGTGGGTCTGCGCGTGTCCCCCTCTCCCGACCCCCGCCTGTGGCTCGTCCTCCTGGCTTCGCCGTGTGCGTCTGGGAGCGGACACCTCCACTCCGGCGGCGCCCCGTCCGCCGGACTGGTTTTGGTGTTGAAGGAGTCGGCCTCACCCCAGGCGTGCCGTCTTCTGCGGCTCGCAGGTTTCACAGACCGCGGTCTTGCGCTTAGTCTGGGCTCCGCCGGGAGGAGACGTCTGCGTGCGGGGCAAAGGCTCCCGTCTGGTGTCAGAGCCGAGCCGCTCCCGCCCGCGTGTTGAATCCATCCGCTGTGGTGGGGATGTGCACGTCCTTCGGGACGGGGGCTCCCCAGGACCTCCCGTCAGCCCGGGCTGCGAGCTCCCAGCGCCGGGGGGTCGGTCTGGCTGCCGCTGACCCCGCGTTTGGTCGCAGGCCTCCGGGTTCCGCCCCCCGAGCAAGTCTCACCGTGACTGGATCGGACCGCCAGACAAGCTGTCCAACCTGCGGCCCGTCCACTTTTACATCCCCGAAGACGAATCGGCCGCGGAACAGAAGCTCAGAGAATTAAGACAAGAAACCCAGGAGTGGAACCAGCGGTTCTGGGCGAACCAGAACGTGACCTTTCGCAAGGTGAGGGTCCGTGTCCCCTGGGGACGAGCAGTAACACGGGCGGCCACCAGGGGGCGCCAAGTCCCCAGTGTTCGCTTTGCTCCCGGTCACCACGGTCACCGCAGGTTCTTGGAAAGCCCGTGGCCCCACCTCCGCGCACCCAGCTCTTGTTTACCGCGGGCCACCGGCAGAACGGGTTTGCTGCGCGCGCGTGCCTGGTTTCCAAGAACCTGCTGATACCCATGTCCGTGTCTCAGCCCGCCCTCCCCCGCACGCCTGTGCGTGGGTGGATGTGTGCGCGGACTTTGTGCCATTTTTGTCGAGGCTGAGGTTTCCTTTTTTAAAGCTTGTGTTTATTTATTTTTAGGCAGCGGGGGAGGGAGAAAGGGAAGGAGAGAAACATCCGTGTGTGGTTGCCTCTGGCGTGCCCCCTACCTGGGACCCAGCCTGCAACCCAGGCGAGTGCCCTGA
This sequence comes from Phyllostomus hastatus, assembly GCF_019186645.2. NCBI lineage: Eukaryota > Metazoa > Chordata > Mammalia > Chiroptera > Phyllostomidae > Phyllostomus > Phyllostomus hastatus. Next base: position 71,423,819 of record NW_025334033.1, read on the forward strand.
CTGGGAATCGAACCCGCGACTCTCCGGTTCGCAGGCCGGCGCTCAGTCCCCTGAGCCACACAGCCCGGGCTGCGTATACTTTTTAAGTCAGCCTGTAGCTGCACCTAGAACGCACTGATCAGCCGTGGGGCCGCAAACCCCGAGACTCTGGAGGAGGGCAGGGAGCAGCTGAGCCGGAACCGGACCCCTGGCCACTGGGGGTCCCGGAGAGGAGGAGGGCTTCCGGGGTGCGTCCTCGTGCCCCCCGGGCGCTCAGTCCCCCCCCCCCCGCAGCACACGCGTGAACGGACTGCACGGGGGACGAGGGCAGCTGCTCCGGTCCAGCGGGAGAACTAGGGGTTTCGGGGGTCACCCGCTCGGGCGGGCTGTGTGGAGCGGGGCGGGCGCCTCTGGCTCTGCGAGTCTGTGGACAGACAGTGCCCCCCCCCCCCGCCCCCACCTGAGCGTGCCGACAGCTCATCTTCAAGCCCTGCCTCAAGCAGGGAACTCGCGACCACGGTCAGAGGGTGGGCGAGGGCTTTGAGAGGCCATTTCCCCGGGAACCGCGCCCGCCCCCCCGCCCCCCCCACGGCGCTGAGTCCTGGCCGGGGAGACGGGGAGACAGAAGCGCACCCCGATGTCGTCTCTTTCAGGAAAAGGAAGAGTTCATTCACTCGCGACTGAAAGCTAAAGGCCTGGGACTGAGAGCGGAGTCAGGTCAGTCCGCTCCGTCTGTTTCCTGGGGGAGGGGCCTAGTGAGGCGGCGGGAAGGGGCGGAGCCCGGGGGCCGGCCAGGGTCCGCCCTCCGCCCGCTCCCTCTGGTGGTCCTGGCTCGTTTGTGACCTCCCCAGAAAAACTTCCCGATGAAAAATCCGGAACCATGGGCCAGGGCGCCGGCCCTTCCTCATCCTCGCCCAGGCCCCTCCAGAGCGAAGGGCAGGGGCACAGAGGGACCCCCGTGCTGGGCTCCGTGGCTGGCGCGGCCCCTGGGGGGGGCGGGGCGGCTCAGGTTCCAGTCCTGGCCCTGGGCTGAGCCCTTCGCCGGTGTACCCGTTTTCTTTCCCGAGCGGCCCACGCGGGGGCGCTGTTCCTTTCCCATTCGCGGGGGGCGGGGGGGGCGGGTCGTTTAACTAGAGCTGCGGTGCTGGAGCGCAGGGCCCTCGGCTCTGGCCTGCGGGGTCGGTCCGGAGGACCGCCCCAGCGGCTCTGGCTCTCAGCTCGCCTGCGCCGCCCTTCCGGCCGAGCTGAGGAGCAAGGCCTCCTGCCCCCGGGGCCACGGACCCGCACGGAGCAGGGCCAAGGTCAGAGAGTCCCAGCCCCCTAGGTCTGTCGGGGGGTCAGGTGGGCCTCTGCGGGGGCTGCTTTGGAGACAGACCACCCTTCGCGGGCGGGAGGGGGCGTTCTGAGTCCCGTTCACAGCGTCGTGGCCGTGGCGTTCCTACCGAGGGCGTTGCCTTCCGCAGCGTTGAAGGCCGGTGCTACCGAGAGGTAAAAGTTAGCTTGGTGATGGAGCAGGAGCGGCTGCGCTGCAGGAAGCGCTCGGGAGAGGGAGCCGGCATCGTCGGCCGTTGCACGGCAACCGGCTGCGGTGACCCGACAGGGAGGGAGGGAAGGAGCAGGCTGTCCCCCTCAGTGGGCAGGGCTGTCCCCCTCAGTGGGCAGGGGACACGGTGGGTCGGCTGCAGACTCGAGGGAGGGGTTTGCTTAGTAAATAAGGTGGTAGAAACCAGTTACTTGGGCCCAGAAGAACGCACTTGGGTTCCTGTCCGCTGTGATACAAATATGCCCCAAACGGGTCAGAGCTAATTATTAAAAGTCAGTTGTTTATGGATTAGACAGTTAGACACGTGGCTCCTGGCTGTGGAAAGTCTAACAGACTGACCCGACTGATCTCTGGAGGAGCCACGTGCCGGTGCGGACGCCCTTTGACCTGTCTGTGGCGCCGGACCCCTGCCCTCTTGTCCCAGTTCCTCTGGCCCCACCGCCCAGCCTGCTCCGCTGCCTCAGTGCAGAGCTCTCTGGTGTGAGGGGGCCGCCCGAGGCCCCAGGGGTCAGGCCACAACCTGGAAGCAGAGGCCTGGGGGGCCGGGGGTGGTGGGGGGGGCGCTGAGTGTGGCTGCCGCCAGGGAAACGGAGCTGGAGGCCCTGCAAGGACAGTGTCCGGTGGACCCGAGGGCCAAACTGTCGTGTCCGGGAGATGAGTTCTTTAAAAAAAAAAAAAGAAACAGAGTTGGTATTTGTGTTGGTCTTGTGTCCTGCAACCTTGTTTTTTGTTTTTTCATTTTTCAAGATTTTATTCATTTTTAGACAGAAGGAAAAGGAAGGAGAAGGAGAGGGGGAGAAACATCACTGTGTGGTTGCCTCTCACACGCCCCCTACTGGGGGACCTGGCCCGCAACCCAGGCCTGAACCCTGACTGGGAATCAAACCTGTGACCCTTTGTTTCGCAGCTCGCACTCAGTCCACTGAGCCGCACCAGCCAGGGCCTAAACTCACCTGTTAGATGGATAGTTGTGTGTGGGCTCCTTCCCCTTAAGGCTGAAGTTGACGTTTACTTTCAGGTCAGAAAGTGACATTGAGTGCTGAAGAAATGGCCGACTTCTACAAGGAGTTTCTAAGCAAGAATTTCCAGAAGCACATGTATTACAACAGGTATGCGTTTTCTCCTTCTCCTGGAGATGGCAGAACCGCGTCCGCGCTGGGGAGGGTCTTTTTACCCTGAGTCTGAGGACGTGCGTGCCGGAGGCGCAGGTCGCCGTGAACTCAGGTTTGCACCCTCAGAGCAGGTCGGCGCTGAGAGCCACTTGCCGGCCCCTGTTGCCTAGACTCCCCTCCGAGGAGAGCTGGCTCGGGGGAGGGGCAGCCCCAGAGGAGCCCAGATCTCTCGGGTCTGAGAGGGGGGAGGCCCCGGGGCCCCGTGGTCTCCCACGGGCTGATGGGAGGGGCTCCCTTGGGCCGGAGATGCCGCCGAAGAAACCGTCCTCAGTGGATGAAAACTGCACGAGACACAGAAACACGCCTGCGACCAGGGTGACACCAACAGGCGCGGGGGACCTCGGGGCGGTCAGCTGGCTCTTCTGGAGATGGGCAAGTGGAGGAGGGGACCCGGGGAGCACCTGCCCGTCCAGGGGTCCTGTGCCGGGCGAGGGGCACTTCCCCGGAAGAGGTGGCAGCTGGAGCAGGAGCTCAGGGCCTGGGCACCGGTCTGCCCTCATGGCTGACGGGGACCTCGGCACGGACGGGCAGGCCATGGGCCCTGCGCCCGGCTCATCTCCTGGCCGTGTCTCTGAGGTGCGGGCGGAGGGCTGGGCACCGCCGGTGGCGGGGCTGGTACAGAGATGGGGGGCCGGGCCCAGTCAGGCCTCCGGAAGACGGTGCAAGGACATGGGGTGGGGGGGGTGGGGGGTTCACAGAGACTGTGTCCAGGACGATGGCCTGGGGCTGCAGCCCCCAAGGGTGGGGATTCTGCAGGACAGAGGATCCAGTTCCAACAAGGAACTAGAGTTGGGGCGGGAGAGATTTCCCTGGGATGTCTCGGGCAGACGGCCTGTGCGGAGGGTTGTCAGCCCGAGGAGGGGGCGGAGCGGGGGCTGGGTCTAGGGGGCCGGTCGGTCACAGACCCCCTCAGGAGCCACGCCGGTGCTGTGGCCCATCTCTGGAGAAGGCGGGACATGTTCTGCCTGTGGGGTGGCCGGCCCCGGGGCACGGCTGCCCGTGGGGCTGGGCTCCCAGCAGCGGAGCCGCCTGCCACCGGGCGCTCCGGCCCAGCATTGGAAGGAGGCGCCGTGGAGTGGGCTCTCCAGAGACGACTCACACGGAAGCTGAAGAGTCGCTGGAGGGAGAGGCTGCGGCGCTGTAAGGTGCTGGCCCTCAGGGTGACCGAGCGTCTCACGATGGGTCGCTTCTGTCACATGCTGCTCGCGCAGATGGGGTGCCAGAGCAGCCCCGTTCCCCCCAGCCTGGTCCCCCCCAGCCCCACCTCAGTCACCGGGTCTCTCTGAGGGTGCCGCTCGCCCCGGGCTTCTGGGGCCTTTAGCAAAACCCAGCGGGGACGGCGGAGCCGGCAGGGTCTGCATGGCTCCGGGCACCCGGGGCGGGGCCCCCTCAGCCTGGCCATGTGCTGGTGCAGGGGGTGGGGGGTGGCTTCCTGTGGCGGAAGAGGGGGGCGCCCCGCTGCCGGCCGGGCGTCCAGGGGGTCACCGTGCTGTCCTGTTCCTCCGCAGGGACTGGTACAGGCGCAACTTCACCATCACCTTCTTCATGGGCAGGGTGGCGCTGGCGCGGCTCTGGAGCAAGCTGAGCCCGGGGCGGAAGACGGCCAGCAGATAGGGGCCCGCCCGCTGCCCGCACCCCAGGCCCCCCCGGGAGCTGAGGCGGGGCCTGAAAGCCTGTGAACGACCTGAGTCCCGCCCCTTCTCCCTGGGGCCCTGGGCTCCTGCCGCCGCAGGGCCACCGCAGGGGCGCCGCTGGGAGGAGGCGGGGCCTGGTGCACCGGGGCCACAGGGCCCATCCTGCCTGGACTGCCAGCCGGCCCTTGGCCACAGAAGGGACACGATACCAACTTGAAGTGGAGGAATATGGAAACGCCAATAAAACGTCACCTGGAAAGTCTGGCTCCTTGAACAGCAGTGGCTGGGAGGCTGCTGCGGGGCTGCCAGCCCTTGGTGCCCAGTGACGGGGCCCAGGCCCTGGCAGTGCGGCTGCCCCGCCACGCAGGCGCAGCCCCGGGGCAGAGCGCGGGGGCGGCCGCCCTCCAGGGCTCCGCTGCGTGTGCTGCGGGGAGGCACGCCGAGTGGGCCCCCCCCCTCGCCGAGTGGGCGGGCTGTGCAGTGACCGGCTGCTGGCCTGGCCGGGGCTGTGTCCGGGAGCCGTGCGGCCTGGGGCCACGGCCCGCGGGAGGGGACTCCGCCCCGGCAGCCGGGCCGCATCGGCCAGCGTGGGGTCGGTAGGTGCGTGTGGGGTTAACCGGGAGCCACCCGGCAAACAGCTTGTATCCCAAAATGGGGCAATAGAGTGGGAGGACTGTGTTTTTTCTGAAGCGCGGCCACCAAAGATGAGTCCCAGGGAGAAATGGCAGGAGCCGGAGGGAGCACGTCCCCCCCCACCCCCCCAGGGGGTTCCGTGAGGGCAGTGCCGGGATGGAGGCCGCTGGGGATGTTCCTGTGCCCCGGGACACCCCCGGCTGCTCCAGGTCACCGACTGCTGTCGAGGTCACCCGAAGGTCGTCCTCTCCCTGGGAAAGTGACACCGGGGTGAACAGCGGCTCCCGGTGGTGTCGACGCTCGTTCGTCTGCCCGTCGGTTCCCGAGAGGTTTTGACGGTGGCTTCCCCCCGTCACTTGGGAGGAAGTGTGTTTCCGGGAAAGTGAGCTCCGGGGTGGGTGGGGGAGGTGTAGGTGTGCGACGTGGTGCACGCCACCACCCGCCGGGCAGCGTGCGGCGTGTCTGGGACCCCTGGGACGGCGGCACACCCACGCGGTGTGTGAACGGGGCCTCTGCCAATGCGGGGGGGTGCAGGCAGCGACGCACCTGGAGGTGCAGGGACCCCGTGGCCCAGGCTGTCGGCCGGCACCCAGAGCGCTCGCTCCCTGGACCCTCGGGCCGGCGGGGTCAGCGTGGGACGCACGACCAGGGTGAGAGGCTCTGCGGGCCGTAGCCCCTCCCGGCGGCTTTCCGGCTCCTCTGCTCAGCGCCCAGGGCTCCTGGAGGAGCCTCTGCAGGCCGCCGGGGGCAGAGACTCGTTCAGAGCAGTTCTGGTCGAGGGGGGAGGGGGGGTGGGCAGGCGGCCCTGGGAAGCGAGAGCTCCTCAGAGACCGGGCACTGGGCCCTCGCCGTGGGAAAGCCGCCTCCTTCCTCCCGGCGTGGGCCCGGGGCAGGGCCCTGTCCAGGGGCAGGGCAGCATGGCCGAGGGTCCCATGCCGTGCCCGCCAGAGCCTCAGATCTGCGGCCCCAGACTCGCTGCCGTCAAAGGCCCAGGGGCACTTTGTTTGAAGAGTGACTTGAAAAGCAAAGACACAGCCCTGGCTGGTGGGGCTCAGTGGATGGAGCACCGGCCTGCAAACCAGAGGGTCCCGGGTTCGATTCCCAGCCAGGGCACAGGCCTGGGTTGTGGTCCGGGTCCCCACTAGGGGGCGCATGAGAGGCAGCCACACACTGATGTTTCTCTCCCTCTTTCTTCCTTCTTTCTTTTCTTTCTCCTCTTTCTAAAAATAAAGAAAATCTTTTTTAAAAACCAAACGTGTGTTTTGTGTTCGGAGGCAGGGCCCCACGGTGGGTATCCCGGCCGGAGGGGAGCCAGGAGTTGGGTGGCCGGGTGCCCTGGGTGACAGGGATGGGCCCCGAGTCACAGATGCACCCACACAGCCCAGAGGCCCGGGCGGCTCTCTGGCCATCTCCACCCTGTTGCTTAGGTCTGGGGGCTGCAGGGGGTTTGGGCAGCTCCGGATGGGGCGGGACGGGACGCGGTGCAGCTGGAACCCTGGTGGCCTGCGTGCTGCCCTCTGGTGAGGACGGCGGATCCCCAAACAAACGCCAGAGGATGGTAGCCAGGGTCACCTTGACCCTCGAATCTATGTGTCTGGCCAACCAGGGACCGGGTGTTCTACGGTGACCCCCGTCTTGGCCACGCCCACACGAAGCCTGTCCGTGGGCGTCCGAGTGGTCGCGGGCTAGAGGCGGTCTCCTGCCGTCCCGGGAAGCCGCCGTGGCGCGGTCGAGTGCGGCTGTGTTCCGAACGAGAAACTAAGGTGGACCCAGTCTCTCCTCTCCTCCGTGTGCAGGCTGCGGTTTGCGGCCATTGGTTTTTAGCTGCTCCTGTCCACTCGGAAGAGGAGGGTCTGGGTGTGGCCACCCGCAGGGCGGCGGGGACCCGGGGACCTGGGGCTGGCTCAGCACGGGGGCAGGTCGCCCCGAGTTTTGCTGCACCACGAACACCGCGTGGCACTGGGCCGGCCCTCTGCCCACGTCTCAGCGTGCGGGGTCGCGGGGACACACTCCTGGCCGAGCCCTGGCAGGGGCGCGTGGCGTGCCAGGCACAGGCTCCGCACGGACGCTGGACTGACCGCAGTGACTGACGGTCTCACCCCGGGCTGGGTCCTGGGCGTCGAGGCCTCCTCCGGGAAAGGCGGTGGGAGCCAGCCCGTCGGCAGTCGGAGCAGGGCCCCCGTGCGGCCCCTGCTCCCCCCACCGGCCGGCCGTGTGGGGGGAGTGAAAACCTGTGAGGGCCCGTCTGCACCGCGGGCCCCGGGCGCCTGCCCCCTGGGCACGGGCCGCCACGACGTGGACCCCTTACCGTGGCCCGTGTTCTCACCTCCGACAGCAGGAGCCCCTTGTTCTGGGCCTGTGGCAGCATCGTCCGGCACACGCCAGTTCACAGAAGCGGTTCCTTGCCGGCATCACAAAGGAAGGAGAGAGCCTCGTGAGGTGGACAGCCGGCCCTCGAAGCCCGGGCTGTTTTGAGGGGAGACCCTGATGACCGTGTGGGCCCCTCCCGGGCGCTGTCCCCCACAGCTGCCCGCTGGCCTCCCATGCCGCAGCCCTGGGCCGGTACCTGCAGCCAGCAACTCACTGTGGGCAGGGCCCGGGCCCTAGAGGGGCTGGCCAGGCTCTCCAGGGGCCGGCACCATCTCAGGGACTCCGCTGTCTGCTGGCTGTTGAGTGGCCCAGGGCCCCGGGCACGTCCCTCCCAGCCCACAGAAAGGGTGGTGCTTGCAGGAGCCCTGAGTGGCCGTGCCCCCCACCTCCCCGGGGAGCACACCTGTGCCTGAGTGTGGGTGTCGCAGGGGGGCCCCGGGTCACCCGCAGGGACCCATCCATTGCAAAGGGAGCAGGGGGCGTGGGTGCTGGGGGACAGCTCGCCCGCCGCCACACCTGGCTGGGAGGCACCCCCGCGAGGGGGCCTGACCCCTGGTGCAGGGCGACCTGCTTCCTCGCGGGGGCAAGCCCCACCTCAGAGACACTGCGAGGCCCAGAGGCCGCAGGGACGGGAGATGGGCTGTGAGAGAGAGAGAGAGAGGGAGGGAGGGAGAGGGCAGACGTGCATTAAGCCCGGCATTTCGGAACGCGCAGCTCGGTGGTGGCGTGAGGCACGTCAGCGCTGCCCTGCAGCCGTCCCCACCGTCCTCTCCGGGCTGTCCCCGTCTTCCCAGGCGGAGCTTCGGTCCCTGTCACACACAGATACTTGCTGCCCTCCCCCCACCCCCACCCCCGTCTGTCCACCTCTGTGTCTGAACCTGTCTGCTCCCCGGGCCTCAGGTAAGTGGGACCCCGGGGCGCCTGTGCCTTCGTGGCCGGCTCGCCTCCCGCAGCGGGACACGCCCGGTCCCTCCGCGCTGTGGCCCACCAGGCCCCGAGTCCCAGCCTCAGCGCTCGCCCCAGAGCCCCCTGAGCCTCGAAGGCCCCTGCCGATGGATGGATGACGGACGAGGCTGCGGCCCGCAGCCCGAGGAGGGGGCTGCTTGCTGCTTGGCCCTCGCTCCTGCGCTCACTGAGCAGGTGCTCGCGCTCCTGGGCGCCTGCTGCCGCCCGGCCCTGCTCTGGGCAGCGAACCGACAGACAGACGCCGGCCCTCCAGGGTCGTCCCCCCCCCCGCCCCAGGGCCTGTGCCCCCCTGATGGGGGTGGCCGTGCTGGCCAGGGCCCCAGCTCACAGAGGCCGCTGGCCTCACTGGGCTCCCGGGAGAGGGATCGATCGATGTTCCCGAAGCTTCGGGCCATGTCCAGCCGCGTCAGTGACTCCTCCCCGGGGACTTGCATTAGAGACTGTTCTCCTCGCCCCGAGTCGGCCCCGGGTGGAAAAGTACCGGCGGGGTTTCCGGGGAGGGAGGGGCGAGGTAGACGGGTGTCCAGAACGCTCCCCTGGGCCCCCTCCTGCCCCTGCTCCCCAGCGCCCGCCCGGAGACCAGCTGGCCGTCGGAACACCGACTGTGTGCTGACCACCTTCTTCCCCCCGTCCCTGTGGCTGCTGGACGGTCTCGGGGCCGTGGTGGCTCACGGTAGTCACCTCGGGTGGCACTGCTGCTGTGGGCACCGGCCCCAGGGGTCTGCAGAGTCGGGGCGGAGGCGGGCGTGGGCGAGTGCGGCCCCGCACAGAGAGCCCGGAACAGGGCCGGCCAGGCTCAGGGGGGCAGCGGCAGGTGGGGCCTCGACGGGCCCATGTCTGGGGGACCCTGCGGCATCCGCCTGGCCAAGCCCGGGTGGTCTCATGCCGCCTCCCTCCCAGTTCACAGGCCTCAGGGGCGGAGCCGAGGTGCGTCTCTGTGTGTGTGTGCGCGTCTGTGTGTGCGCGTCTGTGTGTGTGCGTCTGTGTGTGTGCGGCTTCAGTGCTTCCTTTGCCCCGGACGCAGGGCACCTGCCGTCTGCTCCCTGCGGCAGGTGGACCGGCTGGTTCTCGGGAGGGACCGGCCGCACCGGCTCACGAAAGGCGTGTCCACACCCTAACCCCTCGAACCGGGGGTGGTGACCGGGGGTGGTGACCTCGTTCGGGAACCGGGACTTGGCGGCGGCGATCACGTTCGGGATGCCGGGGGAGGTCGCCTGGGGTGAGGGTGGGCACAGACGCACTCAGAGGGGAGGAGGGGCTCGTCGGGGCGGGGCCCTCCCGCGTCTTCAGGCCCAGGAAGTCACGGAGCCGCTGGAGGCCCGGGGGGGGCGGGGGCACGGGCTCTCCGAGCCCCTGGGGGGCCAGCCCGTGCGCAGCTTGGCTCCCCGGCTGCTGGGCCCCGGGACAGTGGGAGCGTGGGAGCGAGTGTCTGCAGGCGAGCCCCCGGTGTGTCCCCGGGCCACAGGGGCGCTCTGCGGGGAGAGAAGGGGCAGGCGGCCATCCTGGGAGAGGGCGAGATTTACGTCTGACGGGTCAGCGGCCTCCAGTGCGGGTCGATGTGGGCGGCCTTCCAGAAACCCCGCTGAAAGCCTGTTCTCGGATCTGCCCTCCGGAGCCGAGAACCGGGGAAGCTTCAGGTGGACCTACTGCGGCGAGGCGGGCGCTGGGGTGCAGCCCGGTGGCTGCGTCTGAGCGAGGCCCGGCCCTCAGTTCCACTCTCACAGCCTCGCTTCCCCCCCCCCCCCATCTGTGAAATGGGCAGGGCCTGGGAACCAGGTGGGAGGTGCTTTGTGCCAACGCGAGGGACGAGGGTGGCCTGTGGTCGCCGGGTGTCTGCAGACGGGGTGGCAGGTGGTGGAGCTGGGTGAGGGCCAAGGGTGCACTCGGCACAGGCAGACCGGCCCAGCCTGGTCGAGGTGCGCTGACCTGCGGAGTCCGGAAGGCTGGCTTTTTCCGCTTCCAGCCCTTGGCGGTGACGTGGCCTCGTGTCCCTCTCCTCAGTCAGGCCTGCCTCCTCCTCCATCGTGTCCTGCGGAGCTGAGCCGGGCCTGGCGCAGTGGGGCGCTCGGTCAGGGGACCGGACACTGGCACGGCCCAAGCCCTTCCTGCGGGCAGGTGGCCGCTCTGCCGGTTCCCCCCTGCACAGTGGCCCGGCGGCTGTCCCAGCGGCTGGGCGTCTGCTGCTCCTGGGGGACCCTCCAAGGCCGCCTCGGCCTGCCTCCCACCCACAGGTGCCCTTTCTTGGGGGCGGTTCCGGAGCTGTGTGGTCCAGGCGGGGCCACACCCAGAGGCAGCTCTGGCGGGGGGGGGGGGAGAAGCAGCCCAAACCTGGCTGTGGGTCCAGCCAGTCACACAGGGACCAAGACAGCGGCCAAGAGAGAAAAGCTGGCGTGACCACGGTCCCCAATGGCACTGCCTCCGTGGCAGGTGTGTCTGCAGGTCCCGGAGAGAAGTGGGCGGGGACGCAGGGCCGGGGGCGTTGACAAGCCTCCTCGGGGAGCCAGACCAGCACTGGCGTGGAGGCGGCTCCCCGGCCCCACACCCCCGGTGCTGCACAAGGGAGCAGGGTGGAGAGCTGGCCGGAGCAGACGGAGACCAGGATCCCGTCCGGACCAGCAACACCCAGCCCCTGGGCGGATGTGGACTGCCCCCCCGTGACTGGCTCCTTCCTTCCTTCCTTCCTTCCTTCCTTCCTTCCTTCCTTCCTTCCCTCCCTCCTTCCTTCCTTCCTTCCTTCCTTCCTTCCCTCCTTCCTTCCTTCCTGTTAGCCCCCCTTGATTGAGAGCCACCCTATGCAGGAACCTGAGCAAGGTCCATGGGCAGGAGGGAGGGGCGGGAGCTACTGCGGGAGCTCAGGTGGGGTCTGGGCCCCGGGGACCCAGGACAGGTGTGAGAAGAGTCTGGTCTTACGGGGAGAGAGAGTAGGGGTGCTGGGTGCAGCGCAGGGCCCTGAGCTGCACGCGCGGGCACCTGGCTCCAGGTGGGTGTGGCCCAGGGCCGGGGAGGCCTGTGCCGATCCTGGCGGACCCGGCACCCGTGTGGCTAGTTTTGTACAGAAACTGGGAAACAGCCCGTCTGTTGGTCTGAAGTGCCCGTGTCTGGGTCCTCGGACACATCTGCACCCTTGGGTGGGGGGGTGACGGGGGGCGCCCCGGACGCCTCGGCTTCGGGGTGCTGCGTTCTGCATGGCTGTCAGTCACAGAGGCTGGAGTGTTTTTTAATTTTTATTTTTTCCATGTTTTCACTGGCTTTTATTTATTTATTTATTTTAATATATTTTTAAAAGATTTTTATTTATTTATTTTTAGAGAGGGAAGGGAGGGAGAAAGAGAGAGAGAGAAACATCAATGTGTGGTTGCTGGGGGCCGTGGCCTGCAACCTAGGCATGTGCCCTGACTGCGATGCTTTGGTTCGCAGCCCGCACTCAATCCACTGAGCTACACCAGCCAGGGCGGCTTTTATTTTTTTTTATTATGTTTTGTTGATTATGCTGTAACAGTTGTCCTGATTCTCCCCCTTTGCCCCCCTCCACCCAGCACCCCCGCTCCCTCAGGCAGTGCCACCACCATTGTTCATGTCCATGGGTCAAGTCCTTTGGCCACTCCATTCCTATACTGCACTTCACCCCCCACGGCTGTCCTGTGAGCACCTGTCAGTACTTCTTAACCCCCTCACCTGTTCACCCGCTCCCCCACACCCTCCTCCCATCTGACAACCATCAAAACGCTCTCTGTACCCATCATTCTGTCTCTGTTCTTCTTGTTTGCTTCGTTTGTTTTTCAGATTCAATTGTTGATAACTATTTTTGCCATTTTCTTGTCCGTGGTTTTGATCTTTTTCTTAAATGTAGCAAAGGCAACTATAAATTGTATAGGGCGGGGCAACCCTCTTCACCTGTTGGAGGCTCTGTTGGTGGGCGGGGCCGGCCACATAGGGAACGCCCACTTCCTGTATGCAATTGACGCCCCTGCAGCTGCTGCCCTGGAGTTTGCGTGCGCTCTGAGTTCCTACGGGTGCTTTAAGTGGCGAAAACCCGGCAGGTTCCTCCACCCCCACCACCCCCGCTGGTTTTTACAGCCAGAGGTTGTGGGGGGTTACTTTCCCAGCCTGGAACCCTGGGGTGCGGGGCCCGGTCTGGGACTCGGACTCCTCACTGCTGAGATGGTCCTTCCGAGTGGGTGAGGGACCAGCCCACTCTGCGTCTCCGGACTGAGTCGGTGGAAGAAACTGCTGGAGCCCCAAGCAGTTCCCCTTAAAGAAATCACACATGGACTCACCTACTCAGACTCACTCCCTCCGAGCTCCAGCACCAGGGAGCAACTTGAAAGGCCCCAGTGGTAGACAGAGAGGCACTGAAGTGTCTGACATCCAGGCAAGCAGAGGCCACTGTAATAAACCCTCCCCTCACAGAGCCTGCAAGCGGGTACCATATCCGAGACTCCCATCAACCTGGCTAACGCTGCTTGACCCACCTTGGAGGTTCTCAGACTCTACCCTACCCAGTTTACAGGCACATCCAAGCTGCTTTTCCACGTGAGTGGCTGGTCTTGGCTCTTGCTTCACAACAGCCTACATTCTCTCAAACAAGCAGCAGCTGGCCTCAGTGAGCCCCAGGCCCGGCACTAGCAGCAGCCAGCCTAGATTTACAGCTTGGCTCACTTGGGAATCTCCAAGCTCAGCACAAGTAGCAGCCATCTCAGATTGCTTTATAGCTCAGGCAGAGTGGCTCCAGGCAAAACACAAGTGGGGACTGACCTTGGCCTGCACCACCCAGGAAGCCCCAGGTCCAGTGCACCCAGTGGAGAGCAACAAACCACTTGGGAGCACCACCACCCTGCCCCTGCACAGCTGATCCTCCATGGAGTGCAGAGGTTGGTGGTCAGTGGTCACGGCCAGTCCTTGCAGCTGAGTGGCCTGGGTAGGTTTCTCCCATTGATGTGCCAACAGCAATCAAGGCTCAACTACAAGAGGAAGGGGTATGCAGCCCACATGGAGGGTGCACCTCCAGTAGCCAGCTTGGGTGACAGGGGAGGCTGTGCCACTGGACCCTACAGGACACCGACCACATTAGGCCACATCACCAAGACACGGAGTCAAAGCCACTCTACCTAACACACAGAAACAAACCCAGGGTGGGTGGGGGCACTCCTAAAAGAGGAGACAAAGGTACATGGCCCAAATGAAAGGACAGATCAAAACTCCAGAACAAGAGTTAAATGAAATAAAGATAAGCAGTCTGTCAGATGCAGAGTTCAAAACACTGGTCATAAGGACGCTCAAGGAACTTAGTGAGGACCTTAGCAGCATAAAAGAGATCCAGGCAGAAGCCAAGCATTCAGCCCTGGCTAGTGTGGCTCAGTGGATTGAATGCTGGCCTGTGAATCAAAGAGTTGTGGGTCTGATTCCCAATCAGGGCACAGGCCTGGGTTGTGGGCCAGGTCCCCAGTAGGGGGCGCATGAGAGGCAGCCTCACACTGATGTTTCTCTCCCTCTTTCTCCCTCCTTTCCCCTTTCTCTAAAATAAATGAATAAAATCGTTAAAGAGAAGAATTCTTTAGAAACCAAGGAATCACTAACTGAAATAAAGAACAATTTACAGGAAAACAACAGTGCAGTGGATAAAGCCAAGAATCCAATCAACAATTTGGAATATAAGGAAGCAAATAATAACCAATCAGAACAAGAAGAAAAAATAATCCAAAAAAATGAGCATAGTATAAGCAGTCTGTGGGACAACTTTCAGAGGTCTAGCATTCCCATCAAAGGGATACCAGAAGGAGAAGAGAAAGAGCAAGAAATTGAAAATCTATTTGAGAAAATAGTGCAAGAAAATTTCCATAATTTGGTGAAGGAAATAGACACACAAGTCCAGGAAGCACAGGGAATCCCAATTATGATGGATGCAAAGAGGCCCACTCCAAGACACGTCATGATTAAAATTCCAAAGGTTAAAGATAAAGACAGAATCAAGCCCTGGCTGGCGTAGCTCAGTGGATTGAGCTCAGGCTGTGAACCAAAGCATCGCAGGTTCGATTCCCAGTCAGGCTACATGCCTGGGTTGCAGGCCATGACCCCCAGCAACTGCACATTGATGTTTCTCTCTCTTTCTCTCTCTCTCTCTCTTTCTCCCTCCCTTTCCTCTCTAAAAATAAATAAATAAAATCTAAAAAAATAAAGTTACTTTATACCTTAAAAAATAAAAATAAAAAATAAAATAAGGATAAAGATAGAATCTTAAAGAGCAGCATGAAAAGAGAAGTTAGTTACCTACAGGGAGTTCCCATCAGACTGTCAGCTGATGTTTCAAAAGAGACCTTGCAGACAAGAAAGGGCTGGAAAGAAGTATTCCAAGTCATGAAAAGCAGGGACCTACAGCCAAGACTGCTCTAGCCAGCAAAGCTGTCATTTAGAATGGAAGGGCAGATAAAGTGCTTCCCAGACAAGAAAAAAACGAAAGGAGTTCATCACCACCAAGCCATTATTGTATGAAATATTCAAGGGACTTATTTAAGAAAAAGATCAAAACCATGAACAGTAAAATGTCAACAAATTCACAACTGCCAACAACTGAATCTGAAAACAAAAACACACAAACCAAGCAAACAGCTAGAACAGGAACAGAATCACAGAAATGGAGATCACATGGAGGGTTATCGGCGGGGGGAGGAGGAAGGAGGGGGACAAGGTGCAGGGATCAAGTTCAAATCGGTAGGTACAGAACAGACAGGGGGGTGCAACATGCAGTGTGGGAGATGGACCCATGGACAGGAGCCGAGGGCCGGGCGACCTGGGGGAGTGGGGGGCACCAGGCGGAGGGGGGAAGGGGGAGAAGCTGGGGCAACCGTAACAGCATGATCAATACAACAGACCTAAGAAGAAAAGGTGTGTGCGTTTCATGTTGTGTGAGTTTTTTTCTAAAGACGAACTAACACTCGACTCTGTCAGTGACATGCATGCTGAGTGTTTGGGGGTGATGTGTACTGATGTTCGCAACTCACTCTGAAAGGCACCCGACAGAAGAGGAGAAAGATGGATCCACGAGTAAAGGGATCGAGCAGGCGTGGGGGCCTGGGTGTCCGCTGTACACTTTCCTGTGTGTTTGAAAACTTCAATGATAAAGTGTCAAGGGGCAAGTCCCAGTGCAGACTGTCAGCCTCCTGTGACGGGTCCCTGGTCGCAGGCCCCCAGGCCCTTCCTGTGTCTCTGTCACAGTGTCACAGACCACACCGACACCCTTCCAGCAGGGACCCCCTCCCAGCCCGGCCCGCCTGTTCAGATGACAGACCGCCGGACACGGGTCGGTCTCCGTGCACAGATTAGGGGAAGCCTGGCACTTTCTCTTCAATATCACACGATTCCTCGAAGGGACCTGACCCTCTTTCTTCCACGGCAGAGACCCCTGTGCCCTCGCTGCCTGCACTTGAGCTTCGGGCCTCACGGCTGCCTCTGTGAGCTGGGCCAGGTCGTCCCACGTGGCCCCCCTACCGCCTGGCAGCCCCAGGGGACGCCGGCAGCAAGGAGCCGTCCTTACATGGCAGCTCGGGTCCCCAAAGCACAGACAAGGCTCCCAGGCCTTCCTGAGGCTCAGGCCTGGGACTGGCCCCCCCTGCACCTGTGCTCAGGAATCAGAGGGGCCGGTGCCGCAAGCAAGGGGCTGCTCAGGAATGCGGGGGACCCCTCACCCAGCAGGACCAGGCCTCTGTTTCCAGGGAGCCAGGGGGCTTCCCCTGGGGGCTTCCACTCCCTTACCCTCCCCGCCCTGTGGGAGCCGAAGCTCTGCCTCTCCCCCTCTGTCTGGGGGCGCGGCTGGTGGAGCTCTCTCAAGGGGAGACACCCTGGGCCCAGATAACCACAGTTTCCAGAGCTGAGACCGGGGAGCAGACAGGGCGGGGCCTGCAGTAGCCCTGACCTGGTCCCGATTTCACTGGGGCGTCAGGCGCAGCAGGCCCAGCAGCTACTCTGCAAGCTTCACGCAGGCCCAGTGGTGCCCAGCTTGGGGGCAGGGGCGGTGCCCAGGCTGCGGGTGGAAGTGGGTCTGGGAGGGGTGAGCATGTCGGCTACCACCTGGCTTTCCCCCTCTCTCCCTCCTCTGTCTTCCTTCCCCCTCCCCGCTCAGGCACTCCTGGACTGGGGGGCAGGGCGCCCACTGCACACAGACCCTCAGCTGCAAGGGAAATCCCAGCATTCGGTCTCCCTCCTGCAGAGCCGCCCCGGACACACCCAGGGACACCGGCAGTAAGAGGACTGACTCCATTCTGCACTGGAGACCGATGCTGCTGTGGCTTGTTCGTGTCCAGCCCTGTGCTGCTGTTTCCTGCCGCTCCTCCCCCGCACCTCCATCCCCGGGTCCTGCAGACCTGCCGTGTGAATGTCCCTCTTTCACAGAGTCCCCCGATCCCAATCCCTAGGGGACCGAGAGCTTTTCCCCGGGCACCTGACCCCAGGCCCCGGGCCCCGCTGCACAGGCTGCGGGTCGGCGAGGGCGCGGCACCTCGCTCCCCTGTTGCCTGGCCCGGCACCGCTCAGCGGGGACGCTTGGTAAACACGGGGAAGGACACGAGAGCGGGAGGCTGCGCTGGGCTCCTCTCCAGCGCCCGGCGGCCAGCTGCAGGAGGCCGCGAGCAGACGCTTTCGCTCTGCCTGGAGCAGGGACCTCGCCGCTGCTTTGTCCTCTGTTTCAGCTTCATCTGAGCCTTGGGCCGCTCGGAGCCTGCCCAGCCCAGCCTCCAGACCGGCAGGCTGCCCGCTGCCCTGGACCCAGGGAGTGACAGGGTGGCGGAGGGAAGGGGACAGAGTAGGTGGAGCATCTGTCCCCGTTTGGGGAAAGCAGGAGGACGGAGACACAGGCAGGCAGGGAGAAGGAGGGGCCGCTCCCGCCCGGACCTTCTCCGGAGCGGAGCAGAGGGGCATTCCCCAGGGAGCGGGAAGGAAGCCCACTGCCCCGCCCCTGGGTCCGTTGGAGCAACCCCTAGGCCGGCTGCAGGGGTTGGGTGCAGAGCAGGCCCCGGGCAACGGCTCCGAGCTGCCCCATCGGGCGCTGCGGGGACAGGCCCCCAGCTGACCCAGCAGGCTGTCGGCCACAGGGGAGCCTGGAGCCCACGGGATGGGATGTGCCGGCCATTGTTTGCTGCCTGGGTCCCCAGTCCTGCAGGCTCCCGTGGGACCGATAACGGGTTTGCCGCCCGGAGCGGCCCAGCCAAGGTTTCCGCACAGGGAGGCATTATCGCCCCCCCCGCCCCCCCCCCACGCAGTGTCTGCTTGGGGGCAGGGCGACCACCTCCAGGAAGCAGCAAGCAGACCCCGCCCCCAGCGCGATCCCGGCGGCAGCACCTGTCCCGGGAAGGCGGGCCTCTCTCAGGGAAGGCGGGCCTCTCTCAGAGCCGCGGTGCGGATCAGGGGGGCTGGAAGGGACCGAGGGCGGGCAGGGCAGCTCAGCCAGCATGGGCGCCTGCTGGGCTCAGGGCGCGCCCCGGGCGAGGATGGCTCAGGCCCGTTGCCCGAGTGACGGGTACACTGCAGCCTTTCCAGGTTCTGGAGGGTCGTGGATGCGGTGGGTGAACTGCCTTTTCTCTTTCCCCAGGACTCCAGACCCATTCCTGCCTTAGGGGTTAAAAAATAGTATTTATTTTTAGAGAGCGGGGAAGGGAGGGAGAAAGAGGGAGAGAAGCATCCATGTGTGAGAGAAACAGTGATTGGCTGCCTCTCCTACGTGTCCTGACCTGGGACCAAACCCGCACCCCGGGCATGTGCCCTGATGGGGAATCAGACTTGTGGCCCTTCGCTCTGGGGGGCAACGCCCAACCCACTGAGCCGCACGAGCCAGGGCCTGGGGACTCTTGCCCGGAGCGCTCGCCGCTGGCTTTGCTCAGGGGGCTGCTTCCCATCTTTTAGGGCTCTGCTGACGTGCCCGCCTCATAGTTCGCCCCTGCCCACCTGGCTCCGCCTGTCGTATCATCTCACCCGCATTCTCCACATGGCACCGGGAGCGCAGGGGTCTTACTATCCCGCTGACCAGCGTACCTTCACTGTTACCATGAGGACCACTGCCACTCGGTACACATTGGTTGAGAGAACAAAAGGAGATACGAAGGCCCAAGCAGAGTGACAGCCGTGTGGATGGAGAGCAGATGGGCTAAAGCAACGCTAAGAAGCTCAGATGTTGGGCCATCCATCGGAAGAGGGCATAAGCATCTCAGGTTTCTGGGGGGGGGGGGACAGCTCCCGAGCCCAGAGTGACAGGCGAGAAAGGCTCGGGCAGCCTGCCCCTCCCTTCTGCCAAGCACCTTGGTTGCAGCCGCCAGCCCGCCCCGGCCCGGAGGTGCTCCTGAGGACCGGGTGAGGCCAGACTGCAGGCTGGCTGAGTCACTGGGGGGTTGTTCGACTGAGTCACTGCCCCTCCCGCGGCCCCGTAACAACTGCTGTGTCACCGCAGAGATCCCCTTTTCAGCAGACCTTTGCATTTTTTAAATGAAAGCCAAGTCACTGGACCTCCCTGTGGAAACCGCGCAGCAGCGCCCGTTTCCAGGTGTCCGCGCAAGGGCAGGGTGACACGGCCGCAGGTGTGGGTGACATTTGCAGAGGGCGGCCCGTTGAAAAGCAAGTGGGGCTGGGGGACCAGCGAACGAGCCCGTGCGGTCAGCAGTGCCCCGGGGCCCTGTTCTTGGGACACGTGCAGGCAGCTGCGGGGGGGGTGGTACCAACGTGGTGGCAGACAAAGAAAGCCGCGCCCTGCGGGCTGAATCCACGCGCGGGTTCCTGGCTGGCTGCTGAGTCAGCCCGCGGAGCCGGCGGCGCCGCAGGATGAGGCCCAGGGCTCCCCAGCCCGGAAGCGCCGCCCTTCCCCGGGCTGGGGGTCGCGGCCCTGCGGCCAGGGGTGTGTAGGGGCGACAGCTGCCGCGGTGGGCAGCACGGGGTGGCACCGCGGCTCGCCCGGGCCCGCCAGCCTGCAGAGACGGGAGAGGGGCCCCGGGATAGCCTAGCCCCTCAGGACCCTTCCTCTGCGTGCGGTGGAAGCCCCCCGGCGGTTCTGGGGGGACTCAAGGGGACACACGACTGCGGCAATCCGGGACCCGCGCGCGGCGGACCTCACCCCGGCCTGAAAGCCAGGTGGCCACGCCCCCTCCGCCCACCCCGGCGGCGGGGCCGGTGACGTCACGCGGCGCGCGGCATTGTGGGGCGGGGCCGAGCCGGGGGGAGGGGCGCCGGGACGCCATTTTCCGCGGCGGGGCTGGAGCCGGCGGGTCTTGGGGCGGCGGCCGTGAGGGAGCCGCGGGGACAGCGCGCGCGGGCGGCCGAGGATGCTGCGGGGCGGTCGCGCCGGCGCTCCTCGCTCGTGATAGCGGCGCTGCGCCCGAGGCGGCCGAGGCGGCGGGTCCCGTGCTGTCCCGCGACGCGCACGCGCCCGCGGCCTCCGGAGCTGACAGCGCCAGCGCGCGGCCCGCGGGAGCAGCACGGTGAGTGCGCCGGCCCCAGCCGCACCCGCGTCCGTTCCCCGCCCTTCCCGTCCGCGGCCGCCGCCGCACCCACGTCCCCTCCAGGTTCGTGTTGCCTCGTCCCCGCATCCCCGCCCGGGTCCCGCATCCCCGCCCTCACGTTCTCCTCCCGGCCCGGCTTCCCCAGCGCAGTCCCGCTGCGGGCGGGGGCGGCCGTTCCGGGAACAGCTGCGGCCCTGGGAGCCGCGCCGGGGGAGGCGGCCGCCCCCGGGAACGCGGCGCGCGGGGCGGGCGGCGCCGGGAGGCGCTCCCGGACGCTTCGCTTTGTCCGATTCCTCCGTTTCCTTCCGGCCGCCGCCCTCCTCCCCGCGGCGCCGCCCTGGGCTCGCCCCTGTCACGCTCGCGGGCGACGCGCGGCCGGGCGGCGGGCAGCGCGCAGGGTCCCGCCCGAGGAGGGGCCGCCGGAGCGCGCCGCACCCCTGTAGTGGCCGCACTGGAGTCGGGGCGCCCGCCGCAGCCGCCCCGGCGTGCGGGGCGGTCGGACGGGGTGCGCCCCCTCCTTTGAGATGGTGGAAATAAAGCGTTACAAAGGGGAAATCAGTGCCCGGTGGGTCGGGTGGGTTTTCGTAACTTGCGGTTTGGAAATCCGGAGGTTTTTGTGTCAGAAATCGTGCACTGTCGCTTACTGCTGTCTTACCGGTTACACAGCACGTTCCTACCTGACGCTTTGAGCGTTTGTCGAGGGGAACTTGCAGACCGACGTTTGTTTGTTTTTTTAAAGTGCGAGGACCACGGGGGACCTGAGACGCGCCCTTCGAAGTGCTGGGTCAAGGCCCGTGGGTTCTGATCGTTTCCGTTGTTCCGTGGGGAGGCTCTTTGGCCCCCGTGTTTTTTCCCCGAGGCTGACGTCGTGTGCAGCCAGACTAAGCCATTGATCAGAACCTTTAGCTCAAACCACAGGGTAACGACCTCCTCCGGTCTCATAATCTTATTAGAGGTCCGGGGTGACCTCTTCCGGGGACTGGCGCCCGCCGGGAGCGGGAGCGGGAGCGGGAGAGGCTGTTCATTGTTCCGTGCGCGGAGCGTCTGGGAGACGCCGGCGGCAGTAAGCGGCAGACATTCTGGGCCGGAGGGTCGGCGTCCCAAGGGCCGGTTTCTCCTCGCCCTCCAAGGCGCCACGTCCTGGAGCAGCGGGGCCGGCGCTGCCGCGGGCCGGAGGGCGCAGGGCGCAGACCTCGCGGGGCGGCTCCCTCACCCGCGGGGCCGCGGCCTCTGAGGACCCTGGGCATGGCGTGGGGAGCGCGGGGAGGTGCGCGGGGGACGCCGGGCAGGGTTGGTCCGCAGCGGGGCGGAGGGAGCAGACGCCGCTCGCCCGGAGGCGCAGGGCGGGCCTTAAACCAGCCACCCGTGCTGAAGCGCGTTCGCGGTGCTGGACGTAGGAAAGCGAACGTGAGCTTTCCATGTAGGCCTGCAGACTGTCTTTCAAGAGTCGTGTGAAAAGACCCCCGAGAGATAGAAACGTCAGAAGTTGAATGAAACGTAGGATTCGTAGAACCCGAGAACAAGTGGAATGTGATAAGAAACCAGAACTTTGTGTAGCAAAGGCATCAGCAATACCTAAACAGAAGTTCAGGGAGGTTTTTTTCCCCCACTTCACTTTTATTGACACTATTACAGATGCCCCCCCCCCCAAAGTACAGGGAAGTTTTAAGTGTCGAATTTGGGGCATAAAATAGACGCGACTCCCATACCAAGATTGTGGAAATGGGTCTTAATACATGTCTACGGAGAGCCAGCTGGATGGCAGGTGATGTGCTGGTGGCCGTTGGTGATGCAGAGATAAAAGCCCCTGGCTGTCCTGCAGCAGCCCCGGTCCGGTCAGGAGGGGGACGGGAAGCAGGGAGCCCCGGTGGGTTGGGGTGATGCCTGCCTGGGGCCCTGAGGAGGTGACTCCCAACGGGGGAGGGGGGTGCTGGAGGACCGAAGGCCTCAGGGGCTGCAGCGAGGGGAGTGTCGGGTGGGCAGGGTGTCAGACGAGATCAGGACTGGCTTGAGCAAGGTGCCCGGGGGGGGGTTGCTGTTGTCCCCTGTGCAGGAAGGAGGCTTGGAGGATGCAGGGAGTGAGGTGACATTTTAGAAGGAGTTTCAGGTCGTGCGGCAGGTGCTTTGAGCTAAGACTGGTTAGGAAGCCACTAATCCCCGGTGCGGACGGAGAGCCTCTGAGTTAGGGCAGTGCGGGTGGGAGGGAGCCCGAAGCCCCTGGGTCAGGGTGGCCTTGGCTTGGGCGGAGTAGACTGGGTGGGGGCGGGGCTGCGGGCAGAGAGGGGCGGGCAGCGCTGGCGGCTGCGGGCGTGCACTGCGGCTGGCTGCCATCCGCGGACCGCCACCCCTCTGCTCCGGCGCTGGCCCCCGCCCGTGAGCGCCCTGCCCCCGCTGCCCTCCCCCGCCTCCTCCGCGCCCTCTCGGAGGCGCCTCTCCCTGGATACGAGTGTCTTCACTTCCGCTCCTGCTTCCCAGCCGTCGCCTCCCATGACTCTGCCGTGCGGTCTACTTAAGTGTTTTCTTCCTTAGTTGCTGCTGTCCCTCCACTGCCCTCCCTCATCCCCGTGAGGGCGGGGTGCACCTGCTGTACCCCCTGTCGGCCCGGCAGGGGGGCACTTCCTGCCGGTTTGTGGCAGGACATCCTGGAGTGTCTCCCTCGGCCGCGCCACCTTGGGTGCCGCGCTGGCTGGTGAGGAGGGAGGAGACTTGGAGCCTGACTGACTCTGGGGGGCTACGTCCAAGGTGTTTGCGGGCGGCCAGGTGCGGAGCACTTGGAGACTCAGGGCTGGAGCCCGAGACAGAGTCAGGCTAGAGGGAAAGATCTGAGAGACCTCCTGCCGAAAGCCAGCCGCGGGCTCCGGAGACTGCAGTGGCCCTGAAGGGCGGGGGTGGGCCTTGGGCAGAGGGAAGGGCAGGTCAGTGTCAAACTGGCCGAGAGGCCAGGGGAGAGCTGGAGAGCGAGCCTGTTGGATCTGGCTTCTCGCCGGTCCCTGGGGGCCGTCGGAGCTCCCCTGGAGGCACCTGCGCGTCGCTGCGCCCTGCGGCCTCCTGGCCGGTGGGCTGTCCAGCGGAAGACGAACTGCGTTGTATGTAACCAGCTTTTGGAGGCGGGCGGGAGCAGTTCGGACCTGTGCTTCTGCGTGTGCTGAAGGAGGAAAGCCGACGGGAGCGTGTCAGTGGGCACGCGTTTAAAGCGGAGTCACACGCACGTGTGAAGTGCAGGCTGTGTCTTTGTCCTGGAATGTGCAGTCGCCTCGCTCAGTGCTGGGTCTGTCCCCGGCTGACTGCGCGGTGTGGGAGTGGGTGCCCCAGCCTCCGGAGCTCGCTGGGCCGCCGAAACCCGTGGCCGCGAGGCTGGCAGTGGACCCGACGGAGTCGGTGCTGCAGCCGCCTGCACCCCGCTGTGGAGGAGAGTTTGGGGTAGAGGGGCAAGGGGCTTAGACCAGCGGTGCCGGGTGGGGCGTGAGGCCGGGGCAGACTCGGGTCCGTCTGCTGGCAGGTCCGAGCTCGCAGCCGCCTTGCGCTCAGGGACCAGGACGCTGTGGCTGCGCTCAGCCCTCCAGCTGCTCCCACCAGGACGCCCTGGTCTCAGCCCCACAGTGGCAAAGCCCAGGTGACGTGGGTCCTGCCCTGACCCCTGGGGTTGCTGGCCTCCGTGGAGCACCCCAGGCGCCCTCTCGGGCGTGACAGGCCTGGTCACGTGTAGGGCTCACGTGACCAGGCCTGGCCCAGTGGCCCCTGCCCTGAAGGTCCCTGCCCTGAAGGTCGCTGATCTGGGACCGTCATCACACCTGCAGAACCCCTGGGCTGCCGCTCTGAGAGTGGTGTTTTCCGAATCCCTGGGAGAAGGTGAGGGCGAACCAGGGGCAGGGACCTTGGAGGGGCCTCTCCCTCTGCCGGTCACAACTCAGCTCCCGTGCTCTCCAAATGAGAGCACTCGCCACCACCTGTCGGGTAGGGCTGGAGTGACAGCTTCTGCGCACACGCGGCGTGGAACGTTGGGGAAGTCTGCTTCGGAAAACTGGAGATGCAGTTTGCACACAGTGAAGTAGCAAGATTTTAAGTGCACTGTTCATTCGTTTTTTTAACACATTTTACTTACTGATTTTTAGAGAGGAAGGAGGAGAGAAACACTGACTCCTTGCTCCACTTATTTACGCGTTCCTCAGTGGGTTCCTGTGTGTGCCCTGACTGGGGGGTCGAACCCGCACCCCTGGCCGATGGGGACGCCGCTCTAACCCGCGGAGCCACAGGCAGGGCCGTCCGTCCGTCCAGCGCTGAGGAAGGCCTGTCAGAGCAGCCCAGAACGCCGCCTCCTGCCCCTGGCCAGGCGTCCTCACCTCCCTCAGGCAGCACCGTCCTGGTCTCTGGGCCGCGGGGCCCTCCTGCCCCGGCCGGAGCTGCTGCGAGGGAGACCGGGAGTGAGTCTGCCCCAGCTGTGCTCGTGCGCACAGCACTGCAGGTCGCCGCCGGAGCCGTGCGTGGGTCCCTTCTCGTCCTGGAGCGGGTCTGCCCTGGGGGCTGCCCTGGTGCGGCCGCCCTTCTCCAGGGGCGCTTCCGGGGGGCGGGGGCGCCATTCTCGTCTGGGCTGCGTGGGGCCACGTTCCCAGCAGTGGGGTCTCTCGTCGGGCCAGCGCAAGGCCAGCCTGTGAGAACCTGCACTGTTGCCTGGTGGTCGTGCACTTTTACGCTCCCAGTGGCGTGAGCGTGTGTCCAGGCGCTCCGGTCCCCTCCCTTCTCCGATTGTGCGTACCCCCCCCCCCCCAGGGCTGCAAGGCTCCCCTGGCCACCGCCGCCTCCGGCGCCTGCGCACCCTCCGGGGACCAGCGGCGGCAGAGCATCTGTGCAGAGTGTTGGGCGCGTCCACACACTGGGTGCTCTGTCCTTCTGTCGTTGCGTGTAGTAGGACTCCTTTATGTGTTTGGTACTGGTCTTTTGCCAGAGACGTAAGTTGCAAATAAATATTTTTTCCCGGTCTGTGGCTTAACTGTCTTTAGACTGTGCCTTTTAAATTTTTAAAAGGAAATTGGAGGGCTTATTCATTAATCAAAGCTGGTCCCATCATCTCCTTTCTTTCTTTTCCTTTCTGTTTTGTGTTTTACTGAATTTGGTCGGTAAGAAGATGCCAGGTTCAGGCGTGCGGGTCTGCGCGGAGGGTGGGCGCGGAGGCTCCTGACGCCACCCCTGTCCCCGCGGCCCCTCCCTCACCCCGTCGTTTCCAGTGTTGATGAGGTTCGGGTTAGCGATCTTTTTCCTTCGTGGTTTCTGTTTTCTGCTGCCCTTTCTGTTCCTGTTTTTGGATAATTCAAACGTGTCCTCTCGGGAGAACTCGTGACCCGGAGAGATGCGAACGTGTGAGCGAGGGTGCGCCTCCTCCCCTGCCCTCTGCGGTGAGAGCGCGGGCGGTTGGACGCGGCTCCTGCCCTCGCCCTTCTGCGGTCAGTGCCGGGGTCACCACCCTCCCACGGGAGCGCGGTCCCGGGTGGCCTGTGGTGCTCTGCCGACGCTTTCCGTGCGGGAGTAAAAGCGCTCCTCCCGCCGCGGAGCGAGCGGCGCCCCGACCTGTATTCTCTGCGTCAGACTCCGTCGCGGCGCCCTGCGTGCGTCCTCTCAGTGCGCCGCGTTGCCGGGCGCGTCCCGCCCTGTGTTCGGGAGAGGCGTGTGGGTGCGTGTTTGTGCGCACGCCCTTCCCTGTGGTCTCTCCTGCCTCAAACCTGCACCTGGAGAGCGGCCCGTGGCCTCGGAAACGCGAGGACCTCGGGGCCCCGCCCAGCCGCGGGTGGCCGGGGACTTCCTGGGGCGTGTGCACACCCCCGCGCAGGTGGCCTGGGCAGGCACCGTGGAGGCAGGGGGCCTGCAGACCCAGAGGGGCTGACTTCAGAGCCATGCGGGCTCTCCCGGGCAGGGCTGTGCAGTGGGGCCCAGGGCTGGCGACCTCTGTCCCCTGGCTCTGCGCCGCCATCCGCAGGGGATTGTAGGGGGGGCGGGGGCCAAAACCTGGCTTTTACTCGATCCTGCAGTTTCTGGTGGAAACGGATTCAGAATGGAGGCTGGAATTGCGGAGTCTTCTTTCTTTCTTTCTTTTTTTAAAATATATTTTATTGATTATGCTATTACAGTTGTCCCATTTCCCCCCCTTCACTCCCCTCCACCCTGTACACCCTCTCCCACCCACATTCCCCCACTTTAGTTCATGTCCATGTGTCATAAGTTCTTTAGCTTCTGCATTCCCCATACTATTCTTGCCCTCCCCCTGTCTATTTTCTACCTGCCATCTATGCTACTTATTCTCTGTACCTTTACCCCCTCTCTCCTCCTCCCACTCCCCTGTTGCTAACCTTCCATGTGATCTCCATTTCTGTGGTTCTGTTCCTGTTCTAGTTGTTTGCTTAGTTTCTTTTGATTTTGCTTTAGGTGCGGTTGTTCATAATTGTGAGCTCGCTGTCCTTTTACTGTACTTGTTTTTTCTTTTCTTTTCTTAGATAAGTCCCTTTAACATTTCATATAATAAGAGCGTGGGGATGATGAACTCCTTTAACTTGACCTTATCTGAGAAGCACTTTATCTGCCCTTCCATTCTAAATGAAAGCTTTGCTGGATAGAGCAATCTGGGATGTAGGTCCTTGCCTTTCATGACTTGGAATACTTCTTTCCAGCCCCTTCTTGCCTGCAAGGTTTCTTTTGAGAAATCAGCTGACAGTCTTATGGGAACTCCTTTGTAGGTAACTGTCCCCTTTTCTCTTGCTGCTTCTAGGATTCTCTCCTTCACTTTAATCTTGGGTAATGTAATGAGGATGTGCCTTGGTGTGTTCCTCCTTGGGTCCAACTTCTTTGGGACTCTCTGAGCTTCCTGGACTTCCTGGAAGTCTATTTCCTTTGCCACATTGGGGAAGTTCTTCTTTATTATGTTTTCAAATAAGTTGTCAATTTCTTACTCTTACTCTTCTCCTCCTGGTACCTCTGTGATTCGGATGTTGGAGCGTTTACAGGTGTCCTGGAGGGTCCTAAGCCTCTCCTCACTTTTTTGAATTCTTGTTTCTCCCTTATGTTCCAAATCCTTGATTTGAGTCCCGGCGTTTCCCCTCGACAGCCGGTTCCCTGTGGATGTTTCTGCACGTCACATGGTGGGACTCCCCTCCCCTCCCCTCCTTCGCGCGGTTGCTGTGCCCAGTGAGCGCCCCGAGCGCGTCCCGACGACCGGTGCTCAGGACTCTGCGACCGGCAGGCGCTCGCCTCCGTTTGTTCCGTTCTCTTCCCGGAGTTCTGTTCTGTTTGCTCATCTGGGCCACGATTCTTTGTGTCCCGGTTCCGGCAGCCTTGAGTTTTGCTCTGTGTGTCCGGTGGAGCCGCTCTGACTCCCCGTCTCGTCTCGGAGAAGGCCCCTGTGCCTTGTGTGGGGTGGGCCCAGCGCCGCAGGCAGCCTGGCGAGGGCAGCCGCGCTCTCTGGTGACCTGGGAGCGGCTCAGGGCGTGTGCGCGCTCACACGTGCCCGTGCAGTGCGGCGGGGTCACTGAGGCAGAGGTGCCCGAGCCAGGTGGAGCGCACTGGGCCCTCCCCCTGCCCTGGGGAGAGGGGCGGGCGAGCCCGCGGCGCAGCTCGCTCGTCCTCAGCAGACGGCGCGTGCGTGGGGAGCCAGTTTCCAGCCTGCGTCGCAGCCACGCCCCTCGGTGCTGTCCCTGTGGGGTACGCGTGCACTCCCGGGCTTCGTGTGCGCGTCGTGAGCAGGCTCCGCACGCCGGCTCTGCTGTCCCCGAGGCGACACCCTGTGTCTCGGGGGCCTGTTTGTGACGGCCGAGTGCCGGCACTGGCGCGGAGTTGTTGACCACGCCTCCCGTTCTGTTTGGGTTTCGCCGGTGTCCCCCTGAACGCCTGTTCGCTTCAGGGACCCGTGCAGCGCCCCGCCACACCGCTGAGCCACCGCTATCCTCCTGCCCCCTCCCCCGGGGCAGCGTCTCCCGCCGCCCTCGTTGTTGGGGCTCTGGACTGTCTGGGGGAGTGCGGGTCAGTGTTCTGTGGCCTGTCCTCCAGTTTGGCCTTGTCCGGTGTTTCTCACGGTCACCCTGGGGCTGTGGGTTTTGGGAGGACAGCTGGGCCCCGTTTTGGCTTCTAAGACCACTCTACCATCAAACAGACCCGGGCTCCTGGAGTCACGGTGACGCTGGCCAGGCCTGGGCAGGGAGAAACGAGGACGAGCCTGGAGCTCCTCGCGCCAGAGAGGAGGGGCGGGGTGGGGCGGGGCGGGGGAGGTACGGGTCGCTCGTTCCACCTACTCGCGCCTCACCGGCTGACCCTGTGTGCGCCCGGCCGGACCCGACCCGCAGACCCGCAGCCTCGGTGCGTCGGGACAGCGCTCCGACCAGCCGAGCTACCTGGCCGGGGCCTCGAGCAGCTCTTCCTCTGGGGCGTGTGCCTCCCGGTGACGCTTCCCTCTGTTGCTCTTGATTGTCCCTGTGACTGTGGCCCGGAGCCTTAAGGGCCTGAAATGGGTGTCTTTAAACTCCTCTGACCGATGGAAACATTTTGCTTTGATTTTTTTCATGAACTGAAGTCCTGCCTTCTGTGGTTTTCCTGCTGCTGTTTAAACCTCCTGCCCCTCCCCGCTTTTCCCCTTTCCGCAAAAGAACTGCCCGCCCTGGCTGGTGTGGCTCAGGGGCCTGCAAACCAAAGGGTCACCGGTTCGATTCCCAGTCAGGGCACAGGCTTGGGTTGCGGGCCAGGTCCCCAGAAGGGGGCACGTGAGAGGCAACCACACATTGATGTATCTCTCCCTCTCTTTCTCCTCCTTTCCCCTCTCTAAAAATAAATACATAAAGTCTTCAAAAAAAAAAAAAAAAAAAGAGCTGCCCTCCCTTCCCTTTCTCTCAGCCACCAGTGTCACTGCACAACTGTGACACTGACCTTCCTTGTGCCTGGGCAGGACTTCCTCTCATGTAGCTGTGACTTAGGCCTGTTCACGCCCCAAGAGCTTTGCTTTTCCAGGCTGGTTCGAGGGACGAACTTGCTCTCATTTCTTACTAGGTCTGGGGGCTCTGCTCTCCGTCGCCCTGGGCGGTGTCGTTGCGGAAGACCCCGGGGAGCTGCTGGCTAGGCCTGCGACTTTCTCAGGAGAGGCCTGGGCTGGGGGGGGGGGGGGTGGTGCCGGGCATCTCTGACCAGTTGCCCTGTGGCCTTGCTACTGCGGGCCCTGGCCTTCCCCACCACACCCACCCTCCGCCCTCACCCCAGAGGGCAGGTGTCCCATGACCTCGCCCCCTCTCCTCTCGTCTTGTCACCGGGCCAGCCCCCCACCACCATGACAAGGCACAGTTGCTCAGAAGCCATCCCCCCGCCCCCCGAGTGCCGGCAGCCACACTACAGGCAGAGTGGAGGACGGTGGCTCAGCTCAGCAGTCGCCACTGTTCTGCTGACGGTGTTCGGTGTGGCCCTCCCCTCCCCGCCCTTCCCCTCTCCTCTCTCACCATCCGTGCCTGCAGCTGGCCCGCCCGCGGGTGGGCACACAGGGGCCCTGTTCTCCCGTCTCTCCGGCTTGGGGCGTCTGCCCGTGTCGCCCCCTCCCCTGCGGAGTTCAGCTGCACTGGTCCCCCCCCACCCCTCCCCTCCGCCTCGGCTTGTCCCCGTGCTCCGTGCTGGCTTCTCTGGGACCCGTCTCAGGGCTTTGTCGTAAAGCGGCCCCCGAGAATTCACTGTCCCTCCTGCATGTCACCCAGGAGAGCCACAGCCTGCAAACGTTCAGAGACAGCTCTGTCCACGGGGGCTGTGTGCTTTGGAAATGCTCTTTGGAAGTTCTGTTGCTTTTACTCTCTGGCATTCATTTCAACTGCTGTCATTTCCCCACAAGGCAGTTCAGACCTAAGCCAGAAAAGCGGTGAGACTGGCCTGCACAGGAAACCCAGGAACGGGGCGGGAGTCAGCCCGCCAGGGCAGCGGATCAGACGCACGCGCGGTCACTGGCCCGCGCCCGCAGCTGGGAGGGCTCGTCCGCGCACTGGGTGCGGGCGCCCGCGCGGGCCCCGCGACGAGGCGCCTGACGCCGTGCCGTTGCAGGATGCACGACAACATGTCCACCATGGTGTGCGCGAAGGAGGACAGGCTGGAGAAGCTGACGCAGGACGAGATCATTTCCAAGACGAAGCAGGTGATCCAGGGGCTGGAGGCCCTGAAGAACGAGCACAACTCCATCCTGCAAAGTCTGCTCGAGACGCTGAAGTGTCTGAAGAAGGATGAGGAGAGCAACCTGGTGGAGGAGAAGTCGAGCATGATCCGCAAGTCCCTGGAGATGCTGGAGCTCGGCCTGAGCGAGGCGCAGGTGAGGGGCGGGGCCGGGTGGCCTGGGGCCGGACACGGCAGCCCCAGCAGCAGAGGCTGGCACGGCCGGCAGTGGGCGGGCTGTCCCAGGCGGCGCCTCCTGGACCGGGACAGGGCGCCGGCGCAGCCACGCCACCCCGTGCCGGGACGGAGGGGACAGGAGGGCGAGCCCGCCTTCTCCCTTCACTTCCTGCCCTGTGCGTGTGTCGCACTCTGCTCGCTCTGCGGGCGCAGGGCTCCGGTGCTGGGCCCCACCTGGCATGGGGAGGCTGGGCCATGCCCTCCCGCCCACTGAGGGCGCAGGTCCTGGAGCCCGAGGGAGATGGGGAGTCGGTGTTGGCCAGGGCTCTCGGCGTGCCCGGGCCAGGCTGCGGTGTGGGTTCCACCGAGCCTCTGCTTCCTCCTGGCTGACCTGGAGGCCGAGACTAGGCACGCCCAGGTGTCCCCCTCGCCTCTGGGCTCTGCCAGCGTATGTTAGGTAAAACCAAACACACCGGAAATTGGCTCCTCTCTTCCTTAGCTCTCTCTCTGAGTGAGGGAGTGAAGCGGCAGCTGGCTGTGGGCCCCCCCCCCCCCGCCTTAGGGAGGAGCTCTGCGCACACCAGAGCGTCCGCACCACACGTCAGTCGGAGCTCATCCGAACCCTGTGCCAGGCGCACGCTGGCCGGATCCCTGGCTGCGCACCTGCTGCAGCGCACGTCCTGTTGTTGAAGGGCGGTGGGGGCGGGGACGTCCTCTTCAGTCTTGCAGACGTCAGGGCTAAGGGAAGAAAGAGCCCCACTTCTGGAGGCTCAGGTGTGCCTGGGAGGGTGAGGAAGGGGCAGGGCAGGGGTGAGGTTGAAGGAGAAGAAGACTGGGCGAGCCCACTGCCTCAGCTCCTGCCGTGGCCCCGCCCCCAGGACCTGGCGGCAGGCGGAGTCCCGGCCGCTGCCGTGGCAGTGGCAGGCCCTATGCTGGCGAGAGCATCGTGGCCTGGGACCCTCGGTGCAGCTGCCAAGGCTCCTTCCCTTTGCGTGCCCCGCCTGCCCCGCCCTGCCCAGCGCTGCTCCGGCCCCCAGCAGAGCGGCCTGCACGCGGCGCACACTCATGGGCGTGCGCACACTCATGGGCGTGCGCACAGGCGGGGATCTGGGTGGGAGGGAGCCGTCTCCTTGGACAGTGGAAAGACGGCGTCTCCAGGTGAGAGGCCGTGTGGCCGCGGCGAGTCCTGTGACAACACTCGCACACACGCCTGCGCATCCGTGTCCTGTAGCTGCTCTGAGCGGGTCACGTCCTCCACTGCGTCCCATGGGGGTCGGGGCCTGGGGGCGGGTGTGTGTGCGGGCGTGCAGCGCCTTGTGCCTGCCCGCAGGTCATGATGGCCCTGTCCAACCACCTGAACGCCGTGGAGTCGGAGAAGCAGAAGCTGCGGGCGCAGGTGCGCCGCCTGTGCCAGGAGAACCAGTGGCTGCGGGACGAGCTGGCGGGCACGCAGCAGAAGCTGCAGCGCAGCGAGCAGGCCGTGGCCCAGCTGGAGGAGGAGAAGAAGCACCTGGAGTTCATGAACCAGCTGAAGAAGTACGACGACGACATCTCTCCGTCCGTGAGTGCTTCCCCGTGCCCTCTCCTCGCTCCCGCCGCGCTGCCCGGGCAAGGTCAAGGTTGGGGTCCTGGGCCCGCCTCGCTGGGCGGGTCACAGATGCTCTCAGTGCCACGTACCTATCACATGCCTTCCCCAGAGCAGCAGTCAGCATCGTGGAGTGCTCTGTAGGCAGAAGTCTGCTGCAGGGCCGGGCTCCGGTCGGGGGACGCCTCCCCCCCCCACACGCTGGCTGCCCCGGCGTGGCCCGCAGGGCCCATTCCCCGTGCCCAGCACGGTCCAGCTCCGGGTGGGACGCTGCACGAGGCTGCCGTGTCCCTCCTGGCCCCTCCGTCTGCGGCAGGTCCTCTCCAGGAGGGAAGGGCCTGTCTTCGACGCCAGAGAGACCTGTGGGGAGCGCAGCCCAGTCCTCGCCGGGTGGTCCTCCGTGTGGGTGTGTCTGAATGTCCCAACGAGGCTGCTGGGGTCACAGGCCCGGGCTTGGTGCACCTCCCGGGTGACCCCTGCTGCGGGAGGACGGCCAGCTCCCCGCTGTGTGGCCGCTGGTTTAACCTGCGTCAGGGCTCCCAGCCCGGAGCTGTCGGGGGGCCCCAGGGCCCCGGGGGGAGGCGGTGGGCCGGAGACGGGCAGCCAGCCCCCCAGCGTGGTGCGCAGAGACCGCCGTTCCCGTGCACTCACACGCTCGGTTTCCCAGTGAACACTCCAGCGAGGTCCCCGCTCTGTTCGAACGTCCTCGGAGCGCAGGCCGAGCACCCCAGGCCTGGGGAGGCCTGGCCCGCACCCCGTGGCCTGAGCTCTGGTGGAGCAGGGGTTTCCTGACTCTGCCTAGTTGTAATCCTGCATTTGATGTTAAAGACGGACCGTCTTTTCTAAGGTTTGAAAAAGTGGGATTTTCTGGAACTTTTTTATTTTAGAGCAGGGTGGGGAGCGAGAGAAACATCAGCTTGTTGTTCCCCTTACTGATGCGTTCGTCGGTTGGGTCGTGCGTGCCCCCAGCCGGGGACCAAACCCGCAGCCCTGGTGCGTCTGGACGGCGCTCTAGCCCACTGGGCTCCCCGGCCGGGGCCTGCGGTTTCTAGCTGCAGGTGAGCTGAGGCCCAAGGGCCCCGGCGCAGGAGCCCCGGCACTGGTGAGACGGGGGTGCTCTCCTTGGTTTCCAGGAGGACAAAGACACCGACTCCACCAAAGAGCCCCTGGATGACCTGTTCCCCAACGATGACGACGACCCCGGCCAAGGAAGTGAGCGGGGTCGGCCGCCCCTCTGCGGACAGACAGACAGACGGGGGCGGCGCGGACTGGGGTCTCACCGCAGCGGTCGGGGGCGCCCTCGTGCTCGAGGCGCAGACTCTCCTGGGCCACCTGTTCCCCCAGAGGCTTGCAGACCTCTTCTTGCTGGGACGTGAGACGGGCCCCTGGGCTCGGGCCGCGTGGGCCGCTCCGTGTGGCCCGGTCCCCCCCGGGATGAGAGGAGCAGAGCTCGTCCCCTGAGGCCGAGAGCAGTCTTGTGCTGGCCGGGGTCGGGGTGGGGGCGTCCTGTCAGCCCCGACAGGGGCTGGGGGTTCCGGCCTGGGCAGGGCGTGCAGGACGGGCCAGCAGGGCCAGGGCTGGGGGCGGGTCAGCCGTTGGGCTGCGCTGGAGCCCTCTGACGTGGCCTGTCTCTGCAGTCCAGCAGCAGCACAGCAGCGCCGCGGCCGCCGCCCAGCAGGGGGGCTACGAGATCCCCGCGCGGCTGCGCACCCTGCACAACCTGGTCATCCAGTACGCCTCGCAGGGCCGCTACGAGGTGGCCGTGCCGCTCTGCAAGCAGGCCCTGGAGGACCTGGAGAAGACCTCGGGCCACGACCACCCGGACGTGGCCACCATGCTCAACATCCTGGCGCTGGTGTACAGGCGAGTAGCCCTCCTGCCCCTCCAGCCGGGCCTGCAGCACACCCCTCACCCACCGGCTGCTCAGATGCGCCGGCGCCCGCCTGCCGGAGCCACTCCCCGGCCGCCTCGCCCTGTCCACGGACAGCCAGGGCTCCCCGTGAACGCCCTCCACAGGCTCAGGCGCATGGTGGGGCGCCCCGGTCCAGCCCTCCTGGGGCAGCCCCCCGTGCCCTGCTCCCTGGCCACACCAGTCCCCTCGTCGTCCCCACAAGACTGCGCCCGGGTCCCTGTGTCAGGAACGGCCTTCCCCTGCACCTGCCCGTCTCCGCCCCCCTCCTAGGGCCTTGTCAGCACCTTCTCCTCCCCGAACCCAGGAGCCCTCTTGGCTGTGTCGTGCCCGACCCTGTGTCCCTGCGCCTCTCAGGCTGCGCGTGCACCAGGGTTGTTGGGGCTCCGTCCTCCCTGCTGTCCGAGCATGGGCACCTCGAGGCTGAGGGCTGGGCGTCCTCGGGGCCGCCAGAGCCTGCTTCCTGACGTGCAGGCCCTCGGCCAGCTCGTGGGGTGGGGCTCGTTTGCTCTGGGCCCCGGGGCCCCTTGTCTGCTCGAGTCGGAGCCCTGCTGACCTGCCGTAGAGCAGGTCCGGTGGGCAGGGGGGACCTGGGGGCGGGCAGCGGTGGACGGCAGGGCCGTCTGCTGTGAGTGTTCCAGTCCATGGGGTCCGCCCCTGCTTCCCCTTCCTTCCCTGGGCTGGCGGTTCCAGTTCAGCAGTTCTGGGACCCGAGCCTGTGTGAGACTTGAGGCCGGGGCCCCGTGGTGGATGCGAGACGTCGGGCCTCAGGGGACTGCAGCCCCTCGCCCTCCCCTGCTCAGTGGCCATGGGACAAAGGACGCGGGCCGGAGACGTGGCTTCCCTGAGGCTCCGCTCCGTCCCCGTGCCGCAGCGGAGGCGGCGATGGCCCCGCTCTGAGGGCCGGGGAGGGGCCGTGGGCGGCGCTGCCCCGCAGACGTGGGACCCTCGCTGTGTTTGCTTCCAGGGACCAGAACAAGTACAAGGACGCGGCGAACCTGCTGAACGACGCCCTGGCCATCCGCGAGAAGACCCTGGGCAAGGACCACCCTGCGGTGTGTGCCCCGGCCCCCGCGCGCGCGCGTGTCCTCCCGGTGCCCTTCCCCACGGCACTCACCGTTCCGTTGACCTCGACAGGGAGGGCTCAGAGCTGCCTGTCCGCTAGATGGCGCAGGTAGGGCCCTGCCGCAGAGGCAGAGGCAGGGGCACTGGCCCGTGCGCGCCCCGCGGGGCCCGCGCTGCAGCTCTGCGTCTCACGCCGAATCGCATGCACGCCTGTAAATTCCTCCTGGAGAATTCACCCTGCTTTTCCACCGAAATCTGGGCGGACCCGCATCCAGATCTGTTTCGGTTGGTTTGGCGGTTCCCAGTGAGATTCATGAAGAGCAATCGAGACCCCGTTGATTTGGTTCTGGCCCCCGCGGCGCGCCCTGTCCTGGACACTCACCCCTCGCGTGCCCTGTGCTGCAGGTGGCGGCCACCCTGAACAACCTCGCGGTGCTCTACGGCAAGCGGGGCAAGTACAAGGAGGCCGAGCCGCTGTGTAAGCGGGCCCTGGAGATCCGGGAGAAGGTGCGTGGGGCGCACGCGGGGGCGGGCCTGGGGGCGCTCGTGCAGCCTGCCGGTGTCACGCGTTGAGAGGTGACCGCTGGGCTGTGTTGTCACTGACCGGTTACTGGACCGGACCCGTTCCGTAGGGTGGACAGCCCGCAGGGACTGCAGGGTGGCATGTGACTGGGTGGGCAGGGGTGGGCCCGGGGGGCGTGTCCACCGAGTCTGCGTGGCCCCCGCCTGCAGGGGCCTGGAGGTGCTGTGGAAGGAGGACTGGCGGGCGTGCACTGCCAGTGAGAGAGTCAGTCCCCGCGGGTGCTCACAAAGCTCTAAAAAACGAAACAGTAGTTTCCAGACCTGAGACGGGCTCCGCTGTAGGTTATGTCAGGGTCAGGGCGGGGCACTGCCGGCGGCTCCCGTCCGTGGCACTCAGGTGCTGGGAGCCGGCGCCTGGTCATCTCGGTGGCGCCTGGTGCAGTCTGTGCTGAGGCCGCCCAGGGCGCCGTTGTCACTGGGTGAGTCTCTGTGGCCACTCACCAGTGACACCGAGGGCTCAACCATTCAATGTGGGGCTGCACGGCCAGGAACTGGGGAGGGGGACGGGGGCCGCTCTCACACCCCGCAGGCCAGCCCTCCTCGTGCCGCCCTCTGCGTGCGAGTCCGGCCGTGCGGTCCGATCGCACGGGGCCGGGGTGAGGTTCAGGGAGGGCACCCGGCGGAGCGAAGCGCCACAGACCCCGTGGGTTTGCTCCAGGTGCTAGGGAGGACTCAGTGTCACTCACCCACCCACCCACTGGGGGTTGCATGGGGAGGACGAGTCCGCACTCCAGGGCTCATGCTGTTCTGGGTGAGGGTCGGGTGATGAGCCGCGCGACAGGCAGTCTCAGGTGGCGGCCCTCGCCGAGAAAGCAGGGAACCGGGCGATGTGTCTATGAGCCGACGGGGGGGCTGGGCGGAGGTCTCCCCTGACTTGGAGAGAGGGAGTCCCGTCTGGGGGGCCTGAAGGGTACCTGGCTGCAGGGTGGGGGGTGGAGGGGCGTCGGCACGTGGGACCTGGATCGCAGGGCCTTGCAGGTTTGTGTGTGACGCATGATGGACATGCTGTGTGGGAAGGTGCGTGTTGGCCGCGTGTGCAGCTGGGGGCTTCCCTTGGAGACTTGCGGGTCCA
This sequence comes from Phyllostomus hastatus, assembly GCF_019186645.2. Lineage (NCBI taxonomy): Eukaryota > Metazoa > Chordata > Mammalia > Chiroptera > Phyllostomidae > Phyllostomus > Phyllostomus hastatus. The sequence goes on from NW_025334033.1 coordinate 71,460,129, forward strand.
GGAGGGAGTCGGACAGGGCCGGCCGAGTTCAGGCCACTCCGGAGCCAGCAGCCGTGCCCCCGAGCCTTTGAAGGGGCCGCCTTCCCGCTCTTCAGAGTGGGACGGCGACATGCCCTGCGTGTCGGGTCGGTGAGGTTTAGGGGAGTCGCGGTGTGTGGAGGAAGCCAGCACCCCCGCCAGCAGCTGAGCGCTCAGCACACCGTGGCCGAGTTCAGTTTTAGGGTTGCTGGGCGGGGCTAGCCGTTGAAGGACCGCGCGCGAGCCAGCAGCGAGGCGAGGGGCCGGCGTCCTGGTCCTGGTCCTGGTCCTGGCACGGCCTTCTGTCCTCAGGTTCTGGGGAAGGACCACCCCGACGTGGCCAAGCAGCTGAACAACCTGGCGCTGCTGTGCCAGAACCAGGGCAAGTACGAGGAGGTGGAGTACTACTACCAGAGGGCCCTGGAGATCTACCAGACCAAGCTGGGCCCCGACGACCCCAACGTGGCCAAGACGAAGAACAACCTGGTGCGCTCGCTCGCTCGTGCGCGCGCTCTCTCTCTCTCTCTCTCTCTCTCTCCTCTCTCGCTTTCTCGCACTCTATTGTTTGCGCTGTTGCAGCACCGCCCCGGGCCCCCGGAACTGCCTTCTCTGAGGCTGACCTGACCTGTGCGTGGGCCGGCCTCGCGAGGAGGCGGCTTCGCCCGCGCAGGGCACGCTGAGCGCTGTGTTTCCTCCTCCGAAGGCCTCCTGCTACCTGAAGCAAGGGAAGTTCAAGCAGGCGGAGACGCTGTACAAGGAGATCCTCACCCGTGCGCACGAGCGGGAGTTCGGGTCTGTCGACGGTGAGGAGCAGAGCCCCGTCCCCGGGCGGGTACCTGCGTGGCAGGGCTCCACGCCGGGGTGCGGGGTGCTGTGCGCTCGGCCTTCGGAAACGACTTCCCACGCAGCGCTTAGCGGGCAGGCCGAGGCCTGGCGGGGGGCTCATCCGCACGGCCCTGTGCCCAGGGCGATGTTGGCCCGCCGCCCAGCTCTCCATGCTGCCCTCTGCAAGGCCCACACTCGTTGCAGCCACAGCCTGGATGCACCAGTTCTAGAACACCTCCCAGGATCCTTCAGGCTTTCTAGAATGTTCTGTGATCCAGGGGTTCTCAAAGTGCCAGCAGGGGCCTGTCAGAAGCGCGAGTTGACCGCCCACCCCAGGCCCGCTGGGCTCTTTGAGTGTCCCCGAGGGCCGCGGCCCGTCCCCGCCGAGCCACCCCAGCCAGGGCGCGCTCAGGAGACCTGACTGGAGCGTTGGTGTGCACCTTCTGCCCCGCTCCGGCATTCGCCCCTTCTCGCTGGGCTTCCGTTCCACGCTGGGTCTCTCGGACTTTAGAGCCCAGGTGTCGTGGGCAGATCCCAGCATTGCGAGGGTGTCGTGGGGGGGCCTGCCTGCGTCCCGGGTGCTGGCACTGCCCGCCAGGTCTGGGACACGGGACTCCGTGTCTTCTGAGCAAGGAGCGCACGAGACGGCCCCGCCCGCGTGCTGTGCTCTGGGCGGGGCGGCCTCCCTGTGAGCGTCCTCGCCCAGCCGTGGGGCTCCGGGTCCCAGAGGGGCCTCGGGGCGGCAGGACCTGGCGGCCGCTGCGGCGCGCCAGCCCCTGCTCAGAATGGGGCTGTGCTTCCCTCCGCAGACGAGAACAAGCCCATCTGGATGCACGCGGAGGAGAGGGAGGAGTGCAAAGTGAGAGCGCGCCTCCCGAGGGTTTCCCGGTGGGGGCGGCGGGGGTGCTCCGGGAGACCCGCTCACCTGCAGCGACCTGTTCCGATCAGGGGAAGCAGAAGGACGGGCCGTCGTTCGGGGAGTACGGTGGCTGGTACAAAGCCTGCAAGGTCGACAGGTACGTCTGTCCCCGGACACGCGGCCGGCCGGGGCCGCCGCTAGCGCTGTCTTGGTCAGCCTCGGCTGGCCTCGAAATGCGCGGAGGCCCCTGGGTGGCGTGCTTGCACCATCCACTTCCCCAAATTCCAGTGAGAGACACTAAGGACGGGCGCCGCAGTGGGGGTGCGGTACGGGTCCTGCCCCTGCACACTGCTGTGTCCGAGCTGCCTCCCGAAAGGCGGGACGGGGGCCTAGTCCGAAGCGGCTCCGTAGACTGCGAGCGCAGCGTTTCCTAAACGCACGGAGCCACGCCGTAGGGAGACCCTAAGCCGCAGCCCCTGCCCTCGCCTGGCCTCGGCGCGTGCAGAGGGCGCTGGGAGCAACCCCCCCCACCCCGCGGGCTGCCCTGGGAGCCACGCCCCCCGTCCCGCCTCTCCGACGCCTGTGTGCCCCTCCCTGTCTGCACGAGTTCCCCTGCAAGGCCCTGCGTGCTGTCACCTGATCCGGGGGGCTTTCTGACCCCCGTCTGGGTGCCCCACGGTGCTTAACAAACACGTTGCTTTCCCCCATGCCTGGATTGCTGCGTCAGAGGCCACGTGCGCGTCATGGGACGTGCGCGTCCACGCCAGCGTGAACGGGCTCGCGCTCGTCTGCAGTGCGGCTCCAGTCGGGAGTGCGGGGACATCGCCGGCTCTGCCGCGCTCTGTACGCCCTTCTGTCGTTGCTGAGGCTCTGGTTCGCTCTGTCCCCTCCACGTGCCCCGGACACGGACGCGCCCTCGCTCCAGGAGGCGTGGCGGCCACCAGTCAGCCCCACAGGCGCTCCCACTGACCCGGCGGCCGCAGTCTGAGCAGCCACCGCTGCAGGCAGCGCAGGACCCCCCGCGGCGGCCTCGCCCGTACAGCCCTGGCGGACGGGGTGCGGGAGACAGAGGAGCTTGTTGTGGTTTTACGTGGGAAAAAGTGCCGTAGAAATTTAGAGGAGGTTTAGCCAAACATATGCTGCTAGTGCTTCAGACGGAGTGCTGGGGACAGCGGCCTCCGTGAGACCCGTTCCGCTGTCCCGCGTGTGCTCTCTCGCAGCCCCACGGTCACCACCACTCTGAAGAACCTCGGGGCGCTGTACCGGCGCCAGGGCAAGTTCGAGGCCGCGGAGACGCTGGAGGAAGCGGCCATGCGGTCCCGTAAACAGGTCAGTCCCAAGCTGCTGCTCCGGGCCCCCCGCACCTCCGGGACTCCCCGGAGCCCTGGTGGAGGAGGGGGAGGGAACCTTGACTAGCTCAGCTCACGCAGACAGCGCTGCGCCACGTAACCACTGCGAACGCGACACCGCGGGCATGGGCAGCAAGGGCAGACCTCGGTCGGTCAGCTTCACCGATGGAGACGTGGGGGCGCTGCAGAGTCGCCCACGGGACGGGCGGAGTGTGGAACCGTCGTGTGCGGGGCGAGTCTCGTGTGCAGAATGGACGGAGACGGAAGGCCCGAGTGTGAGGAGCCAGCAGGGGCCCGGAGCGGAGGTCTCTGCGGAGGCAGCTGACACACCCGCCAGCGCCCAGGGGGAAGCGCGCGGCCTCGGCCGTTCTCCGGGCGGCCGGGGGTCGGTCAGGCGGTCTGCCGGAGGGACGCCGGAGAGGGCTGAACAGAGGCGCTCAAAACAGGCGCCGCTGGTGGCGGGGCTCTCAGGCGCTCCAGCCCGCCCAGTGGCTGTGGCCGTGAGTTAGCAGCTTCTCTGTGGGTCCCTGCAGGCTGCTGATCACGCTGTCATCGGCTCGTCGGTCTGTTGTCTCGTTTGTGCTTGTTTCTGTGTGAAAACACCTCACTTAGCGTTAGCCCAGGCCTGCGGGCGGTAGCACTGGAGCCCAGGCCTGAAGGAAGCCCCCCTCGACATAGCTGCGGGCCCACCCGCGTGCGGCCAGGCCGCCTTCTGGCACTGGGCACATGGATGGCCCCTCGGCGTGGGGTCCCAGCAGGAGGAGAGGCGGCCGGTCCTGTAGACGCGGTGCCCGTCCCCCCCAGCAGGGGCGTGCACGTCAGTGGGCGGGACTGGGAGAGCCCTGGGTGCCGGGGGAGGGGCGAGGGCCGACCTCAAACCCACTCCAGCAAGTCCGTGAGACCACAGCCCGACCCCTGGGGGACGCGGGCGGACACTGCTTACTCTCCTGTGTGCGTGGTGGTGCTTCGGCCTGCCCCCGTGGGCTGGGCGTGGACGCCGCCCGTGTGCCGTGAGGGGAGTCCGGCAGTCAAGAGTTCCAAGCTGCGGGGGCGCGCCCTGTCGGCCGGGATGGGCTGGCCACGCTGAGACCCGGCTTGTGAAGGAAACACGGGGGAAAGGCTGGGTTCTCGCCCTGAAGCAACCAGTTTGCAGAGTGAGGGGTGTGCCCAGGGCACGTGGCCGGTCGGAGCCCGTGGCTCCCGTGGAGAACGGGGTGGGTGGGCACAGGTGCGGCGTTTGCAGGAGCCTGTGTTTGAGACACAGGTGTGGGAGCCCACGGGGACCCTGGAGTGTGTTGCTCCTCGGCCTCCAGGTGGACCGAAGTGGCGGGACATCGCTGCTGCGCATGACGCGGGCGGGGCGGCCTGGAGGGATGGGGCGTGGCCGCGTGCTGCGGCCCGGCATCCGCTGGGGTCGGCGGCTGGAGTTCTGAGAGCTGTGCCGGGAACACAGCCGTGCTCGGGCCTTCGGCCCTGGTTGTGTGTGTGTGTGGGGGGGGGGGGGGCGCTGAGGGCTCCGCACTGGGCGTCTGCCCAGGCCTCCCTGGGGACCTTTGCAGACGCGGGGACCTGAGAAACTGAGGCCCATGGGCACGCCGCCCCGGCCCCGTCTCTCTTGTACCCTAGTACCTGGCGCGTCTCCTTCTGCCCGCGCCAGGTACGAGGGCGCGGTCTGCGCGGCGTTCCCAGCGCGTGTTCCTCCGCGCGCCGCGCGGGGGCTCCGTCGTGTCCACTGGCGCCGGGGGTGGGCGTGAGGGCCTCTGCCGCTCCCTCCAGAGCGCTCCCCTGACGCGGCACCCCTGCCCCCCGACCGCAGGGCCTGGACACGGCGCACAAGCAGAGAGTGGCCGAGGTGCTGGGCGACCCCGAGAGCGCGGAGAAGCGCCGGAGCCGGGAGAGCCTGACCGCAGACTCGGTCAAGTACGAGAGCGGCCCTGACGGAGGGGAGGAAGTGAGTATGGGCGTAGAGTGGAGCGGGGTAAGTACAGTGCGCGGCCCCCCCAGCCCCCTCCCCCGTGGGCCCGCCCCTTCTCCGCGTCCCAGCTGGGCTGGTACATGTCCCCGCCTCCCGCCCGGCCACGCCCCTCTCGGCTCCACCGCGGGGGGGCGGGGCGCCAGACGCTGACGGGGCGCCCTGGGGGCCGGGCTTCCTGTTCACCGGTGGCCAGCGTGGCAGATGACTAACCTGCTTTTCTAACTCGCCGGTCTCCTCGCTAACCCAGCGCCCCTCACCGCACTGACCGGGCCGCTGCAGGGTCTGCAGGGTTGACCGAAACGCCCGACGGGGGGCGTCTCAGACGCGCCCATCTTCAAAGAGGGACGGGTCAGGAGCAGGGGCACTCGGTGGTGGCTGCTCCCCGGGTCCCACTGTGGCCCCGAGCGCCCGGGGTCCAGGGCGTCACCGTTCCCTGCCCCAGTTTTCGGGCCCAGAGCTCGTCCCCCTGTTGAAGACACTTGGGCTCCTGGTGGCCTCCCGGCTTCACTGTGGCTGCCGGGCACTCTCACCGCTGCGCGCCCAGGGGGTGCCAGAGAGCGTGGCACCCTCGGGCGCTGTCCTCCTGGAGCCTGTCGGGGCCCCGAGGGCGGCCTCCTTGCCCAGGGCCACATGCCAGGGAGCGAGAGCACCCTGGGGTGCCATCCGCGTGGTTGAAGCCTCGGGAGCGCACGCACTCAGAGTGGCGGGCATGCAGGGACCCGGGCTGAGAGACCCGGGCTTTCCCGTCCGTCCCGGGTCCCTGCAGCGGCAGCAGGCGGGCGAAGACCCACCTGCGGGGCAGAGGTTCCGTCCGACGTCCGTGTCCAGACCGCCAGGGGCAGCGCCTCGGGGCCGTCGGTCCGGCAGCTCCCTTGCTCTGGGTTTTCCCGGGCCGGGTCAGCCAGTCAGCATGTCCGGGACCCCTCGCCCTTGGGCGGCGTCCCCGCTCCCATCCCCGAGGGCCTGGCATGCGCTGTGCTCCCCCCCTCGGGTGCCCCGGTCCGCGCGCTTCCTGCAGGGCAGGCCCCTTGGCCAGCGCCGAGCCACCGGGGCGCGGCTGCGGGGACCTCTTCTGAGACAGTGTTTCCGGGTCGGCCTGCCTGGGCAGTCCCGTGGTCACAGGGTCGCCGACCCTGTCTTCAAGACTGAGCCTGGGGACGGGGCGCCTTCACTCCCCCACACACACACGTGCTGTCCCACAGGGCGTCGCCTGCTGGGTCTCGGACGCCTTCATGCTGGACGCTGAGATGCTGGGGGCTCTCCGTCCTGAACTCGGTCCACCCCCAGGCCCAGGGCCCAGCCAGGGCCCGGTGCGGGCGCTCCCCTGGGGGCAGCGGGAGGAGCCTGCTCGTGGGGGTTGTCAGGGAGAGCAGCGAGGAAACCGAGGGTCCCCTGGTGCTCGGGGAGGGGGTGCTCATCCCTGTCGCCGAGGCCACCGCTCAGACACGGCCCACCGCCCTCTCGCGGGGAGGGGGCGGGGGGGCTGGCTCCCCCAAGGCTCCGAAGCCCCAGGAAGGCGGTGCTGGGCTGTCCCCACCTGCACGCAGAGCCCACCTCTAGTCCACTTCTGAAGCTCGCTCCTGCTACCTGTGACGAGGCGGTCAAGGCACTGGGTGGCTGTGAAGTCCCCTGTGACGGGGTGCAGTCACCTCCACCCTCGGCCCCGTGAGACCGGTGCACCTGTCTCTGTGGGGGCCGACTTCCCTGGGGTCGCCGTTCCCGTGTGCTCGGGGACTTCCCGGGTGCGGTCGGGGAGAGGCGCAGCCTGGAGCTCGGGGCCAGGGAGACGGGAGGAGCAGACCCCCCACGCAGCCCCCGTGGGTCGCAGTGGAGCGGCCGGCTGTCTTCCCGCTGGGTGCCTGGGTCCCCCTGAGGGCTGACGACACGTGACCAGGGAGGAGACGCCACTTAGGCTTTATCTTACGTCGGGGTTCTGGTCGGAGTTCAGCTTTTATGCAGAAACTTCAGCGCTCTTTGCAGCGGGGGAGCGCTGTGGGCTCCGGCCGGGCCGCAGCAGGGCCCCTGCCCGAGGGCCGGGTGGCGAGGTGGGGTCGCCCGGCCCTGCCCTGCCCTGCCCAGAGCGGAGCTCCTTGTGGGCTGTGAATGTCGACCACGAGGAACGGAAGGCGCCGGGCCTGCCGGGGACGGGCGCGGAGGTGTTGGCCAGGGATGGGATGCGGTGGGGGGCGAGTCCAGGGAAGCCCGCTCCGGGCCTCGCCCGTCCGTGGGCTCTGTGGCGGTGGGTTCGAGTCCGGAGGGGCGGCTTCCCCGCGCGCGCTGTAGGCTGGCCGGTGCTGTGGGGGCATTGGCGCCTGTTCTCTCGTGTGGCCCCACCTCTGGCGGCGCAGGGCTGGGTGAGAGCGGCCCCCCACTGTGTCCTCCTCGCCCACCCGGCGTCCCGTGGGCGGTGCGTCCGAGTGGGAGCGTGTGGGAGCCCGGGGCCGCGCGGCTGTTAAGTGCTGTGCTCGCAGCTGCCCCGTGCACTGCTGGCTGGAACAGGTCAGTCTCTGTTTAAAGCTGTTGGGGGCACAGCTGGAGCACACATGAAAAATGAAAGACGTCATGTCTCCTCCAGACCGAGACGGCGGCCACCGCCGAGCGCGCTCAGTTTTGGTGAGGCGGGCTGCTCGTTCCTGCGAGGCGCTCGCCGCGGCCCGGGCCCTTGGCGTGGGGCGGCGCCACCACTGGCTCTGAGCGCCCCCAGCCTCGAACCCGGGACGGAGAGGAGCCGTTTGGCTCTGGCGGGTTTGGGGCCGCCCTTCCCACCGGCTCCCTCAGAGTCCGCGGGGCGGAGGCAAGGGGGGGCGGACCCCTGTGCTGGCCCCGGGAGCCTGGCGCTGCCCCGCGGCGGGCAGGGCGGGGCAGGAGTGGCAGCAGACCGGCCCACACTCGGCTGCGACCCTGGGGGCCTGCCGTCAGTACCGGGGGTGGAAAGGCGTTGCCGTTCTCGGAGTTGCGTTGGCGTCCGAACGTCATTCTTCTGAAGAGAAGCCAGGACTGTGTTCTTGTCCTCCCAGCCTCTGTGGAGGTCGGTAACGAGTTTTATTTTTCCGTTTCAAAGATGAGAAAGATGAAGCTCGGGCTGGTTAAGTGACTTGCTCAGCGTCCATGGTGAGTCAGACTGGGCAGGGCTCGGGGCTGCGGCGTCCGGGCCGCGAGGCCTCCGTCCGCCAGGACCCAGGGCGCGTGGCTGCCTGTGGGAACCTGTTCTTTGTAATGAACTTGGTTTTGGATCATCAAGTGCACGTTTAGAATGTGCAAGGCCTGCAGTTCCCGCCCTGTTTAAACGTTAGTTTTTTAGGAGAAAGCCCCTCCCCGGCCCCGATTTTGGAGACCTTGTGGCTGAGGGGCGTGAGAGGGTTTGACGCCTGGGCACGCGGCGCCTGGGGGCAGCCTCTCCCGGCCGCTGTGGCGGTTTCCGCGGCCGGGTCTCCTTCCTGGGAAGCTGGTTCCTGGTTGGTGCCCAGGAGGTGCCCGGCCTGGCGCCGACACACGTGTTTGGTGGTGGCCGGGAGTGCCCGGGCCAGGCGGCGTCGGGGAGCGGCGGGCCCCCCACGGCTACAGCCGGGGCAGGGCCGTGAGGCGGTGCGACCTAGAAACGCTGGGAGCCGCGCGGCGCACCGCGGGCGCGGGCTGTCCCCCAGAGTCTCACCTGGGCTTCTCTCTCCATTTCTGTCCGACAGGCCTAGCCGCCCTGTGGGGCCCCACTGTCTCCTGCAGGACGGCGGCGGCGCCTGCGGCTCTCGCCTGCCCCTCTCCGTGCTGGCTGCCGTGCTTAGCGACCTAGGACTCTGTCAGAGCCGCGCCCCTGTGACTGGCCCTCCCTCTCAGCGCTGCTGTCCTCTCGGGGGTCCCTGTCTCTGTGTACACGTAGCTTTGCCAGATATGTGCTCAGTCACACAGACTGTACCGATCAGAACACGTGTTGTGTCATGTTCGCGCTTAGCAGTGCGGAGCGACGGGCCGGCGCTCCCGTCGGTGAAGGTAGTTAGACGTGGCCCGCGGGCGTCACTGCGTGCATGACTGCGACCCCGCCTCCCGCCGGGCCGGCCCGGGGCTGAGCTCCCTGCGCCCTCAGGGCCCCACCCCCAGACCCCCCCGCAGCCTCGGCTGTGGCTGTGTCGTCCGTGCGATCACCGGGCAGTTCTGCTTTTCTCTACTAATCTCCCTGTCGAGTGGCCTGTGTACCTGTGTCTTTCTAACTCCTAATAAACTCACTCCAGCTGACTGGTGTCTCGGTGTCTGTCTGCTCGGACCCTGCCGCTTCTCCGGGGACGCAGCGTCCTGGGGCTTCCAGGGGGGTGGGTGGTGGGCTGCTGCTTCCCGGGCGGCGCGCCTCCGGACCGCCTGCGTCCTCGGGGCAGAGGCGGGCGGTCTCTCTCCTGCTTTCCGCAGGGTTCTGAGGGGTCTGGGGTGTTTGTGCAGAACGACGACCTCTCCGACCACACGTGTACTCGGCGTTAGGTAGAACTCGGTCAGAAGCAGGGCACCTGCGCACTGCGTTCAGGCGGCGCTGTTCCCGAGGCAGTCCCGCGCGTCCGGGGCCCCTGGGTGCGGACTGGGGACCACCTCCGTTTCCGTGGGGCCTGGCGGGCGTCTCTCCTGTTTCGGAACAGCCGCGCCCCCGCTCCCCGAGGGTGCCCCTCGGGCGTGAGCCCCGCTGTGCTCGCAGGTCCCCGTGGCCGGTAGACCGTCGTCAGGGACTTGGGGACGGACGGGTGTCCATGAACAGCGACGCGCACGCACGGCCCGGCGGTCGGAGCTGCAGGGCCCATCGCCAGGCCGCAGGGGTCCGGCCCGCGTGCCGGCGGGCACGTGGCTCTGCCTGCGGCGGGGAGGGCGGCCCCGCAGCTCGGCGCCTGTGCCGTGTCTTTCAGGACGGCACCGGGGCTCTGCGGCGCAGCGGCTCCTTCAGCAAACTCCGGGCCTCCATCCGGCGCAGCAGCGAGAAGCTGGTGAGGAAGCTGAAGGGCGGAAGCTCCCGCGAGGCCGAGTGCAAGGACCCCGGGTAACTATCCCGCCCGCCGCCGCGTCCGTGCGGGGGTGTTGCTGGTCGGGGCGTTGTGGCTCCCGCGCCGGCCGTCAGCCTTGGGCGGGGCTGGCCGGCCCGGGCAGCCGGGCTCTCGGGGGCAGCCGGTCGGGGACGAGGGCGGCGGGGCTCGGGCGCGGGCGTCCGTTTGCCCAAGTTCGTGCTGCTCCGCCGACGACACCCAGCCTTGGTCTGGTCCCTTCAAGTTCGTTCTGATGAAGGAAACTAGTGTTTCCCTTGTAAGACGGGCAGCTGGCTGTGACGGCACTGAACCCGCGCAGGCGCCAGCTGTGCAGGAAAGGGTCCCGGGGAAGCGTTGCGCGCCCTGGACCTGACCGTGAGGGGCTTGTCCGGGAGACCGAGCGTCCGGACTGCTTCGGCCGTGGCCGTGGTGCCCGCGTGGCAGCTCGCTGGCGCTGCCCGGGGCCCCGGGCCTGTGCAGCTCTGCATTGCCAGGGCTGGAGGAGGCCGGGCTCTCGTCCTCCTGCTCCGTGTCACCGGCCCTGGCTGGTGCCGACAGTCCGACTGTGGAGGCGTGTCTCCCAGAAACAGGGTTCTGTCGGCCGTGCTGTGAAGCCCTTTCAGGATGGCCCCTGCTGTTTACGGGTTTAAAGGTGGTTCTCCGTCGAGTCTTGTGGGTGAGAGTCCTCGCGCCCCAGGACCGCCAGGCCGGTTCCTCGGACAGTGTCCTGGGAGCAGGGGGCTGGTGCCCTTCCGGGGGTCTGCAGGGGCTCCCTCGCTGTGTTCGGGGGCTGCAGCTCAGCCCTCGCCTCCCCAGGTGGGCTCTGCCCCGGGCCCTGCCTGTCGCTGCCTGTCCTGCGCCCGGCCTACCCCTGCTTGTGGGCGGCCATGGGGCGCAAGGGGCAGTCGGGTGTCCGCCGGCCCTTCCCTGCACCAGCTCTGTGAGCACTCGGACGTCGGCTGAGGCTGCCCTGCCCGAGTGACCGGCTGTCCTGCGAACCTGGGCCGCGGGGTCCTGCGCTGCCCCTGGGGCGGAGGTGGTGGCTGCACGCAGCACGCCAGTCTGCGTTTGGGGAGAGCAGGCGGTTTTCTGGTGACCCGACGGGGCGCCCAGTGGGTCCTCAGGGCTCGTCGGGGGTCCACCCCTGTGCGGCTGCGGTGCTCCGCGCAGGCCCCAGCGCCGTCCCGAGGGGCTGTGCCTGTTCTGGAGGTTTCTCGAGCCGAGTCCAGTCCTGCCCTGGCGTCTCGTCCCTGGGCCTTCCGCCCTGGTGACGGGCTCCGGGTCTCCGGCTCTTCCTGCCGCGCGTTCCGTCGGCCTCTCCAGGGACGTGGCGCCGTGGGGGCCCCGCCTGACCTGGGGGGAGGGGAAGCCGGCCCCTCCGAGTGCGTGTGACGTCTTCCCGTGTGGTCTCACTCGAGACGCCGCCTCGACGGACTCTTTAAAAACTGAGTGAGTTTAGAAACTTCGTCTCCTAGAGTTCCCTGGACGGTGATCTTCGCAGGTGGGAGGGATGGTGGTGTTTACTGACCCAGTGGCTTTCCGAGTTGAGCACGAGTCCTGGGTGTTTCTGACACCAGTGCAGGGTGGCCGTGCGCGGCGGCGGGGACCGGGCCGGGGACCCGCCGACCTCGGGTCCAGGAGCAGCGTGGCCCGTGGGCGTGACCCCAGCGTGTCAGGTGCCACTCGAGGCTCAAGGGGGAGGATTGGGGACAGGAGTTTGCCCTTCTGTCCAGTCGGGAACGGGTTTGAGGAGGAAGGGTGTGCAGCTTCCTGCACAGGCGAAGCTCATCGGTCGATCGGGTGGTAGGACGACCACAGACGTCGGCGCGAGCTGCGGGGCCTCGGCCTCGAACCTCCGTCCCTCGGGACGGCCGCGTGGGAGGCGGCGCGGCCGGAAACGGGGCCCCACTTCCCGTCAGAGACGCCTCGACGCACGGGTGTCGGCCCGAGAGCCAGGGTTTTGCTCAGCAGCCGAGATGGGTTTCCCCAGAACAGCTTGACCGAGAACTGCGTAGTGGGGGCTGGGAGCGTGGGGAGCGGGCCGGGGACTGGGCCTGTGGCTGGCGTGGGCGCAGCTGCCCCCATGTCCCCGGGCGCGGCACAGACGGGCTCAGAGCTCCGGCAGCATCGTGGGGGGGGGGGTGCCCTGGGTGCGGTTCGCCCCGGGAGAGTGCGCGTCTGCTGCGGGCCTGGCCGCGTGTGGGCCCGGTCGGGTCGTGCTGACTCTTCAGCCGACTCCCCCGTCTCACGGCTGCGCCCCTGCCGGGCGCTGCTTGTGCTGCAGCGAGTCCGGACGCAGGGCTGCGGAGCCGGCGTCAGCGCCCCCCGTTCGGTTTCGCGAGCTGGGAAAGCCCCGGCGGGCTCCTGTCCAGCGGCGCGGCGGGGGTGGCAGCCACTGACCGCACGGTTGTCCGTGGCCATGCTCGGGCTGCGGGCGGTTTGCAGGGTGTTTGGTGAGTGTGTCAGGGGTGCCCGTGGGAGGGAGATTGTCTGCGAGTCGCTGTGTTTAAACACAAAGTCGTGAAGTCTGTTTTCAGTTTTGATTTTCGAGCAGAGAAATAATAACGTCAGAATTTACTAATAAAAAAAACTACCTGCTTTTCATGCGGGAAAGTACACACGCACAGAGCACACATCCACGCCTTTGGTCTCTCCAGCCAGTTTGCAGTGCGTGTCTTTACGAGGCCCCTCGGGGCGGCCCGTCCCACCCGAGCCCTTGAGGCCCCTTCCTGAAACCCCCCGGGGGGACCCGGGGGCCCAGAGCTGCAGACACGGGACGCACCCGTGGGGTCTCGGGACGGTCACTTGGTTTGAGGACAGAAGCCGCTCTCCCTGCCGGCGCTGCACGCGGGTCCGGGCCGTGCGGCGTGAGGATGGGGCCGGCGGCCTGGCCCCAGTGCGAGGAGCGGGGTCACGGCCCCGGGGCGGCTGTGCTGTGTCCCTGCCCGCTGACCGTGTGCTGACGTTTGTCCTTGCATGTCCGCGTCCTGGTCGCAGCATGAAGCGTGCCAGCTCCCTGAACGTCCTAAACGAGGGCGGCAAGGCAGCCGGAGACCGTTTCCAAGTAAGGAGCCCGGCCCCCCCCCACGCCCCCATGGTGCCGGCCAGCGGCCCGCACGTCCTCCTCTTGGCACCGTGGCCACGCCGGTCCGCAGCAGCCTGGCCGGGACCGAGGGGATGTTCACAGTGTCTGCGTTCTCTGGAAAGCAGTCAGTGACCTTGAGAGCCAGTCTGACCGACCCACTTAAAGTGAGATGTTCTGACAAATGTCAAGACTTGGCCAGTCTGTAACCTGTATGGTTAATTTGTGTGATTTCAGCCTCTGACAGGTTTACGACTAGTTACTGTCCAGTTGAGCTGCTGTTCCGTATTTAAAACTATTTAAAACTCCACTGACGGACTGGCAGGCTGTCACTCGGACGCCGCGGCCTGAGCCCTTTGTCCCTGTCTCCCGTGAGCGTGTCACCTTCACACTGGAGACCGTGGGCATCTACTCGCCAATTTCCTGTCATCTCCGTCAGTGTCTGGAGCGACCGTTGGGCGTAGGCAGCCCCCCCAGCGCCTGGCGCTGTGTCCCCAGCAAGCTGAGGGTCCCGGTTGTCTCCAGGACCTCGAGGCCGGCGTCGCGGCCGTGCCGGTCACGCGCTCTCCCGTCTGTTTTCTCACGCAGGAGCGGAATAGCCGTCTGGCGGACTCGCGAGCTGTGAGCGCCAGCCACACGGACCTGGCCCGCTGCGGGCCGAGGCCCAGCTAGACGGCCCCGGGGCCTCGGCCCGGCCCCCGCCCGCGTGCCCCAAGGGGAGCCACCCTGCACCGCCAGAGGCCTGCCCGGTCCTCGGGACCGAGCGCTGCCAGCACACGACTGGGAGACCCACCGGGCGCGGGGCGCGGGGCGCACACGGGGCTTGGCGGCGGCTTCAGCTCGGACTCGGCGCTGCTCCCAGGCCTGAGCGCGCTCTGCAGGACTCCGGAGTCCGGCTCAAGCCCAGCCTAACGCGGTGCTCGGCGGGCTGCAGGCAGGACCCTGGGGCCGTGAACCCTGCCCTCGGACAGCGGGCTCCCGACGGCCCGGGGCAGTGACGCCGGAGCGCGGGGGGAGGGGCGGCAGGGAGCAGGCCCTCCGGCACCGGCTCCTGCTCACGAGTGGGGCCCCACGTCCACCCCGCACCCCTGTCCGCACGCCACGCCTGCAGGGGCACGCCCTTCGTTTCCGAAAGCTCTTCCTGTCGGGCGGTCTGAGCAGCACAGGGCAGAGGGAGTGCTAACCAAGGGACACAGCGATTGGTGCCCAGTGACGTCTGGGGGTGTGCACGGTGGCGCCTCCCGCCTGCAGCGTGGGGGGCCACTCTTCAGACTCGAGGCTCTGAAACGCGGGCGTCCTTGGACGGGCCGCCAGCAGCAGTGCATTTGTTTTGGGGCGAGGACACGGTGGTGGCAGCTCACAGCGGGGGTCAGGGCACTCCCTGAGGTCCACTCCGAGGTGCCCCGGAGCCCGAGGGGGGACCTGGGGGTTTGCCGCAGCGAGGCTGAGCCCGAGACTTCCTCTCCGAGTCTCTCCAGCCTGAGGGTGTCCCTGTGTGTGGGTTGCTCCTGGATGACGGCACCTCGTTCCCTGGGGGACCGGCCTCAGCTCGCGGCCCCTGCAGCCCCCTCCCCGGCCACACTGCTGTTTGGCTCCTGGCCCCAGTTGGGGTCGGCAGGTTTGGGTGGGTGAGGACTGGCTGTCCAGATGACAGCAGAGCCCCGTGGGCTGTGGGACACCCCGGTCAGAGGCTGAAGACGATGCTGGCTCAGCGCTTCTCACACCCCCACTGCCCTGGGGGCCACCAACCGCCTCGGGGAGGGGTTCCGAGCAGAACCAGACTCGCGGGAGGTGGGGCTGGCAGCCTGGATCGTGCGGGACCCTTCCCAGGTCCCGGGGGTCGTGGCGCCTTTGCAGGTCGTGCCGAGTGTCCGGGAGGAGAGGCGAGGGGGTCTGAGGCCAGCAGAGACAGCTTCCGTGTTCGGGGGCTGCACGGGTGTCGGCGGTTTCTGGGTTTGGAATTGGTCTGGAGACAGAGGGGCCCGTCTCTCTGCCCCCGCTTGGGGCCTTCCCCAGCTGCTGAGGGGGCCCCGTGGGCGCCAGTCTGCTGGTCCGAGTCCCTGGAGGGACGCCCGGCAGTGGAGGGTCTACCCTCGCCAAGGCGGGGGCCAGCCCGGGCGGCGGCCCCCCAGCCTGTGGTCCTTGCAGCCCTGGAGGGAGCGGATGGTTGTTTTCGGGAATCGAGGGGCTGCCGGGAGCACCACGTGACCGGACGCAGTGCGCACAGTGCAGCGTCACGCCGCGGCGGACGCATGGGCCAGAGCGGCGCTCGCGGGCAGCAGTGCTCGCGGGCAGCACCCCCCTGGCCGCCTCGCGAGGGGTCGCGTTCACACCTCAGAGCAGGGTCCCGTGGGCCCGGCGGGGCGGGCAGGGGGCGTGAGGACGGCCAGCCCCGGTGGCCGGGGCTGGGGTCGGGCCATCGGGTGAATGTCTGTGGTCTCGCAGCTGCAGTTGTTACTGTGTTCGCTCGGTCAGGAAACCCTTTGGAATGTTAATATTTAATGACAAAAATAAAGTGCCCTGCTTCCCGTCGCAGCGTGCCCTGGAGTCGTGCAGAAAGTCTCCGAGAAGCTCCGACCCCTCCTAGTTCTCACCCGCCACCCCTCCCCCCACAGGGTCCGGGCCACTGTGGGAATGGGGTGCCCTGCAGACAGGCCGCCCTGCCTGGGTCCGTGTCCGAGCAGCAGGCTGCTGGCCAGTGACAGGGATGTGCCCCTCCCCCAGAGCCCGCAGCAGCCCCGGGCGGCTGTGCCCCAGTTCTCGGGGGGCGGCCAAGCCCCTGAGTCTCTGGCGCCTCCGTCACTCTGGGGGCTGGGAGGGCACGGCCGTCTCCAAGGGCCAAGGGCTGGTCACCGTGAATGGGTCCAGGGGCCACCGCTGTGCTGGCCGTGTGTCGGTCCCAGCCCCTCCTCAGCCCCCGCCCAGGCATCACGGGGGGTCCGGACGGGGGTGGGGAGGGGACAGGGGTGAAGACGGCTGGCTCTGCCCACACAGGTGCACACAGGCTGTGTCCTCTGCACCGGGGCTGCTGTGCCCTGAGCTGGTGCCCAGGTGCAGCAGGGCCCATGCCAGCGGGAGGTCTGTTCTCATCCGGGAGGACAGCCCCTGCAGGTGGCCCTGCCATGTGCCTGTCAGAGTGGACGCCCCACCAGGCTGGAGCTGATGTCCCCACCGCCCAGGCCAGGCCTGGGGAGGCGTGGTGGACGGGTGGACCGGTGCTGTCTCCGCAGACGGGCCAGCCCCCCACAGGCCAGCACCAACGGCGGGAGGGGCGGGGGCAGGGACAGCAGAGGGGGAGGAGCCTCCCAGGGGCTGGGCCGGAGCCACGGGGAGGGGGGCGCTGCTGCTCCCTGGGGCCCGGGGCTCCTGGACACAGTGGGTGCCCTGTGGGGCCGGCCCAGTGGGGGAGGGGGACCCCCCAGGGGACACGCGTTCTGGCAGGCCGTCTGCGCTGACCCCTCCCGGAGGCCCTGACCCCTCCCGGAGGCCCCGACCCGGGGGCACCATGCAGACGGGGCCCCGGGGCCCTGGCACTGGGGGGGCTCTGCCCAGACGGGCGCTCTCGGCGTCAGCCGGACTGGGTCCCGGGCGTCCCGCGCACCCCCTCGGGGTTGATGGTGTAGGAACAGGACGAGGGGGGCAGGTGGGGGGCAAAGACCACCCTGAGGGTGCGGCCGGGCTGGCCCAGCCCGGCTTCCTCAGGGCGGCGCCGGTCGGCCATCAGTCTCAGGAGCAGCTGGTTGGCCCAGGCGATGCCCAGGGCCGGGGCCCGGCGCTCCCCCGGGGCCCTGAGGGGAGACACACGCACGTCACTCCCGGCACCGGGGCCCCCCGCCCGCCCCCACCCGCCCAGGGCCCCCGCTCACCCCAGCGGTCCCAGCGCTGCGTCCTCCTCCACGGCCTCCGTCACCTGGGGGTCAGACGGGGGTCAGCGGCAGAGCGTCACAGGGAGGGGGTGAGGGGCGGGCGAGGTGGGCGGCTCACCTGGTTGACGCAGAGCACCGGGCTCCGGAAGGCCTGGCTGAGCCCGCGCAGCGAGGCCCCCAGCGCCTGCAGCGCCCGGGCCCGGCGTGCGGAGGCCGGCCCGTCGAACTCGCAGCGAAACGGGGCTGCCACGGAGTCGATGACCACCAGGCGGGCCGCGCCCCGCGACAGCAGCGCGGGCACCCTCCTGCGCACGCAGTCCAGCAGCGAGTCCTGTGGGCCCGGGGCGGGGCTGTCACCACCTGCGCCGTCCACACCCCCCCCCCCCCCCCGCCGTGTGCCAGGAACCCCTCACGTCCTCCCCATCCTGGGTCCTGGGTCCTGGGTCCCGAGTCCCGGTGGGGGCCCCTCGCTCCCCTCAGGGCCACGGTGTGACCACCGGGGCTGTGGCCACCCCCGGCGCTGGGCCTTTGTCGGCTGCACCCGGGGTGGCCCTGCGCCCGGCAGACGCAGGCGGGAGGTCCCACACCCAGCCCTGCCTGGGACGGGAGACCCCAGGCCCTGGCTAGGCGGCACGGTGGGACAGGCGTGGGGCCGGGACGGGCCCGCAGGTGCCCCGAGCTGGCCCAGCCCACCCTGCCAGACCCGTCCTCCCAGTCCCGGGTGGGGGGCAGCAGAGCCTGGCCGCCCCGTTACAGTGCCTGAGGGCTGTCCCGTGTGGTGCCTCATCCGGAAGTGCAACTCCGCCCTGTGCTCCGTCCCCAGGGCGTACACCGGGGAGCCCCTGGGGCAGGACGGCGGCGGCAGCGGGCTGGAGGACGCCGTCAACGTGAGTCCTGCTCCCCGGCCCAGTAGGCGGTTCTGGGCACCAGGGGCGGGTGGGGCCAGGACACCCGGGGGCCCGGCAGGGAGACCAGCCCCCAGCAACCAGGTAGATGCCCAGTGGGAGGGGCAGGCCTGCTCCCCCCGGAGCTGGGTCCAGGGCAAAGCGTAGAAAGGCCTCGGGTCTTGGTGGCCTGGCCCTGACCTGCCGCCGCCTCTCGCAGTGAAGCTGCATCGCCCCGGAGGACGCGGGACCACGCCGCTCCTGCCAGGCCACAGCCGCCCCGTGACAGCCGGGCCCAGGGGCCGAGGCCGAGGGCCCTGGAGCGCCGCGGGCGCCGCAGCACTAACCTCCTCCCGCCCCCGGGGCCCCGTGCACGGGCCCCACGGTCACACCGACCACCGCGCTGCTGGGCGGGCCGGGAGGCCCCGCCTCCACCCCCCCTTCCTTCCCTGCGTGTGAGGATGTATTTTATTGTAAATTTTTTTTTTTAATTAAAAGTTTATATGCCTTCGAGTGACGTTCTTTTTGTGATGGCTCTTCGGGCAGCGGAAGCCGGGCTGCGGGAGAGGCCGCCCCCCCCGGCCAGGGCCAGCCAGGCCGCCCGCGGTCTGAGGGCAGCGCCCCTCGCTGCCCCTGTGCGCAGGGTCGACAGGGGACGCCCGGACGCGGGGCCCGTGCAGCGGGGTCCCTGCGCCGGCGAGGGCAGCGTGCGCCCTCAGCCACTCACCACGGAGGCCGCGTGCTCGACGAAGATGCGGTCCGAGAACGGCAGCGTGCCCACCACGTCCCCCGGGGCGTCCGTCCGCAGGCGCGGCTGCAGGGCGATCAGCTGCTGCAGACGCTTGTCGGGGAAGGCGTCTTCCGTGCAGACGTACACGGCCCCTGGGGAGCCGCAGGGCCCGGGCCTTGGGAAGTGTCCCCTCGGGGCCCTGCCGGCCCCCGTCCCCCCCTTGAGGCCCAGCCTCCGGTCAACACCGTCTGGGCCGCGGCCGCTGAAACACAGGCAGTGCCAGCAGCTGAGGCCCCGGGGCCGTCGCTGTGACCCCGGGCGTGGACGGCACTGGTTTCGGCCCAGGCCCCAGGACAGTTTGACGGGGAAGGAGTCCATCCAGCAGAGGGTGCTTGGGCACCCGGGCACCTGCCTGCACCAGGGGCCCGGCCTCACACCCCCCGCCGGGCGGAAGCAGAGCCCACCAGGGAGAGGCCCGAGTGGGGCTGTGGTCCCCAGACGTGGCAGTGACACGGGGGTCGGCGGGCGGCGTCCCCCACAGCCGGGGACCTCGGGCTCCGTGTGGGGCGGGGCCTCGGGCCACGTGAAGAAAGAGACACCAGCTACAGGAGCCGGCCGGCCCCGATGGGCAGCGGCCAAGAACACAGCCTGACCCAGAAAGCCGACTGGACTGGACGCCCCCCCTCCACCAGAGGGGCGGCCACTCACCAGCCTCCAGGCCTCCGTGCCGCCGTGGGAGCTGCACCGCCAGGCAGAGCTGCAGTGCCAGCTGGGTCTTCCCCGCCGAGCTGCGGCCCGCCAGCTCCGTGATGCCGTCCAGGGGCAGCCCGCCGCCCAGGAGCCCGTCCAGCACCGGGCAGCCCAAGCTCAGGCGCTGGTGCTGCTCCGGGAAGCGGTCCCTTTGCCGGTGCAGGTCGAGTGCTGGGGAGGGCGCAGCATCAGGTGCTGGGCCCATGCGCGGGCAGGGGCGGGGCCAGGGCACGAGGAGGTGGTCGCTGCCTGAACCCAGGTAGGTCCCTCTGGCCAGGAGGCCCCTCCCCGCTGCAGGGCTCTGCCCGGTGGCCACGCCCTCCCGCTGCCTGCGCCCCTCGGCCCTGCTCCTCGGGTCCCAGCACTGACCCCTGGGTCGAGGGCCCACCCCCGTGCCCCTCAGCAGAGGCTGTGCCCGTGGCCCCCGCCCAGAGCGGAGCTGCGGGGGCGGGGGCGAGGAGGAGGGCCCCGGGGCCCCGGGCACAGCGCAGCTGCCCGCCCACCTGTGAGGACGCTGCCCCCCCGCAGGCGGCGGGAGACTGTCCTGAGCACGAGCTGCACGTCGGGGCCCGAGAGGCCGGTCAGCCTCTGCAGGTCTGGCCCGGAGAAGCGGAGCACGTCCCGCGCGGACCTCAGTTTGGCTGAAACCACACAGACGCGTCAGGGGCGGCCAGACCGGGGAGCGGCGCCGTCTCCAGTTCTGGGGACCCGGCAGCAGGAGCCAGGTGCACCTGCTCCCCGCGCCGACGGTCCTGAAGGGGGAGGGGCCGGAGGGAGGGGCCTGGGGGCCGCCCTGCTCTGCAGCTGCCAGCCGGGTGCCCCGAGCCACGGCCACCCCACGTCGCCGCCAGAAAACCACACCCGAGGGAGGGGTGCCCACACATCCCCCCCCCCCCGGGCCGGCCGGTCAGGACAGCCGTGGGGTGGCAGGGGTGGCTAGTGGGGTGGACAGGGAAGGTGGTGCTCGGGCGTCAGGGTGTCGGTGGGCGCCTGCAGGGTGGGGAGGGCTGCGGGGTGCGGTGTCCGCGGGGCCTGGTCCCTCGGGAGGCGGGTGAAGGAGCGAGCTGTGGGCTGGGGCAGCGCAGGCGCGTGGGAGCGGGACGGGCTGCAGCGCCGCCCCGCGCACCCGAAGGCCGCAGGCCCGGGCCGGGCCGGGTGCACGGGAGGCAGCAGGTCGATGTCGCTCACGTCAGTCAGTACACGTGTCCTTGGGTGAGGAGTTAAAAAACGGAACGAGTAAGAAACACGCTAAAACGTGTCCAGCCAGCCCGAAGAAGGCAAAGAGAGGAAACCACCAAACAGAAAGGGGACAGATGGCGTCAGGGAGCGTCGGCCCAGATTTGTCAGGAACCACCTCGAACCCGCGTGCCCCCCCCCATGCTCCCGTCAGGACCCGCGGAGTCGGGCTGCTCGGAGGGGGGAGCAAAGGGGCTGACTCGCCCTCCACGGAACCAGAACCGGAACCCAGTTGCGGCCGGAGGAGCAGCCCTGAGAGCCCGCCACCCCCCCCTCCCCCCGGGCTCCCTCTGAAGCGCCCCGCCCTCGTGCGGGGGCGTCCCGGACAGAGGCCACGGGAGGGGGTGTGAAAGGGGTCCCGGGACACCCTGGGCTGAGCTGGGGGTGCACACCCAGGAGACAGGTGGGCGAGCCGTCCGCCCCACCCCGGGCGTTGGGGAAAGAGCCGGAGCCTGCGGGACCCGCAGGAGGGGGGGGGGTGCAGGGAGGGGGGTGCAGCGTGTGGGGAAGGGGCAGCCACTGACTTTGGGGGAAACGAAAGGTGGTACAAGAAAGCACACGGCCACCCGCCCCGGGTTCCGTGGTGGCCCTTCTGTCCCCACGCTCACTCCTGGGCGCCGGCGGGACCAGGCCATGCCAGCTGGGCGACAGTGGCGGGGCGCCCGCCGGCCTGGCCTGCAGGACATCCGTGCAACCGCTGTCCCCGCCGCCGGCCACAGGCTGTGGGCTCGGCGTTCGGGTGGGAGGTAAATGCAAAACCGCTAGAGACTCACGGCGTGTTTGCTGCTTCAAGGCAAATAAAGTTAACTCTTAGAAAGTGCTTTCGGCTGCACGCACACAAGCCCGAAAAGCCCGCAGCCCGATCCCACGTGGCCCCTGGGGAGAGGGCGTGGAGGGGAGGCCCAGGGCCGGCCGGGGCCAGCTCGGCGCCTGTCCACACAAAGCCCACACTCGGGTGGGCGCAGGCAGGTGTGCACGGGCGACACAAACGTGCGGGGCGGTAGTTAGCGGTGACACGAGAGTGGACGCTCGAACTCACGGCCGCAGACCGGCTCTGGCCGCCCCTGTGCGCCCACCCGCCCACCCCGCACCCATGCCGACGCGGGCACCTTTCCTGACCGCAGCGACGATCCTGGGGTTCAGCTCCAGGTGATCCCAGTCCATCTCTCGGGGCCGACCACGGAGACGACCCACTTGCAGGGACACAAACTCCGCCGCGCTCGCTGTCCACTCGACCGCCGGGGAGGCGCGCGGGGCGGCAGCAGCCAGGTCCCACGTCCGCTTCACTCTGCAGGGACACCCCTGGGGGGTAAGGCCGCGGCAACGCCTCTGTCAGGGCCGCTGTTCGGAGTCCGAGACCCCCAGACCCCGGGCCCAGTCCGTGCACTGAATGGAGGCTGGGAGGGACCCCCGCCCCCGCGGGGCGGGCTCCGTCCACCCTAATGTGGCCGGGCCTCCCGCTGGCTCATCGGGTCCCCCAGGTCCCAGCACTGCGGGTGGGGTGGCCACACAGTCGGTGGCGCTGCAGTGAGTCGGACGTCAGGCTGGTTTTCGAAGCTCCAAGGACCGGCCCCCCCCATGCACAGCCCAGTCCGGGAGGCACAGGCCTGGCCCCGGGGGGAGGATGGCCGAGCCTGGGACCGAAGCCTGAGCTGGGGCCACTCGGTCTGACACCTGGGAGGCAGCTGCAAGGCAGGAGGAAGCTGGGGATCCGGGTGCTGCCCTTCTGCCCCGGCTCAAGGCTCCGGAGCCCCAGCCAGGGCATTTCCCGGCCAGCAGGCCGGTCCCATGTTCCACCTGAAGCAGGGGGACGCGGGACTCCAGGGTCGGCGTTCAGGGCGGGGCTGCCCGCCCCCAGCTTTCCTGGCCTGCTTGTGAGCAATGCAGCGGGGCTGCTCACCCCACACTCCGCGAATCCCAGCCACCCAGAGGCCGCCCTGCCCAGGGCGTGCAGCCCCGCTGGGAGCGGCCCCCTCTCCAGACCGGCGCGAGGGAGCGGGGCAGGGGTGGGGGCCCTCCTCCGCCCTGCGGCTGCTGGGCGGGCGCTCTCACCAGAGACCCGGGAGGCCCCCCCGGCCGCCCTCTCCCTTCTCCTTCAGTCCCCGATCCGTCCTGCCCCATAGCTCTGAGCACGCCCTTTCCCCAGAGGCTCCCCTGACCCGGGTCACCAGCCTGGGCCGCCGGGATGGGCCGCGCAGCGCTGCGCGCCCACCTTCCCGCCACACACCTGCCCTTCCCTCGGCGCAGCCCGTGTCCGTGGTTGTCCACCCACCACCTTGACGCCTCCCTGTCTCCTCTAAAACACCCCGGCCTCGCACGGTCCGGGGGCACCTGCCCCCCGCGGCCCTGGGGCTGCCGTCCTGGCCAGGAAGGGGCTGTGGCGGGCGTCACCCTCGCGGGGTGCCAGCCCCGACAACAGCCTTCTCCCCGCTCACGAGTCCTGCCGCGCCAGCCCCGGCCCCTTCCCACCCCCGGGGCCCCGCTGGGCCGGTGCCCAGCTGTCCCTCTGCCCTTCGCCCGGCCTCGCCCTCGCCCCCCTGAGCCGCGGCCCACCTCGGTCCCGCTGGCCAGCAGCTCCCACCGGGCGCGCGCTCCAAGGTTCGCGCCGTCCCGCCTCGCAGCCTCCTCTTCCAATGAGCGCCAGGCGCCCCGCGCCGGGTAGTCCAATCAGAGAGGAAGCCTCGTCACGTCGAAGTCAGACTGGCCAATCCAAAGTCTCAATAGCCTTGACATAGGCGGAGCGTGCCTGGGCCGGCCCTCACTGACGATTGGTGACTGACCGTAGGGTGGCAGGGGAGGTGCCCTTGCGCAGATTGGACAGAGCAACGACAGGGCGGATCCAGAACTTCCATTGGTCTGAGCTCCAGGACGAACGTGCCTATTGGAAGCCGGCGCTGTCAGCCACGCGGTCGGGGCGGGGCTATTGGCGGGGCGAGGGCCGAGTGAGAGCGGTGGGCAAGCTCTACGGCGGCGTCATGTCCTCCGAGGTGGCCGCCCGCCGCGACGCCAAGAAGCTGGTGCGCTCGCCCAGCGGCCTGCGCATGGTGCCCGAGCACCGCGCCTTCGGCAGCCCGTTCGGCCTGGAGGAGCCGCCGTGGGTCCCGGACAAGGAGGTAGGTCACGGCCGCCCGCCAACCTCCCGTCCGCTTCTGAGCGCCGCAGACCCCGTCCGCACGCTGGACCCGACTGCGCGCCTCGGAACCCCGTCCGCGCCCCGACCCCCGTCCGCGCCCCGGCGCCCCAGTCCTCACCTCGGATCCCAGTCCGCGCACCGCAAACGCTCCCCGTGCCCGCCTCGCCTCCCCGACGCCCCTCCTCTGGCTCCTGCCGCCCTCCCTGTTCCCTCGGGGCCGCCCTCGGGCACCCTGCCTCGCGCCCCTGGGCGGTCCCTGGGCTCCGCTGGCCGCGCGCTTCACCCCTCCCGGGGCCTCGGGCACTCCGCCTTCTGCCTGGTTCCCTCTCTCGGGACGCTCAGAGTCCCCTTTCGCCCTGCCCCCGCCGCCAAGTTTCGGTGTCCCTCGCACGGCCCCGCTCTCCCGACGTGTCGCGGGCTCTGCCCGCTGGAGGGCATCTGTGAGTCCCGCGACGTCGGTTGAGCTGCTGGGGTGGGACGATGGAAGTCCAGTTGCAGTCCCCTACCCCCGGGGAGTGGAGCCCCGAGTTACTTCTCCGGCGGGCGCGGGGCGCGAGGGGCGTTTGCGCGCAGTCTCCCGCTGGGGAGCAGGAGCGCGTCGTGCCCGGGGAGCTGCGCCTGCTCGGGGTGGGGGGCAGGGGCGCGGCGGCTGCAGGGCTTCGGGCGGGGAGGCGGGAGCTGCCCTGCTGGCGGGTGGGTGCGGCACCTTCCGAAGGCCCTTTGGTGTGGCGCCAGGGGTTTGGACTCCCGCCCGTCTGCCCGTCATCCGCCAGCGATGAACCCGGGCTGAAGGCTGCGGCCAGCAGGACCGCTCGCGTTCCTGTAGGTCAGATGTGGCCGAGAGACGTCCAAGTGCCTGGACTTTTTCAGGGTAAACGTGTAGGGGTAACATCGGTTGGAAACATTGTGTTCGATCCGGGAGTACAGCTTTGCAGGAGGAGGACTCTGTAAGCCACTGTGCGCTCACCGCCGAAGTCTAGCCCCTTCCTGCGTCCGCACGTGAATTTGACTCCGTGTGTCCTCTCTGGACGCACCCACCCCCATCTGGTAACCGCCCTTCTGCTCGTATCCGGGAGTTCTGTGTGAGCGTTTTTGCGCGTCTCTTTCTGTTTATCATCCCGCACGTGAGTGAAACCATCAGGGGGCGGAGCCCTCTCCCTGCGAGGCCGCTACAGCGGCCGGCTTGCTGCAGGGGAATGACATCAGGTGCTTTTCAAGCAGCGGGCAGTGAAGTGGGGGCAGCTGGTGGGGGCAGGGCCGCCTCAGGTCCCCGCCCTCCCCCTCTCTTGCTGCCCGGAGGCCTGGCAGTAGGTGGCACTGGCTGTTCTGAGAGTTGAGAGGCCGGGGCCCAGGGAGGGTGGGAGCGGCTCCAGGCCACCAGGGTGATGAGGGGGAGTGGGTGGTCACTGAGCCGGCCAGGCCGCTGACTTTCTGGTCACCCTGCTGTGCCCTTTCTTTCCCGCCCTTCTGCCCCTGGCGCCTCTGCTCTGAACTCTGCACGGAACGCTCCTGTCCCCGAGTGCCTGCCTGGCTCGCGCTGGTGAAGGAGCATTGAAGGGAGAAATGGCAAACGTGACTGTTCTCACGAGTGCGTGTCCCAGAGTTCACCTGACAGCCACCGGGAGGGAGCGGGCAGATGTCACTTATCAGGACGCCAAAATGTCACCAAGTGCCTTGGGAGGAGGCCAACTGGTTTCTGCCACCGTGGGGGAGGGGCTGCAACCTCAGCAGGGACTGGTGGGCGTCACCCGGGCGTGTCCTGCAGGCCAGGCCAGTGTGTGTGTGGGCAGCTTCCCAGCCCCCAGCCCCCAGGAGCCTCTCCAGACACGGCTCCCTCCGACCGGCCCTGCTGCGCGGCCCTGCGGCTGTGTGGGAGTGCGGGCTCGGCCGTGCCTGGTTTCCACAGAGGCCAGGTCCCCGGGTCGGGGGCGGCGAGGGGCCCAGCTCTGACTGCGCGCACTCCCTCCGCCCGCCCTGCTGGGTCCCTGCCTTCCTGGTGGAAGTCATGGTCGTCGTCCCCGGGGGTGGGGCGCTGCTGGAGTCCGGCCCAGGCCGTCTGGAGAGCTCTTGCGAAACTGTTGAAACTGTTTGTCGGGTTGAAATGCTCGGATCCGGCGGCGCGCCCCTCCCCCACAGAAGTTTCTCTCCGCGGTCAGAAGGAAGGATGCGTCCCCGCGGCGCCCAGCGGCACGCACTCGGACGCGCTCCGCCCCTTCGGAGTTTGAGGGACGTCGGGGCCAAGGTGTGGGGGAGATGACCCCGCGTGGAGACGCCCACTTGGGAGAAGTAGGTCGCCTGTGGTGGTGCGGACCGCGCGGTGGAGCCAGGTGGGGCGTGGCAGGAGGGGCACGGACCAGTGTCCCCGTGTCCCCGAGCTTCGCGCTCACCCCCCCACCTGTCACGTGGCTGTGCCTTCCTGGGCCAGTCCGAGGCCGGGCGTGCCACGGGGTGCCTGACCCTGGGCCAGGTCACTGGCTTGGGCCCGAGGGGACATCCCTGAAAGTGTTGGGAGTTTGGGGGGGGGTGTGTCTGCATGAGTCCATAGTGAAACTGTAGGGCAACCGACGGCAGGGCCCCTGCTGCCGGTCCCCGCTCGGACAAAAAGCCGAGACAGGGACTGAATTTTCTTTTCTTTTTAAAGGTTTTATTTAGTTTTAGAGAGAGGGGGAGGGAGGGAGAAAGAAAGGGAGAGAAACATCCGTGTGTGGTTGCCTCTTGTGCGCCCCCTACCGGGGACCTGGCCTGCAGCCCCCCAGGCGTGTGCCCTGATGGGGAATCAAACCAGTGACTCTCTGGTTCGCAGGCCAGCGCTCAGTCCACTGAGCCACCCCAGCCAGGGCGGGGACCAGATTCTGTGTTTTTATTAATCCCAGAGGCCATCAGTCTGAGAAGGTGGCGGCCTCTCAGGGAGCACCTGGATGCCCACCCTCCCTTGAGCTTTCAGAAGCAAGTCACACGGAGGGGGCTCGGGGGTCTGGGAGGGGAAATTCCAGGGGAGCACCGTTGTGCCGTGTCTCTCGGGAGTGAGGGGGGGCCCGACAGGGAGCCAGCAGCGTCGCCCCTGCTACCTGCCGCTCCCGTGCGCCAGCCCTCCCCTCCTCCCAGACCCCGTGGTTCACGGCCAGGGAGGCCGCGTGTTCTGTACTGGGGCATGGGGGGGGGGGGGCTGTAACCCCTCTGCTCTCCGTGTCCTAGGCCAGGGAGGCAAGGTCTTGTGGTTCCCCGCCGGCTGTCCGTCAGTCGCTCAGGCTGCTTGGCCGTGTTCAACCTTCTCCTCTGTCCCCCGTTCCACTCGCCCAGGAACTTCCCCGGCTTCCTACTGTCCTGTTGCAGCAGCCTGCAGCTTGGGGTGCTCTGGCGCCAGAAGGAGCTGGGGGCCGCTTCTCTAGAGTGTACCCAGAGGGTTATGTGGTCTGTGCCCCCGGGCGCTTGTGGAGCGGGGAGGTCGCCGGTTCGATTCCCGGTCGGGGCACGTGCCTGGGCAGGAGGAGCCTGGGCAGGAGGAGACTGGGAGTGCTCTGGGGGCCGAGAGACAGACCGACTGCCGTCCAAGTGGCCATGGGGCCTGCTGTCCGCCCACGCGCCCTGGGGACTGGTCACAAGCAGCCAAACGCTGTTACCCTTACACCCCACCCACGCAGCTGTGCACCCCTTTTCTTCCTGTCCCCACCCTGGGCACCCCTACCACGGTGACGGGGGGGGGGGTGGCGCAGAGCTCCGGGGAGAGCGCGCAAGGGGGCCCAATAAACAGCCGATCCAGACAACAGTGTGGACGTCATTCCCCAGGCTCCTTGCGGGGGCAGGGGCGGGGGGGGTGTGCTCCTGGCGGGGGGGCTCTGCCACCCTGGCCTGCAAGGGCCCCAAGATCAGGCAGAGGAGAGCAAGTGGGGGTGCTGTGCTGCGCCCCAACAGCGGATCAGGGGCTGCGTCGTCCCCGGGTCAGCATCTCGGGCCAAGGTGGTCACAGCTCAGGGGCACGTGGGAGGGAGCCGACTGGAGCCCGGTGAGCCGGGCGCCTGGGCACTCGGCACAGCCAGGCGCAGAGTGGGGGTCGGGCCGGCCTCGTCCGAGGTGCCGAGTGGCATCTCTGAGTCTTGGTCCAGTCACGCGGAAAGGGGGTTCTTCGAAGCACACTCCCCAGAACACTGAAGGGGGGTCTCAGGTCACGGGCGAGTTCACGTCCTGAGGGGACCCACAGCCCTCTGCTGCCCAGGAGCTGCTGCTGAGAGGCCCCAGCGGGGGCCCCACCGAGCTCCTGGGATGTGGTGGTCTCCAGGGTCCGCCCCTGCTGTGCTCCGAGCCGTGGGACGATGCCTGCGCTGCGCGCGGTGAAGAGCTGAGCTTCCCACCCCCCAGGGGCCCTCTCAGTGGTGGCCCGGGGGCGGAGGCTCAGTGTGTGCTGTGCAGAGTCCTGCTTTCGCTCTTCAGAAAGAACTGTCCCTCAGTAGAGATGTGTCAGTCCGTGTATGTAAAAAACTGACTCTTATGCCTTACGGCACTTGTTTTTTGAGGAACCTAACTAAGAAACGGTCTAGTGTGAGAACCGGGGACCAGCCAGTGGGAGGGTGTTCCTTTGTCACACTGCAGCCTGAAAGGGGGGCAGGCGGGTTGGGCGCGGGCGGCAGCGGCAGCGGTGGCAGCAAGGTGAGCAGACAGGCGGCGCCTGAGGCCGGTGGGGGCACTGCCCGTGGTTCTGGAAGGGCCGGGAGGGCCAGACCCGGCCCACGTCCAGAGCCGAGCAGCTGCAGAGCAGAGAGGAGGTCACGGTACCTTGGAAAGCTCAGACCAGGCGCCCGGTGCTGGGCTGCGGCGCGAGGCCCGCCGAGGCCCAGTCCCGACAGCTGTCCCTCCGCCGGGGTCGCACTGCCCGCCGCCCGCAGGGAGCGCCTGCCCACCGGCTCTACTGGACTCCTGCGTGGGCCCACTGCCAGCAGAGCCGCGGGCCCGAATGCCAGCGTCCTCAGTGCGGGTCCTGACGCTTGTCCCCTCTCTCCTAGTGCCCGAGATGTATGCAGTGTGACGCCAAGTTTGACTTCCTCACCAGGAAGGTGAGCTGAGGCCCTGGGTGGGAGGGGCCCGGGTGGGCCGCCTGCCTAAGAGCTCAGGAGCCCGCGTGCAGCCTGCACCCCCGTGACCCTGCGGGCGCTGGCAGGGTCAGTGCCCCGGGGGCGTCCTGCTTTGAGCAAGGCTGGGGTGCAGTGTGCAGGTGGGCGTCCTGGCCCCGAGCAGCAGGACCCGGGGCCCCTCTGGAGAGGTGCGTGTGTCCCCCGCTCACTGCCCTGCCCCCTCCGCCCCGCCCCCCAGCACCACTGCCGCCGCTGTGGGAAGTGCTTCTGCGACAAGTGCTGCGGCCAGAAGGTGGCGCTGCGGCGCATGTGCTTCGTGGACCCCGTGCGGCAGTGCGTCGCCTGTGCCCTGGTGTCGCGCAAGGAGGCCGAGTTCTACGACAAGCAGCTCCGCGTGCTGCAGAGCGGTAAGCGGCCCGCTGGGCAGCGGTGGCGCCGGCCCCGGCTGGCCGTGTCTGTGGCTGCCTCTCCACGGGGCTGGCTCGCCCTCCGCCGCCTGGGCCCCCACAGGAGCAGGTGTGGAGCCAGCCCCCTCTCCAGAGGCACACGCGGCCTAAAACGTTGGTCTCCCTCTGCTGGGTGTGGGGCCACCAGCTCGGAGGCTCCGTGGGTCCTGGGAGGCTCCGTGGGTGGGGACCTGCAGGCTGGCACGGGGTCCTGGGGCCTTGGGCAGCTGGCCTGCCTGCCCTGCAGTTTCTCCTGGCTGGGGGCAGAGGGGGGTGGGGGGCAGGTGCGTGCCCGCCCGTCTTCGGGTCTCGGCCTGGCGGCTCCTGCAGCGCACGGGGGGACGGTCAGCGCTCTGAGCCGGGCCTCTGGGACGGCGTCCCCTGCGCCTTCCCCTGAAGGACTGGCCCTCCCGCCCCCGCGAGGGGCCCTGGAGCACGGCTGTCACGCCCCTCGCTTTGTGCCTGGCGGGAGCGGTGACTGGGCAAGGAGCAGGCTGTGCTCTCATGCTTGCGTTTGTGCCCCAAGGAGCCACCTTCCTGGTGACGTTTGGAAACTCAGGGAAGTCGGAGACAATGGTCTGTCGCCTCTCCAGCAACCAGAGGTAAGAGGCAGAGTCCGCCGGGCCCCGGCAGCCTGTGCCCCGGGGCCTGCGGGTAACGTGTGCGGGCGCCTCTGTCCGGCAGGTTCCTGCTGCTGGACGGGGACGGCCACCACGAGGTCGAGATCGCACGCATCTCGACCGTGCAGACCTTCGCGGAAGGCCCCCCACCTGCAGGTGAGCGCACCTGCCCTGGGCCGAGCAGGAGGCCGGGAGCCGGCCCGTCGTCCTCGCTGGGCTGGCTTCCCTCCGTGGCTTAAGGAGCTCGCTGGGGGCCTCGCGTGTGCACTGGGGAAGGTTCGCCCGCACAGGTCGTGCAGGGCCTCTCCCTTGTGCGGCCGGCACCCCTGGGGCTGCCACGGGGGCTGGAGCGTAGCTGGGGGGCCCTCCCAGCACCAGGCGGGGGCCTGTGCCAGCCGAGTTCCTGGCCTTCTCCTTGGCCAGCTTCCAGAGCTCCGAGCCGTGTGCATCTTTCTGGCTAACCCTCCGTGCCTCCGTGGCCGTCCTTGCACTGGAAACCCACAGGACTTACCTGTCTCGCTTCCTGTCTCCTGAGGGGCTTTGACTGTCCTTCTCTCCTGCCTGCCTGCCTTCCTGTCTAGAGAAAGACTCTCACACTTGTGACGGCCTCCGGGGAAGCCAGCCCACCTGGGAAGGTCAGCCTCCCTCTTCGCAGCATGCTGGGGGCCCTGCACCCCCTCCTCTGCTTCTGCCAGGGGTGGGGGAGACTGGCAAGGGCCCCCTGGAGCAGTGGCTCGAGTCTCTGGGTTGGTTTGAGAGAGAGGACTGGGTCCGTGACGCGGGCATCCAACCTGAGTGAGAAGACCCCAGCGGGAGCCGCACCGGTCGTTTTCCTGACCAACGGGGGGTGTCATGCACTGCTTCGCAGCATCTTCTCTCTGCTGCTGTCTCTGAGCAGCGAGTCCGGGGTGTCGGGGAGCAGGGCGTAGGGGGCCCTCACAGCACGCTCTTGGCCCGAGGCCAGCCCCCTGCACTCCTCCGGGAGACCTGCGGCCTCCCGGGCTCCCCAGCTGTCTGGAGGAGGCAGCCGGCCAGGCCGGCATTCCAGCCCCTCTGCCCCTTCCGTTGCCCGTGCAGGCCGGCAGTTAGATCGGCCCTCACGCAGAGGCTGGGGTCCGCCCAGGCGGCCCTCTGCCTGCCTCCTTGGAGCCCGAGGCCAGGGAGGTGGCCAGGTCACAGCCCCAGCTGGTCTCCAGGAGCCTCTGCTCTTTTCCCAGCAGGACCCTGGGCAGGGGCTCCTAGCGCCACCCCCCCCCTTGTGGTGCTTTAGGGAGCCTGGTGGGCCCTGCTCTGCCGAAAGCTTTCCAAGAACCGTGAACCCCACCACGGTGTCCCCATGGGGGTGGGGCGCAGGAACAGGCCCCTGAGCTGGAGACAGCCAGGGGCGCGGCCCACTGGCCTGTCGGGGGCCAGGCAGTAACTGTACTCGGCTCTGTTGGCCAGACAGGCTGTTGCAAAGTGTGGAAGCAGCGGGAGGAGACAGGTGTCGGTAAACCTGACAGGTGGGCAGAGCATGGGGGACTCCTGCCCGGAGCCGAGTCAGGGACAAGCCAGCCCGACACGGAGGCAGCAGTGAGGTTGGGGCCGGGAGCGCAGGAGGCTGGGGGACGGCACTTCACGGCGGCGGCGGCGGCTTCGGGTTGGGCAGGCCCCTCGGCCGGAGCGCGCCCCCTCCGCTGGTCTGTGGCACCGCGAGGTGGTTCCTGCTCGCACGCTCCTGACGGTGCCCCGTCACCGAGCCCGCGCTGTGGGGCCTGCTCTCCACGAGGCTTTCCTGGCCACCACTGCCCTCTGACCTGAGCAGGGGCTCTCAGGGCCGGTATGGGAAGTGTGCCGTCACTGAGCACCTGGTCCCTGCCGAGGTGGGCGGTGTCCCAGCAGGCCTGTCCCCCCTGTGGCACCTTCGTGGGAGCTGAGTGTCTGGGTTGGCGGCTGGCCCCCTGGGTTGGTGACCTGGGTGGCAGCACTTCGGCTCCTGCAGTGCTAAGCCTCTTGTGTGCAAGGTCAGGCCCCCCGGCTGCGCCCTTGGTTCTCGGAGTAGGTGGCAGTGACCGCGTGGCCTCTGCCCAGGTGCAGGCAGGTGCGGCTGGAGCCCAGGGCTGCCTTGTTGGCCTTCTTGGTGGCAGGAACCCCATACCCAGGAGGTGCAGCTGCGTCTCCCTCTTGGCTGTCGGCAGCATAACGTGACTTGTTTGTCCCCGGGCCAGGAGACTTCCTCTCCCACCCTGTGCACCTGGTGGTGGGTGTCTGCCGGAAGGCCTGGGTGCCTCCCGAGCACGGGCCCCCACCCCCAGGCTGGTGGCGGCTGAGCCTGTTGACCCGTCTCCTCCCTCAGGAGGCAACACTCGGGCCACGGGCATGTCCCTGCAGTACTCAGCGCCGGGGTCAGAGGGCGTGACGCAGCTGAAGCTGACTGCAGGGGAGGACGCCAGCGCCAGCAGGCGGCAGTCCGTGGCCTGGCTGGCGGCCATGCACAAGGTGAGGGCAGGCCCCCGTCCCCAGGGCGAGCCCTACCTCCCACCCGGCTGGGGCGATGTCCACCTCCGTCCGCTCCAACGCAGCGCAGGGCCAGTCCCATTTCTCTGCGTCTGGTTGCCTTGCAGGCGGCCAAGCTCCTCCACGAATCTCGGGACCAGTAACTGCTCTCAGGCCGGCCGGCCGGCCACTCGGCAGGGCGGAGCCAGCGCTGTGTGCTCCCCAGCGCCCCCTGTGCTGGGAAGATGGCACAACCCTGGAGGAGGGGACGACCCTGGAGGAGGGGACGTGCTTGCCCACCTAGTGCAATACGCACGCTGTTTGTTGACGCTCCCAACAGCTTCCCGCTTTAGACCCGTCTTTTCTCGTTGGCACGTAACTGGGGTGGGGGAGGCCCCTGCACTACCGCTGAACTGTTTGTAGCGTCAGCTCTGCCGTGCTTGTGCGAGCGCCAGGCTCACTAGTGGGTCCTGGCCCCTCACTGCATTAACCCCCACGGGGGGGCGGTCTGCGCTGCGGCCGGCCCGGCCCAGACCCCAGGCTCGTCCCCACAGCACTACTTTGGGGCCACGGACAGACCTTTGATACTTCACTACGGGCGAGGAGCCAGCTTTGTGTTTCGTATTTTTCACTAACCATGTCACTTTATTAAAATAATTGTACAACAGTTTGTATATACAGCTTGATTAAAGCCTATTTTGAAAATACGAACCAGGCCTCGCCTCACTGCGTCCGGACCACTGGCGTCCCTGCGATGGCTCCGTCCCGGCGGCAGAACACACGACCACACGACTCGGAGCCGCGGGGGAGACAGCAGTTTATTGTGCCCACTCACACGGCGCGGGCGGGGGCTGGGCCGCCACCACCGTGCGGTCAGTGCGGAGAGAGAGCCGACCACAGCCGTGGCTCCGCGCACACGCTCACACCGAGTGCACAGACTCCTACACGGAGCACACGGCCTACGGCCTGGACTCGGTTGAGAGGAAGAACACCTCCGACGTCTCTGGTCCCCTCGAGTGGTCTAGTCAAAAACACTTCCGGTGCGTGAAAGCCCGAGCGTACCACCAACGTCAGGGGCCTGCCTTGCTCTAAGTACGGAACGGGGACAGGGGTCACTGCGTCCCGGCTGGCCCAGACGGGGCGGCTGAGCCCCACCCTCGTGCCCCACGGCTGCCCCTCCTGACGTGCAGCAGGAGCCCCCATGTCTGTGCCACCCCGAATGCCCGACCTCAGGCTCCTTGGCCCGTGGGCCGCAGGGTCTGCCTGCCCTCGGAACGGCGTCGGCCCCGAGAGCGTAAGAATCACCTGGGCGGCAGGAGGCTGCGGAGAAGGCAGCTGTGAGCACAGGAGGGGACGGTGCTGCGCCGAGGCTCCTGGCCACAGGCCACTCGGTCTGAAGGGCTCTCGTGCCCGGGGACTCGGAAGTCCAGCCCAGCACCACCAGCCGGAACAGGAAGTGGGGCCCCGCACCAGGACCACCACTGGACAGGGGCCCCCTACAGGCCTCCTCTGGTAACGGGAGGGGAAACCTGGGTGCAGGGGGGACGGGACGGGACGGGACGGTGGGTGTCTGGGACGTGCAGTAGCCGACGGCAGGGCTCCCGCGGGCCTGTGACCCCAGGGCAGCTGTGCAGTCTCACTGCTGGGTGAGTGACGTGGAGAATGGGGCGGCCGCGGGGCGCGTCAGTAAGGGCGTTTGTCTTCATTGGCAACCAACCAGGGGTTAAGTCTAGGGCTTCTGTGGGCAGCGGGGGCGGTTCAGGAAGCTGGGCATTTATTTGGGTTTACAGTGACTGGCGGAGTCCGGTCCCCAGAGGCGACGGTGGAGACCCAGCCTCACCTAGAGCCTGCAGGGCCTCACGTCGTGGGGCTGCCTGCGCCGTGGGTACCACGAGAGCCCCTCGGCCCCCGCCTCCCCGGCAGCGGCTCCTCGGGGATGGCCGGCCCCGCGCTGCTCCAGCGGGAGGCTCAGGCGAGCGTTCGCTGGCGGGGTTTGATCCGAGGGTACAGCTGGGGAGCCGGGAAGACGCGTCAGGACGAGGCGAGGACACACCGTGCGCCCCAGTCCGCACCCCTCCCTCCCACAGCACCAGGTGCCACCCGTACAGCACGGGCCACGGTCCGTCCCCCCGGGCAGGTGCCTGGCCGGGCACAGTGC
Source organism: Phyllostomus hastatus (assembly GCF_019186645.2). NCBI lineage: Eukaryota > Metazoa > Chordata > Mammalia > Chiroptera > Phyllostomidae > Phyllostomus > Phyllostomus hastatus. The sequence goes on from NW_025334033.1 coordinate 71,494,592, forward strand.
TCGCGTTTCTGGAGCGAGGGCTCTGCCAGCCCCACCGAGGCGGGGGCGGCTGCAGGGCTGGAGTGGGCCCAGACGCGCACCCCTCCCCCCCAAGGGCATTTCTGGGCCTCAGAGCGTTGTGACCAGGGCCGACTCGGCACACACACGAATTTGCAGAGGGTGCCGAGGCGTGGAGCAGGGCAGCCCCGGGCCCAGGCCCCCCAGCGGGTTGGGCCCCACGCCGCCCAGTGTGCAGGCCTCGGGAGCAGAGGCCGGAGGGAAGCAGCAGCAGCAGCAGCAGCAGCAGCGCGGAGGCAGACCCGGGAGGCGGGCAGGGCACTCACCCCCAGCAGGTTTCTGGGCACGTAGCCCTCGCGGTCCCCCAGCCGAGCCCACCACCACTCGGTTTCGTTCTCGTCCTTGCGCCTCAGGACGGTGATGGCGTCTCCTTCGTGGAAGGACAGCTCGTCACTGCTCTGGGCCTCGTAGTCCCACAGGGCGTACACCACTCCCTTGTTCATCGCGCCCAGCTTCTCCTGCACCCCTGGGGTGGGACAGCGCATGGTCAGGCCTCTGCAGGCGCGGCTGCTGAGCCCGCCGCGGGACCCGACCAACACGCTGCCGTGCCCGGGCAGCCCAGTGAGGCCGAGGGCTGAGGGGTCGGAGGCCAGGCCCAGCGCCGCCCATGGCCTGCTGGTGACAGTCTTTTCTAGGCCCCAGCAGGAAGGCCCTGCCACTCACCGCGGCCCTGCGTCCAGAGGCAAAGGGACACTGCCCCAGAGGCATGTCGGGGGGTGAAACAACCCCACCTGGAGCAAACCTCCCAAAGCCAGGGACCGAACATGTGGCTCCCAGAGGGCAGGAGGCACACACGCACGGCAGCGAAGGGGCCAGTCCACGCCCGGGAGCCGCCACGGGGATCCCACGGAAGGCCGGACATGCTGATGACCCGGGTACTGCCCCTCCCAACTCGGCAGCCACTGTCCCCCAAAGGGCCTCCCCAGGCTTCTGCCACCTCGGTGCTCGCAGCTGGAGCTGAGGGGCAGTGCCTGTTCTGGGGTCCAGCAGAGGGCTGGGCCCACAGGCCCCTGCCCGGTGCAGATGACAGGCTCCCTGCAGACAGCCGCTCTGGCCCCCGAGCGGCTGAGCCGACTGCAGCAGCTTCGCTAAGACCGGACGGGCCCCTCACCGTGGTCACCGCCCCGGCCTGACCCTGGATGCCCTTGGCCCCGCCGCAGGTCCCGGGAGCCTCCCGGGGGGGGTTGGAGGGGTGTGGACGGCACTGCCCGCGCACCCTGCTCTGCGGCCCAGAGGGGCTGCCTCTGCACAGAGGCAGGGAAGGGGCTCCCGCCAGCACGGGTGTTCAGACACACCTCAGGAGAGAGCCTGTGGACAGTGAGGCCTCATCCGCCTGACGACCGGGCTGCCCCTGAGGTCAGGCTCGGGCGCGGCCCGGCCCAGCAGCGGCGCAGTGCCCGCACGTCACACCGCGCCGGGAGGCCCGGGCCCACGTACCGTACAGGAACTGGGAGCACTGGATGTAGCCCTCCTCCATCTCCTCGCACTTGTCTGCGGCCGTCTCTATGTCGCTGATGGTCGAGGCGAAGATGGCAGCGCCGCTCTCCACCAGCTGCTTGCAGAGGTGGACGCTGTTGCAGGAGGCGGCGCAGTGCAGCGGCGTCCTGCGAGGGGTCGGGGGGAAGGTGCCGCTGAGGCCAGCCAAGCCCATACGGCGCCTCAGAGCCTCCACGTTCTGGGCTGTCCCTTTTTGGGTGTGACTTCTCCTAAGGAGCTGTCCTGAGCTCCTGTGAGCTCCTGAGGGGGGCGTGGTGTGGCCCGTGGAACGGCCTGTGAAACACATGTTCACCGCACTACAGCGTGCAGGGACTGCCCACTGCTGACGTGGCCCTTCCAGTGGCCACGATGGTACGAGTTACGTGTATTGTACCAGGGAGAGACCCAGGTGTTCCAACACAGCAGAGCGGACAGCTGCCTGAAGTTGGCAACGGCCCCTGCAGGTGGCCACAGCCTGCACAGGGGCACAGGGCCCCGCAGTGGCCCACACGAGCCTTATGCCAACCACAGACGACCCGGCTGCTCACACACAGCTGTGAGTTGCGGCTGCAGTGCACGCAGCTTCCACGTTAACAGTTGGCCACCAGAGCAAACCACAGCTGTGCCCTTACCAACAGGCTCCAGAGAACAAAGCTGGGCTTATGCTGGGAAGCACGGGAGGAAAGGTGGCACCCTGGGCCCCCCCCACGCCCCGTGGTCGAGACTCTGCATTTCCCTCCGGCACAGTGGGCGGGGCTCACCAGCCATCGCTGTCTGCGGCGTTCACGTTGACGCCGAAGTCCAGCAGGAACCTCACGATGTGGTGGTGGCCAGCGCACACGGCGTTGTGCAGGGGGGTGATCCCTTCGTCGTTGGGCTTGCTGGGGTCTTCCACCTGGGACACAGGGTGTGTGAGCCCCGCCCTGCAGACGGGGAGTGGGGGAGTGCAGGGGCGGCCGCTGCGCCCAGCTCACCTCGTAGATGATCCTCTGCACCAGGTCGAACTCCCCCTCCAGCGAGGCGTCCAGGAGCAGCGCCAGTGGGCTGAAGCGGACACGCAGCCCCCGGCCCGTGCGCTCCGAGTTAGGCTTCTTCAGGTTGGTCCGTTTGCTCTGCAGAAAGGAGGTGGGCCTTGATTTACAGGTGACCGCCCTCGAGCCCTCCGTGGGGACGGAAGCCCCCGCCCCTCTGCAGCAGCAGGGAGAGCAGGGAGCCAGGTGGGCGACTTCGGGCTTTGTGACTCCGCCCAGCCCCAGGCGGGCAGCTCCTCCCCGCCGGCTGCGAGGGAGTGACTCTCAACCCCTCTCTGCTCCATCAACACGGACCTCCCACCGGAGGCCTCTGTCTAGAAGGTTCTCCCCCTCACTGACCCCTCCCAGGCTCCAGCGGAAGCTTCCCCTCCTCAGGAAGCCTTCTCGGGCCCCCCTGGCTGAGCCCTGCGGCCTGAGCCGCGCAGCCCAGCACTGCCCTGCAGAGCCCCGTGGTGTGAACCACCGTCTCCCTGGCCTGGCTCACGGAGGGGGGGCCAGTCTGCCAAGACGCCCACACCCGGCACGTGGCTAACACAGGCAGGTCCTCCACAGGCCCTGGGTGGCCATCGCCGAGGACCACACCCACCGTAGAAGCTGCTGGCCGGGGCACGGCAGGGGGAAGTGACGGAGGGACTTGCTCCTCCCCTGGAGACGGGGCCTCGGGCCCAGGGCTGGGGACCAGCTCCGTGGACGGGGTCGTGGCCACGTTGTTGTTGTTGTCCTCCGCGGGCTCAGCCGTTTGGCGGGCGGTCTGGGGACAGGTGAGCCCCTCGGGCTCGGGGGACGGGAGCTGGTTGTCATTGGCGTCCGAGGCGGGAGCGGGCTCGGTGGGGAGAGGGACCGTGGGCTGGGCGGGGCCGGCCTCCCCCAGGTTCCCGTTGGCGCTGGTGTTCCCGTTGTCCACGTCGGCTGGCGTGCCGGCGAAGTCCTGCGAGGGGCCAGGCTGGTAGAAGGGGGTGCCCTCCATGCCGCCGGCCAGCGTGTTGAAGCGCTGGTAGAGCAGCTTCTGGATGTTGGGCCCACCGGGGCCCTCGGGCTCCGTGATGGAGCTGCGCTTCTTCAGGGGCCGGGGCGCGTTGGCCAGCTTCCTGCGCAGGGCCTCCAGGTCGGCGTCGCTCTGGTAGCGCAGCGGCGAGTGCACAATGGGCGTGAGCTTGGTGGGGCTGAGCGGCCGGGGCAGGCTCTCCATGGTGCCCGCGGCGCCGTCCCCAGGAGGGGCCGGGCTGTCCTGCTCGGGCTCCTTCTCGGCACTCTCTGCTGGCAGCTGGGGCTGCGGCGTGCTGGTGGCAAGAGAACCGTGAAGGAACGGCAGCGGTGACGGGGACGTGGAGCCGGACGGTAAAACGGGCTTCCCGTACACTGCAGGGGACACAGGGGACAGGGACCTGAGCGCCCTGCTGGGCCTGGGGTCCTGCCACTGAGCACCCCTGGTTACACGAGGGACGGCCTGGCTGGGGAGCCCTGATTTAGACGCCAAACAAGCCCTTGGGTTCGAGGAGACTCCGTGAGTGGCCTTCGGGAAGGTGGGATGTCTACTTTCGCTACTTCTGCACCTGGGACTCCAGAATCAGGGCTTCCACAAAGTGAAACTTTAAAAGGCTGTGGCCCTGGCTTCCCTGCCCCAAACCCGCCCTCCTAGTTTTCCGGCCAAGGAGAAAGATGTCACCTCTGGACATGCATCTGACCCTCGGACTCAGTGGAACATGATGCAACACAGGCCGAGTCAGACAGCAGGGCATGCCTGGGGGCCCAGGGGCTCTGGAGAAGGGTTTCAGCTCTCCAGCACGGGCCAGCACCTGGCCTGCAGGTTCCTAGGCGCGGGGCAGCCAGGCACCCGCAGGAACCCTTGGACTACGAGTCTGGACGCTGTGGCAAGTGCCCAGGAGTGTCTGAGGAAGCCCAGCCCACACCCAGTGGGCAGGCCCCACTGTCCGGGCCAGAAGCTCCACTGACCTCGGCAGGTGTGGAACCTGGCCCCGTTCTCCGACCTGCCTTCCTGGAGCACCGTGGCCGCCAGGGTCCGTTTCCCCTCACCCAAATCAGGGCTGCTCTCCCCTGCGGGCTCCAGTGCAGACGCCCAAAGCAGCAGACAGCCCTTCACACGGTCGCCCCAGGGGTCTGGCTCAGCTGTGGCGGGTCCAGGCAGAGCCCCCGCAAGCTCTGGGGACAGCCCCTGCACAAGTCACCATGAAGCAGCGGGCAGAGGCCACTCGGAAGTCTCACCCTTCCCAGAGCTGGGGCTCCCGGGCGCTTGGACAGGAGGTCAGAGCTGCAGCCACCGAGCTACACAAGCCCTCCACGCACTCCTCCATCACCCCCGTCTCACACCACACCTGCGGCCACACCTTACCCAAGAATCGAGTTTAACCCTGAACAGCGTGTGGCCCACCTGGGAGGGCAGACTGGCATTTTCTTAAGTAGAAGTACAACTTCCTGGCCCCGAGAGGATGGTACAAACCCACTGTACCTGCTTTGACTGACTTATTTGCGGCGCTGTGCGCTGCTGGCTGGTAGTTCTTAGGCGGCGTGGCTTGCTGGAGGTACACAGAGTAGATGGAACTTGAATTCACTGTCTGGGGCCCTTTCCTGGGGGACTGTGGCCTGGACCCCTTATCAGCCAGAAAGGGCCTAATGGCCACAGTCAGCGGGAGTTCAGGTTTGCCATCTCCGGCCGGGAATGCGGGCGGCCCCGCGGGCGGGTACGTGGGGCTGGGAGGCACGGAAATCCTCTGCTGAATCTGCTGGGAGGAGCCCGGCTGGTGGGCGCTGCCCACGGCGGGCAGCGGGCCAGGCTTCTGCCGACCGGGCAGGCCTGCGCTGGGCCGGGGCAGGCTGCCCTCCTTTCTCCTTTCCAAGGAGTTCGTCGACCCTGGGCCCACGGGCGCAGGGCTCGGGTGCGTCCCGTAGCTCGGAGGCAGCTGCTTGCTGGCCCCGGGAGCGGGGGGCGGCGTTCTGCCCGTCTCGAGGCCCTGGATTCAGACATTAAGGACAAAAACAAAGTTATCCTTCAAAAAGTGAAGCATATTTCCATCCAGCACAGAGAATGCAAAGTAGGACTTGTTACCCTTCAAACTGGCTTGTGACCAGGCACAGGGGACCCTGGGGACAAAAAGCAGCAGGGCTGCCACCTGTCCCCAGCAGGACAGCCCCGACGGAAAGACCCGTGTGCCGGCACGCCGCCCGGTGCGTAGGGCCCACACACGCCTCCCACCTGGGTCTGGTCTGGACGCAAAGGGCGTGCTCTGCCTCGTCACCCCTCCCCTCAGCGCAGACGCGCGCAGACAGGGACATGGCCGGGGGGTGTGCCCCGGGGTCACGACAGCGGCCTACCAGCTTCTCCGGGGCTCCCAGAGCCGACAAGGGCACGGGCTGGCTGGAGACGGTGCCCTGCTGGAGGGGCCCCTCCGCGCTCGAGTCCGTCCGGCCCACGCTGGCGGTCTGCGTGGCTCTCCCGGCAGGGCTGACGCTTTGCTTCAGTGTGGGCCAGTTCCCGTCGCTCGCTGGAGAAGAACACGGAGTGTGAGAGACCTTGTCCTGACGCCTGAGGGGCCGGCCTGAGAGCAGCCCCGGCAGAGAGGGTAATCGCCCCCTGGACAGGGCGCTCTGACAGGGTGGCACTGCCCAGACCCTGACCGCCCTCCTTGCGCACCCGCGTGCCCAGCAGAACCGGGGGCCTCTGCGGGCAGGGCCTCGCCAATGCCCACCTGGCCCCCTGTGTGCGGCCTGCAGCGATGCCCGGGCCGGCGGGGGCCCAAGGCGCTGTGGGAACGGGAGGCTGGGCTGAGTCCAGGCCAGACCCGTCGCGTCAACACTAGTGAGTCAAACCAGCCCTGGCGCTCGTGGCTCAAACACACGCACACTCACACACAACAAGAAAGACTTCCTTCTGACTGCGCGCCAGGTTTGAGCTGTACGACTACCAGTGTTAAAAGGAAGATGCAGCTTCAAGCTGATAGAAATTTCTGTCCTCTATAACAACACACGATCACAGGAGGCTGTACCAGGTCCCACTGATTGGAGAGGCGGGCTACATTCCACTGCAGTGATTGGAAAGCCAGTCAACCCTGCATTTTTCAGGGAAGTTGCTGAGCAGCTACATTTTTACAGAGCATTGTCCAAACTGAAAGAGTGACAGAGCATGCCGGTGCCCAGCGCGCTCACAGCCGGCGGGCCGCGTGCCGGCCCTGACTCGCACTGCCTCCTCTCTGCAGCAGGCTTGGGAGCTGGGTGACGTGGTGAGCCCCCGGCCACCAGCCACACAGGGCAGCCAGGTATCCAGGGGGACCATCTCAGCCCTGACAGGTACCGTCTCAGCCCTGACAGGTACACCATGCCCCGGTCCCCGACCCCCTGCCACACGGGGGAGCCCTAGGGAACTCTTCCCGGCCACAGCAGCGTGGGGGCCGAAGTCTGTGACCGACGATGGGTCAGGGACTCTCAGGCACTCTGGGCTCGACCAGAGAGGCCACGGCGCACGCGGGACGAGCACAGCCTCTGAGCGATTGGCTGGGCCTGGGCGGCAGCAGCAGCCAGGCCAGCTTACCCTGAGGCCACACCCACCCTCCGCAGCGCAATGCAAGCCCTGTGTCTGCTGGGACGCTGCTGAGGCCCTGCATCGCTGAAAGCCACCCAGGCTCCAGGCAGCGCAAGGCCCTGCTGAGGCAGTCGGGGCCCCAGTCCAGACGTCACCTTGCTCAGTGTGGCCCATCAACCTACTTGAGGCCAGAAGTGCTTTTCCTCCCTGCCCCTCCCCCGAGACTGCCCGCTGTGGGCCAGAACGACAGGCTCGCCCCAGCGCACTGAGGCCGAGCCTCAGACTGACGGGAGACAGAACCGCTGCGGCCTCGCGGTGGCTTTCCCAGGCCCGCTGTCCGGGCCACTGGGAGCGTGGCCACCCAGCAGCTCCAGAAACCCATGTGAAATAGAGGTTTTACGGGAATTAGCCATCGGAGGACCAAGAAGAGACCAGGCATTTTCCTCCGGGTGAGGCAGGAGGTACAGGAGGAAGATCATTTATTTTTATCATGAAGGGACAATTATCTTCAGGTATGGAGATACCTGCACTGAAGATAAAATCAGAAGCCTCATAATGAACTCGGGAAATCATCTCAACTTGGGAGAAGGAGAACCAGAACCACCTCGCCGTGCCAGCGCAGCTCAGACCCCTCCCTGTCCGGCGCAGGGACACCTCTGCTCACGGGACCTCCTTCGAGTCTGCGCAGGAGGCGCGGGGCTCTCCCGGTCTGGGAAGCAGGCTGACTGCTGGCTGAGCAGAGCCGAGGAGGGCCGGAGCTACCCGCCAGGCCTGCCAGCACCCCAGGGCACTCTGTCGGGATGGCAACGCACCGGCACCATGCTGGGGCCCCGGGCTGGTCGCACTGCACGTGCCAGTGGGCCAAGGCCGCAGTGACCGTCTGTGGACTTTCTGATCCACGACAAGCTGAGTGGGGAAAGGAGCGAGCGGCCACAGTGCTCTGTGTATAGGACGGTCATGGTGGTAGCACACAGCTCCCAGGGGTGCCCAGAAGACACGGTGCCTCAGGGGAGACCGAGGGTGCACGCAGGACCCTCCAAGGACCTGCCCCACAGCCCCCCTCCCACTCCCTTCCCAGGAGGAGGGTCTGGCCACTTACCAGGTTTGGGCCTTCCGTGGGCGGCCCCCGAAGCAACAGTGAGAGACTGGGGCTTCACGGGGTCCCCCGGGGCCGAGTAGCTGCCAGCGCTGGGGACCTGGATGTAAGGCCCCACCGCAGCGACCCTGCCGGGGGTGCTCAGGGGAGACTGCGGCGAGGACGCGCCATTCACACGGCTCAGCTACAAAACGGGAAGAAGCGAGAGTTAACACCCAAGTCTGAACCGCTCACTCACTGGCCTGCACTGGGGCAGCTCCGTCCGTCTGGAAGACGAGTGTCTAAGCGGGGCAAGGTGGCACGAAGGGCCTTAACCTGCGGTCCTGTGGGCGATGCTCTCTGATCGCCCCTGTCGTGTGGGGGCTGCACGCACACCAGGTCTGTTCCCTGGGACACTGCCACCTGGGGAGCCCTCTCCCCGAGGGGGTGTCCCCTCCCAAAGAGGCAGCAGGCAGAGCCCGGGCCCCAAGCCTGGCTCCAAATCCTGCTCTGCCACGTACTTGCTGTGCAGCCACGAGCAAGTGCCTTGACCTCCCTGAACCTCTGCGCCCACGTCTGGAAAGTCAGGGTAAGTGTTGCTGTGAGGCCTGAGGGGCGGGTCCTAGAACCAGGCAAGGCTCTGACCAGTTCCCTGGGGGCAGCTGTGCTGTTCATGCTCGGCGAGGACGCCCGGCCACAGCCAGTGACACTGTCGCACAGCGGCCTCCACAGAATCAGAGTCCATCAGGGGATGCAACCAGAGAACCAGCGGGGAACTCCTCAGGGGTCCCTGGCTAGGTTCCCACGGGTCCCCCTGAGAAATCTTTGACCTCCTACATCTGTTTGCCACGTTCAGCACGCTCGAGCATGTCATTCTGGGGAGAGGGTCCATGCTTTGACAGCTGCTGAGAGGTGCCTGGGACCCATGGGCAGTGACAGATCTCTGCAGAAGCACCAGCCTCTTCAAGGAGAGGGCCCTGGAGGCACCAAGTGAAATGCACAAAGTAACATTCATCTAGTCGTTCGTGACGGCAATGGTTCCTTTTCTGAGTCGCTGTGGCTGGACGATGCACAGCATGCCCGACATTTGGACAAACACATCTAGACAGATGTTGCTGTGAGGATATTAATAAGTGAGATGAACATTTAAATCAACAGACTCTAAAGCAGACTGCCCTCCAATGATCTGGGTGGGCCGCATCCGATCAGTTGAGGGCCTTAGCAAAAAAAAAAAAAGCCTGATGTGCGTTCTCACCAATGTAAGAACAAGTCAAAAATAGCCCAGCCCCAGGTGGCTGGGTCGGTCGGAGGCCGGAGTGCCATGCTGTGCACTCAGTCAGGGTGCGAATGTTTCTCTCTCTCCCCACTCCTCTCTAAAATCAATAAACATCTCCTCAAGTGAGGATTAAAAAAAATAAGTAAACAATAAAAGCTCAACTTTTGCATAAAAAAACAGAAAGAGTGCGGCCCTCCGAGGCAGAGGAGCCCTGCCTGCAGACAGCCGCAGACTCCAGCTGCAGTGCCAGGGCCCTGGGCCTTCAGGCCGCCGCCGCCGCCTCAACCGCGCAGTCCGGCACCCTAGAATGAGTCCATCAGTCTCTTCCTCAGCACAAACACCCACTGGTTTTTTCTTTTTAATCCTCACCTGTGGCCATGCTTATTGATTTCAGAGAGAGCGGAAGGGGGGGAGAGAGAGAGAAACATCCATGTACAAGAGAAACAGTAGCTGGCTGCCCCTTGTGCACACTCCGACCAGGGACTGAACCCACAGCCCAGGCAAGTGCCCTGACTGGGAATTGATCCTGCGGCCTTTCAGTTTCTAGCACGACACTCCAACCAACTGAGCCACATTGGCCAGGGACGTCCACTGGTTCTGCTTCCACGGAGAGCCCGCCTGATGCACCAGAACAGAACGCTGTCCCGTAGGCAGGCACAGAGACTGGGCATGCGTCCTCTCGCGGCCTCTGTGCTGCTCCTTCGAGCTCAAGAGGAAAACCCTGACCTGTGATCCCAGAGTTCTGCAGATTCACCACTGACCTTCGAGCTCTTTGGTTAAAAAAACCCAGAGGTTTGTAAAAAGAGACTTTCCACCTGAGACCATTAATCACCACAGCCCCAGAACGGGCCGTTTCCTTCCTTCTCTAGCACCTCTCCACCCCACCCTACCAAAGGCCAGAAGCCTACGCCTCCCCCCCTAAGAACCGCCTTCACAGCAGCAGGAGCTGACAAGGACACTTGTCAAACCATGGAAGCCCACTTGCTGAGTGTGGACAGGAGACCTTGGGAGCCCTGTCCCAGCCAGCCAGGTGGCCCGCCCCAGGCTCCACCCCCAACAGCAGAGTGCCAACCCGCCCTGGCTCAGGCACCACTCCCCCCCCAGCCCTGAGCACCACCCATGGAGGAAAGGGGAGAACCACATCCAGCCAGAGCACACGGCAGCCCCCGATTAACCTCGCACAAGCTCTCCGCCCTGCACACGCACACAGAAGCACTGAGAGCAACAGCAAGACTCGGGACACCTGCTCGACAGCAGGGCTGGGCAAAGGGGCCACAGGCCTCAGACATGGGGTATTATACAGAAGTGACAAAAGAGATGAGGCAATGACCTGGAATGATACCTATGCTGTAGTTAAAAAAAAAGGCTAGGTTCAGAACAGTAAGAATGATGGAACTCCTACAATTCCATTTCAATTAAAAATTAAATACCTCCTGTCTGTATTAAGCAAAAGACTGGAACAATGAATAGCTATCATCCCTCAAAAATGAGCACAGGGTGGAAGGGACTTTCACATTTTTCTTTAAGTATCTCCATACTGTTTTAACTTTTTTTCAATGAGTATTTATTACCTTTGAAATTCAAAGTACCAAATAAAGATTTTTTTAAAGTGCTAACCACTTTATATAGAATTCTGCTCAAAAGTTTACAAAGCCCACCCTGGCTGGTGTGGCTCAATGGACTGAGTGCTGGCCTGGGAACTAAAGGGTTGCCAGTTCAATTCCCGGTCAGGGCACATGCCTGGGCTATGGGCCAGGTTCCCAGTAGGGGGCACATGAGAGGCAACCACGCATTGTTGTTTCTCTCCCTGTCTTTCTACCTTCCTTCCCCTCTTTAAAAATAAATAAATAAAATCTTTGAGTTTACAAAGCCCTTCTACCTGGGTTCTCACTAAGAAACCTCACACTGATTCCTGGGCAGGTAAGACAAATCAGTTTACAGCAAGGACACGAGGCCATACAAGGTCAAGGAATTTGCCCCTGTGACCCAGCTTAAAATGGCTTAAAATGGCAGAGTGCTGTGGCTGCCCATGGGGGAGGCCCCGACTCCAGACGGCAGAAGACAAACGCCCAAGAGCACTGTCTTCTGCTGCTGCTCTTCTGGGTTAGGGCCAGTTTACGTTCTGTCATCTGGGCGGACGGGGACAATGCCACTGCAGTGAAGACGCACACTTGTGCACCTCGGGGTTGAACCGACTGCGGGAGCTCATCTCACAGAAACACTCCCCCGGCCACGTGCCTGGATTTTCTTCCCGTAGAGACGCTCGCGCAGCTCGCTGATGCGCTTGTCCATCATGGCCACCTCCATGTTGCGCTTATTTAAAAGTTCCTTCTGCTGCTGCAGTTTTGAATTCTGTTCCTGGTTAAGCTGGTTACGAATCTACAAAACAGAAAATACAACTTTTGTGATTTGCATTAATTACAGTCAAATTCTCGTTGCCAGGGAAACACTGAAAAAAAGAAGAAAGAACTGAGCTCTCACACACGTTTGCACACACCCACTGTGGACGTTTACGGGTGCAGCACGGATGGAACCCAAACACGTTTCTGATGGAACCAAAAGAGGGTGCGCGTTTGCAAACCATGTCCTCTTCTGGGCGTACGGAGTGACGGGCACTGATGACTGTGGGCCCATGACCGTAGCCCTGGGGAGCGGACTCAGATGAGGTCGTGAGGATGGGGCCCCGTGGCGGGGTTCTTCCTGTGAGCGTCCTTATTAGAGGAGGAAGCGAGACCAGAGCTGTGAGGCACAGTGAGAAGGTGGCCGTCTACAAGCCAGGAAGCAGACCCCCTGGAACTGAGCCTGCCAGCTCCATGATCTTGACCGCCAGCCTGCAGAGCTGGGGGAGCTGAGGGTCCGAGGGGAGCCCCCGTCTGCAGGGCTCTGTCACGGAAGCTCCTGCCCGGCCAAGGGCTTACCAACAGGCACCTGTCTCATCGAAGCGGTTTGCACAGACACCTTAAATATCACCCGAAGCTTAACTCTTTACTAGCTCACTACGTTGCCAATCCAATTCTGGGTCGACTCTCTGTATGGCAAACGCTCAGTAAATAGGCCAGGCACAAAGAACCCCACGGGGCACGAGCCCGCACACTAGCAATGTCCAGAGAGCCGATCTGCAGACTCGGAACGAGATCTGTGATTGCTTAGGGGCCCTGGGTGGGGTCCGAGGGGACGGCTAAGAGATGCAGGCTTTATTTGGGGGCGATGAGATGTTCTAAAATTGACCGTAGTGGTAGATGGGGAACTCTGGGAAGACACTAAAACCACTAACTTGTACTTTATGTGGGTAAACTGCATGCTGTGTGACTTGTATCTCAAAGCTATTTTAGAAATTCCTTTGTACCGAATACGTTGGCGCCACTGTTGCATTTGAGTCCATCAGCCTGTCTCCAGCCCTGGTTCCCAGGCCCACCAGGAAACAGCGTGGAGGCCGGGCCCAGCCCAAGTTACCTGCAGCTCCTGGTACAGCCTCTTTAACTCCACAGCCGCCGGCCCCGCCAGCTTGCCATTGTAGGGCTGGAACCCGTTCAGCTTTCCCTTCTTCAGGTCCTCCAGCTGCTGGCTGAGCTGGTCGACTCGCAGAATTGCCGTCTGCACCTCCTGCTTCTTCTCCTGGAACATGGCGCTGAATCTCTCTATCTCAGCAGCTGCAATACCCCACACCAAGAGAGAAGGCCACCTCACTCCGCTGGCATTTCTTTGTCACGGAGTTGTTTATTTTGGGGGTGATGTCTTTTTCATGGCCACACATCTAGCTCCGCTCAAGCATCATCATCCCCGCCAGGCTAGCATGTGAGGAAGACTGTGATGTGCACGATCCTAAACTCGGGAGCATGTGGCAAACAATCATGTTTGCACTCACGAGTGAGTCTTCTTCAACCAGGGCAATCGGTCCCAGAGCAGGCTGGGTCAAGCCACTTGGGAGTCTCACTGCACCAAGAGACCGGGCTCTGTCACCACCGTCACACCAAGCAGGCACTGACTGGGTCCACAACAAAGGTAAAAAGGGAGCACCTGCATGGCCTATCTCAACCACAGACCACTTCCGGGCTGCTGCATCACGACAGCCCGCACGACGGGGTGGGCCGTGACGCCCAGGACGGCCGTCACAGCCGTGGCCAGGCCTCCTCCTGCCACACGGCTGGGGGACCTGCAGCGACCAGCGGCCCCAACCCAGCCCCCCAGCCCGCGCAGGGGACGGACCCAGCCTCCGGGCGCTTCCTACGCCAGATCTGACCCTACGCCAGATCTGGTGCACGCCTGGAGCACGCCTGGTACACGCCCGGAGGCTGGGCTCCGTGCCGCCTCTCCGCGCCCGGCGCGCGTGGGTGCGGGCGGACTGCGGCACTCACACAGGCTGCCGTTCATGAGCTTGCTGTAGTCCACCTGCCCTCTCATGGCACGGATCTTCTTCAGTTTATTCTCCTGGGCCTCCACGCGCTCCTTCAGTTTCTGGAGCTTCTCGTTTTCAGAAACAGACTGCTGCTGATGGCGCTCCTGCTGCTTCAGGAAATGCAGACGCTGCTCCTGACGAAAGAGGGAAACAGCTCACTTTGAAAACTGAAGTGGACCGCCCTGGCTGGTGTGGCTCAATGGACTGAGTGACGGCCTGGGAACCAAAGGGTCCCCGGTTTGATTCCCCATCAGGGCATGTGCCTGGGTTGTGAGCCAAGTCGTGCCCCCAGTAGGGGGCGCAAGAGAGACAACCACACACTGATGTTTCTCTCCCTCTCTCCCTCCCTCCCTTCCCGTCTAAAATAAATAAAATCTTTCCAAAAAAAAAAAAAGCTACAGATTTCCCTTATATGTGGAATATAAAAAATAAATGAACAAACTTGACAGAAAGAAACTCATAGATACAGAGAACAGACTGATGGCTGCCAGGTTAAGAGGGAATAGGGGGCTGGTGGAAAGGGGAAGAGGTTAAGAAGCACAAATTGCCAGTGATAAAAGCAGACACAGGGATGCAAAGCACAGCACAGGGAATACAGTCAGCAGTACTGCAATAACTATGGGGCCAGGTGGGCACCACGCTTCTTGGGGAGACCACTTCGTAGGGTGTACATGGTGCACACCAGGAACTAGCGTCATATTGCACGTCAATGGCAATTGGAAAATAAAAAAAGAAATTAAAAAAAATCTCTCTAAAGAGAAGTCAGTGAGAGCCCAGCAGTGACGTTCACATGCTCTCATTACAGCGGCTTCAGGGCGGTTCAGGTCATCACAGCCTGGAGTCATTTCCAGAAGGCGTGGGTGATGAGATGACTTGTTATATTTAATCCTTGACGACACCACGGTTTAGGGAGATTTTAAATCCTGCAGTTGCTGAGATTCAACAACAGATGCAGAACTCGTCCGCAGCGTGAGCGCTAACTACGCCCCACCATAACACCCCAGACCAGGGCCCTGCCAGGCGGCATCAAGGGGAGCCTGATGACTCAGCACCACCGGCTCTGGGGCCTGCAACTGGCGTCTTCAGCGTGGACGGCTGGCTTCCTCGTGGACACGAAGGGACCGACACCACCAGCCAAAGACCCCCACAGAGAAAAGGAGATGGCAGGAAAAACGTCCTTTCTGCACCTTCTATCTACGTGGAGCTAAGGCCGACCACTTCCTGGTGTGTGTGTGTGTGTGTGTGTGTGTGTGTGTGTGTGTGTGTGTGCACGCACACGCAGATGGGAGGCAGAGGTCCCTGCTCTGACACCACCCCACTTCAGGAGTGGCAGCACACTTCACGGCTACTATTTTGAAGGGGATGACGGGGACGTGGTGCTTCAGACTCCCGGGGCGTGGGTGTACTGACAAGTGTCACCCGAGAATGCACTCACCCCAACCTAAAGTAATGGTTGAAGAACTCACTTTCTGAACGCTTCTCCACTCTGCTTTTAAACTTACCTTGGCAACCAACATCTGCTGCTGATTCTCAATCTGCTGTTGCTGCCTGGCTGCCATATCCTGGAGCTCCGAGAGGGTCAGCTCAACACGCGGATGCCCAACCTGCAGGGGCGAGATCACACGCGGGCTGGGGGCCCTCGTCTGCATACCCGACCTCCCCGACCCGAGTGCCCATGGGAAGGTCTTGAACAGGTTCCCGGGGCCGTGGTGGGGTCTCTCAGTTGGTCAGGGCCTCGTCCCAACACGCCAAGGTTGTGGGTTTGACCCTTAGTCAGGACACATACGAGAATGAAGCAACACATGTGTAAGTAAGTGGAACAACAAATGTATGTGTTCTATTTCCCCTTTCCTCTCTCTCTCAAATCAAAAAATAAAAAAGTGAAATAAATAGGCTCCCTAGAAGTCAGGAGAGTACATATTAGTCTGTTTTCTCCTGAGAACTTTCCTAAGTGTTGAGTGATTTTATTCAATATAAGTAACAGTTTTGCTGATGGACCAGACCCCACATTTCCTAAGAGGCCCGGCACCGTGCAAAGCTCTGCAAACGTATGCTGAGGTGACAGCCCTCTTCGCGCTGGCTGGCTGGCAGCTGCGCCAGAGAAACTGGGACGTCAAGTGTTCAAGGGCACATGGATCTCAGGATGGGTGTTACGCCACTCCACCTCGTCTCGGGAAACTGGACATACAAAGACTATAAAACACAAATGCCTCGTTCACACACACACACACACACACACACACACACACACACACGGCCCACGCCGAGGACGCGCCCACGGCTGGCAGAACTGCACACAGAACACGCACACAGCTCGGTAATGGCCAGAGGAGCGGTAACAGGGGGAAGTGGGCAGCACCCCCATTCTCTGTGGATGACAGCAAAGTGGAGCATTTTCACTGTGCGCTTTTTGTGCTTTGTACAGAACTACGTGCTGTCCGTTCACGAACTTATGTAGGCCTCATGATAACACTGCCGGGTGGGTGCTATTACACCCCCACCCCACAGAGGAGAAACCGAGCACGGAAGCTCAGACGGGCTGCCAGTCAGACAGCTCACGCAGCAGAGCAGCACGCAGAGTCCCTGCCCTGGGCCACCACATATGCGCACTCTGCACTATGCACGCCCTGCACACACGCACTACTGCGCTAACGTGTTTACACTTGTGTCACGTCTTCCGAACAGACCTGCGTGTGGCAGGGGAAGGGACCTGCCAAGGGCCCGGAGCCGAGCACAGGAGCAGACTCCAGCTCTGGTCAGGCCTGTGCACCTCCGCCCCCTCCTGTGCCGCTCCCCGCGCGGGCGCTCGGTCCCTCGGCTCTCGGCTCCCTACACCTGGGAGTGTCTGTGCTCGCACTTCCCGCCACCCCCACCCCCGCCCTCCTGTACTCCGGACAGAGGTCCCACCCTGCCCCCCGACTCCAGTCTCCCCCAGACTTGACAGTGTTCGAGTGCACGCCTGACTCTTGGAAAATGGAATCAGACTTTGTTTGACAGTCTTAACGGACACCCCCACTCTGTGTGCCTAAGATCCTGAGCAAGCAATATGGACCGAGTATTGTAAACAGCCAAGTTACAGAAACTTTCATTTGAAAGAAATTTGTTTACTCTACAAAACAATGCCAGGCAGAACCACCAGAAACTCCCACAATTTCTGTCTTTATGCTTATAATAAAGGGTTGCTAATTTCCACTTGAGATGTTCCAATCACAATGAAAGGTATTTTTTGGAACCTTCAGAATGGCTACTACTTAAAAACTATGTCCACTCAACAAATCTTTCGATTTACATTAATTTCATAGTGGTACACATAAAGAATATCTGTTTGGTCCCCCCTTCCCACCAATGGCCGAATAACCATGTAGAGAGGACAGAGATCTCGCTCTTCGGCAGTCGGACACGGACGTCTGTGAGTGAGACAGAGCTCTCTGTGTGTGCTGTGTCATCTGCACATTTTCTCAGGATGAAACTAAGATACACCACGCTGTCCTAAGTAACTTCGGTATTATACCTTACATATGTAATAAAATTTCATTTGCAAGTAGATCTGACACACCGAAAACTGTACAAATCATAGTGTACAGCTCAATGAATTATCTCCAAGTAAACACACCTGTGTAATTTAATTGTATTTTAAGTGGCTTATAAAAACACAAGCAACCATAAACTATTAAGTCAACAAATATGCAACATGTCAGTACATATTCCCGTAATTGTTCAATGTGAAAATGTAGCAAAAAGCAGCACCTTCTCAGAGTTTAAGTAAACAAAACACTTGTGCAAATCCGACCCTCTGACCACGGGCCTATCATGCATTCTCTTCATGGAGACCCACCCCCACATCAACACCTTAGACTCTCAACACGACCCAAAAAAGTCCGAACAAACAGATGACTAAATTCCTTGCTCATTGCTTTTCATTGCATCTAATAAGAAAAAATCAAGTCCTGCTCCCTCGGGCACATCGAGGTCCCTCATTATAGGAGAGTCACCTGATGAGTTCAAGTCCAGGTCACAGGGAGAACAAGCCACTTCCAGGACGAGCGAATTAGGAATTAGTAGAGAAGTTCTCTTGGCGACAGCCGGCAGGCCCGTGCAAACACTTCTCCAGCCACCGCGGGCTCTGACATCCCTCCTGCGGGGGGCTCAGGGCTCCTTCTCAGGCCAGTGTTCTTGACCTCTGGGTCCCAGGGAGAGGCCTGCTGCCCTCCAGCCTAACCCCGAGAGCACCCAGGTCTCCGTGACAAACGGCCCACCCAACTCCAGGTCTTACCAGCTCCCCGCCTTCCGGACAGAGAAAACAGAAGACCCCTGCCCACACAGTAATCGCTTCTCTGGTCACATCGCCCCCTTCTTTCTGCACACGTCCACACACCTACTTGAAGAAACAGTAAGAGACTCTATACCTCTAACCCTCTAACACGCAACACTTTCACATGCAAAATATCAATACTAACCTAACAGAAAACTTACACGTCAGGGGCTCTCTAGCTAATGAGACTTCCAGACTCCGCCGGTCCCAGCTCACCTGGCAGGCACAGCACCTGGCCACAGCCTCCGACCAATGACCATAATCCACGAGTGCTGAATGGATTTACAAGGGACCCAGTGCTTCCTTATCTTCCCACCACGCCCAACCACACTCCCTGGGTAGCAGCATCTCTTCCAGCTCAGTGCAGCCACTGCCCCAGGTGAGACAGGAAACATCCCCGTCCTGCCAGAAAGTGCTCTGCTGTGCTCGCCCCTCCCCCAACCACTGGCCCCTCGTCTGGGATTTCACGCCGAAGGGACCCTGCAGAGCGGACTTCCCTGTGTCTGGCTGCTTTCACGGCACCAGCATTCCCTCCTTCCTACTGCTGAGCAGTGCTCGGGGGTGCAGGCAGACACATGTTGTTTATCCATTCCTCTGCTGAGGGCATCTGGGTGGTTTCCACTTTTCAGCTGAGGAATAAAGCACCTTGAACATTCACGTACCAAGAGTCACGTGGACAAACGTCTGGTTTCTCTAGGGTGGTCCACGGGGGAACAGGCGGCCGTGCGGCAGGGGCACGGAGACGGCCAGACGGTGTGCCGACGGGGCCAGGCCTCTCACACTCCCAGAAGCAACGTGACAGTCCCGGCTTCTCCACATCACTGCCAAGACTCGCTCAAACTTTGGTCATCCTCTTTTTAAATAAAATGTTAACCTCTTGGCAAAGAAAGCATTCCATATAAATGGTATTTTGATAAGTAATGAAAAAAAGTAAGCATAAAAATTAAGCTACCAATCCCACATGCACTTTGGGTAGGTTTCAATGCATAAGCTAAGCCCACGATTTGCCAACAGTTAGAAATAAAAAGGAAGCTTATTTCCCAGGCTAATGTCTCATTTGCACTAATGACGTGCATGAGTCACAAGGCTATGAAAATACAGCATGTGTGAAATACAGGTTATTTCCAAAAAATGGATCAGAGACCTCGATGTAAGAGCTAAACTGATAAAGCTCTTAGAAGAAAGTCGGAGGCAAGACCAGCTGACCCTGGCAGCTCACTGGACGCACAGGACTAAACCAGAAGGTGACTCAGGTTTGGGCCTGGCTGGCTGAGGGAACAGGGGACCGTGTCTCCAGAACCTCTGAGAGAGACGGGGTTCCCTGAGACGACTGTGCTGGCAGGCCTGGCCTTGGCTGCCCCCGGGACTTCTGTCTGGGAGGGCTCCCACTGTTCCCTAAACTGTTCCGAGTGGCCCACTGCACCCGGACTGTCTGCGCAAATAACACGCCATGTGAAGCACCTGCTTTCCTTCTGGGAGTCTGGAATTCTGGTACTTCCTAGGTAGAAGCTGCCTACACGAGCAGCTCCCAGCAGACACCATGGGCACTGGGCCTCCAACGAGCCTCCCTGGTGACACTGTCTCACAGGTGCCGTCACCGTGTGTTGCTGGAGGAAATAAGTGTCCCATGCAGCTCCACGGGGAGCGGACCCCAGGAGCCTGGGCCCCCGGTCCCGGGGACCTCGCCCCGGCCTTCTCCAGCGCTCATCGTGCTCTGTGTCCTCCCGCTGGAGGAAGTCACAGCCAGAGGACAACCAACCCTGCGTCCGTCCAGTCCTCCTAGTCAGCCAGCGACACTGGGGTGGTCTCGGACACCCCGACACAGGCACATGCAGTCAGAATCAGTCAGTTTGCCTTCACGGCACAAAGCCCCACCAGATCCTCACCACTCTACGGGACAAGTAAGTTTTGAACGTGTATGACGTGTGCGTGTGGCCTGGGGTTCCCAAACCCAGCAGGGAAAGAGTCCTAGGGAGAACATTCCGGACCCACCCCAGCCTTCTGTGGGGGCCTGGGCATTTACCTCCTGGACAGCTGACTCACTGACCTGCGGTTTTCAGAGAACAGGGCTTCCCCAGCCTCTCGGCTCAGCGGCCACACACAGGCATGAGTCACCGCAGCGCAGCCCACACACCCAGCCCTGCAGCTGCGGCTCGCCCGCTCCTGGCTGCTGCCCGCCCACCAGGCTGCAAGGTTCCAGGCACCATTACTCTGCCACCAGGGCACGCTCAAAACCATTTTTGGAGAAAGAAGTTCTTAATACCTTATTAGCTTTAAAATTGCACAAAAAAGTGTTTTTTGACAATGAAGTGCTTTACAAAAGTAATGTACTATTAGGCTTAAAAGGCAGGTGCGTGTGCCATAAAGTGCAGTAACATCTTTGATGTGATGCTTCCAGCACGAAGTCATGCCTCTGGACGAGCTCTCCACCTGCCTCTGATTACAAGTCACACGAAGGCTACGCACAGGTTTACTTCTGGCATCTTGGAACATAAACGCCGCCTCCACTTGAACGAGAAACAACGCCACCAGGAAGACAAGACCACAGGCCCGTCGGCTCAGACCTCAGTCAGAGCTCTCCGTGTCACCCTGGAGCCCTCTCCCCCAGGCCCCTTCCCTTTACCACGTGTGTTATCACGTGTGTGCACACCCCTCAACATGAAACCTCCTCGGTGTGCTCATTTCACCTTCCTTGGAGTTCAGGTCCTGGGAAGCCCTGTAGCTCAAAAGAATCGGCCACATTCAGCGGGACAGGTGAGTTCGGATGCTTGTGGCACTGTGTGCGTGTGGCCTGGGGTTCCCAACCTGGGGTTCCCACACTTGACAGGGCAAGGGAGCCTATGGGGGAACGCCAGACCAAATGACCCAAGTCCCAACAACAGCCTCTGGGTCTTTCTATCACAAGACTTTCTGAAGCAGATACACCCGGCAGAACCCCACACCCACAGAGGCTCTGGATCTGGAGTGGACAAGTTTGTCCGATGGCAGGAGAAGAGGACTTGAGGAATGACCCTAAGAACCTGGAGGGTGGAAGAGAATTCATAACCTTGACACTGGCAACAGTTCTCCTGAGTGGCACAAGGATCAGGACACCGGAACCAGAGAAAAGGAAATAGAGCCTAGCGTGTCACTTGGCTCTGCAGTAGATAGCTGCAAAATCTAAAGTAATAAACACGATTACACAGTTTAAACTTTACAGCCAACCTACAGACAAAGTACAAAAGGCTTAATTATAGTGAGATAACAGTGCACACACATCACCAGCCCTGGCAACACAGAAGTACGGCTGAAAGAGCTGAGGGGTGGGGAGGTGGGGGCGGGGTGCTGTTTAATATACGCATCTGAGAGGGAGGAAGATCCAGAGATATGGTTTAATGTTGGTAGAACAGAGAAACAGAGATTTAAGTATATCATTAAAGTCCCAATGGTACCCAATAAAGTAACTAAAATAGCACCTCAATACCAGTAAGCTGGGAAGTGGAGAGGCAATGCAGCTGGGTCAGCTTCCTAGGCCCCCACACTCCAGACCGGGGTTCTCTGCCAGTGTCTGGCTGTGCCACGCACTGAACTAAGGAAGAAGACTGCATACCTAGGTGGTGGCAGAACCGGAAAAGAAACTAATTTTCTAGCTTTAAAATTATTTGGCAAGTTACTACTAAAATTCCCAGGCCATGTTGAAAAATTTCCTTCCTGCTCTTTCTTTTAACACACACCAGCATTCCTTAAAGAGAACCCCTCCTACGTCCTCACCTGCACCCAGCGCTGGCCCTGTCTCCAGCGTGACACCTGTGACAGACGGAGCGCTCCCCCTGCACACAGCTGTGAAGAGGGCATCCGCCCTCTGGCCAGGCGTCTTTCCAAGTCGGACAGAAAGGTCAAGACACCAGCACGGGAGACACAGAGCCTGTCTGCCCGCTCACCGCAGCCTAGAAGCCGAGTCCCCCAGCTGCCAGGGGACGGGCTAGGGCCACACGCATGGAGGTGCCAGGCCGCTGCTCCAGGCCGCACTGGAGGGCATGGCTCTGCGGGACGCGACCCAACGTGCAGACTGAGTGTGCACCGGTGAGCCCACTCAGTGACTGCCTCTTCATGACTTCACAAAAATTTTGAAATAGTCAACAGAAATGATAATTTCTAGTAAAAAATAATTCTTTAAAAATAAAATGTAACCAAAACTAGTACTTATAAAAAGCATTTAAATAATTTCAACATAATTTGACTTGCAGCCAGGATGGAGGCATAAGTAGATACACTGTGCCTCCTCGCACAACCAAAGGAAGGACAACAAATTTAAAAACCAAAACAACCAGAAATTCCAGAAAATTGAACTATGCAACTCCAACAACCAAGGAGTTAAACAAGAAACACTCATCCAGACGGGTAGGAGGGGCTGGAAAGGGAAGTAGGGGGTGGGGGAGTAAGGGGGGCCAGGACTCACGACAAGGTGGCAGCTGGCGGGCAGTCCCACATTTGTGTGCAGATGAACCAGGAGGAACAACTGGGGAGCAAGACAGACCACTCAACCCAGGGTTCCAGTGCAGGGATATAAAGCCTCAGAACCTCTTGCTGTAAAGACCTGTGGGGGTTGCAGTGGCGAGAAAACTTCTAGCATCACAGGAGAGTTCGCTGGAGAGAGCCACGAGGTCCTAGAACATACACAGACCCGCCCATGGGGGAATCCGCACCAGAAGAGCCCAATTTGCTTCTGGGTCGTGGTGCCAGGTGACTGAAAGGTGGCTGAGAGCCAAGCAAACAGGACTGTTTCCCCTCAGACCCTCCCCCACATACAGCACCACAACGCAGCAACATCAGTTGTTCTGCGAATACCTAAGGCTCCACCCTTCACAACGTAACAGGTGCGCTGAGAGAAATAAATATGGCCCAAATGAAAGAACAAAACTCAGAAAAAGAGCTAAGCAACAAGGAGACAGCCAACCTATTAGATGTAGTGTTCAAAACACTGGTAATCAGGATGCTCACAGAAATGACTAAGTACAGATGCAAAACAGAGGAAGAAGTGAAGGCTATGAAAAGTGATATAAAGGAAAATATAGGGAACCAACAGTGATGGGAAGGAAACTGGGACTCAAATCAATGGTTTGGAACAGAAGAAACAAACAAACATTCAACCAGAACAGAATGAAGAAACAAGAATTCAAAAAGTGAGGACAGGCTTAGGAATCTCTAAGACTAAATGTTTCAACATCCAAATCATAGGGGTGCCAAAAGGAGAAGAGGAAGAGCAAGAAATTGAAAACTTACTTGAAAAAATAATGGAAGAAAACTTTCCCAATCTGGCAAAGGAAATAGACTTCCAGGAAGTCCAGGAAGCTCAGAGAGTCCCAAAAAAGTTGGACCCAAGGAGGAACACATTAAGGCACATCATAATTATATTACCCAAGATGAAAGATAAGGAGAGAATGTTTTTTAATATATTTTTTTGATTATGCTATTACAGTTGTCCCATTTTCCCCTTTCACTCCCCTCCACCCTGTACCCCCTCTCCCACCCATATCCCCCTCTTCAGTCATGTCCATGTGTCATACTTATAAGTTCTTTAGTTTCTAGATTTCCCATACTATCCTTACCCTCCCCCTATCTATTTTCAAGGAGAATCTTTTTTTTTAAGATTTGATTTATTTTTAGAGAGAGGGGAAGGGAGGGAGAAAAAGAGGGAGAGAAACATCACTTGCCTCTTGAGCACTCCCTACTGGGGACAGCAACCCAGGAATGTGCCCTGACTGGGAATCAAACCTACAACCCGAGAATCTTAAAAGCAGCAAGAGGAAAGCAGACAGTTACCTACAAAGCAGTTCCCATGAGACTATCAGCTGATTTCTCAAAAGAAACCTTGCAGGCAAGAAGGGGCTGGAAAGAAGTATTCCAAGTCATGAAAGGCAAGGGCCTACATCCAAGATTACTCTATCCAGCAAAGCTATCATTTGTAATAGAAGGGCAGATAAAGTGCTTCCCAGACAAGGTGAAGTTAAAGGAGTTCATCATTACCAAGACCTTATAATATGAAATGTTAAAGGGACTTATCTAGGAAAAAGAAGATCAAAACTATGAATAGTAAAATGAAAACAAACACAACTATCAAATGAACATAAAAAACAAAAGCAAAACAAACAACTTGAACAGGAACAGAATCACAGAAATGGATATCACATGGAGGGTTATCAGGGGTAGCAGGGGAAGAATGGGAGAAAAGGTACAGGGAATAAGAAGTGTAATTTGTAGTACAAAATAGGCAGGGGCAGCTCTAGCTGGTGTGGCTCAGTGGACCGAGTACCCACCTGTGAACCAAGGGGTCAGTGGTTCAATTCCCAGTCAGGGCACCTGCCTGGGTTGTGGGCTAGGTGGGGGCAAGTTAGAGGCAACCACACATTGATGTTTCTCTCCCTCTGCATCCCCTCTCTCTAAAAATAAATAAATAAAATCTTTTAAAAAAAAGGGGAGGTCAAGCATAGTATAGGAAAAGGAGAAGCCAAAGTACTTACACTTACGACCCATGGACATGAACTAAGGGGGGGGGGTGAATGCTGATAGCAGGAGGGTGCAGCATAGAGGGGTGTAAAGGGGAGAAAAAAACGGGACAACTGTAATAGCATAATCAATAAAATATACTAAAATCTATAAAAATTCCAATATAATTCACTGTTGCTTACCCCATTTTCAGTACGTTTTTCTCCAGGTACATTTATTACATTTCTCTGGGTCCTTTGCTCTTGGGTCTGACGGCCACCTAAGGAAATGAGAAGACCAAAGTTACTAAAACACATACTAGAAAAACAATGTTCACCCATTTTTTCACTTAAATACTTACTGAACACAAGTATAAACCACCAGTATGAACAACTCAAGACTCAGTACAGTTGAAGAATGTTTCACAATTCATCTGTGTGTGTATATGTATATATAAAAAGTTATTTAAATAAATTTTTTCATCTAACATTCTATTTCAGAATCTTGAAATTGACATATCAATAAGTTTCTAACACTTAAAAATGGTCAAAATAGTAACTTTTATGTTGTGTATTTTACCACATGAAATTTGTTATTACAATTTTTCAAGGGTTTTTATGTGTTGGAAGACTAAAATAGAACTTGACATCCATAATGAAAAACCTGATGCACAAAAGTGATCCTCACTAGCATTTTTTTAAACAGGCTTCACATGAGCCCTGGCTGGTATGGCTTAGAGGACTGGGTGCTGGCCTGCGAACCCAGGGGACACTGGCTCGATTCCCAGTCTAGGGCGCATGCCTGGGTTGCAGGCCAGGTCCCCAGGGGGAGGCGTGTGGGGTGGGACCGCACAATGCTATTTCTCTCCCTCTCTTCCTCCCCTTTCTTCTCTAGAAATAAATAAAATCTTTAAAAAAATGGCTTCACATTAAACTAAAAAGTTCTCCGCATGTCCTGTCATGTTTTCACAAAAAGGTACCAGGTGGGTCTGTAGTCACAGGCATGCCTGTCATCAAGGGCCTGCGCCCCTCCTCTCGCCTCCCCAGCTTTTACGTGATGCCACTCTGAGAACTGTGGCGCTCACCCACGCCAGCTTCATTACCTGGAGCACAGGGCTTCCAGGGCCATGAGCCTAGTGCTGAAGACAGACAGACGCACACTGTTTCCATTTCCTTCCTAGTGCTTTGAAAAACCTTAAGAAGGAAGGTACCGTGGAAGTACTGCCTCCCCTTGAACCCTGCGTTCTCAGAGAGATGGTGCCCCCAAGGGGCACAGGCCGGTTCTTGGGAGACAGAACACCCATTCTTCGTACATCAGGTGAAGGCGTACACAGTGCGCAAGCAGGTATACAGTAAACTGGCAGCAGAAGATGGAGGGACAAGAACAGAATCCCCCAAAGACAGGGTCCCGGGGGGGCGGCGATATGGAAACAGGCAACCGATCGATGGTTCTCTTGCACATCGATATTTCACTCCCTTTTGTCCCTTCCCCTCCAAGAACAAATAAATAAAAGCTTTTTTAAAAGGATGTGCATAAGCACAGGCAGAGAAGCAGAGCAGAGGGCAGAGCGTCACAGGTGGGGACGCACTGGGAGTCAGGGCAGGAGCGTGACTACACAAGGAAGGTTGCGGTGCGAGAGCGAGAGAAGGAGCGACCCCCTCGCACCTGCCAGCAGGGCTGCCATCCACGGCTCAGCAAGTGCTGGCGAAGACGTGGGGAAAGGAGCCCCCGTGCATGGTTGCTGGGGATGCAGACCGGTGCGGCCACTACGCAAAGCAGTATGGAGTGTCCTCAGAAAATAAAAAATGGAACTGTCTTATGACCCAGCAATTTCCACTTCCGGGCATTTATCCAAAGAAATCCAAAACACTCATTTGAAAGAGTACAAGCACGCCTATGTTCACTGCAGTGTTATTTGCAGTAGCCGAGACCTGGAAACAACCTAGGTGTCCATCAGTAGATGAGCTGAAAAAGAAAAGGTGGTCCATGTGTACAGGGGAATATTACTCAGCCACAAAAAAAATGAAACCTTACCATTTGCAACAGCATGGGTGGACTTAGAGAGTATTATGCTAAGTAAAATAAGTCGGAGAAAAACAAATACCATGTGATTTCACTTACATGTGGAGTCTAAAGAACGAAATAAATGAACCAGAAATAAACCCCTCAGAAACAGACTCATAGACACGGAGAACAATCTGAAGGTTGCCAGATGGGAAGGGGGTTAGGGGGCTGGGTGAAAAAGATGGAAGGGATTAAGTAGTACAAATTACCAGTTACAAAAAATAGTCACAGCACAGGGAATATACTCAATAATATTGTAATCACCATATATGGTGCCAGGCGGGTACTAGGGAGATAGCTTCATAAATTACATACTTTCGTTATGACTCCAGACAGGTCTCTTAAGTATCCCTAACACTTCTAAACTTTATAAACTGAGATAAAAAAACCTTCCCCCACCCCCCACCACAGGGCATTAAGGGTTATGCCACACACTGTATCGATAAACAAAGTACAACTACGCACAGCCAGGGAAGGGAGGCCGCACACACTGGGAGAGCCCGGCAGGGGGTTCACACAAACTCCTGGCACAAGAGCAGCAGCACTTCAGGGCTGGCCAGTGAACCCCTGGCAGGAGGATCTGGTGCACAGGCAGGGAGGGCCCTTGTCAAAGGGGCACGTGGATGAGAGCTGGGCCTGGAGGCTTGGTCTCCTGACCCCGGGTGACCGGCAGCCAGCGGAATAAAAGCCAGAAGTGACAGTGCGCTGTAGACACACAGCACGGTAACAGCAATGGCAGCTGTGGAGATGACCTCAAAGGAGAGAGCAATTCATCTTAGGGGCAAAATGTTCTTTAATATAAAGTACAAATAAAGAGATAACTTGCCTAAAGAAATTTTTTACAGCCCTGGCTGGTGTGGCTCAGTGGATTGAGCGCCTGACTGTGAACCAAAGGGTCACCAGTTCAGCTCCCAGTCAGGGCACGTGCCTGGGTTGTGGGCCAGGTCCCCAGTAGGGGGTGCATGAGAGGCAACCTCACACTGATGTTTCTCTCCCTCTCTCTCTCCCTTCCCCTCTAAAAATAAAGAAAATCTTTATTTAAAAAACCTTTTTTACAGAAGAATATCCTTTTGCTGTTTATTTTTTTAAATACCAGAAGTAATCCACAATCACTGTTAAATAACAAATTAAGGGTCTCTTCACTGTACAGTGTATATGCTTTAGATAAAAAGATGCCCTTTTTTGTTTAAATTTTAATTCAAAAAGAGGCAGTATATTCCCATGGTTCAAAACGCAAAAGGCACAGACGCACAGTGCGCAGCTCTCCCTCCCTCCCTGGCCTGGCAGCCTCCCCCGCACTCCCACTGGTACCAGCTTCTCAGTCCCCAGAGACGCCGCAGCCACACACAGCCAATATGGACATACGCAGTTCCCCGTGTCCCTGCCACACGGAAGGCGGCGCGTGTGCATGCTGCTCCCCATGGTGCTCGTTCATGCGGTGTGCCTGGGAGATGGTCGGGGCGCAGAGCCTCTTCTCTGCGGCTGCAGAGCAGCCCACTGCTCGGCGCACCACGACCCGTCAGCCCGACGCCCCTGGTGGGCACGCAGGCCGCTCCTGTCAGAAATGCTCCGTGGGTAGCACTGAGAGCACCCCACCTTCTGTGTGTGTCGGCACAGCTGCAGGGTAAGCTCTCAAAAGTGAGCTTGCTGGGTGAAAGGTTTTGCGCGCTTGCAAGTGGAACAGATGTTACCAAAGTGCACTCTGCAAAAGCTGCCAACTGGCACTCCCACGGCCGTGTGGATGCGCGCCCGTCTCTCAGCCCCCTCGCAGACGCTGTGTTCTTAAACGCTCTGATCGTCGCCAGGGTGGCCAGTGGAACAGAGGGTCAGTGTCTTCTTTATTAGGAGTAAGGCTGAACATCTTTTCATATAATCTACGGCTACGGTTACTTCCTTTTCTGAGAACTGCGTATATATTTGTATAGGTCGTTTTTTTTACTGGTTCTTTTGTGTGTGTGTGGAGCGGAATTTTTAAGAGCCCTTTACAGTGGTACCTTGGTACTTGTGGTCAATTGGTTCCAGAACTTGTGTTGAGTGCCGAAACTGATGAGTACCAAATGATGAAGCGTTTTTCTCTTGTGGGGCAGCATTGTGACTAATGTAAGTTCTAGCAAGTGTCATGAGTCCCAAGCAAGCACTGAGTCTGGAAACTTTTTTTTCTCATCAAAATGCAATGACTACAGGGTTTGCTGAGTTCTGAAGCCAACAAGTACCGAAGTATAACTGTCCATGTGACAGAAATGAGCCCTTAGCTAATGTGCTGTAAATGCTGTTTCCCAGTTGATCATTTGTGTTTTGAAATTGCTTAGGGTGGTTATTGCTATGCACACAGTTTTGGGGTTGTTGGGGTTTTTTTTTAATAATTCAGTTTGTCTTATCTTTTATGGCTTACTTAGCATTACACTTAGAAAGGTCTTCTGTACCATAAAAATTTTTTTAAAAAGCCTATTTCCCAGAATTCTTCTAATCTTTTCATGGTTTTATTTATTCTTTTTTTTTTCTTCTTCTTCTTCTTCTTCTTCTTTTTCTTTTTTTTTAAATATAAGGCCCTGCCCTAGGCTCTGGGCTGGAGTTTTGCTTTGTCTTTTTTTTTAATTATTTTTTAGTTTTAAGATTTTATTTATTCATTTTTAGAGAGAGAGGAAGAGAAATATCAATGTGTGGTTGCCTCTCACACGTCCCATACTGGGGATCTGGTCCATAACCCAGGCACGTGCCCTGACTGGGAATCGAACTGGTGACCCTTTGGTTTACAGTCAGGCGCGCTCAATCCACTGAGCTACACCAGCCAGAACAGTTTTATTCATTCTTTAAAAATGTTTTTTTTGTTTATTGATTTGAGAGAGAGAGAGAAAACAGCATTGTTGTTCCAAGTATTTATGCATTCATTGGTCGACTCTTTTACGTGCCCTGACCGAGGACTGAACCCCCAACCACGGTGTATCAGGATGATGCTCTGACCAATGGAGCTACCCGGACAGAGCATGGCTGCATTTATTCTTACAGTCTAGACATATGACCCATCTGGTCGTTATTGAAAGCCATCCCTTTAAAGAGCAAGAGCCCTCCACACAGGTCTGAGTGCATTACTGAACAGACCACAGGCCTGAGGAGGGAGCGGGGGCCGGTGCCCAAGGAGCAGGAGGGCACTGTCAGCCGCAGTGATAGCGAGACACCAACTCTCCTGCTTACCGCTGTGAGTGAAGGGAGAAAGAGTGTCAATAATACTTATTCCTATTTTTTTAAATTAACTTTTACAGCAAAAATGAACACATGGGGGAAAAGCACTTGTCTACCTTGTTCACTGCTCTCAGTTGGGGAATCCTCATGGCGAAGAAAAAATTTCACTTCTTCCCTTCGTGGCCCCCACTTCTGCAGATGCTCGTACATCATATGATCGAAGGGTATGGGGCGCTCTAGAAGAAAAACACAACTCATTTCTTCAGAAACAAACCAACTACTTCCTACCAAAAGTAAAAACTAAAAGTGAATGTAAATAAATATACATGCTTACTAGAATTCGGGAATGCTACAAGCACAAATTCTAACTTGAATGAAGTGAAAGCAGGAGTATGACTGGGAAGTGACTCAGGCGACCACTAAGCACAGGAAGTAAACACAAACGCAACTGTCCGGCATTACACGGGAAACACCGACAAACGCCCTTCACAGCACTTCTCGGGAAGCGGTGAGCCTCCCCCTCTTCCAAGGGACCCATCAAATCCCTTGTTGCTCCCTGAAATGCGCACGTGGTAACAGCACGTGGAAAGGGAAAGGGCACACTTCCTGGCAATTCGGTGAGCCCGCACAAACACTTGAACGTGAACATTTGCAGCGGCATCATTCAGTGGCCAGAAAGGTCAGCCCTGATGTCCCTTAACTGAGGCATGAAGGAGTAAGATGTGGTGATCAGACAATGGCTGTCCCTCAGCCAAGCAGCAGGAACTAAGCACTAACACACTCTTACAGCACGCACGAAGCTCGAAAACGTTATTCTAGGTGAGAGAAGCTAGACAAGAGGGGCGCCAAGAGTGCGTGACCCCATGCCGGGGGGGGCACTAGAACAGCAAATACGTAAAGCCAGAAAGCAATCCAGTAGCCGCCTGGCTCTGGGGGAGGAGGGGACAGGGAGGTACAGAGACTGGTCATGGTTGCACAACACTGCGAGTGTCCTAAAAACCACTCAATTTACATTTCAAAACGGTGGTTTTTATCTTATATAAATTTTATCTCAAAGGGGAAAAAAAAAGGAAATCTTGAAATATTCCCTCTACCGCTTGTATTTGAAACTGAGGAAGGACCCCTGGCTGATATGGCTCAGTGGGATGGGCAATGTCCTGCAAACCGAAAGGTTGCCGGTTCAGTTCCCGGTCAGGGCACACACCTGGGTTGCAGGCCAGGTCCCAGGTTGGGGGAGTGCAAGAGACAACAATCAATGTTTCTCTCCCTCCCTTCCCTTTTCTCTAAAAATAAATAAATGAAATATTTTCAAAAATTAAAAAAAGAAAAAAGAAAGTGGGGAAGGATTATCAGCAAACCCTGAAGCTTCTAGAAAAGTCTGGGAGTGGCAGCGCAGAAGCAAACACTATCTTTTCTCCCTTCTGCTCACTCCGACACCTTGACCTTCCCGCAAGAGAAAGGACTCGGTGAGCTGCAGTCCTGTCACACGTTCTCGAGGTCCTGGGTGAGCCCAGGATTTCCATAAAAAAGAAGATCCTGTTGTTCGCAGACACGTGCACCCCATATGCTGCTGCCCTTTCCCCTTCCTGCAGGCGTAGGCAAGCTGGAGGGCACTTGAGGGCAAGGACAGAAATGGTCTCACTTCTGCTGAAAGTGACAGATGAATAGATAAAGAAGGTACGGTATATGTATACAATAGAATACTACTTGGCAATAAAAAAAGAAACAAATCCAACTATTTGTAACAACATGGATGGACCTAGAGGGTGTTATACTAAGTGAAATAAGTCAGATAAAGACAAACACCATACGATTTCACTTATATGTGGAATCTAAAAAACAAAATAAGTGAACAGAACAGAAGTAAGCTCATAGATACAGAGAACAAACTGAGGGTTGCCGGATGGGAGGGCTTAGGGGCTGGGTGAGGAAGGCGAAGGGACTGAGACAGCCAGTCACACAGTCAGTCCCAGGGACGCGAGGTTCGGTTCAGCGTGGGAATGTGGTCGGCGCCACTGTGATGACCACGTGGGAAGCCGGGCGGTGACCAGTCTGTAAGGAACGAAGTGTCTGATCACCATGTCACATGCTGAAAACTAGTATCATATTGTATGTCAACTATGACTAAAACAAATTGTGAGAAGCAGTCACGTCGGCAGTACCCGTCTAAAACTGGGACGAGACAGAGAAGACTGGCGCAGCCCTGTGCGAGGTAACACTCTAACAGGGAAGCTTTTCACCGCATAGTTAAAACGTGCTGGAAGAGCAGATCCTGACAGTTCCCACCACAAGAAAAAAAAACTCTGTACTATGTGGTGATAAACGTGAGCCGGACTTACAGTGGTGGTCATTTGGCAACACAGGCAAATATCGAACCATGCTGTGCACCTGAAACTAACATAATGTTGTCAATCCCACCTCAACGTTAAAAACGTAAAAGAAAAGTCCAAGTCAGATGTCACTGATTATCCCTGAGTGCCCTTAGACGTGTCCCTCCGGACGCTCACCCACTTCGTCACCACCTCAGACTCGGAGTGCTGCCGCAGGTCACTCCCTGACTCTCCCACGCCGGCCTGGCGGGCTGCACAGTCGCCTCCTGCTACGTAAAGGCTGCCCGCAGCCGAAGCCGCAGGCCTTGCGGGGGCCGGTCTGGTCTCTACCCTGCTGCTGCCCTCCCTCAACACTGTCTCAGGAGCACACACACCTTCTCTTGCCCTCCCTTCCCACTGCTCCCCTCGCTTAGTGTATCCTGTTCTATCTAAAGTCAGCCCCTCCTTTAAGAGTCCAAATTATCTGGCAGAATTTTCTGTGCTCACTAGCCATATTAGCCACACTGCCCAGCTAGCTGACAGTCCTTAAATGCAGCACCGGCACTTACTCTTCCCACTTCAGTAAGCACACATTTGTGGAGGGCCTACACTTTAAAGACTCTCATACACAGGGAAACAATGTCTCTGCCTTCGTGAGGTTATCACGGGTAAAAGAAGAGCAGATGAACAACTCAACCCGTAACTGACACAACACTGTAAGGTCTCAGGGGACAGAGATCTTGGACTTGGCCGCAGTGATATCAAGGAAGGCTTCACAGAGCCCTGGGTCTCCCTGCCCAGCTTACTTCAGATGGCTGCAGTGAGGGTCAGAGCACACGACATACCTGTTTAAGACCAGTGTCTCTAAACCCAGTCTCCATCTAGTATCATACCAGTTTTTACTTTGATCGCCCAACTCCTTATTGCCACAGGTAATGGAGAACTAGGAAAAATGTGGTACACTTGATGAACAGTTTGATGTCCTCAGTGACCTTTACAGGGTCCCACACATACCGTTTCCCCTCCACACTTCGGCTAAATGGCAACCACCTTCTCCAGGTTCTTTGCAAAATTCCACAACATCTCGACACGTTGTTTCTGGTGTTATGGGAACTTCCGTTAAAATTTGTTCATTGTTGCTCAAGAACACAGTTAATATCATCTGTAAGAGAAAAGATTAAAGCTGCAACTTAGAGTCCTTATCAGGAAGAGATTAATCTGCAAATTGAAAGTAATCCCCCACCTCCTCACAGACACTCCCACCCACCCCATCCCTGCTCCCACCAAAACGCCTACAGGATCAGTTTTGGGAAATACAGAAACTGATTCTAAAGTTTATGTAGGCCCTGGCTGGTGTGGCTCAGTGGCCTGAGCACCAGACTGTGAACCAAAGGGTCGCCAGTTCAATTCCCAGTCAGGGCACAGGCCTGGGTTGTGGGCCAGGTCCCCAGTAGGGGGCGTGCAAGAGGCAACCACATACTGATGTTTCTCTCCCTCTCTTTCTCTCCCTTCCCCTCTCTGTAAAATTTAAAAAAAAAAATCCAAATAAATAAATAAATAAATAAAGTTTATGTAGAAAAATTAAAATGTACAAAAAGTCAGCAAAGTTCCGAAAGAGAAGAGTACTGGGAGGGGACTACACTTCCTGACATTATAAAGCCTCCAAACAACACAGCGCCAGCAGCACACAGATCAATGGGACCAATCATGAAGACCGGGAACAGTAAATGGGAAACGATGGACGAAAAGACTCCACGATGAACGGTGTCTGAGCAACTAAACCACCACCTGGAGCAAAATGGACTCACACTGCACATCACATAAATATTTAAATATAAATCATAAAAATACGAAAGTTCTGAAATAAAATGAGGTAAATTCCTTTTTATAACTTTGGAGTACAGAAGCCCTTTCTAACTATGGCTCAAAACCCAGACACCATTAAAAAATTATATATTTAGGCAATTAAATAGAAGACTCTTTTACAAAGCAAAAAAAGACAAGCCGGGGGAAATATTCTCAACTCATATTACAAATAAAAGGCTGATCTCTTGGGCAACATACAAAAGACTCCTAAAATTGTTAACAAAAGACCAAAAATCCATTATTTTTAAACTTTGGCTAAGAAAATAATGTATCACAGTAAAAGAAATGCAAGTGGCCCTAAAATATAAAAATACATCACAATATATTCAAAAACATTAAAAATAGAAATTTTCCAGCATTTTTTTACCTTTAAAAAATCCTAAGAATTTGATTGATCTAAGATCTGAGGAGGTCATGTTGGAAGGGATTAAAAAAAAAAATCTCGAAAACACATAACTCTTAAAGTACTATTTAAACCAAAGATTTTCTTTTCTCAGACAGCATTATAGAGCATTGCTGTTCAATCTTTGATCAAAATCAGCGAATAAAAATCATCCCCTAACTTTTCATCTTAAAATGCTTTCCCTTAGAAGAGCCCGAAATCCCTAAGTTTTGAGACTGGACATCTCTGTATCTTTGGGTCAGATTTTACTTAGCAGAAACTGACCCCAGTTATGCGCTGCTCTGGCCAGTCTGCCCCCGCAGCAGCAGCCCCCCCTTCAGCGGCACCAGCCCCTCACGTGAAGCCAGTGAGGTCGCTCCCTCCTGAAAATGTGCGTGTTCAGAAGCTCTGCACTGCTAACAGAAGCCTTTCCCAAGACATGTTTTTCGGGAGCATGAACAAGAAATTGGTGTCTCTGCCGAGCCCTCGGAGGCTAAGGCTGTCCTGCGCACAGACTCGCTCCTGCCTGCCTCGGGGGCTCGGGTTCCCACAGCACCCTCTCCGAGGACGCCTGGCCTGCGGGAGAAACCGCAGACTCCCCCCTTCCTCGCAGCCCCCAGCCTTCAGCCCCAGTGCCTGCCCACTCTGGACCTCGGCTGTGCCCCCTCAGCTCCAGTCCTGGCCTCCCAGGCTGCTGTCCCTCTCTGCCTTCCTGTTGGCCTGTAAACTCCTCTTCACCCTTCAAAACGCAGCTCCTATGCTACCACCTTTGCCAAACCTCCCTTTGCCACCTCTCACCAGCGAGGACGGCGTTCCTTCTCTGGGACTAAGAATCTCCACGTGCGTCTTTATGACATCAGAGCATGAACACGGCCCCCTCCCTTTGCTGGGCCTCTGCCCCTTCAAGCAACCCACTTCCAAATCCCCCACCGCCCATCGCCTCATCGACATCGAACGCATGGCAGGCACACGAAAGCCTGGGCGTCTCCGTGAAGACCACACAAATATAAAGCCCCCGCCACGCCACAGCACGGAGCGGTGCCGCAATAACCTAAGTGACACGCCACCAGCCTGCTCAACAGGCAAGCATTTTTCCTTCTGTTCTTCTCAGATGCCATAAACACATTTCTATTTTATAAGAAATTAAAGTTACTTTTGCTCACTAACCTATAAGAGAAATTTATATTAAAAAAAATGGGGGGCATCTGAATATTGAAACAAACGGCCTGGAATCTGTAGAACTGGGAATGACACAGTAATTCCTAGATTCAGTGCGAACAAGTCCAGACTGAAAGGGCCTTCTTCACGCTCGAAGTCCCACCAGAATGTCAGGGACATATTTTTACTCCTGTTCACACAGTTATTTTATACTTCTGATGGCGAATGTCTTCACATGTGAGTTCACAGCCCAGCTTTCCCAGATCTTGTATTCCCCATGCCATGCCTTCTACACCCAGAAGTCAGAGGAACCACCGGCGCCCCTCTCCTGTGAGTGCGGCACTGCCATTCCCTGGGCTCGGCCCTCGCTCCCCGCCCCGGTGCCTGCTGCAGCGCCCATGGCCTGGTCTCCAGAACGAACGACCAGCTGGTGAGTGTTATGCAATCACTTGCTTCTGGAACACCAGGCTCTGGCCAGAGCCGGGTCTCACATGCCCCCTCCCTGACGGCACACAGCAGCCCTTTTCTAACACTCGGAAGGGCTCAGCGTGCACTTACTTGCTCGGGAGAGCAGAGTTCTTTATGAACCTGCTGTCAGAGTGAACAATGGCCTGACACTATTTTGGGGGTGCTTTTTGAATTAATAAGGTTTTTCGGCTCATGAATTCAGTTGTCGTGAATCAACATGACAAGGGAAGGGGAGAAGGAGAATAGCAGGGTTGTGAGTTTGAACACTGATTTTTTTGAGTTTTTTTTAATTAATTGATTTTTAGAGATAGAGAGAGGAATGGGGGGGGAATATCCACTAATTTTCCACTTATTCATACTGGGCTGGCCAAAATGTCTGTTACATTTTTTCTGTCTAATGGCTCCAGCAGTGCTCAGTGTATTTGTTAGATTGCATTGTGACAACTGTCATATCAGTGTGCATTTTTTAAAAACATACCAAAATTGGTGAATTTTGTGTAGCCATTTTAATATTGAAGATGGAAGAAGATGCGCAACGTCTTCAGCATATTGTGCTTTATTATTTCAAGAAAGGTAAAAACGCAACTGGAATATAAGAAGAGGTTGTACAGTGCATGGAGAAGGTGCTGTGACTGATCAAACGTGTCAAAAGTGGTTTGTGAAGTTTCTTGCTACTATTGACATTTTGGCCAAGTAATTCTTTGCTGTGGGGCTGTCTTACGCATGGGAAGGTGTTTAGCAGCGCCCCTGGCCTCTGCCCACTGGAAGCCAATAGCCGGGGTGGGGGGCAGGTAGCCAACATGCTCAAAATATCCAAATCAATGAAGTTATTGGTGAAAATGAAAAACACGTCTTTTATTTTACGGAAAAAACCATACAGACTTTTTGGCCAACCCAATACATTCACTGGTTGATTCTTATCCCGGACTGGGGAATCGAACTCACAATCTTGGTGTCTTGGGACAACAGTCTAGTTAACTGAACTACTCGACAAGAGCACTAACGCTGATTTTTAAAAACTAAGAAGATCCAGAAAACTTACGCAAAGATCACTAAAACATTACTTTGTAACTATTCTATAGTTTTTAGTAAACCTCTCTTCCTAATCTTAGTGAAATTCACGTCCCCCAGTCTCTGTTATTCAACCACAGCAGGAACTGCCGCTGGCTCGCTGCCGCACCGCCAGGGCCTGGAGTGCTGCCTGGCCCACAGCAGGCACTCAGTAAGCTCCCCCAATCAGATAGGAAGTTCCCTTTGACAATAGGTTGAGACATGAAGGGTAGGAGCCTGCCTTCCCATCTCCAAGGTCTCTATAGAAAAAGAGTTGATCCACATCGTAGAGAAGGCAAAAAATTTAATTCTCACTGAAAGACATGTTTATTGATTTTTCAGAGTCAGAGGATGGGGGTGTGGGTGGGGGAGAGAGAAACACTGATGCGAGAGGAACACTCATCAGTTGCCTCCCATACACACGGCAACCGAGGATCAAACCCACAACCTAGACATGTGCCCTGACCAGGAATCGAATCCCCAGTCTTCGGGTGTATGGGACAATGCTCCAACCAACTGAGCCACCTGGCCAGGGCAAAAAAAATAAAATCATTTAAAAAACAGTAGTGTATGACCTGGCTGGTGTTCTCAGTGGATTGAATGCTGGCCTTCAAACTGAAAGGTCACCGGTTTGATTCCCAGTCAGGGCACATGCCTGGGCTGTGGGCCAGGTCCCCCACCTGGGGGGGGTGTGAAAGGCGACGGATAGATGTATCTCTCACACACCGATGTTTTTCTCCCTCTCTTTCTCCCTCCCTTCTCCTTTCTCTAAAAATAAATAAATCTTTAAAAAATGTTAGTGTGAGCATCAGGTGCCTGCACACACCTATGGGACATTTGTCAGAACTCACTCAAACCCAGACATCACGGACATGCCTCGTTAAAGCCTGCCTTTCCCCACGAGGTGGTGCTGCAGGGTACTGGGGTGAGTTTTCCCCCCACTGTAAATTTTTTGGGAAAAGAATTCACTCTAGAAGAAAATAAAGAGCGAGCCCTGACTGGTATGGCTCATTTGGCTGGGTATCGTCCCACAAAGCGAAAGGTCACCAGTCTGATTCCAGGGCAGAGCACATGCCTGGGTTGAGGGTTCAGTCCCTGACCGGTCCCCAGTCGGGAAACGCACAAGAGCACCCACAAGAAAAAGGCAGTACTGACTCTGACCCCCTGCTGATCCTCATTTTGGACATAGAACACTGATTCTCAAACCGCAGGTTGTGACCTACCAGTGGGCTACAAAATCAAGTGCCTCAGGACTAGTTTTGTTTTTTAACAGAACAGAATAGAGTGATATAAAACTATTTAAAAAAAAAACAAAAAAGCAAGACCCAAATTGGGAGAAAACATAATGCACTTACACCTTTAACATACACAGAACTCTTGAGACTCAACAATAAGAAAACAAAGGACCCAGTTAAAAAAAACCCAACTCATCAAAGGAGACACACAGATGGCAAATAAGGACATGAAAAGATGCGCAACATCGTACGTCATTAGGAAACTGAAAATAAACAACGACGAGACACCACCACACGCCCTTCAGGACGACCAGAACCCCGAACACTGACACCACCACGTGCTGGTGCGGGTGCGGGGCACTGGGAACTCGCTGGTGGGGTGCAAATGGCGCAGCCACTGGAAGACAGTCCGACAGTTTCTGACAACGCTAAACACACTCTCACTGTAGGATCTAGTGATTGAAATCCTTGGTATTTACTCAAGTGAACTGAAAACTTACATACACACAAAAACGTACACACAAGTATCTGTAGCTGCTTTATTCCTAAATGTTAAAACTTGGAAGCCACTGAGACATCCTCCAGGAGGTGATGGATGCACAAAATGTCCGTGCAGACAGTGGAATTTTATTCAGTGACGCAAAGAAACGAGCTATTGAGTCAGCCAGACGGATGTGGAGGAATCTTAAATGCCTACTGCTAAGTGAAAGAAGTCTGAAAACACTGCGTACTGTGTGATTCCAGTCATACGACATCCTGGAAAAGGCAATGCCATGGAGACAAAGAAGTCAGCGGCTGCCCGAGGCTGGGCAGGGATGAGCACGGGCGCGCGGGGGATGTTCAGGGCAGGGGAACCACGCCGCCCAGTACTCCAGTGGTGAAAAGATGACAGTACTTATGTTAAGACCTACAGAACTGTACAACGTAAAGAGTGAACCTCCATGTAAACTATGGGCTTTTTTTTTTTTTTACAATTAATGTTCATCAAGTGTAACAGATGGACCACACTCATGCAAGATGTTATAATAGAGTAAACCGTGAGGCTTGATTTTTGTGTAAACCTAAAACTGCTCTAAAAAATAAAGTCTATTAATTTAAATTAAAAATAAGGCAGTCCATCACACATGGTCAGTGCTGTCTCCTGAAAGTCTGATTACATACAGGAGTGGGCAGAAGGAGGTTTACAGTTGTAATACAAACAGATAATATGATAGTTAATAGTAATACAAGCGTGCACTCCATGCTTTGCGTACTCACAACTGCAGCCCTACTGCTGCCCCACCCAGCATACCAAACACACAGAGAGGTGTGAATGTGGGTGTGTGCGAGTGTGACTGAGGCACCTGTAGAGGGGCATCCTAGTGGGCCACCCCTCTCAGGGCCTCAGGAACCCCCCGGACGCGATGCAGAAGCACTGCTCGGGGAGGAAAGCATTCCCATCCCGCTTACCACGGCTCCGTGTCAGGCACTGTGATGCGTACTCACACCCGCCGGGTTCACACCAGCTCTGTGTGCCAAACACCACCCTTCCTTCCTCTCACAGGTCAGGCAGCGGGGGCCTGGAGAAGCTAAGTCACTTCTTCAAAGTCACTGAGCTGACAAATACGAGTGCTATCAAACCTTGGTCTGACTCCAAGGCTATGAGCTGAACCGATACTTTAAACTGCTTCAAAATAAAAAAGGAAAGATAGCAAAAGTTTTAATAAATACCTTGCTACCTACAATATACTCTTCATTATTTCATAACCTCCCAAATTAACTGGTTTATCTAGTTTTTATAGCTGAAACTATCTAAAATGCAAAGTTAATCATTAGACGAGGGAACCAGAACAAAGAATCATGTTTTTCTAAATAATCAACTATAAAGATTATCTCACTAAAACTATATAAATGTTTTAATTTTTTTTCTAAACTGAGGATTTATTTATTTATTAGTTATTTATTTATTTTTGAGAGAGAGAGAGAGAGAGACAGACAGAAACATCAATTAATTGCCTCCCATTTGTGTCCTGACCAGGGATCGAACTCACAATATAGGTATGTGCCCTGACTGGGAGTCGAACCCACAACCTTTTGGTGTAGGGGATGATGCTCCAACCAACTGAGCCACCCAGTCAGGGTTAAATCTTCTTGACCTTTCAAAAATTCAACTTAGGTGTACCAACAATTCTCAAAATAAGACTTCTTCTTTCTACATTTTTTTTGTAAAATTCAAGATAATATAGTCCCCATATGCAGTTAAAAAAAATCTACTCCTTGGTACATACCTAAGAGAATTAAAACATGTCTACACAAAAACTTGAACACAAATATTTATGGAAGCATTATTTGTAATAGCCAAAAAGTGGAAACAGCACAAACTGATGAATGGATGAACACAATGTGATCTGTCTATTCAATGGAATATTACTTGGTCAAAAAAGGAATGAAGTCAATGTCACAACATGGATGAACTTCAGAAGCATCATGCTAAGTGAAAGAAGCCAGGAAGAAAGGCCACATCTTGCACAGCTCTCGTCACAGGAGCTGTCCAGAAGAGACAACCCAGAGACGGAAAGTGGGCCAGCCGATCCTGAGGCTGTGAATTACACACCAATTAAGCT
The DNA here is from genome assembly GCF_019186645.2 of Phyllostomus hastatus. NCBI lineage: Eukaryota > Metazoa > Chordata > Mammalia > Chiroptera > Phyllostomidae > Phyllostomus > Phyllostomus hastatus. Next base: position 71,535,529 of record NW_025334033.1, read on the forward strand.
GTTGTTTTTTAAATCGAGCTGTGCCAGTCATTCAACCTATATAATCATCACATCATCTCCTTGTATATGTTTTTCTTTTCTCAACTAATAAACATTTATAGTTGTACAAATCTTGTTTTATCATGTCTGTTAATACCAAAAGTTGAGTACTAATCCTTTTTCCAGCAAAAAACAAAGCTTAAAACAACAAAGATAATTAGCAAAACTGTGTCTTTAAAGAACACCTAATACAGTGATTTTCATCATTTTTCATCTCCTGGGCACACATAAACTCATTACTAAAATTTTGCAGCACATCAAAAACTATATTTTTTACCAATCTAACAAAAAATAGGTAAAATTTTGGTTCATTCACACTGGACAGCTACTGTTGTCTTGGCTGTTGTCATTTTTTTATTTGACAATTTAAGGGAAAGGAGGTTAGTGCCTCTGACTAAATAGTCAGGTATTGCATGTTTTAGAAATTCTGCAGCCCATTAATTGAAAATCACTGCCTTAATATAATCATGCGCATAGATTCACCACAGTAAATACTATGATACAAAATCAGAATGCAATTTACAAAGGAAAAGTAAGTCCAACAGCATCCCAATCTTTTTACAAATGATTCTGTCCATTTTCTCTTTCAGATTTGAGCCAGCTCTTAAAAAGCAAGATGCTACTTTGAATTTGCTTATCATACCCTAAGTTGCTGTTTTCAAAATGTCTCTCATCGTTAGAAAACTAAGCAAAACTCAAATGTGGAAAACAAAAGTCCCAGGGCCTGGAGATTACTTATGCTGTCTACAAAGGAAAAACACTTAAACAGAAGTCCCTTTAAAAAGAATCTAAATTCAGTCACTAATGACATGAACCATGATAAGACAGACTCATGAAACAAGACAGACCGCCATTGTCACAGCAGAGTGATAGGGTGGGTGAAGTGTCACCTAATTACGTGAGTCCCACAGAAGAAACTATTCAGGGTTCCCACTGTTCACCAAGAACTGTAACCAGGATCTAAAAACCATTGTGAGAAAGAACACTAAATACTAATTTACTAATCTCGGATGAAACCTATTATAAAAAAAGACTTGCCTAAGCTTTGTTGTCAACTTGAAAAAGTAAAACCTCAAAGCTTTTAAAAAGTTTTCACCATAAATAGCTTATTCCTATTCTATGCTTAGGGAAATTGCTTGTTGGCGTAAGGCACACACATACAGGGCTGTACACTTTTCCTTTTTCCAAATTCTGCTAGTGCTAACGTAGTTTAAATGTCTAAAGTCAGAGTGAAGTTTGTAACAGGACATGTTGTATCACAGGACTCTCGCGATCTGCTGGTTGTGAGCCAAACTGCTGTCTCAGCGCTCACTGTGCTCACGGAGGGGCTCTGTCCGCCCGCACCATGTCGCTGATCCCCAACAGGCCTGCGAGTGAGGTGCTAGGGTGACCTTGTCCCTGTAGACAGACTGAGGAATGCCCAAGGTCACATGACTAAGAAGTGCCAGAGTGTCTGACCCAAAAGTGTCTGACTCCAAAGCTTAAATTTCTATTCCAATAGCTCAGGAACAAAACAGTGCTTAAATTGATGATCACTTAAAACAATAAACAAGAAAAAAACACACAGCTATTCAAGTTCTTCAACTTTACATATAAAACTGTAAGAAACAATCTTTACCCAAAGTGTCAGAGAGAAGCATCAAGTCAAACTATTTTTCACAGTGGGAGAGCCTACTTTATTATACATACAATGTACATGTACTTTTGAAAAGTAAAACATTTTAAGTATGAATACAAAAGAGTAAATTAGTAAAAATTCAATATAAAATCAAAAGATGAATGTACTTAGCCTAGACTGCCTATGGGCAGAAAAAATTCCTACTAGAGAGAAGCTGAAATGAAAACTGATGCCTTCCACTCACGAATTTACCTTTTTTTGACCTGGCTGGGGTCCTGAAGCTTGGGTACACTCAGATACCAAGAGAGCCTTTGTACCATTTGCAGAATTTCAACACCATTTCTTCTGAAGAATTACATATTTCATCATTTATTAAAATAAATGGGCTGTATATGAGGTTTCCTATTATTATATGAGCATATTTTTTACCTTTCCAAACAACAGCCTCTGTTACGGAGAGTGACTGAATTTCTGCATGCTAACATTGTCAAGAGGTCACACGTTTCTGAAAGGGAAAAGAATGGGCATTTTCTCAGCACCCCCAGATAATCACACACCAACTGATTCAGTCTTCACAAGCTCAGAGACCCCAGGTGGGGCGGCTCCCAGAGGACAGCTCCCTCCCTGCCTCTCTGGGACTCACACTTGGGCAAGTGCCAGGGGTCACACGTATTTCACATGCCCATCCCTCTCGCACTGCTGACTCAACTCAGGGAGACAGCCGACACAAAATGGCTTTCATTCCACAAGTCTTTGCTAGGGCCTGCGCTGTGCCAGGCCCTGGAGAGGCGGTGCTGAGAGCAGACAGGGTTCTTGCCCTCATGGAGTTTTGTTTGATTACAGTCTGGGGAAACGGACAAAGCAGGTAGAACATACAGTATGATGGGTGGTGATGCAGAAAAACAAAGCAGGCAAAGGACCCTGGGGACAGGACACTTATTTTTAAATAAGGTACTTAGAAAGGGCCTCACTGGCCCTGGCCAGACAGCTAAGTCGGTTAGATACGCCAATGTTGCAGGTTCGATCTCCGTTCAGGGCACATACAGGAGGCAACAATGAAGGCACACACAAATAAGTGGAACAATAAGTAGATGTTTCTTTCTACACTCAATTTTAAAAAGGAAGAAAAGAAAAGGCCTCAGCCCTGGCTGGCGTGGCTCAGTGGTTGAGTGCTGGCCTATGAACAAAAGGGTCGCCAGTTCCATTCCCAGCCAGGGCTCCTGCCTGGGTTGTGGGCCAGGTCCCAACTGAATGTCTGCTAAGATTCCAAATCCACAAGCAGTCAGTTTGGCTGGAGCACCAAAATCAATCGGGGGAGAGTAGGAGACAAGAGGGAAACTACTACTTGGGCTTTTGCGCAGAGAAAGACTGGAAGCACTTGGAGGGCCCTGAGCTGAGAAGCAGCAGGAGGTAGCAATGGCTGCTCTGTGCAGAGGAGAGGGAGGGGGAGGAGCACAGACACAGAGAGGGCGCTCAGGAGACTGTCAGGAGAGTCCAAGAGGGGGGGAGTCCTGCGGGTCGTGCAGAACGGAAGCTGGGCAGACAGAGAAGCAGCTGACAGGCCCTGCTGATGGAGTGTGTGTGGACTAAAAGGGAAAGAGCCTCGCCAGGCAAGCAGGTCGGCTGCACCCGCTGATGAGGTTCCCAGAGCTGCCCCAGTTCCTGCTCCACCTGAAGATTCTGTGGTTCGGCTTTCCCTCCAGTGTCTTTCCAATAAAGTCCCCCCTTTTCTAAGAGGTTAGAAAATAAGAGTTGGTTTCTGCCACTTGCAACCAAAATGAACTCAAGTACTAACACTGTCACTTTACAACGAGAAACCTGAGGGAGAAAAGAAAGGTCCAGCAGTCATCGAGGCCCTGATGTTCCCGGGTAGCGAAGTTCAGACGTGAAGAGTCCGCCTGTGTTGTGATGGAAGGCTGTGCCTGTTCCATCACAACACACTGCCTCCCAGGCCTGGAGAGCTTACAATGGAAACAAGACCCAAAGGGGGCAAGGGCAGGCAGTACAAGTCAGCAAGAACAGCAGCTTTAGTCCAGCAATTCCACAGGAGGCATGAGAAGCGGGAACTGTCCTCCCTTCCCTGCACTGCGTGGAGTCAAGAGCCTCCGCAACTCTGTTCTGCAAACACAGGGCACTCCCCGTTCCGTGCCCACTTGAAAGCTCTGGCTGTTCTCATCCAGAAAAGGAGAGGAAATGGGGCTCAGACTGGCAGATCACCTTCCCCCTGGTCTTGTCTCGCTACAGGGCCAGAAAGTTCTCTTTCCCCACTGGTCTCAAAAATGCTTAATGTATTATTGTTGGCTCAGCACTCAGGAGGTTCTCATTAAGATCTATATTTTATTTATGTATTTATAGAGAGACGGGGAGGGAGGGAGAAAGAGAGGGATGGAAACACCAATGTGTGGCTGCCTCTTGTGTGCCCCCTACTGGGGACCTGGCCCACAACCCAGGCAAGTGCCCTGACTGGGAATTGAACCAGTGGCCTGTTGGTTTGCAGACTGCTCCTCAATCCACTGAGCCCCACCAGTCAGGGCAAGATCCATATTTTGACACAAAAATAAAATACTGTGTTCCCTAAGGTAACATTTATACTAGTCCTATTAATACCATCAAATTAATAGTCACTAAAGTTGTTTGAAGAAAAAGATAAAAAAATTTTTTGATAATTTGAGTAACTTTAGAGTAAATTTGAGCTTCTTAAATCTTAGAGTAGATTAAGCTTCTTAACCCTTTTGTTAAGTATTCAACTCAATGAAATGTGAGAGTTTCAAATCAAGGCTATCACAAAGATCAGCCATCAAATCTCAGAGCCAAACGGAACCTAATCTAATCACCCTCTTTCCCCATTTTACAGATGAGGAAGCAGAAGCCCAGAGGAGGAAATAATCTGTCAAGGTTAATAAATCTGTTTAGTAACAAAACCAAGACAGAAATCAGGTCTCTTGATTCTCAGCCTGGCAGGCTGCTTCCCTCTCAGCAGTTTATTTAGTTACACTGTTTACTTAATATTAAATGAGAAGGTCTGTAAAATGTCTAGCAAGGAATCTGATACACAGCATGCTCTCAAATCTAATTTCCTTTCTCTCTTATTCATTTAAATACCTGACAACAATTTTGGGCACTGGGAAAGTTAGGAAAAACCCCAGGACTGTTAAAATTATAGAAATGAACTGAAATTAAGTCACAAAAGAGAACCATGAGGTCTCAGCTTGGGTAGCTCAGTTGGTTAGAGCGTCATCCCAATGCACCAAGGTTGCAGGTTTGATCCCCAGTTGGGGCACATACAAGAATCAACCAATGAGTGCATCAATAAGTAGAATAACAAACTGATCTCCATCTCTCTCTCCTCCACCCCCAAAATCAATTCTGAAAAAAGAGAGAGAGCCCTGGCTGATGTGGCTCAGTGGATTGAGCACCGGACTGCGAAACAAAAGGCTGCTGGTTGGTTTCCGGTCACAGCAACTGTCCGGGTTGTGGGCCAACTCCCTGGTGGGGTGGGGGGGGGGGTTGCATGAGAGGCAACCACACACTGATATTTCTCTCCCTTTCTTTCTCCCCCCTTCCCCTTCTCTAGAAGGAAAGAAATAAAATCTTCAAAAAAAAAACAAATAAAAATAAAAACAGAACCATCAAACAAAATTGACACAGGAACATGTAATCAAGTGCAAATTATAAATGGTGGCTGATCATAAAATAGACCTGTATTATACTTTGAAAATATTCTACAAGGGCTCCATAAATATCAATCAGACCCTGGAAAATGTAAGCTAAGTGACATCATTTTGTTAATAATAAATCAGTGCAAGGCATTCAATTGGGATATAGGAATTGGGGTGACTATATAATTAAGAACAAACACGGACACTTGGAGTGAAAAAGGAGCTTTGTGATAAGACTGTCAGGACAACAGGTGAAAATCAAGACTTCCCTTGCATACCCAATATAAATCATGCCTATGGAAAATTACACCATTTCATCCAAAAGAAAACACTCTCCAAGATGAGTACACAAAGCAACAAATATTTTAAAAATCAGGTCTAAAGAGAAAACAAAAGCCACAGAATAGATTTTTTCATGAAGATTCATCACGCCTATCTACTTTACCAGCAGATGAAAGGTAAGCCCTGTAAGATAACCCATCAATACACTGCCCCCCCCCCACACACACAATTTTTCCCAATCCTTTATCCAACAGGAACAAAGGAAAGAACCAGTGAGGGTATGCAAGTGGAAAAGGAAGGCACATCATCCCCAGTGTACAGAGGCAGAAGCAGCGTCAAGAGAGGCCTGATACCTTGCTCAACATCTAAACCTAAACTCAGGGATGACTCCAAAGCCTACTAACCATGTTGCCCGAGAGAGTCTCAGGTCTCTTTCAGGACAGGCATCAGGCATCACAATTTGGGGGGCCACCTCTCTCTCTCCCTTCAAGGTGAGGTGGACAATGTTTTTATTCTCAAAAGAGAATGAAAGGAGGCGATAGAGAGGTGTTTACAGGTGCTGGGTGCACCTGACCCATCTGCAGGCCTTGTCTCTTTCACCCAAGGCCAGCCAAAGTCCATGGAAATAAGGACTCAGATCCCCAGATCTGGGCTCCACCAGACAACCAAGATCCTACATCCGAGCAATCAAATGACCTTAGAAATTCAAACTGCAGGGCCCAACTCGCCCACCAAGGGTTCTGCAGTCCAGCAGGGACAGTGATGGTGTCCATGTACCGCCTCCCTCTGTGCCGGACCTCATGCTGAGCATCTGTCCCCACGCGTTCTACTGTTCAGTCCTGCCGGAAATCCAGTGGAGGGTCTTTGGCTTTTTAAAACTATTTCCTTCATTATTTTGGGGATGGCAAATCAAAATACATATCTATTTTTTAACAGAGCCTAATGTAACAATAAAGAAAATTAAAAATAGTCCCCCTAATGATCCACACTTTAAACAGCTGGTATACGAAGTCTGTCCAGAAAAAGCCCAGCCATTGCTAATACGATGAGAACAGTCTGCAGGACGTGGATGTAACCTGGCAGCCAAGGGGAGTGGACTGGAATGCTCGTGCGTGAACAATGATGCCTTCACTGCACTCGTCAGTGGGGCCGGTAGACGCCATTGAGTGAGCATGCGTGCTGTGTGGCCGTCGCATTCAAAGTGACTGAGTGAGCAGAGCAACGAGCCCACGTCAACTCTTGTGCTTTAAACTTCAACATTCCTCCGCAGAAACTATCTGGGTGATTCAGAAGGCTTTCAGAGACGATGCAGTGAGTGTGGCGCAAACACAAGCGTGTGGCACAAACGCACCAAAGACGGTCCAGAATCTGTTGAGAGTGACCCACGCTCTGGAAGGCCTGCAGCAAGCAGAGCACCTGAGACTGCTGAGCGTGTGCGGGCTGCAGCCAACAGAGATCGGCGACTGACAGTGTGAGGACTGGGAGCGGAGCTCCAGGTTCCAGAAGCTACTGCGTCCGAGATTCTGACGCAGGATCCTGGCATGAAATGTTTTGTGGCAAAATTCGTCCCGTGGCGTCTGCTACCAGAGCAGAAGGAACATCGTGCTGCAGTTGCCAATGACTTGATTCAGACGGCTGCCAATGACCTGGATTTCCTCAAGAAGGTCATGACTGGAGATGAACCGTGGGTCTGCGGCTCGTAAGACCAGGACAGGGAGGCCCAGTCGTCCCCACGGAAGCCGCCTGGTTTTCCACACCCGAAGAAGGTGCGGCAAAGTCGCAGCAAGGCCAAGACCATGTTAACTGTGTTTTTTGGTTGGGAAGGTGTTGTCCATCAAGAGTCTGCTCACCCCTCCAGACCCAATGATTAACGAGGAGCATGACCTGTGTTCTTCGTCAGCTGAGAGATGCAATACGATGAAAACGGCTGCAGCTGTGGGCAACTGGTGATTGGCAGCTTCACCACAACAACACGCTCATTCCTGTATCACATCTCGTGCAGAGTTTTTTGGTGAAACACCAAGTCACCCAGGTGACCCAGCCCTACTACAGCCCAGATTTGGTGCCCTGCAACTTCTGGCTTTTCCCAAAACTAAAATCACCTTTGAAAGGAAAGAGATTTCAGACTGTCAAGGAGACTCAGGAAAATAAGACTGGGCAGCTGATGATGATTCCAACGAAGGATTTTACAAAGTGTTTTGTATAATGGAAGAGACACTGGGAGAACTGTGTGAGGTCCCAAAGTGCCTACTTTGAAGAGGACTGAGACCTCATTGTCCTGTGTACAAGGTTTCTTGTATTTTCTTCAGTAAATGTCTTTTTTTCATAGTATATGGCTAGATACTTTCTGGACAGACCAGAAAGTAACCTTTCAGACTTTTATCTGCACCACAAACTCTTATCTTCTTATAATGAGACCACATTAAGTAGAATGTTTTTTCAGCCAACACTGTATTTTGGACACTTTTCCATGAGAACACACAGTTCTACTTCACTATTTTTAAGCTATATAATATTTTCCTATATGGCCACACCATAATTCATTCAGAGACGGGCATTGTTACTTTCATTTTAAAGAGGAGGAGATAAGCTCCAACAGGTTATGTAACTTGTCTAAGGTCACACAGCTAGTAAGTGACAGGGCCCAGGCTGGCTCCAGGCTTCCTGACTCCGAAGTCTGAGGTCTCATCTCAAACACTCCTGTCCCACCATGCACTTATTTTGCATGTTTCCATCAACTAGCTTATGAAATCCTTGAAGACAGCAATTACAGTGTTTTCAGTCTCCAGTGCCTGGCACTGTTTTGGCGCATTGTAAAAGTTAGCAAACAGTTGTTGTGCAGATACTTACTGAATGCCACCTTTTCTGTTCTACACTGATCTTCCCTACAACGCCATTCACAGTCTCCATGATGCATGTTGTGGGGGCACAAACACATCTGCTGCAACTAGAAGTCCAACACAGTGAGTGCACAGAGCTGCCTCCCACTGCAAGCCTCCCACTTGGCTTCTCTCCACCTCGGAGCTCTGCAATGAAACTCGGAGCCCGTCCGCTTCCCCACGAGCTTCCCTGACGGAGGGCTGGGGCGTGGAGGTCCCCCTATTCAGTTCCAACACAACATTGTGAGAAGTCAGCACCAGCCCCGGCCAGGTAGGTCAGCTGGGTGGGGCACCGTGCCAATATGCCACAGTTGTGGGTTTGATCCTCAGTCAGGGCACATAAAAGAACCAACCAACCAGTGTATAAATAAGTGGAAGAGATCAATAAATCAATGTTTGTTTCTTTCTCTTTCTCCCTCTCTTCCCCTTCTCTCTCTCTTTCTCAAAAAAAAAAAAAAAAAAAGTTAGCACTAGGAAGGATCTTAATTATTTGGCCCCCTCCTCACTTTGTAGTAATAGAGATTGCAAATCATCTTTTTATGAGGAACAACTAAGCCTTCCACCCACAAGAAAACAAAAATTCCAAAACAAACTTTTGTTTGTCTGGCAGTTAAACACAGACTGTGCTGAGTACTATTTGGGGAGGGGGCAGGACACGAAGGCAGGGAGAGTCTGCACACAGCCCACAAGACAGGCCCCATCTCCGCCCCTCCGGACCTGGAGCTGAGAGGAGACGCCAGGGGACTATGGTGAGAAGCTGTGAAGTGCCACGAGGTCCCACGGACAGCTGCCCAGCCCTGAGGCCAGCGTCGGGGAAGACTTGCCACAGGAAACAATGCATAGGCCGAGACAGGCTGAGGCCAAAGGGGACAGCCATGGGGGGAATGGAAGACTGCCTGGGAGCCGAGGGTGGGCAGATTAGGCTGGGCAGATTAGGCTGGGCAGCTGGGTGGGGTCGCCAATCAATGACAGATGAAAACAGCCATGATTAAATACTGACCCCAATTAGGCACTGCTTTCTTCTGTGCCAGAAACTTGATGTTTAAACAACACACCATGACCTGGTTATGTTTCCAGGCATGCTCCCCTCTAGAAGGCAATGGACCTCCTCTTAAATGCTTGTCCCTTGATAAACAGGGATCTTTTTATATTTTGTTTTTATTTGTGATGCTTTTCTACTCTACAAATACCACCAGAAGGTGGAAATCTCAAAATAGCCCACTTGTGTCACAATACACTGATGGAGAAAAGACTGGGTAGTCTGTGGGTAGACTACCCACAGAAGGGCCGGTGGAATATTTGAGAGTCATTGAATTATAACAGCACTAGTAATTAAATGTTGACAAAATCATTCTTTCAAATATTTCCTAATTTTAATTATAATCCTAAATCCTTTAATTATTAATTACACTACTTCTGTGGTGGTTAAACAGCCTCAATGTTGCAGCAAACAAGAAAATTAATTACCCAAAGACATCCATTATAAAGGATCCTCACAAAATTACAATTTAACATTTTTTTCTTAACCTGTGAAAACTTGTTCAATGCATATCTGAAATTAAGCAGTCTCCAAAGCAAGAATGTCTTTAAAATGTATCACTGACACAAAGTCATCTAACATTTTGGAAGAGGAAATGTTTGGGGGATAATGACACATATCTACAGCATTTGCTATATGTCAGCAACTGCTGTAGGTTCTTTACAGTATGACAGAGCTGCTGGCCACACAGGGCTACTGAGAACGTAAGGGTGGCTAGTTCAAAGTGAAATGTGTTCTGTGTATAAAACATGTTCTCGAATTTGAAAGCCTTAGTATGAAAAAATGTTAAAATAGCTCATTAATAATGTTTTAATATTATCTACTTGTTTAAATCATACTTTGGGGATAGCGAGTGAAATAAAATATATTATTAAAACTAATTTCACTTCTTTTTCACTTTTTATGTGGCTCACATTATGTTTCTCTTGGACAGAGCTCATCTAAATTGTATCCAGTTTGGGGAGGACTGGCGGGGGGAGGGGCAGGGATGGGAGTAAAAGACAGAAAACTGTACTGAAACAACAATCAAAATTTAAAAAACGGAAAAAAATGTATCCAGCTGCTGTCTACATTATTGATATTGTTTACTCTCTTGCGACTCACTCAGTCATCACGAACTTCACCGCCCTGCGTGTAGTCTGTAATTGCCATCTCTTCGGTGTTGACTGAGGTCAGGCTGTCCACCCTCAGACCTCAGACCCAAACTCAGGCTGTGCTTAAAGCTGTGTTTTTCTGTGGTTTCCAGCAGTCTGTCTGCCCACAGCGACACCCTTCTAGCAATTTCAGATGCAGAGTCTAAAGATTTAGAAGCTAAGTAAATTAGAACTGTGCGACATGCAAGAGTAAAAGGTTAAGCGAGGGCTAAAGAGGTTCTTCTACAAACTGGCTTCAATGTCAGCGTCTCTGACAACATCCTGACTGCTCAGGCACCCTGCTCTGCCTTGACTGCCCCGACAGACTCCTCCTCGACTCCAGACACCGGGCGTCAACTTTAACCTAGACTGCAGCACTCCGCAACTCAGCGGAGTTAAAACCCTTCAACAGGAGTTTCCCTTGGAGAAGGTGAAAACGTTCTGGAGATGGATGGTGGTGATGATTGCGGAACAACATCAACGTTCTTGATGTCACAGAACTCTATGCTTAAAAGTAGTTCAAACGGGCGGTCGCTGGTGTGGCTCAGTGGACTGAGTGCCGGCCTGCACACCGAAAGGTCACTGGTTTGAGTCAGGACTCAAGTCTGGGTTGCAGGCCAGGTCCCCGGTTGGCCGATGCATGTTTCTCTTCACACATCCATGTTTCTCTCCCTCTTTCTCCCTATCTTCCCCCCTCTCTAAAAATAAATACATAAAAATAATTATGAATAAAATTGTTTATAAAAATACTTAAAATGGTAAATTTCATGTTGTTTATATTTTACCACAATGTAAAAAACAGCCTTCGACAGTCTCACATCTCTCTCAGGACCAGCCATGCCCTCAGGACCTGACCTCGGCCTGCCTTTCTCACCCCCCCCCCCTTGCTTCACCGGGCCTCACGTTCCAGCACCTTCCCGCAGCAACCAGACCTCGATGCCCTGCGCATGTTAAACTCTGCACCTCAAAACCCTTCCCTATCATGTCCACCCCCTTTCCTCACCCCTCTGAACTCCAGTGTCACCTCCTCGGTGAAAAGTCCCCTGACATCCCAAGCAGACTCCTGGCTCCACTGAGCCCCAACTATGCCTTGCCACTCAGGCAACCCTTATCTTCCAGAATGGCATTTTTTGTTCACATGCTTGTTCCCTACTGTGAGCTCACGGAGAGCAGGGACTGTGCCCAGCCCCAGCACACACGCAGCACGTAAGTGATGCGCCCTGAATGCACACAGAGGCCACTCAGTAAGCAAGTACCTGCTGGGGACCTGCCTAAGCACTGGGCACGCCGCCGCGGGAAGAGCAAACTAAGCCCTGTTTCCACGGCGCTTCTACCAATAAGTGCCAGCTGCACGCAGGTACCATGGAGAGAAATGAAGCACAGTGAGGGGAGGGGCACTTTGTACAAAGTCACCTGGAGAGGGTCCTCTAGTTAGAGACCAGAAAGAGGAGAGTGAGTTTTTCAGCTGAAGGGTACCACAGTGAGTGATTCTGTAAGTGACGAACCACTTCTGGTTCTGAGCTGTGGTCTGCACAACAGAAGGTACTAGAAAGAGAAGGTAAACCCTTCATTTCTAAGACTAGAAAGCCATTCCCTTTCCATCCCATCCACTCGACAGATGCGCAACCCCAGCAGGCTCTCCAGCATGAAGGACGAACACGTGCCCTGGGTGGGTAAGGTGCACGCGCAGCCTGTCCACCTGCACCCCGTCCACCATGAAGCCTCACGGCTGCTGGACAAAGCTCGAGAACTGTGAACATTTACTGAGTCCTTGCTCATTCTGTGTCTCCACAGAATACTCTAAGTACTCGACGACCCTCACAACACCCTTCAGAAATACACCGTTATTAAACCCCTTTTAGATAGGAAAATGAGGTACAGAGAGGTTAATTTTTCCAAGGTCATAGAACTACTAAGTGTTGTAAAGCTAGACTGTGAAACCAAGCAATTTTGGCCCCAGAGCCTGAGCTGATAACCACTGTGTTACACCATTTCATATTTCTACATCCTATCAGAAAATACTCTTTATTCCTACTGTAGGGTTTTTCTCCTGTTAATCCTGAAATTGTCTCATTTTATTTAATCTGTCTTCACATTTTGACCAAACTTCCCTTCTCATTTCTAGTTCTATCACAAAAATCTGTCTATACCCATGTTTATAGCACTTGTGAGGTTAACTATTATTTACCGACATCACCTCCAAGACAGCCATTAGAGAGAAATAAAAACATGCAATAGAGCAAAAAGCAGAACACAAATGATCAACACACAGACACAGACTACACAGCTATAAACTGTGCACACAGGGGTGAGCAAAGATATGAGTGACATTCTTTTGAGTTAAGCTATTGTAACAATCATAACCTGCATGTCTTTTTCCGTACGAACAACTGCGAACCTGCTTCTGCCCACCCCTGACTAACTGTGCCGGTGCTGGGAGCGCAGGGTTGGGGGAGACCCAGGGCAGCCGCTGCCCGGGGAAGCTTGGCCCAGTGGGGGGTCAGGGTGGGGCTGAGAGGCCAGCTGACAAGCGCGAAGGATGGCGAGTGTGGTGTGCCGCAGATGCCAGGCAGCAACCTGAAATGCCAAACACACTGGAAACCACTTAGCACACAGCAAATGATTTTTTTACTTGCTATATATTGACATAAAGATTTAAGATTAAGATTTAAGAGTAGCTCTGGCTGGGGTGGCTCAGTGGATTGAGTGCCAGCCTGAGAACCAAAGGGTCGCCAGTTCCATTCTCGGTCAGGGCACGTGCCTGGGTTGTGGGCCGAGAGGCAACCCATCGACGTTTCTCTCCCTCTCGTTCTCCCTTCCACTCTCTCTAAAAATAAAAAGATAAAATCTTTTTAAGAAGAAAAGATTTCATGTCTTTGTGGATCTAGCAGGCACCCAGGCTCAACACAACCTAATAAAACTTGCTCTTCCCCACAGAGCCCTCTAAGCCTACTCCTCCTCAAGTGTTCTCTATCTTAAAGGAAAAACAAGCCTGGCTGCTGAAGCAATAAACTTGTTATCCTCAACTCCAGCCACTGTACTTCCTTCCTCTCTACCACAAACACGTGTACAAGTGGGTGCACATGCTCACACGTACACACACATGCAAGCAAGCACACTGACGTGCATGCACACTCACTGCATCAGGTCTGTGTCACCTCCTTCTGACCGGATCTCTCTCTGCTCCTGGAGGTCAGGTCACGCCTGCTCCAGCTGGTCTCCTCACTGCTTGTCCCGCTTCCTTTCCATCCCTACTCCACACTTTCTCCTCCCCTGGGGCCAGGATTCTCTCTCACACAAGCCTGGCTGTATCACTCCACTTTTTAAGAACGTTTGGTGGTTTCTGATCACCCACAGGTCACCATAGGATCAGGTGAGAACCCTATTACCGCGCGCACACAGCTCTTCAGAACTGGGTCCGACACTACCTTCCATAACACATCTTCTTCATACAACAAATCGCTGACCACCACCTACGTGCTGGTCACTGGGACAGGCACAGGTGGTAAACAGCAACTAAAGAGAGGCAGCTCCTGGCCTCAAAAAAATTACAGTTAGGACGAGAACCAGACACTGATCAGTCACACAAGCCCGTGTTTAAGACGGCAACTATGCCAAGTACTGCAAAGACACACCAGGCAAATATTCTGAAAGCAGACAGTGGTGACATACACAACCTTGATCCTACTCGAGAAACGGCTGAATTATACACAGTTAAAAGGTGCATTTTATGGTATGTGAGGTTTTTTTAAAAGACGCACCAGGTTCAATGCCTCTATTGGTGGGTTTGGCCAAGGGAAAGATCATGAAAGCCTTCCAGAGGAAACGAAACTCCGTACAAATAACTAACACTTACTGAGCACTTACTACACAACAGTCACCTTTCCCTGTAATAATTCACCTGAACATCCTAACCCCCCCCCCCATAAGGTTACCATTACTACCCTCAGCTTGGAGACAAGGAACTGAGGGGTCGAGTCACTTGACCCGCAGTCACAGAGCCAATAAACGGTGATGCCAGAATCCACACGTACGCCAAGTGACTCTTTCGTGCTGCAGCGAAATCACCTAGGCATGCCTGCTACTCACTCCTGCTTGCAATACAGTAAGTAAACAGCAGTGTTTCATTCCTGCCCGTGAAAAATGTCCCTCCACACCCTTTGTCTTTACCACAGCCCATAAGGCCCTGCCAGAGCCGAGCCGACACCCCCTTTTCTGACCGAATCTCCTCCGGGACCCCCTGACATACTCAGTCGGCTCGGTCACACAGGCCTCCTGCATTTCTCCAGTGAGCTTGGTGTGCTCTGGCCACAGGGCCTTTGCATTTGCTTGAGTGTCAGTTACAGTCACAACGTAGCTGTAAATCATGATTCTGCCCAAACGTCGGTTAGTGTGTGCTCCAGATACACTAACAAGCCACTAGCAAGATTCTGTACTGAAATGTACGCTTCACTTACTAATTTTCATCAAAACTACCTCATTTTACCAGTCTTTTATTGTTCTGCATGAAATCACAATGCAAAGGTTTTCATTTTACAAAATCCAGTAACAGCAGGTTTTGCTCACCAATTATTGACTAGTATGAACAACAGTCAGACAGCTATCTTTGCAGCGAATACTGGGTTGGCCAAAAAGTCCATACAGTTTTTTCCGCAAAATAAAAAACACCTTTTTCATTTCCACCAATTACTTTATTGACCTGGATGTTTTGAGTATGTTAGGTATCTCCTGCTATTGGCTTCCAGTGGGCAGAGGCCAGGGGTCCTGCCAAGCACCTTCCCATGCGTAAGACAGCCCCACGGCAAGGGATTACTTGGCCAAAATGTCAAAAGTACCCAGAAACTTCACACATCACTTCTAACACATCCAGTCAGTCATAGCACCTTCTCCACACACGGCACAAATCTTTTTTTGCATTTCAGTTGCGTTTTTACCTATCTTTCTTGAAATAACAAAGCATAATACGCCAACAATGTTGCATACCTTCTTCCACCTTCAATATTAAAATGACTGCACAAAAATTCACCGAGTCTGTTAAGTTTTTTTCAATGCATGCTGATCTGACAGCTGTCACAATACAATCTAACAAAACTGTTTCAAATGAAGTTAAAGACAACTAAGCGCTACTAAAGCCCTCATCTAAAACAACTAAATGAACTGTTTGGCCAACCCAATAAAACAAACAATCAAGGCAAGGAAGTGTTCCAGCAGAACATGACCACCCCTTTCCCTCCTGGAGCCCTCATCTGTGAGAGAGCTGTGGCAGCAGCACTTCAAGGTGCCAATCCCACCGAACTTTCATCGAGAAACTACTGCCCGTCCGTGCAGACACACGCATGCTTATGCCCAGTCATATAACTGCAACATAATAACCTGACGATATTTCTAGTTCCTATCTTCCTAAAAATCCTAAGTAACTCTTAAGCACATATACGGGCATACACTATTCAAAGTAGGATGCTGAAGAGGAAAAATATAGTCAACACATTTACATTTAAAATAGTTCTCCCTCAAAATGGTGAAAACTCACTTTTTATGAAAATGATTCACCTTCGGATTCTTTTGAAGAGTAAGCATCACGTGAGCTGAGTGTAAGGGGGGAAATGCAGCCAAACTCACTTTACCAGCACTGCGAGCGAGCAAACTCCCTTCAGCGATGGGCACACGGCTAGGAGCAAAGGCTCTTGAGAGAGTGTGCAAACCTTGCTTCACCACGGGCCAGCCAGGGGGCCTGAGACCCGCTTCCTGACCTCCTGACCTCAGCCTCCTCAAAAACGGGAGACACCGCCACAAGACCTATGACACAGTGCCCCAGCACGCTGATGACACATGCTGTTCTCTGAGTGGTCACTATTGCTGAAGTGCACGGCAGGAAGTTAAACAGCTGCAAAACTTTATGGCTGTACTTAATACGGTAGCCTTTAGAAGAGTTATCCATACAGACTATTTTTAAGTTCAATAAAACTAATAACAAAAGCTTTTATATACACATCTTTGTATGTTCAAGGCTTTGCCTTTCCTTATGAACTTCTGGGCAGTCCAAAGGATAGAAACAGTTTTATTATTTTAAATGGTGATATTATATTTGTCGTTTTTGTTAAAAAAAACTTTTAAGAAAAATTTTTTGAGTCTTTGTGCTGTTTACTGAATCAGGCTATACATTTGAGCCTACAAGGGACTCCACCATTAATTAACAACAGCAGTGAACACCTGAGTGCGTCCTACCTGCTCCGTCACACACAGACACTCGGCAGCGCGCCGAAAGGCTGCCAAATCGAAGCCCGTCCGCATGCCTCAACCTCTGGTGTAGCCACTGAGTGTGTGGCTGACGTGCATGAAAGTACCTGCTGTAAACCAAAACCATGCAAAACCATACAACTGGGTAATCCCCAGGACCAACTCATGTTTCAACATAGTTGGTAAGTCAGTGAACACCTGAAATAAGTGAATCTTTGTCTAATGTGAGCTAAATATTGGGTTGGCCAAACAGTTCATTTAGTTGTTTTATATGAAGTCTTTAGTAGCACTTAGTTGTCTTTAACTTCATTTGAAACAATTTTGTTAGATTGTATTGTGACAGCTGTCATATCAGCATGCATTGAAAAAAACTTAACTTGGTGAATTTTTGTGCAGTCATTTTAATATTGAAGATGGAAGAAGGTATGCAACATTGTTGGCGTATTATGCTTTGTTATTTCAAGAAAGATAGGTGAAAACGCAACTGAAATGCAAAAAAAGATTTGTGCAGTGTATAGAGAAGGTGCTGTGATTGACTGAACATGTCAAAAGTGGTTTGTGAAGTTTTTCGGTGCTTCTGACATTTTAGCCAAGTAATTTCTTGCTGTGGGGCTGTCTTACGCATGGGAAGGTGTTTAGCAGGACCCCTGGCCTCTGCCCACTAGAAGCCAATAGCAGGAGATACCTAACATACTCAAAACATCCAAATCAAGGAAATGACAAAGGTGTCTTTTGTTCTACGGAAAAAACTAAACAGACTTTGTGGCCACCCCAATGGTCAGCACAAAGCAATGTAACCCGGAGCCCACAGTGCGAAGGTTGAGCGGACTCTCAGGATGGCAGTGTGTAGAACCAGGCAGGCGCACTGTGCGATGATGGGGGGGAGGGGGGAGTACCACTACTAGCACAACCAGAACACTGCCACCAGAGAACCTTTCTTACAAACGAGACACACTCCAGGGCCACGCAACTTCCTTTACTGAAGTCAACGTCCCTTCAGAAGAGGAAAAGTGTCCTTAGTGACATTCCCCAGATACATCTCACGCAGGCACAAAAGTGTGCCCGCTGAGGCCCCCGCCTGCTAGCTCGGTGGGCTGGAGCACCACCTCCATGTGCGAGGGCGCGGGTCCCAGTTGGAGAGCACATGAGGACCGACCTAAAGGAGTGAGACGACAGGTCAGTGTCTTTCTCCCCCTACCTCACTCCTTCCACGCTCTCTCTAAAGTTAATACATCAAAAATAAAAGTAAAACATAGCCCATTTGCTTAAGAAATCGTTTTTAAAATGTCATCCACTGCTAAAAAGTGAACTACAGATACTACCGTGCAAAACTATTTTGATATGGGAAAACTCTAAAATATGACTGTTTAAAAGCAGACAGTCAGAGAACTCTACTCAGGGGCAAACTGAAGACTCCTACAAAGCTTTACTGTGTCAGATGAGAACAGAGACAGCAGTATCTGTCTCATCGATTCCCACACCTGGGAGCCTGGGTGCTGCAGTGAAAACCATGTGACCCGTTCAAAGGCACCACTGGCACTGCACACTAACTGCCAATTCTCAAACTAAAATACAGGATCCGGCACAAAAGATGCACCCCCACCCCTTTAATTTTTAAAAAAATTTTATTTATTTATTTTTAGAGAAGGGAAGGGAGGGAGGGAGGGAGAGACATATCAATGTGTGGCTGCCTCTCGTGCATCCAGCACTGGGGACCTGGCTGGCAACCCAGGCATGTGTCTTGACTGGGCATCGAACTGGCGACCCTTTGGCTCACAGGCTGGGGCTCAATCCACTGAGCCACACCCCTTCCATTACAAAACGATAAGCATGCAATTCTGTAACACAGCAACATCACACTCAAGTGTACCATATGACACTTTAGGTGAACTGTTCAAATTAAAACTATGCATTATTACACCCATATTACTCTACCAACCACACTCAGGCAGGCCTCACTCCTGCCAGACCCTGTCTACTCGACCAGGGGTGTCCAACCTTCTGGCGTCTCTAGGCCACACTGGAAGAAGAGGTGTCTTGGGCCACACACTAAATACACAAACACTAACAAAAACTGACGAACAAAAAAAAGTTTTAAGTAAATGTAGATTTTGTGTGGGGAAGCATCCATAGCTATCCTGGGCCGCACGCGGCCCAGGGGCTGGCCCTGTGTTGCCACTGAACACACGTGGCTGCTGAGCAGCAGAAATGTGCTGGTCTGCACCGAGATGCGCTGTAAGAGGAAGACTCCGGCAATTCACACTGGATTCACACCGAATTTCAATGATTTAGTGCAAAATAGTAAAATATCACAGCAGCAAATGTGTCATACTGAGTATGTGTGAGAATGGGAGTATTTTTGAGGAGTTAATAAAAGATATTTTAGAATGCCACCTTCCATAGGTAGTTACTAGAAAACGTGGAGTGGAATGTGTGTGGCTCACGGGGCGTCCCTACTGGAAGGGCCGCTCTCCGAAAACCGTGATCCAGTTTTGCTGTGATGATACCGGATGGTGAGCACAAAATACGTAATAAAGGAAGGAAATCTTGTTTATATCTTGGATATGTAGTCTAAAATAGTATCAAGTTAGACTCACATGTTACTTAAACTTCTACTAAATTTACAATCAACCCCTCAACCCCGACAGTGTTAACAGAGGAAGGAGTCGATCCTACAAGTAGTATTTTTAGGGTCAAGAAGAAAGTACAAAGTTAAAGTCCCCAAAGAGGGACTAAGAGAAGTACCATCTGTTTCTAGAAGGCACTTTAAAACAAGAGCAGTGTGTTTTAAATAGCTGATAGACTATGTGTTTTTTAAAAGCCGTATCTGATCCCTTTGAGTACGGCGAAGAAATCACCCAAATGCCAGATAAGCGAGGTCCTTTGAAAAGGAAGCCCGGTGAGGCAGGGACCGGAACCTCGAACCGTATGGCAGAGAGGTAAAATCTGGCCGCCGCACCGCATGAGAAAAGCAACCAAGGCTTTTTCAGCCGAGCACTCCGATTTAAACGTCACACGACGACAGGGTCGGTCAGGACTCCGCAGACGCCCTGCAACACAGTTCATCCATCAGTCCCCGGTTTCGGGTCCGGCTAAGGCTGCTTTCAGAATCCCCCCGCCCGCCCGCCCGCCCGCCCGGGAACGCCTCCCCAGACCCGCCAGCGAGAGCGGGGCGGGGCGTCTGCCGTCGCCGCACCTCGCGGAGGCCGATGCCGGCGGGAAGAGGCACCTGCGGGGCACTCTCTCCGGCCGGCCCCTCGCGACACCTCGCCCTCTCCGACCGACCGCGGGGACGGCCCGGGGCCGCCGTCCGGCTTCCGCCCCCCCCCCCCGAACTCCCGCGGGAGCCCTCGCCCCGTCCAAGGTCGCAGGGGCTAGAAAGCCGCAGGACCAGCGCCGACTCCGAGCCTTCCGACGCCGGGCCAGCCGCTCGCGGAAAACCGAGTGCCCAGGGACACAGCCCGGCCCGCGGCCACGGCAGGGCCCGAGGCTCCGCCAGGTGAAACCCTCCGCGGCGGCGGCGGCGCGCGGGCCGGGCCGGAACCCGCTCCGCGGGGCGCGGAGGTCGCCCGGGAGGAAGTGACCCCGAAGGCCGGGGAAAGGCTAATCCCCGCGTCCGCGGGCGCCGCGGGGTTCCGGCGCTCGAGCCTCTCACCGCAGGGGCTGCGGGGCGAAAGGGCGCCTCCCTGGCTGCTGGCCACAAACGCGTTCCGGAATTTGACTCGCGCCCGGCACGCAGCTCCCAGAAGCCGGAGCCGAGCGGCGCCAGCGGCTCCAAGAGGAGGACGGCGGCCGGGCGGGCCGCAGGGGTCTCGGGCCTGGCGGGGCGCCCGCACCCGGGGGGCCGGACGAAGGCGGCGCCGGCGCGGGGAGCCCCGCCCCGCCCCCGCGCACAGCGACGGCGGCCCGCAGGCAAGGGACGGGGCGCCCGCGGCGGCGGCCGGGCGCGACCACCACGCGCGGGCCCACGCCGCCGACGCCCGGACCGCGCGCCCCGCGAACTGCAGGCGAGGTCCCCGGCGAGCGCCACGCGCCCGCGGCCTCGCGGCTCCCGCCCGCCCGGACGGACGGAAAACGAGGGGCTCCGATTTCACGCTCCGCCGCCCCTCCCGGGCAGGAAGGGCCGCGGCCGAGGGGGCGCCGGCCGGGGTGCCCGCAGCGCGGGGCGGCCCGCTCGCGTCCCCGCCCCCTCCCGGATCTCGGGCCCCCGCCCCCCGCGCGACCCGCGCTGACAGCCCGGCGCGCCCCCACCTGCCCGCCCGGGGTCGCGGGGCCCGGCGCGCCCGCCGGGCTACTTCCTTCCCCGCCCGCCCGGCCGGCCTTGCGCCGGGCCCGAGGCGAGGAGCGCGGGAGGAAGGAGGCTTGGCCGGCGGCCCGCGGAGGAAGCCGCGGCCGCCCGCACTCACCGGCATCATCGCGACGCGGGTCCGCGACGCCCTCCGCCGCCTGACAGGACGCTCGGCGCCGCGCCCGCCGCCCTCACAGGCCGCGCGCCGCCGCCGCACTCTCGGGCCCTCAGCGGCGAGGCGGCGGCTGCGGCGGGCTGCGGAGCCTGGCCGGCCTGTCGGAGCCGGCGGCGCGCTGCGGCGCTGTTCTAGGACCCGCTGCCGCCGCTGCCGCCGCCTCCGCCCGAACGCCTCCCGCGGCCCGCCTGCCCGCCCGCGGGCTCTCTCCTCAGCCCCGGTTGGCCCCGCCCCCAGCGCGTCGCCCCGCACGGGGCCATCCGCCCCCTCCGATTGGCCGGGCGGGGGCGGGGTGGGCGGAGCTTCTAGGCCCCGCCCATCCAACCTCGCTCTCGGCGGCGGCCAGGTGCGAGCGCGCTCGTGAGCGTCCGCGCGCCCGCGGGGGGAGGGGCCGATGCCGGGACGTTGCCGCGGCGGGCGTATCAGCTTGTGGGCTGGGGGCCGCGCAGGACCGAGAGCCCGGACTCTCCGAGCCCTTGAGCATGGGAAAACCGAGGCCCAGAGAGGGAAGGGCCGGGCCGGGACCCCGCAGCGAATCACACCAAGGCCAGGACTCGAACCGCGGGCTCCCTAAGGCTGGGATGGGCGGGACGCGCCGCGTCTGACTGCGGCCTGACCCCTTGCTCCCCGCGCCCGGTGGGGCTGCAGGCGAGGGGCCTGGTGCGAGGGGTGTGGATGCTCCGTGTTATCCGGCTCCGCAGTGCTCAGAATGCACCCACGAACGCGCCTGGCGCTCCGGCCCCGGGACAGCTGACCGCCCTCCACCCCACGTCTCTTTGCGCCTCCCCGCGCCTTGCTCCCTAGGTCAGCGGGCCTTCCGAGACCGGTCTCCGGTCTCCGCTCATCAGCCTTGGCTCCTCGCCCAGGCGCACTTGCGCCCGAACTAGACTGCTTTGTCCACCCGTGCCAGCAACCTTCGCGGCTCCAGCGTCCCAGGGCAGGGTCCAGCCCTCCTCTCCAGGCTCCAGGTCTGTCCTTACAGCCTCGTCTCCCGCGACACCCTTTCCTCTGGCCCGCGTGCCTGAGTGACGGAGCGCTGGGCAGGACCACCCCTGTGTCCAGAGCCTAGCGCGCGGCATGGAGCAGGCCCGAGGAAAGGCTGACCAGCAGGCAGACGTCCTTCTGTGCCCTCCACACCGCGCCAGCCACTCGAACCTCAGAAAGATGAGTCTGTGTCCCGTGCACTCCACCGCACGGCCGACTCGTCCGCAAGCACCCAGAACGCGGAGGTCTGTTTATGGCCTCAAACACCAAAGGTCCATGAACCACCTTGGGAAGGGCCCTGCTCCTGGGAGAGGCAACAGTCGGTGGTCAGGGTCCCTCTGTAGGCTGTCTGCCCCTCTGTGAGGCTCCAGGCTGCTGGGTGGGGCTGGGTGCAAAGAGGGAGGAGGCCAGGCAGAAACCACGGTCCTCGGGAGCCGCCCTGTTCTTCGGGGTGGTGGTGTGTGTGCACGCGTGTGTGTTAGTGGCTGAGAGTGTAGACTTTCTGGTGAGACACTGCCTCTGACATGCCCGCACAGTGCGACCTTAGACCAGCTACACCTTACTGTATCTCACTCTGCCCATCTCGGTAGGCGGGGGTTACCATAATAGTAGTGCCCACCTCCTGGGACTTGGGGAGCGCAGATGTGACCTACGAAAAGCTCCTAGCACAGCTTGTGGAACGTGGTAGCTGTCCCATTAACAGCAGTTTTCTGTAGTTGTGCTGTCCTGAGTGAACAGGCTTTGAGCACAGGTGTGCCGGTGGGGGGAAGGGTCACCCAGGGATCCTTGAATTCATACGCACAGGGCATCAACCACTACCGCCATCCCTTCTGGAGCAGGGTTTGGACAGGAAAGGAAGCTCTAGGTAACGGGAGACCCTAGGCAGGAACCCAGAGACCCGGGCTCTATTTCCAGCTCTGCTTCTGACTCCCTGTGTGGCCCTAGGGACTTGCACCCCTTCCTGGGCCTCAGTTTCCCCACCTGCAACCGGAGAAGGGTTGGATTCCCTGACCCCAGGACGGCGTCCAAGCTCTGACATGTTCGTGTTCATGAGGCATGAAGAGGCCCACTAGGTTGTGAAGGGGCTGCTGTCTGTCGCCGGCCCACTAGGCCAGGCGGGGGACAGGCCTTGCCAGGCAGGGAGCTGCAGAGAAATGCCACCTGGGGTGAACTGATCAAATGAGGACTCTCTCCTTGGCCACTGGGTCCCCACCCTTGCCTGTAGGACGCGTGCACACAGACAGTGGCAGCCGCCCCACCTTCCCATCACAGTCCCCTCTGTCCTCCAGGCAGGCAGGCACCCATTGGAGACTAGGCTGGTCAGAGGCTCCCCACAGAGGCTCTCCCGTCAGTCCTGCTCCTCCCTGCCACCCTGCTGCAAACACCTGGCATCAAGCCCTATCTACTGGCATCTAGACCGAGGGGGTGTTCGTAAGTGCCCTGCCTGCTCTGACCTCCTCCACGCCCAAACCCTCCCACTCACAGCCATAATTAGGTCACACATACGCATTCCTGCCCTGCAAAGCTTCTCTGCTCCTCCCTCTCTCCCAGACTACAGCTCACAAGGGGCCCTTCAGGAGGCACCATTGATGGGGACGTAGGAACTTAGGGTGCTGGAAGATGCTCGCAGTGTTCGGAGAGGCACGTGTGCCTGGGCAGGGTGTCTGGAATCTGCTTTAAACAGCTCAGCAGAAGGGAGAGAGCGGGCGGCAGGCAGAGCCAGCCGCAGCACACACACACGGCAAATTCCTGACAGTCGTTAAACATGGGTGACGGGTGTGAGACACGTTGTATCTTTCCCTCCACTTTGTATGTTTGAACGAACTATTTTATATTGAAATGATCAAGCACTTTCTAAAGGAAATAAAGAGGCCACTTCGGAAGAAAAGTCTGTGTACATTCATGTTTGCCTAAAGGAATTCTTGAAGGATCCACAGACTACGAATACAGCCATGATTAGAGATGAGCCTAAGAGCTGCGGAGACGAGAGACAGAATTTGGAGTGGTGCTTCGCAATACTACTTTTTAGGAGTGGACTTTATTCCTAAAACCATTTTCAGATTTACAGAAAAACTGCAAAGATGATACAGAGTTCCAGTACTACCTGTCCCTGCCCTGTTCCCTATTGTTAACATCTCCCACTAACTGGTACACTCGTTACCACTAATGAATACTGAGCCACTGTTACCCTGTTGGCCAAAAAGTCTGATACGCTTCTTCCGTGAAATAAAAAACATGCTTTTCATTCTCACCAGCAACTTCACTGATGTGGGTGTTTCGAGCATGTCGGCTCTCCCCTGCTGCTGGGTTCTAGTGGGGACAAGCCAGGGGCGCTGCTAAACACCTTCCAGTGTGTAAGAGAGCCCCACGGCAAAGGATTATTTGGCCGAAATGTCAATAGTATCAAGAAACGTCGCAAACCGCTTCTGACACATTTGATCAGTCGCAGAACCTTCTCCCTACACTGCACAATCTTTTTATGCATTTCAGTTGCATTTTCACCTACCTTTCTTGAAATAAGAAAGCATAGTATACCAGAAATGTTGCATATCTTCTTCCATCTTCAATATTAAAATGGCTGCACAAAAATTTACCAATTTTGTTTTTTTTTTAATGCACGCTGTTATGACAGCTGTCACAATGCACTCCAACAAAATTGTTTTGAATGACATTAAAGACAGCTAAGCACTGCTGGAGCCATTGTATGGAAAAAAAAACATAATGGATTTTTTGGCCAGCCCAGTACAAAGTCAAGTTTATAGTTTACTCAGATTCCCATACTTTCACTCGGCATCCTTTGTTCCAGGGTCTGGCCTAGGACATCACATCACACTCAGCGGGCGGGCCCCTTCCGCCCCTCAGGGCTGTCCCACTTTCCCAGACCTCCTTCGGTTTCTAGGCCCTGGACCGCTCTGAGGAGCACTCTGGGTGTTTTGGACAATGTTCCTCACTTGAGACTTGCCCCGTGTTTTTGTCAGGACTAGGCTGAGGTGGTGGGTGGTTCTGTCGCGTTTTGTTTTTGGAATACAACAGAGGAAAATGCTATTCTCGTCCCATCCCACGAAGGGCATGCTCAACCAGATGTGTCACTGCTGCTGTTGACCTTGATCACCCGGTCACTCTTTGGGCCTGCATTTGATTTTGAACCGGGCGAATATAGTCTTAGAGTTAAAATTTAAAAATGTAAGAACTATGTTAGTCTTCCAGCGCTGCCATGACACAAAAGATTAAAGGCTGGGCGGCTTCAACAACAGAGTTTATCTTCTCAGAGCTCTGCAGGCTGGAGTCCCAGGTCAAGGTGCCGGCAGTCCTGGGTTCCTCTGCGGCTTCTCTCCTTGGCTCGAGGGTGGCCACCCTCTTGCAGGCTCTTCATGGGGTCTTCTCTCCTCGTGCACCTCCCTTGTGTCCGTCTCTCTTTGTAAGAACACCAGGCATCCTGGAGTAAGGCACACCCATATGACCTTTGTCTGACCTCAGTTACCTCTTCAGAGGCCCCATTTCCAAAAGCAGTCACCTGCAGGGGTACAGTAAGGGGGTTAGGACTTCAACACAGGGATCTTGTAGGGGACACAATTCAGTCCACAACAAGACCCTTTGTAGCGGGGGACCAATCTACCTTTTCAAGTTCTTCTCCCGCGCCCCCCGCATCCCACACCTAGATCTTACACCCCAGTCATCCAAAGCCTGGCCATTCCCTCGTCCTTGTCACTCGCCTCCCTGTGCCTGAAAACACTGTCGTCTTCCTCAAGAAGTGCTGCCCTGTTCCTGTCACAATTCAGATCCTTCCTCTTCTTCAAAGGTTTCCCAGACCACCCCCCCACCCCCCCCACCCCCCGCCCAGGACTCATCTCTACTGCCTTCTTCCAGGCTGCTGAGTCCTGGGTCACTCGTCACAACTGCCACCTTAGAACTGGCACCACACCTGTCTGCCCCAGGGGCCAGCAAGCCTGCCCAGGTGTCCACTGAGTTTCTCCTGTGTTCCCAGCACCCGCCAAGGCCCTGGCCATACAACTTCAAGCGATGTAGACAAGGTCCCTGTGCTCATGGAGCTTGTATTCTGGTCGGGGGGAAAGGTGATAAACAAAACACAAAGAAAATAACTTCAGACAGTGGCAAGTGTATTAAAAAAATAATAAAGCCATATAATATGACAGAGACAGCTGCTTTGGCCAAAGGGTAACATTTGAGTTGGGACTGCATAGGCAGCAGCTGTGCGTGGGTGTGTGTCCGGGAGGGGGAGGGACAGTGGGCTCACAGGCAGGGCAGGGAAAGAGCGCAGGGAGGGGAGGCCTGGGCTGGGCGTGGCTGTGAGCCACAATCAGTCTGGATATTACTCTGGCAGTTTTCCAGGGGAGGGGAGAGAGCTGATCTGTTTTCCAGTGCCCAGTCGGCACCATGGGGAGGCTGGCGGGCACCACGAGGAAGGAGAAGGGAGGCCCTTTAGGAGTGGAGGTGGTGAGTGTGGGGAAGGGGTCCCATTTAGGTTGTGCTTCGAAGGATGAGACTTGGGGAGAAGGGAAAGGAAAAACCCAGAATGGCCCCCAGGATTCTGCCCAGGGCTGGAGGAGTGGGGTGTGGCCCAGGCTGCCGGCGCCCACACAGCCCCCTGCATGCCTAGAGAGCTAGCGACACGCCCAGTGTGGATGGCCTGCTTCACCTGGCCTGCCTGCAGAGGGACAGGACCTCCCTTCTCCGTCCGGTCTGGGCCCCTGCCCCATCCTACTGTCCATCATCCAGGGCTCTGGCCGGACATTGGCCACACCCAGGGCCTCTCTGCCCACCGCCCCCAGCTGCTTTCCCTCCCCCTCCTCCTCAGCCAGCGTCACCTTGGCCCCATCACTCCAGTCTCCCTACAGACCGAAGGATGTTTCTAAAGTGCAAATCAGACATGGCCATGGCCCTAGTGGGACCCCCACGTGGCTCCCCACAGCTCTCAGGGGTAGGGGCCAGGTAGTTAGACCCCTGGGGCTTAGGCCTCCTGCTCCCCAGCCCCAGGCCTCCCATCCCTGCCAGACAGCCCTCCACCCCACAATCCCAACACTCCCTTTTCCCTGAGTGTGGGGGTGGGGACAGCGGGGACGCAGGCTCCTGTTCCACCCCCGCAGTTCCCGGGAAACCTGTTTCCCCAAGCGTTGGCTGCGAACCAGTTGCGGTTCCATTAGCTCCTCTGGGGCATTAAGTAATAATTTTGTACTCAGGGTTGGAGAAGAACTTGATGTGAATGAACACAGCCAGCGATCTGCTCTTCGAGTTCTGGTCGGCCACGCCGCCCAGAGTCCCTGGCGGCCCGCACGCAGTCGTCCCACGCTCACTGAGCTCTGGCTCGGTGCCGCCTCCGGAGGAAATGGCTGCTGAAAACCGAGCGACCGGCAAGGGCCTGGGGCGCCGCGGGCGCCCGGTGCAGGGTCGCAGCCCGGCGGTGCGCGCAGCCTGTGGAGGAGGGGCGGTGTGGCCTGGACGCAGCAGGGCTCAGCTCACCCCGCGGGGACGCCCTGAGGCAGGTCTCTGAAGCCCAACTAGGTCTCGTCTCGTGCCCCGGCCTTCGCTCCATGGCCAGGACTCGAACTTGTGCAGCATGAGCAAGGCCACGGTGTTGGTGCCTAGCGCGCTCCTTCCTGTCCCGGGCGGTCACGCCGGCTCCGGGCGCCTCCGGCCCCGCCCCTTTTGGGCGGGGCGTGTTGTGTGGGGGCGGGGCTTTTAGCCTTGGGAGAATCTGCGGCACACACAGACCGCAGTCTGGTCTGCGGCCGAAACCTCAGGCTCCCCTCCCCCGAGGATCCGCCTTGGGGCCTGGGGGCGGGGTGGGGGGAGGGCGTGGAGACTTGCCTGTGCTGGGTCAGGACGCGCATTGATTCGTCGGTTTCTGACCTTTACTGTGACCTCAGTGCCAGACTTGGAGGTCGCAGACCCTGCCCGCAGAGAGCTTGTTGGGGGTCGTGGCAGAACGCGACCCAGCCTCAGGTCGTGTGTTCTTCCCACGCATCCTACCCCAGGCACCCCCTCCCTACGCCCTGCCGCAGCGCGTTTTCTCCAATGTCCCGCCCAGCTGCTGTGCAGGGTCCCAATCTGCGCCCCTCCCCCAGCGCTCGGACACTTCAGGTGCTTCCAGTTTCCGCCATTGTTCATGCCGCTGTCACATCATTCAGGGTCCTGCGGGAAAACAGATGGCTTCCGCAAATTGGGGAAATTCCGGGAGGGTTGTTTTCAAAGCAGGACTGCCTACAGAGGGGGCGGGGTGGGGGGCAGGGGAGCCGTAGGGAGAGCGCAGGACTCCAGGACCAGCACAGGTGACGCAGTTACCACCGCCAGGGCTGGAGGCAGGTGAGAGAGGAAGCCACCAGCCAACCATAGAAGAGTCACCAGGAGGTGGCCCGACCCTGACAGCAATAGCTTTCGGTCAAGTGACACAGGCTGTCCAAGGCCACCCCACAGGGAGAAGCCAGATCTATTTTCTGACCTCCCACGGGGCACCTCTCTGTGCAAACCCCCCGGGGTGCGGAGGACTAGGAAGTGTGGAGGCAGTGCGCGAACAGGGGCCTGCGCAGGCGCAGAGCCAAGATTCAGACTCCGTTCTGACTCTGCACACGCCTTGCGTTCTTTTATGAGTTCAGCGTCCATTCTGCAATAACTAATTCATATTTTGTAACAAGAGGTTAGCAAACAAAACGTGTTTCCACATAGCATTGTATCTGGGACCGTGGGCTGTGGAGTTAGACAACCTGCTACTTAGTTCTAGAGCCTGGGTAATTTTGGGCAAGTTACACGACTTTCCGCTGCCTCAGTCTGCTCATCCCTATTATGGGGGTTATTTACAGGGCCGACCTCAAAGGTTTTTGTCTGGATGGTATAAAATGATAGGTGTGGTACCCAGAGAATGCCACACAGCCATTTGCTGTTACCCTGCACTGGGTGAGGCACTGCTACCAGGCGGGGAGGGTCCCGGGTCTCCAGAGACACGTGGTCACCCGATGACCTGCAGCCTTGGGTGCCCAGGCAGGCCAGCCTGCCCTTGAAACTCCCCTCCAGCTGAAGGGCGGCGTGTTCTCTCCTTGGCTCATCCCCCGCCGCCTCCTCCGCACAGACGCTCGGGCAGGGACACAAGCTGGAACAGGGAGCTCTGTTCTCGCGGAAAACAAAGAAGGCGGCCGGCGGTGGGGCCGGCTCCCTTGGTGCTTGGAGATAGTGTGACTGCTGCCGTTTGTCCTGGGGTGCCTGAGGCGCTCCTGGACAAATCCAGGACACTGCTCCCAGGCGAACGAGGGTGATGCCAGAATGCCTCCTAGGGACTCGGGAGGGAAACCGTCCGTCTCTGAGCTTGCCTGCTTCACCAGGCGGGCGGCTCAGCCGCGTGAGTGGGAAGGAGCTGCCTGGGCCATCTGGAGCCTGCGGGCGGATGCTGGTCTGGAACGCTGGGTCTGTCTGGGCCAGGAGGGGGGATTCACGCGCAGTCACGTTCTCACAGGCACGCTGGTGCGGGGGGCAGCGCAGCCCTTGCTTCTGATCTCCTCCACGTGCGACGTGGGGCTGGGGGGGGTCAGAGAGGCCTGCTCCACATTCCAGCTGAAACCAAACAGGCAGAAATAACTCTGCACAGACAGAGTGCCTGGCTCTCTCCGTGTTTAAAATTCATTCTCGTTTTTTTTTAAAGATTTTATTTATTTATTTTTTTAGAGAGGGAAGGGAGGGAGATAGAGATAGAGATAGAGATAGAGAGAGAGAGAGAGAGAGAGAGAGAAACATCAATGTGTGGTTGCTGGGGGAATCTGGCCTGCAACCCAGGAATGTACCCTGGCTGAGAATTGAACCTGGGACACTTTGGTTCCCAGCCTGCGCTCAATCCACTGAGCTACGCCAGCCAGGGCTTTCATTCTCATTTTTATCAAAATCACCCACAGACTTGACTCCTATCCAGACAGTATGCAAAGGCTCCTGACGAGGCAGCGGGCCCAGGCCTGTCTCGGCGCCACCCCCGCGCCAGCCTCTTCCAGTTTCCACGTTTGCGTGGTGTGTGCACGTGTGTTATCTTCCCGTGCGTAAGCGGTGCCCTTACACCGCTGCATCTTGAGTTTTCGACTGCAGACATCACGACTGACAGTGGCAGCCTTACACGCCCTCTCCTGACACATCTTTTCCCTTTTCACACACACTCATGTCTGCCTCTGGTCTAGACAGCGTGTAGGATCCACTGTTGTGCCCGCGTGAACACCGCTCACGGCTGAGCCAAGGAGCGTGCAGACCGGCCTGCCGCAGCAGGTGTGTTTGAGCGAAAACCAGCTCCCAGGTGACTGGTGGGCAGGGGTGAGCTGGCAATCGAACCCAGAAGTCGAGTTATTTGTGACAGTCTTCCCGGGGCTGCTCACGGAAGCCACCGGGGCAGGCAGCCCCACTGCTAAAAACAGGGCTTTAACACCACATGAAGGCCTTAAAAATAGGCAAGCTCGAAAGTGCCAAGGAAAAGCTTTCCCTCAGGGCACCGTTAGTGTGGTGTCGAACCACTCCCTCCCCCGCAACCCCGTCCGATCTTCCTGGGGAAGCTGAGCCGGCGGATGAGGGGCCTGCAAAGACATTCCCTCGATTGGAACGATCTGTTCGCTTTTTATTGCATCGTTAGAGAAGGCTCCCTCCAGACTGTACTTCTACTGGTGACGAAGCGGGTCTCTTTCAGGGGCGAGCCTCTTCAAGGGTCACCCTCTCCCGGGAGGAAGCTGCAGCCTGAAGGCCAAGGCTGCTGAGGAGGGAGCAGCTGTGACTTCAGGTGCCAGTGCCCGAGGGGAAGTGCCTGTTTGCTCCTGTGTTAGGATCCTTGTTGTTTTCCGTCAGGCTCCAGCTGCAACGTTCTGAGATGCAAGACACTACGATCTCATAAAGGACTTGTATCCAGAATGCGTAAAGAGCTCTTATAACTCAGCAGGAAGACAAACAACCCCATAAAAGTGAGCAAAAGACTTGAAGAGACACTCCAGCAGAGACACGGATGACCTACAAGCACATGAAAGGGTCATTAGTCACCGTCAGCAAGACAGCGTCACACACCTGCGGAACAGCGGATGGGAAGAGGGCTGAGGCGCCCGAAAGCCCCACCCCACTGGTGGGAGTACACCCGGCTCGGCCCCTTTGGGATGCAATGTGGTATTTTCTTTAAAAAAAATTTTTTATTGTTGTTCAAGTACAGTTTTCTGCCTTTTCCCCCCACCCCTCCCCCCTTTTTTTCCTTTCAAAAAAACTCCTCACCCAACAATTCTGAGAGAGAGAAGAAGGGAGGCAAAGAAATACTGATGCAAAACAGAAGCATTCATCAGTTGCCTCCTGTGTGTGCCCAGGCCGGGGATCGAACCCCCAACCCAGGAATGCGCCCTGACCGGCGGGGGACACGAACCCGCATCCTTTTGGTGTACGGGATGATGCTTCCACCGACTGAGCCTCACCAGCCAGGGCTCTTGGAGTTTTTCTTAAAATTCTCTGTGATAACGTAATGTCTTCTGTTTTCTATTGTTTTGTTGTTGCTTTTGCTTTTGTAGAGTCCCTGGCGTTCAGATGTGGGACCTCTGTTTGGTCTTTTCACTTTCTTTCCTCTCCCTTGTTTCTCCGTCTGTGTTCTGGAAGATGCCCTCGGTTTGGGGAAAGGGTCACAAGGTGACCTGATCTGCGCTCACGTTTTACCTGCTGTTGACGTGCCCACGGGCCCCAGCGCCACATCTCCAGCCCGGACTTCCCCCCGGCTCCATGCCCCGCTGTCCGACCGCCCTCTCAGCGTCTCTTTGCGCATCTCATAGGCTTCTCGGCTTAACAAAAACCCACCAAAGTCCTGGCTTCTAGCTCCCTGTGGTAGGCCGAGTCACAGCCCCTCAAAAGACAACCGCATCCTAATCCACAGAACCTATGGCTGTTACTTTATGTGGCAAAAAAGAAAAGACTTGCAGGTGTGATTCGGTTCAGGGGCTTGAGACAGGGAGATAATCCTGGATTACCCAGGTGGGTGGTACATGTAATCCTAAGAGTCCTTACCGAAAGGGAGGCCGGCCCTGGCTGGTGTGGCTCAGTGGACTGAGCGCCAGCCTGTGGACTCAAGGGGCGCCGGTTCAATTCCCAGGCAGGCCTCATGTCTGGGTTGCAGGCCAGGTTCCCGGCGGGCTGATACACGTTTCTCTTTACACACCCGATGTCTCTCTCCCTCCCTTCCTCCCTCCCTTCCCCTCTCTCTAAAAGTAAATGAATAAAATCTTAAAAAATAAAATAAAATCAGTAAGATCGTCTCTCTCCCCTCGAAAACTCCCACTGGCTCTCCATCTCACCCAGCAGGAGCGCCAGGCCCCCTCCGCAGCCCGCAGTTCCGACGCAGCTACCACCGCCCGTCCCCTCTCTCCTCTCCCGCAGCGGCTCCCCACCCGCCCACGTGGCCAAAAAGGGGGCGCATAGGAAGGACCCTCACAGGCCAACCTGACGTAAACCCCTACCTGGGCAGGTCGCGCCGGGCAGCCACGCCCAGGCCTGTGCCTTTTCAGCGCCCAGGGTTTAAGCCAGCCCCGCCCCTTGTCCTTGTGCGCCCAGGTTAGCACACTTCTGAAACAAGTCGTGACCGCTCTCAGGAGAGCGGGTCTCGCCACCCGCCCGCCCCGCGATCCATCCCCGCCATGCTTTTCCCACCTGCACCTGCAGGTGGTCCTCCTTGCCCCCCTCCCGCACTGCGGTGGCATGAGAGAGGCCGAAAGCTGGCCTTGTGCAGGGCACCTGAGCGCCTGCTCCCCTTCCCCTGCCGTCGGAGAGGCGTCCCTCCCTCCCCCACACCCGGCCCACCCTTTGCCCTTTGCCCTGTGCCAGCTTCAGTGTTCCCTGGAGCACTCCAGATGGTATTCCACACCGGTTTCCTTCTTTTTTTGAGAGTGCATGTGTTAGAGCTGGGGGCCGTGAAACCAGGAAGTAACCCTTCCTGGGGGCAGACGGGCGGCAGGAGAGCCCGGGCGGGGCCGCCCTGTGTGCCTGGGAAGTCAGAGGAAAGGGGCCTGGAGACAGGTCAAGGGGTGATCTCGGGGAGAGCCTCCTCTGCCCACTGTGCCCCCTGGTTGCAAGTCCTGTGGGGTCCCCTCGAGTTTAGGGGATGCGTGCCTGTGGGGGGGGGGGCGGGAAAGGTGGGGGCGTGCTCCTGGGAGGGGGAGATCTGCTTTAGAGTCTGCCCCTCGCTGCTGGAGCGGACGCCCGGGAGGGGGGACTCTCCCCAGTGACCAGCACATGGCAGGTGCTTAACGAGCACACTGAGTGAACAGGGGGCCGAGCGACGTTGGGCTTTCTTCCTCAGACCCGCTGTCTCACCCTCCTGCTGCGTCCCACTGCAAAACCAGTGTGGGAGGTGGGTGCGCCTGGGCCCTTTGCTGCCCGTCCGCGGGCCGCCAGCCCCTCACCGAAGCTGTGGCCCCAAGCCACCGGCACCACTCATCCCGGCCAGCCCCCTTCCTCCTTCCTGGCCAGCCTCCTCTCCTAGGCACTCTCTAACCTGGGGAGTCTGGGACCCTCGGACGAAGGGACTGCAACTGTCCCTCCTACTTTTTAGCGAGTGAGCAGAGTCAGAGAGGTTGAGCAACTTGCCCGAGGCCACACAGCAGCTGAGCGCAGGGCAAGGCCTTGAACCTGAGTTGCGTGGCTATAACAGCTCTCGTGCCCCTGGGTGGGTGGACGTCCAGGTTCCAGATGGCTGAAGGGAAACTCGGCCCTGAGAGCCGGCTGTGGGAGCCGGAGTTGCTTCTGGGATTAGACCCTGGCGCGGGGCTGAGCTCAGAGCCAAGTGCTCAGGGGGCTGTGACCGGAACCGCTGTTTTTCCTGGGGCTTCCAAATCCTTGGCCTCCAGCTGGGCAGAGGCTGCAGAGGCCTCCCAGGCACCTGGGCAGCTGCACGGCCCTGGGAGAGGGGCAGTGCAGGGACCTTCTTCCCAGGGTAGGGGGGTGACAGGCCATAACTAGCAGTGACAGGTGCCAGCCATTCAGGTTCCAATGGCCAGAACCACGTGCCAGGGCTCTGAGGAGGGACTGGGCTGGACCTGGCAAAGAGGCCAGGGGCTTGGTGCTGGAGAGACACTGGGAGGGGCCCACGACGGGCTGGCTCCCAGGACCCTGCCTGGCGGAGGCCTTCCCGACACCTCCTGCTGCCCCATCACCTCCCCAGAGGTCACGCAGACTTGCCCGGTAACAGACACACTTTTCGAGAAGCCGCATCCAGTCTGAGCTCAGCCCGCTGGGGTGCTTTCACACTCGGGAGCTTAACCTCCACACAGCCTCCAGCAAGGGAGCGCGGCCGTCGTCCCACGTGGTGGACGAGGAAACTGAGGCCCAGAGAGGACTGACAGCCTCGCCAGGCTGGCTAGGGCGGCGCCCGCAGCCCCCATGAGCAGCACGGGCTGTGTCTGCTGCCCCGCCACCCCGGAGCCCTCCCCTGAGGCCCAGCCCCAGGAGCGCCCGCAGTGCCAGGTGGGAGGCGGGGCTGTGGGTGGCGGTCACGCCTGGGCCTGTTGGCCTGGAACACAATCCACCTGGTTAGCTGTCAGACTCAGATTTCTTGTCCCGGGGGCCGTGTGTCTCCTGCACCCGCCAGCTGGGGGGTGTAGACGGAGCCGGCTCCTGGAGACCCGCCGGGCAGCAGGGCCCCTGGACCCCCACCCCCACCTTCCCAGCCGGAGGCCACTGACCAAGCTCAGTCCTGGGGGGCAGCCGTGCTGTGTTGGGGGGCCAGCCTTGCAGGCAGACAGAAGCAGGCCTCCCTGGCGCCCCTGCAGAAGTGCCCTGCCGGTGACCTGAGCGGTCCCGTGTGTGAGAGGGGCTGTGTCCCTGCCCCCGACTGCCCCTGCTCCTGACTCCCTGGGCCCTCCGTTCTAGCTCCTCAGGGCCGACCCCGCCCTTCAGGCCTCTCCGGGTCCCCCTCTCTCCCACCTTTCTACCGGGTGCCTTTACTCCTGGCACCTGACCCCCGGGTGCCCTTGGTTCCACCTTGGGTTCGAACCTCTGGTTTTCAAGGCCCAGCTCGGACACTCCCTCCTCTGCCCTGGGCCCCGCACCACCCCCTCGCTGTGTCTGCTGCAGGCGCCGCTGTGCGCTCCCAGCCTTTATCTCCTGGAATCCCATCAGCAGCCAGACACAGCCTCGGGGAGCTCAGCCTCGCCTCCACTTCCTGCTCCAAAACTCGGGGCAGGCCACCGGGAAGGGTGTGGGCTGGGCCCTCCTCTCTCTCCCTCCGGGGAGGCCGCCCCGGGCTTCACTCCACAGGGCCGCAGGGAGGGGTCCTGGGCACCCGGCCCCTTCCCAGCCCCGGGGGGCACACTCCCGCCCCACCCAGGCTCGGGCCACCCTGCACGCTGCTCGCTGACAGTGAGTGACTCGCGCCACTCTGGCCCTGAGCCTTCTCCTCTCTGAATCGAAGATGACAAGACTTACCCGAAGGCCCAGCTGTTGCAATGAGTCGGGCCTTTGTAACTTAATAGGCTTCATACCTACAGGCAGGTAGTTACCAGTAGCTGCTACTAATGACAACCGATCTGTCCAACAGCCAGGCGGTGGGCGAGCCCAGCGATGGCCTGGGGGTCGGGGAGGTGAAGCAACGTCACCCCCCTGCCCTGCCCTGCCCTCCTCCCTGCCGGCCGTCCTCTACACCACCTTCCTAGCACCAGCTTGCCCCTCCACTGGGCCTACACCCCTCTGGGACCCCACCACTCCGCATGGGCCCGGCACCCAGAAGGGCACGGGGTGGGGTTAAGGCGAGGAAGATTTTCTCGGAAATCTTCCACCCCCTCTCGCTTTACAGACGGAAAGCTGAGGCCCCGGGAGGTCAGCGGCTGGCCGCAGGACACAGCGAAGTGGGCCAGTACCAGGCGGCCACAAGCCAAGCCAGGGACCTTAAACCAGGTCTTTGGTTCGATCTCAGGCAGGGATCTGGGTTCCGGAAGGCTCCAAGGGCTGCAGTTACAGGCCGGTTTTCAGGCCAGTGTGCAGGGCATCCTGGGGACACAGCCGCACTCTGGCCTGCACCTGCCCCGACCGCAGCTTGGGTGTCTGGGTGTACACAGCACCCTGGGCAGCTAGGGTGCTGGGTCGGGTGAGCCACACTCCCAAAAGGGACTTTGGGAAAGCGAGAGGCGCCCATTCTGCTGGGTCTCCAGGGAAGGGGACAGGGTCCCAAATGGCTATCGTGGCATGAGCCATCCCCAGGCATCCTGGGGTGGGCACCAGAGGCCCACCCCAGCCTCCAGCCCCACTGCTGCCGCCCCTTAGTCCCTGACCCCTCAGCCCCACCCCTTTCCACAGCCCAGTCTGTCCCTCACTGGACCCCCTGCCCCCAACTGCTGTCTTCCTGGGTGTTCACAGAGCAGACGGCCGAAACCCAGGGCAGACCTTGTCCCCAGTGCCTGCAGGGTGAAGGCCCACACCTGTTCGTGGTGTTCCAGGCCTTCCGTCTCTGCCCCTGCACCTGCACTGCCCTGAAGAGGGGAGACCGGGAGTGTCCCCCAGGAGGAGGGGGCGATGCAGAGGCTTGTCCGGGTGGGAGTGGGCCAGCTGCCCTGAGCGGCTGGGCTGAGCACAGCTTTCCTGGCCGAGGTTGAGCATGTGTTGAGGGCACTTGCGTGTGCGGTGGGTGTGACCTGGTATGTCTGGTAAGAATGCTGAGCTGTTGTGGGATGGTCCCAAGAGCTCCTGCCGCTGGGGCCTCCGGCAGGACCAGCTTCTCCTCCACTGTCTCATAGCAACTGAGCTCCTCAGGCCCCACCTTCCACTGCCCCCAGGCCCGGGCCTCAGAGAGCTGGGCAGGAAGTGCCCGGCCTTGGTCAGAATGGTACTCGGGGCACACAGCTGGGCTTCCCACGCAGAGGGAGTCTCAAGTCTAGCCAGCTCCCCGCCCCAGATGGCTGAAGCCACAGGACTGGCGCTTTCCCCTGCCCCACCCCCAGCTCCCGCTGCACCAGGGGCCCAGCCAGAGTTGAGGCCCCGTGGCCCAGAGGCAGAGAGAGCCCTTGCAAGGTGCATTCAATCTGAGAGCCCCACCTCCGATTCTGTCCTGCGCTTTGGCCGTTGTCCAAGAGATGCTCTGGGCTGCAGCCTTGTTCTCGGTCCCACCTCCTGGTCACCCACTGCAGCTGGACCAAGGACACCCTCCTATGCCTGTTGTTGGCTCTGACCACTTGCCGGGTGGGCCCTGGCACTGTCTTCCCTGGGCTCGGCCTCTGGACACTGGCTGCTCAGGGGGAATCACCCACTGATGGAGCAGTGGCCCCCAGGTGTGTGCAGGTCAGCAGGCAGCCCCTGTGATGGCTGTGGCTGGTGTCCATGTCCCTTGTCTGGGGACAGCGCATCCCGCTCCGAGGAGAGGCCCAGGTGGCGCCGGCTCCCCGAACGGCGGGCCCTGCCCGGCACAGCCGCCTGCTGGGGTGGGGCTGCCTCCCAGAGCCACAAGGTGCGCAGGCCCGTGCGCTCTTCATGCCTGTCCTCCGGGCCGGCACACCTTGGCCCCAGCATCGGACAAGGTCCAACAGGCAGGCCCCTCCGCGCCCCTGTGACTGTTCCGGGTGGGGAGACAGAGTAGCAGGACAGCGGCCCTGGGTGGCCCCGAGGACGGCCCTGTGAGAGGGGGCGAGGACCCCAAGGCAAGCGCGTCCTGGGCTCCGCAGGACACCAGCGGGGGGCGTGGTCTCGGCGTCGGGGGCGGGGCCTGCTGCGAAGCTGGGCACCGCCGGCGGCCTGCAGCGTTGGGGGGGCGCCCCTGCCGGCCACACTTCCTTCCCGTTTGGGGTCTTCTGTCTCGCCAGGCAGGGCCCCGCAGGGGGCCCTCCCCGCCTGCATCCCGCCCCCATCCCGCCCCTACGCCTCTGATCCAGCGACCTGGACGTGGCGACAATGACAACGTGAACAATAAGGGGCGCTTTGGCTCTCCCTGCGGCACCTTCCGCCTTTCCCAGGCCCCCGCCCTGGGAGGGTCCCCAGCAGACATCCCGCCCGACTCTCCAGGCTTCCGCCTCCGTCCGGGACCTCGTACCAGGCGCTGGCGCCCCTGGCTCAGCCCTCCTTGCCGGCCCATCGCTCAGTCCCTCCTCAAAAGCGCCTTCCCCAAGGGGACCCAGTCCACCACCTCCTTCCTGACACAGCCCACGACCTCTGCGCAGGGGGCCTCCGTGCTGGGGGGGCTCCAAGACCCGAAGGCGAGGCGGCCGGCAGGCCAGGTCGATGTGCTGTGGCTGAGGGACAGAGCTGGGCTGCTTCCGCAATGACCACCAGCAACGTGGCTCCACGCGGCCAGAGACCCAGCCGGGCCTCTTCCCGAAGGCACGGTGGTGCGGCGCGTCCCTGAACGGCCAATAACTGGAGCAGCAGGCCATCCGCTCCAGCAGCGAGGGGCCCCCAGGAGGCAGGGCTGCGTCTCATTTCTGTGTGTTCCCCTCCACCCAAACCACTCCCGGGGCACCCTGGGGGTTTTTTAAGGGAAAAAGGTTTCTGTAGCCACAGCCTGGTCAGCAAAACGGCTCCCCCCGCCCCCTGGGGAGGCCCCACACTTCCCTCACAGTGGGCTTGGGGGCCGCCCACGGGGGAAAGATGAGCCCTGGGGCACCGGCTCGCTGCTGGCCTGGCCCCTTGGGGTCCCCGGCGCAGCCTGTGCCTCTGTGTGAAGCTCACAGACAGCAGTGGGCTCGGATCCCAGCCCCGCTCGTGCGCCAGGGTCAGCGCCGACTCGCCCGCAGGCCCCGGGGTGGGACTTCGGCCCATGGATGCGTCCCCAGGGCCGAGAACCGTGTGTGACTCGCACCCAGTGCACAGGAAACTCTTGTCCGACACCCCCAGGAGGATTACACTGTGGCTGTTTCCCCGGCTCACACAGGCACACGAGGGGGGCCCCGTGCAGTCCCTGCCCGAGGCTGAGCCCTGTTGGAGATGCAGCCCTGGACCCGGGGTGGGGGCCCCGTGGGGCCCCAGCTCATCCTGGAGGCCAGGGGTGTCTGCGGGAGCCCCTCCCTGAAGACAGTGTCTGCTGAGGGCCTCTGGGGACCGCTCTGCGGTCTTTACTGCTGGTGGTGCATGGCAACCCCCCCCCCCCGCCGCCCCCGCAGCTGAGCGGTTTGGCCTGCGGACCACCCCGGCTTCTCCAGGCCTCTGCTGCCCTGGCTCCCAGGCCGTTTGTTCAAGGGTCCTCCTCCTGACCATCTCCCCAAAACAGAAAGTCTGCCTTGGTGCTCCCAAGGGTGACCTCTGCCCAGCCCTTCTCAGCCCATGTGGTGCCTGCGGGGTTACAGGTCAGTCTGGTCCTCAAAGTGGGCGTCCCCTGAGGGCGGTTCCCAATGGGCCGACTGTGAGGGGGCATCAGTAAGGGGTGGGTAGAGAGATGGACGGATGGGTAAACAGATGGATGGATGGGTAGGTCGAGAAAGGGAAGGAGGGAAGAATGGGGATGGGTGAATGGACAGGTGGGTGGGGGGATGAGCAGGTGGATGGACAGGTGGGTGGGGGGATGGACAGGTGGATGGACAGGTGGGTGGGGGATGGGCAGGTGGGTGGGGGTGAGCAGGTGGGTGGGGGATGGGCAGGGGGATGGGCAGGTGGGAGGGGGGATGAGCAGGTGGATGGACAGGTGGTGGGGGATGGGCAGGTGGGTGGAGGGATGAGCAGGTGGGTGGGGGGATGGGCAGGTGGGTGGGGGGTGGGCAGGTGGGTGGGGGATGAGCAGGTGGATGGACAGGTGGTGGGGGGATGGGCAGGTGGGTGGGGGGATGAGCAAGTGGGTGGGGGGATGAGCAGGTGGATGGACAGGTGGATGGGTGGCATGTTCCCAATGGAGGCCCGCAGATCAGCTTTGCTGCACCCCTGCGCCCCTCCCTGCACCCCCGAAGTGCTCCAGGACCTCAGGCCAGCGGGAGGCCAGCGGCTGCATGTGCAATGGCTGAGCAGGTGGGGGAGGTGCAGCCTGCGGAAGACGGGGCTCAGGGACCAGGAGAGCTGCCTCGGCTGTGTGAGGGCTTGCCCCCGGGAGAAGCAAGGACGCCCCCCTCTGCCCTGCGTCCGGGGGTGGGCGAGGACTGGTGGCTGACGGGGCAGGGGGGTGGACGGTGCCTTGCGCTGGAGCCGGCTGCTGGCGCGCACGCCTCTCTTGCTCACACTGCAGAGAGAAGCCAGTTTTCCTGCTAACCCACGACTTCTGCTCTGGAACGGGTGGTGACCCCGAACATGTTGTAACTAACAAAGTGCCTTCTTCACCCAAGACGCCCCCAGTCACGCCGAGTCCCTCAGAGGTGCCACTGGCACAGAGCGGAGCTGTGCCCCCCTCTCCCCGCCCCCCCACCCTGGGGTGGGTCTCCCATCTCCGGGAGCTGCGCCCCCCTCACAGCTGCCCCAGCAGCTCTGCAGGACACGGCCGCCTCATGTCGCCGGCGTGGCGAGTTTCAGTCGCCACGGACTCCTCGATGTGGAAGGAGGAAGTTCAACTACATTGCCCTGCTACCTCTGGTATTTAGGTGATGGCTTTTGTTTCTTGTGCTGCTCTTTTGGTGACTTTAAATGACGTTCTTTCCGTCATTCTTCCCAACTCCACTGCTGGGCGGACACCTAAGCGGGTGGGGACATGCCCACACGGAAACCTGTGTGTGGATGGCTGTCGGCACCATCATTCACAGCTCCCGCCAGGTGGAAACAGCCCGACTGTCCGTCCGCTGGTGAGTGGACAAGCGGGGTCTGCCCACGCCACGGAGTGCTCTGCAGCCGTGGCAGCGAAGAAGTGACACGCACTGCCCCGAGGGACACGGGATGCTGAGCGACGGGAGCCAGGCACACGCACAACGGGGACTGTCCACAAAAGGCCACTCCCCAGAGACACAGAGCAGACTGGTGGTCGCCAGGGGCTGGCTGCTGGCGCGGGAAGGGCTTCTTTCCGGGGCGGGGAACGTGGTGGGGTCAGGCGGCGGGGACGGTGGCGCACCCCTGCGCAGCCCTGCGAGTGTGTGAAAACCACCAAGCGGCACGCTCTCGAGGGGCACGTGTTACGGCAGGTAAATTGCAGGTCCATAGGGCTGTTACGTATTACAGAAATACACACACTTTCACGCTGACTGCTCACCCCTCCCTGAAGACAAGGTTCACCCAGTGCCCCCCACCCAGCCAGCCCCCCGCAGCGAGCCCAAACGCCGCCCCATCTCTGCGGGCAGACACGCCCCGGCAACAGGGAGCAGGAGGCGGAGGCCGAGGACCTTGCCAAGGAGCAGAGTCCTGTTGTCACCGTAATTGTGACAAAGACAGTGGCTGCACGTGGGCCCCGCCCCGTGCGGGGCGACAGGGCTGAGTGTCTTCCCTGTGTCCTCTCATTCAGCTTCAGGACGACCTTGAGGTCAGGCACCTCAACCCCACTTTACTGACGAGGAGACTGAGGCCGAGGGACGTCATGTGGCAGCCGGAAAGGGGCGGAGCTGGGACTGGAGCCGAGGCCTCTCTGCATGCACCTCCAAAGCTCTCGACGGGCGGGCCGACCGCCCGGGAGTGCGGCCTGCGTTTGCTCCCTGTAGCCCAGCGGGGTTCCCTCCCGCTGCTGCCGCTGACACCCATTCTCACGTCACAGGGTTCCAGCTCTCGGAGGAGGGCAAGACCTTTCCCGAGGACTGCCCCTCGGCGCAGAGGGGGGCGCTAGAGGCAGGGCCCTGCCCAGCCCCCCTCAGATGGGCGCCCGGAGGCTCCAGCCCTCCTGGGACCTCCATCCGGACTTCAGGTGCGTGTACCTTGTACCGTGACCTTGACCTGCTGAGCGGCGGACAACGGGAAGCGTGTCTGCCGACTGGAGGGCCCGGGTTAGACAATACCCGGCTGTGCCCGGGAGGAGAAGCCGTTCCCCTCCCCCGCTGGGCAGGCGGTCGCCGGGCTCCCACCAAGCTCCTCTCCCCGTGTTCTGCCCTCCAGGAGGCTGACTTTACAGGTTTAATCATTAACAGGCACTTCTGGCCTTAGGTTGCAGGTTGGAATTTGGGAGCTGTGCCCAGGACCCATTATCTCAGACACATTATTTTGTGTAAAATCACTTTTAGCTGCCATTAGCTGATAAAGCTGGGTCTATTAACCAGGACGGACCTCTTGGCACCTGGGGCTCCGTGGGAGGGAACTGAGGGACCCGCCTTTTAGGGGCCGGGAAACAGCTTCCAGAGAATCTGCCTTGAAATGGGGCCTGGCTGTGGACCCGGCCACACGCTGCCCCTGCTGCGGTTTCGGGGGTTGGGCAGACCCGGCAGAGGCGGCAAAGCTGGTGTCCACTTGGGCCCGTTGGTTCTATGGTCCCTGGTCCCTGCCTGAGAAGTCTCTGGGGACCCTCCTGGCCCTGGACGGTGGGGGTGGTCCCCTGGGAGGAGGGGCTATCCCCTGGGAGGAGCCGGAGCTCTGAGTCCCTGCAGGAGTGAGCACCCTGGTCCAGTGTGGATTCCAGCTCGGCCGTTGGTCAGAGCTGGACATCGCCACCTTGCCCTGACCCCTGCGCCAGCCGGCCTGATGCCCATCCCCCCACTCTTGTGCCCTCCCCTGAGGACAGCCCTCACAGGCGCAGGGGCCTCCCCCCCACCAGCCACCCTGCCGCTTTTCTGCTGCCCTGGCATTTTGGGGCGGCTGCCTGGAAGGGGTGCTGGTTTAGAGAGGCCCCCTGCGGAGGCTGGGGCTCTCCCCGTCTCCCTCCCAGGACCCCCAACCCCAGCCCCAGGCTCCATCCCCAGAATCCCCGAAGTTCCTGCCCTGGGTGGCTCTCCCTCTCCACACCCTCGCCGCCCTGCGCCCCCTGGGTAGACAGACCACCGCCTGGCCCGAAGTGCTGCCTGCCCGACGAGGGTCACGGTCACAGGCCCCAGTGAGACCGTCCGGGTGTCCCCGACCTTCTGCCCGCTTCTCCCCGGGCCCCTGAGACCGAAGCGCCCACATGAGCCCCTGGCCTCGGTCCCCCTCAGACTGCCACCAGGCTCTGCCCGTCTCGTCCCCCACCGCAGCGGCAGGCCTGGCAGGCTGCTCACCGTGGTCCCGCTCGGAGATGACGCACGGCCCGCCCAGCCTCGGCCGCGCCACCCTGGGAGCTGAAGGGCCACGGGCTCTCAGACCGGGAAGGGCCGGACGGGTGGGCGTGAGCGGGGGCCTGGGCGCAGCCACGCCACTGTCTGTTTTCCCCAGAGGGCCCTGCCTCCCCGGGGGGCTGTGCTGCACGGCCCGGGTCCCCACTGTCCGGCGAGGCGTTTGGGCCTGCCTGCCCTCCGGCCCACCCCCGGCTCCAGCGGGCCGGACACTCCCAGAGGCTCCGCAGGCAGGCGGTGTGCCGGCCGGCCTTGCCCGGCACCGGAAGGCTGACCGGGGCTACAGGATGCGCACACCCATCTGGGGCTTGTCCACTGCCTCCCTGGGAGCCTTCCTGGAATCCAGGAAGTCAAGGGGGGGGCTTGCCCCCAGGCCAGCTGCCAACAGCAGGGGTCCCAGAGAAGGCCAGCAGGCTCACAGGGATGAGCCCCCCACGCCCCTCTGCCTGCCCCCACCTTTGCACCCCTGCGGCCTCCAGGGCTTCGTGTTTGCCGTGACCCCGGCCGCGTTCCCCCATTTCTCAGGATTAGAGTCTTTTTAATCAGCCTCGGCTGCTTTCGGGATCCAGTCTTAAGGAACG
This sequence comes from Phyllostomus hastatus, assembly GCF_019186645.2. NCBI lineage: Eukaryota > Metazoa > Chordata > Mammalia > Chiroptera > Phyllostomidae > Phyllostomus > Phyllostomus hastatus. The sequence goes on from NW_025334033.1 coordinate 71,579,484, forward strand.
TGACCCACAGAGCGGCCCCACAGACGGGACGGGCTGCTCTGTCCACGGCCTTCGCAGGAAGCAGGTTCTTGTTCGGCAGCCCTGCCTCCCGGAGACACCTCCAGGCCTCGGAGGCGGAAATGTCAGCTCCGGGACAAGGAAGGCGTGGGGGCCTTCGCAGAGGACCGTCCTCCCCCCCACCCCCCCTCCCCGCCAGGCTGGGCTCGGCCGCCTGCTCCCTGCCGGGCGTCCTGTGAAAACACAGCTCAGCGAGAAGACAGCACCGGCGGCCCCTCCTGCCCGGGCTCCACGGGGGCGGAAGGCACCCCCCCCCCACCCCGAACAAACAGGCTGTGTAAGCTCCAGCACAGGAGGGGGTGGATGCTTTCCAGATGTGTGGGGAGCGGCCTCCCGTCCCTGCCCGCCCAGGCCTCTCCTGCTGGGTGCCCTGTGTACCCGCCAAATGATAGCACTAGGGCCCTGGGGCGGGAGGGGCCACAGGGAGGCTGCAGGCCTGGCGGGGGGAGGGGTCCCTTGGACCCTGGTAGCCCCCACAGTGTGGCCCTGTGAGGACCAGCGCTGGGGGGCCTGGCCTGGCCTCACCCACCCCCCGCCGGGCTGGGGCACAGGCCGGGCCACAGCCCACTCTGGTTGCGTGCCAAGTGGGACAGGCAGGGCGGGGAGGCCGCCTGGGAGCGGGAGGCCTGGCAGAGGGACCGGGCCAGCCCTTCCCTGCATACCTGACACTTCCTGGCTGTGGCCCCAGAGCTTTTGTCTCCAGGGGCCAGCCCGGAAGCCCCTGCGCACAGGCTGCCGCGATAAGGGTGACGCGCCTCTGCTGGCGGCACTCGCTCCCTTGCGAGCCACTCGCTTCCTGAGCCTCCGGCTCCTCATCTGTGACACGGGCGGGGGAGGGGCGCGTCGTGGCGCTGCCTCAGCGGGGTCCCCCGGAGGAGACCACAGAGTCAGACGCGGGCTCGCCATCAGGGCCTGGGCGGGGCCCCAGGGTGCAGACGGGGGGTGTGGGGCTGACCATGGGGACAGGGGACCCCGGCGAGGGGCCCCCCGACAGCTGGAAGCTTCGAGGCCCCAGCACACCTGTGTGTTCGGAGGCTGTGGCGTGAGGTTGAGCCGGAGGCCGGCCAGAGGGCCTGCAGAGCCTAGCTGCTGGGGAGGTGGCCGGCCCCCCACTGTCCACTGGGGTCTCAGGACAGCCGAGACGGGCGGGTGGCGGCTGGGGCGTCTGGGCTGACCTCTCCGTCCAGGATTCCAGTGTCGCCCCCGGGGGAGGCCTCCGCGAGTGCCGTCGGCCAGGGGTCGGAGAACTGGAGCTGGAGAACCTGGCCGTGTCCCTTGAGGGTCTCCACACCCTCTGCTGTCTGCACTGCCCCAGTGACGCTGGGAGGGTGGCCCTCGCTGTTCTTCACAGGAGAGGAAAACCAGTCTCAGCCTGCATCACCGCCGGGAACCCGAGGCACCAACGGAGGCCGTGCGTGGCCGGTGAGGAGGACCCCCCCTGCCCTGTATCCCAGACTCCTTGGCTGCAAGAGCCCCACCCCAGTATCAGGGGGGTGTGGCGGAGGCCTCACTCTGGTGGTCCCTCCTGCAGACGACCGGGGGCTCAGGGGCAGCCATGGTCAGAGCTGGCCATGCTGGTCTTGGAAACGGCCACAGTCACAGTGGCCTCTGCTGGGCTGCTCGTCGGGCCCAGGTCAGGGGCAGGGGCAGGGGGCAGCCTCTTCCTGTCTGCAGCCCGTGCCCGCTCTGCGGAGGCTGCTGACCATCTACCTGTGATGTCCACATTCGAGAGTGTGGACACTGGACAGAGCCCAGCGCTGAGGAGCGAGGGTCTGGCGGAGCCCCTGCAGGTATAAACCACACACAGGGACCACCAGCCCCACCCCACCATTCTCTTACATGGGGAGCCAGGGTCTGGTCACTGGCCCGGTGGCCGCAGGGTCCTGACATCGTCCCCCTGACTCAAGCTGACCAATCAGAATCTCCCACCCCGAAATCGGACTTTGTATTGGCCCCGGGGAATCCTCTTTCATAAATAAATATTAAAAATTGCCCTGGCTGGGTGGCTCAGTGGATTGAGCACTGGCCTGCAAACCGAAAGGTCACGGGTTTGATTCCCAGTCAGGGCACGGGCCTGGGTTGCAGGCCAGGTCCCCAGTAGGGGGCGCTTGAGATGCAACCACACACTGATGTTTCTCTCCCTCTCTTTCTCCTTCCCTTCCCCTCTGCCTAAAAATAAATAAATACAATCTTAGAAAAAATATCAAAAACTGCGTTTCACAACTGCGTCGGCATAACTATGAATATACTCATACGACACCCAGAGACGACTTCTTTCTGATTTTAGAAGAAACAAAATCATTTAGGGGGCCCTCGCACTGGGCCTGCTGTGCCCACGGAGAGAGCAGAGCTCACCGGTCAAGCTCCTCGTCAACTGGGAGACAACCCGCTCCTCCTGGTGGGTCCCCTTGCCTCCTGAGGAGTCCGGCACCGGCACCGGCGTCTTGGTGCTGGTGGTGAGAGAAATAAGGGCCTCGTCCGGATCCTGCTGTGGCCGCGACCCCGAGTGTGGCTGCGGCCGTCACCGCGGGAGCCTCCTTTCCAGGTGAGGACCCTGAGACCTGGGAGCTGGCCTCCCCGCATGGGCCCAGACCCCCATCCAAGGCGGGGGTCCGAGAATTCACATTCAGGTCGCAGCTTTGAAAGAAACCAGCTTCTCCCGCCTCCTCAGGGCTCCCTGCCTTTGTTCTTGGGCTGGGTCACGGTGGGTGAGAGGGGGCCGTGGGCGAGACACACCCCCCAAGCGGGCACGGGGCGCTCTGGACCCCTCCGAGCACCCCCCCTCCAGGCCCGAGGCCAGCTCCTCCCACGTCCCCACCCACGCCCCCGCGTGTTCCTGGCCAGGAAGCGCCCCCGAGGTCACCCTGCCGGAGGAGGGCCCCTTTGGGAGACTCTCATTCCCCGGTCCGGCCCAGACAGCAGGCCGAGACCCGGCTCGCTCAGGGCAGAGGTGCCGCCCGCTCCGCTGCCTCCGGCCCCTCGGAGCAGCCCCAGGCCCCCCGGAGCCGCCCCAGCCTCCCCCTGGAACGGGAAACGCAGGGGGAGGTGTGGATGTAAAAATAGAAGCCCAGCCGGCCCGGGCAGGCCCGGAGCCTTCCGAGGGCCGGGCTGGAAGTGCCAAGCGTCGGGCTGGGTGCCTGCCCGCTGGGCCCCCTTCCTCACACTTCCCGGCCTCCTCCTGGGCCCCCAGTACCAGGACGGACACAAATGGGGCCACCAGGGCCTTCTGGGCTGGACCCCGTGGTGGGGGCTCTGTGACGCACAGGGACGGCTGGCCAGGGCCCCCCAGGGCACAGCCAGGGCCCCCCAGCGCAGTCCCCCCAGCGGCTGGCCCTGTGGACACACGGCGGCGGGGGGGCAGGGCTGGGGATCAGCATTTGGTGACGAAGGGGTGGGGGCCTCCCGCAACCTCCCCAGCCGGAGGAGCTTGAGCAGCACGTTGCCAGTCCCCCGGGCCCCCCGCCCCCGTGACAGCAGGGCCCTTCCAGGGCTGTCGTGAGGCTGGGGCGAGCACACACGGCACGTGGCCGTGGGCACACGAGGCTCCTGCCGCCACCTGACTGGCCATGCGGTGCCGTCCTCACCTCTGCCCACCCCGGGGCCCAGACAGGCAGGCTGACCCCCTCGCAAGCTGCCTCGGACCTCTAACCTTTCCCACACAGGTCCTGTGGAGGGCGTGAGGGTGGGCAGGTGCTGCGCTCTCAGGGAGGGACCCGGACTCTCCTGCCTCGGCCCTGGGCGCGGGGCTCAGGCCTGGCGCTGGGGCACGCCGGAGCCAGCCCCGGGTGCTATCTGGTGCGGCCGGAAGGCCCTGGGTGCCGTCCAGAGGTCTGCCCCCCGCTTCTCCCATGCCCTCCTGGACAGTGGGGGCCCCCAGAGCCTGCGCCCTCAGCCACGTGGAGCCCCAGGCCCTGCCCTGGCCCCCTGAGCGCTGGGGGCTGGCGCGTGCAGACCATGAAGTGCAGGGACCAGGGCTCCTCCCCGGGGCCGCAGCACCTGGGCCCCTGCAGGCCACCCCCCACCCCGTTTTCCTCCTGACCTCGGGTCCCCACATGGCCGGTGCTCTCCCAGCCACACCCGGCCGAAGGGCAGTCGGGCACGACGAATCACGGGAGCAGGAGGAAGTGGGTCACAACCAGAGTGTCTCCCTGGGAAGCCGCGAGAGCGGGAGTGACCTCACAGCCAGGGTGGCCTGAACTGCAGGGCCGGGGGGTCCCCGCCTGAGCTCCCCCGGAGGCCACGTGCCGTCCAGGCTGTCGGGGACCAGAGCAGGAGGGCGGGGCCCCGGGGAGCAGGAGGTGGCCTGTGCCCAGCGCTGCCCTCATGGAGGCCTCAACTGTAAGTCAGCCCACTCCGCAGGGGGCTGGGCATGTGGGCCCTTGGAGGGAGCGCCCCCCAAAGTGGCACTCTGGGCACCACACCCCCACACCTGGTCATGGCCCTGCAAGCTTCTGTGTTCCTGGGGGAAACCGAGGCCCAGCGGCCTTCAGACTGGGACCAGGTCAGGAGTGTGGCTCAGCGGCCCCCTCTCCACCCCTGGCAGGGCAGTGCCGGAAGCAGGCCTGTCCGTCTGGGCAGGAAGCAGCGTCCTCCGCACAGCCGGGGGCTTGGCCTCAGGGCAGAGGGGCCACATCGCTCAGGATGTTGAGGGCACTGGCATGGCCGCCAACCAGGGGGTGGCAGGTGGGGGCGGAGCCCCCCTGCAGCTCAGCGGCTCCTCCAGGCCTGGCCACGTGCTGGTGGCACCGGTGCCCGTCGCTGGGCAGGCAGGAGGCCGGCGCAGGGCGTCTGGACGCTGACCGGCCGGAGCTCCGAAGTCCCTCCCTGACTTCTCATGCTTCTGCTTTCTCTTTTCTAGTTTAAATTATACTTCACAGATTCTGCTGTCACGGTGGTGCCAGATTTCCCCCCTGTGCCCCTCCGCCCAGACCCCGCCCCGCCCCGCCCCCTCAGGCCACCCCTGCACTGTTGTTCGTGTCCACGGGCCCCGCGTGTCGGTTCTTCGGCTGCTCCATTCCCCGTGCCACTTTCCCCCCCCCCGCCCCCGACTGCTCCATAACCGCCCCTCTGGGCTGTTGCTGTGCTCTGACGACCCAGCCGGACGGACGTGCTCAGGATGAGACCTCCGGGCACCCGGCGGGCGGCGCCATTAGCCGGGTTCCTGGAGGGGAGGGGACGGCCCCATCGGGACTCATCAGCGTCAGCATCGGCGGCAGGCGACGGAAAGGATTTAGTCAACATCCCGGGGACAGACCCCCAGGGGGCGGGGCTGCTGGCTGGCAGATGGAGTCTGCACCCGGGCCTCCCCATCCTAAATCTGACCAAAACTGCAGGTGTTTTCTGCACCCTGCTGGTGAGGCAGGGGCTGGTGTGGGGGGCAGAGAGCAGGTGGGCAAGGGCACGAGATCCCCTCGGAGGGACCCTGCACCGCGACTGGCTCTGTGGCCCTGATTTGGGCGGAGCTCCTCCCCCACCCCCATGAGGAACACAGGTCACTCAAGTTTGTGCCCTGGCAGTCTCACCATCAGCTGCTGAGGTGACAGACATCACAGCCCCATTTTACAGGCAAGTCAACGGAGGCCTGGGGCGAAGTTCAGGTGTTCCAGGTCACACGTTACCAAGTGGCTGAATGTGACGTGCGCCTGCTGTGCTCAGACAACAGGAGCCCTGGGGACAGCGGGGCCAGGCAGGCAGGTCCGTGGCTGTGGGGTCAGAGGTGGCAGTGGGCTGGCAGCCTGCCCACGCCTCCCAGCGTGCCCTGGGGTGAGCGGCGCCGTCCAGTGCTGAGAGCGAGGGTCCTGGCCTCACGCCGCCCGGGTCTGAGTCTGGGCTCTGCTGCGCACCCCCTGTGCGCCCTCGGACAGTTCCTGGCCGGCCCAGAGCCTCGGCCCCTCGTCTGGAAAGCGGGTTGGAGGACCACCCTGCCTCACGAGCCGCTTGCTGTGAGGGTGAACGGAGGCTGCGCTGAGGCTGCACGGGGCGTGGGCCTGTGCCCGCTGGCCGTGACCGCGAGCAGGCGGCGCTGGTTCGGAGCACGCACCTTCGGGAGAGACCTGGGCCTGCTCGCGGAGGCTGCCCTCCCTGGCCTGCGACCTGCCACCTGCGACCTGCGGAAGCTCGGAGCTTGGTGCCCGGCCCAGAGCCCAGGCCCCAGCGGCACCTCGAGGGTGGTGACAGAGGCCCCCTCACCGGCCCGAATACCACATCCGCCCCGGGCCTGTCAGAAGGAGTCTCAGCGGCCGAACATCCGGAGTGTCCACCACGACTCTGGGAGCGTGTGGCCCAGAGCGGGGTCAGCCCGAGGACGCCGGGTTCTTCCTGCCCCGGCAGGACTCCAGCTCCTTCTTTTCCTGGCCAGGCCTCGCCCAGGACACTGGAGCCCCTCTGGGTGCCAGGGGACTTTCTGCCCTGTGCCCACCTACTCCTGCCTGCCAGGGCGGCCTCCTCTCCCGCCTCTCACAGCGCCGTGCCCAGCTCCCAGCCCCCACGCAGCTCTCCAGGCCTCGACCCTACAGACGGATGCTGCTGCCCGCCAGGGAGCAGGGGCTCCCAGGCCCAGCGGTCACCAGGCAGCAGGTGTGGCCTCCCGGAAGGCTGACCTGGGCACCTGATTCTCCCTGGCGCCCTCGAGGGGACAGCGCCCCACCAGGCCTGGCACACCCCTCTCTCAGGCCTCGGGGTTCGGGCCAAGGCAGCCTGAGCTGGGGGACCCCCGGAGCCCTGGGGGGAGCTGGGGCCCAGGCTCGTGTCTGGGTGCTGAGAAGGGGGAGCAGTGCGGAACGCTGGTGGGCGCTGCCAACTGGGGGGGCCTGGAGGGGCCGCTGGGAGGGCCTTGAGGTCGGAGCTCCTAGCAGGGGCGTTGCAGGTGCTCGAGAGCCCCAGACACCTGTTTTCTGCTGCTCCACGGTGCTGGGAGCCAGGCTCACTGTGTGTTTTTGTTTGGTCAATTAATTAAGGAAACATCCACGGATGTTCAGCCTGAAGAACACTAGCGCTGGATTTCCCAGCGCCTTCAAATACGTAGGAGATGCTAGTTGAAGCAAGGCTGGGCGTGACGTCCCCCTTCAGGTCCAGCCTGCTGCAGTGTCCACCCGCCTCTGACCCGCAGTCCAGCCCGAGGCCGTCATGGAGGCGGCGGCAGCACATGCTTGCTGAGTGAATAAGTGACCTGGATGGGAGTGTGTTCCTTGAGTGGAGGGGCTGACAGGCTGAGAGGAGCACGGGCAGGAGGGTGAGGCTGCATGAGGCTGTTAGGGTGTCACTCTCCCACACCCTTGCAGGAAGGGTGTGATGTAAAATTTTATTTATTTAGTCCCAGCTGTTTTGACTCAGTGGACTGAGCGCCGGCCTATGAGCTGAAGGATCGCCAATTCGATGCCCAGTCAGGGCACACGCCTGGGCTGCAGGCCGGGTCCCCAGTTTGGGGTGCGTGAGAGGCAACCACTCATTGATGTTTCTCTCCTTCTCTTTCTCTCTCCCTTCCCCTCTCTCCAAAGATAAATAAATAAAACCTTTAAAAAAAGAGAAAAGAAGGAACATTTTATTGATTTGAGGTACTGCAGTAATTCTCGAATGCGGTCTCACAAAAATGAAAGCGTCACCAATAAACTCCGAGCCCGCCTGGATCAACCCCTTTCGCCTCGCCCCCCTCGGTGCGCTCGCCGCTGTCTCGAGGGGCCTTTGCCGGACGTGCGGTGCGTTGCTCTCATGCCGGCACCTGCCCGTGTCACCGTGTGGTCTGAGCTCCGTGCCTGCGGGTGCCTTCAAACCCAAATGGGGTCGCTCTGTGGGTGTGCGCCGTAAGTCGCTGGTCCCCTTAAGCAAACTAAATCTTGGAGATCTTGCCCCCACCCCCCGTCAGGATGTATAGACTCCACCTGATAACCTTGGGGAGGGGGTGGGGGGTGGCCGGGGGGCTCACCTTGTAGGTGTGGAAGCTGAGGCTCAGAGAGGTCACGTGGCTCCGCCAGGGTTCTGGCCCGAGGGAGGGTCAGAGTCTGGCGGAGACGGAGGGGGCAAGTGTGGCTGGTGAGCGTGCAGCAGGGGAAGGGGGACCGAGGCTCGAGTTCAGACGCCGGAGGGAGGAGGTTGGGGTCCCTGGGGCCTCGGTGATTCGGCTGTGATTTGCCGACGTTTGCCGAGGGCTCCAGCTAGATGCTGAGGGATCCCACCGGTGCTGTCCAGCCGCACACTGTCCTCCTCCAGGCCCTGACTCCGCTGGTCCTTGGTGGCCTGGGTGGCCTGGGCTGGGAGATGACCAGACTGAGCGGGCCCTGCCTTCCAGGATAGGGTCTGAGCCCCCCTTGGGTGCCAGGTGGGCTCAGGTGCAGGGCCGGGCCCTGCCGCTTCCTCCCCCACAGAGAGTGGCAGCTCTCGCCGTGACTCCAGCTCTGGGCGGCCTCTGCCGGGCACTGTCCCTTAGGACTTGGGTCACAGTGCGGTGCTTGTGGGAAGGGCCAGCCCACCCAGCCGGCTCAGGGTGTGGGACTGGCTGTGCGTCCCAGAAGGCCCTAATTAGGCCAGTTTCTTCAGAAGGAGGAAGCACAGAGGAAGTTGCCTACGGCCTCCTTGCTGTTTCCTCCTGACTCACCACTGGCCCACCCACGGGCTGGTGGGAAGTCGCCAGGCCACCAGAAGCTTGGGGGCACCTGCCGGTTGGTGGGCCCTGCCCCCTCCTTCCCAGACGGGCCTCAGCGGACACACCTCCCAGGCCTTGGCAGAGGAGCCAGGGCAGGCCCCGGGCGGGGCTGCAGGGGAGGGTGGGGTGGGTGTGGCCTGGGCGTGTGTCCCCGGGGCCAGTGCCCTCACGTCGTCCTTGGCTCGGTTTCCCCAGGGCTGCACCCCACTGATCTCCTTGTGCCCATCCCCGTGGAGGCCACTGGCTTCTTCACAAGGCCACTTGTGCCCCTCAGCTAAAGGGCACCGCTGTCAGCAGGTCCTGCTCCCCGCTTCTGCCACAGAGTCCTGGGGAGAGGCGTCAGACCCCACCCCGGCCCTGGCCTTGGTCTTCAAGCTCTGTGCGCCCCGGCCCTCCTGCCCTGCCGGCCTGGACAGGCTTTGCGACCTGTGCCGTGTCACCTGGATCAGACGGAAGCCGCGGGTGCTGCTGGGTGCAGCTGTTGCCCCGGGGGAGGTGGGGTGGGGGGGTTGGGCAGGGGCGCCCCTGCTTTCTGAGCCTGCGGCAGGCCACAGCCCCGGCCCAAGTTCCGCAGGGCTCACTGTTGGGGTTCTCATCCCGGCTGCGGGGCGCAGTCTCGAGGGTGGGGAGCATCGGAACGCGCATGACGTCAAACATGCTCCTGTTTCCGAGGTCAGCCTCTTCACAGAGGTCAACCGGGCGTACATGGGACCTCCGCCCTCCGAGTACCAGCTTCAGGGGTCAGGGGGCACCCACCAAGTTTCTCCTTCGCGGGCCGTTTTGAATCAACCCGAGGAAGTTTCTTGTTTGTTTAAGTTCAAGTGCCAGACTCGCTCGCCCCGGAATTAACTCAGCTACCCAGCCGGGACCTGGAAAATGATCGAGTTGGGAGGCGCTTTGGGTTGGGGGCAGAGGAACGGGGACCCGGCGCGCTTCCAGCCCGCGGGCCTGTGGCGCCCCCTGCAGGACGCCCTGGACGACCTGTCGCTCCCGGGAGCGCGGAGACGCCCCCGCGCCCGCCCCTCCCGGCTTCAGGGCCCTGGGGACTGCGCCCAGCCGGGCCTGGCGAGGGAGAGGCTGGGGCGGGCAGAGTCCGCCACAAAGGGCGCTTTGTCCAGCGGCTGAGACAGGCGCTTCCCCCGGGTATTTACTCCCGGAGCGAGTGTAATGCGGGGTGTAAGTTACCCTTTAACAGGCGACTTGATCCGGCCGCCGAGCTCCCCTGAGCTCATTCCCCGGAATAAAGGCGCCCCCGCCCCCGCCCCCGCCAGGTGTGCATCAGCCTCCGGAGTCGTGTCCAGCAAGGAGAAGCTGGCGCTGGTGTCACTGGGACCCGAGGGTCCTGGGTCCCCTCCCCAGCCCCTCTGTGCGGAGGGACCCCGGAGCCTCACAGCTGTTTTCTCAGCGGCGAATCTGTTCAGTTCCCCGGTGTAAACTGCAACCGCTAGCGGGCCGGGCTCCCGCTGGGGAAGGGGCCGTCCTGCGCCCACGGTCCAGCGCCAGCTCACAGGCACCGCAGCCGCCCCGAGACCTGCCCTTTTAGGACAGGGTCGCTGGGCCGACAGACCCTGCTGTGCCCACCTTTAGGGTTAAATAAAACTTCACAAACTTGGGGCTTTACAATGAGAAATTTAAAACCAAGGTGTGACTTCAGTGCAGGCAGGATGTGGTCAGAGCCCTCGTGAAGGAAAAGTGGCTCCACAGTCCCCTCCGGTCCCCCCCGCAGGTGAAGGGTGGTGGACACCTGGCCTTGACCTACAGCTGGCTGCACATGGCCAGCAGGGCTGATGCATGTCCCCTCGGAACTTGGACCTGAAGGGAGGAGGAGAGGTGGCCTCGGCGGGAGGGTGGTGTGGCTAAACGTCGCATGGGGGACACAGGGGTCCCACAGGAGACACAGGGCTCCCACAGGGGTCCCGCAGGGCATCGTGACAGCAGGGAGGAGAGACTGGGGCGGGGGCAGAGGGACAGGCGCCAGGAAGAAACGCTGGCAGGGGGAGGCCCGAGGCCCCCGGGGAACTCAGGGAGCCTCCCTCTCTCAGACCCGGCTCTGGGCGCTGGGAGGACCGACTGTCCTGCCCGGGCCGACGGAGTGGACGAGCCCAGCGGGAACGCCTCAGGATGGACGTCTGTGGAACCAGGGTGCCCTCCCCCTCCAGCCTGCTGCAGTGCCCAGGCAGAGCAGGGAGATGGGAGGGGCTGAGAGGGAGTCCGGGAGGTCAGTCGCAAGAGACAATGGTGGCTCTGTGTGATGCGTCTCCTGTGGGCTGAACATCCGCCTCCTGGTGAGCGGGGGTCAGCAGCCCGGGCTCACAGGCTGGGACGCTGGGGCCTGGCTGCTGGCTGGTTGACAGGTGGGCAGTGGCGGGGCGGGGGAGCCTGGCTCCTGGAGAGTGTGACCCTCTTGTGGGAGGGGCCTGGTGGTGGTGGGGACAGCCCGGCTGGGGAGGCACAGGGGCAGGGGCGTCCTGGTCAGAGCTGACATTGGCTACATCTCTGTGGGTACACACGTTTGACCGCAACTGTGGGTTGGAGTGGAACCTGCCTGGAGAGGGCACAGCACCAGGCAGAACGGCGGGGGACCCTGAGGCCCCCAGCCTGATGCCCAGCTCAGGCTGGAGAGCAGTGGACAAGCCCTGCTGGCTGCACCCCTGGGTCCCCGAGCCCAGGCCTCCCTGCTGTGACCTGGGGTGCTGGCGGGGGCACTGGCGGGGGCCCCTAATCAGGGCCTGGGGCAGGAGACAAGTTCCCAAGCAGTTTCCTCGGGAAGTCTGGAGGCGTTCTCTTGGAAGGAGCGCAGCTGCAGCCGCTGCGTGTGAGGGGCACCTGCTGTGCCCACGGACTCGCTGACGGGGAACTGCCAAGGGGGCCCGACTGTGCTTTGCAGGAGGCTTGCTCCAGGCTTCCCTGAGAGGCAGGCTCTTCCAGGCCGGTGGGTCCTGAACTGGGGTGTGATCAGAATCTCCTGAGGGGCTCCTGAAAGCACGGGCCCTGGGCCCAGCCCCGCAGCAGCCGCTGCAGCCCCAGACCCCACTTCAGGCACCACGTCCGGCTCAGCTGGGATCAGGCGAGCGAACCTTTGCCCTCAGGTGGAACCGTGCCCTAGCTGGACAGCGCTTGGGCTCTGGGAGGGGTCTGTGCTGTGAGCTGAGCCCCGGCCTTTGTCTACAGGTGGGGCGGAGCTGTCCTGTGGCAGGGGGGTCTGGGCAGGGGCAGGGGCCCCAGGGCCTGGGGGACCTTGCCTCTGATGGCGGGCAGACCCCTGGTAGCCGGCGGCACCTCCGTGCACAGGGTGGACTCTGCTGCTGCTCAGGCCCCTGGGTGGGTGCCCGGGGGGCCACGGGGCTGGATGCACTGGAAGAGCCGCTTGGTTTCAGCCCCGAGACGAGACCAACACCAGGCTCCCGTCTGCCCCGTTCAAAGGGGGGACAGCCTGCCCTTCAGTCGCATGCCTGCCTGCCATTGTGCACCACGGTGAGGCCAGCCCCACAGTCGGCCCTCTGTGCGGTGGCAGCGGGCCTCCCGCGGGTCCCTCGGACCCTCCAGCACCCTGCTAGGCCCACCGTGATGCGCCTGAGCCACAGGTTTCGGGTGTCGACTCACCTGAGGGAGGGGCTGGCAGGGCAGGTGTGGGGGCGAGCTGGGGAAGTGGCCGGGGCAGAGGGGCACAGGTGCCCTGCTGCCCGCGCTGTGGAGACGTGATCTCAGCCTGCACTCGGACTCCGCTCCGGAGAGGAGGGGCTGTGCCCACCGCCTGCACAGCCCGTTCCCACCCCGGGGGCCCCACTCCGAAGCAGGCGACCGGATTTCGAACGCTGGCTCTTCATTACCTGGTTTGTTTGCTCCCCAGCTAGGTATCCTGCCTGGGCCCCCACTTCTCACCTGTGAAATGGACGTCAGCAGGGGCTCAAGGGGTGGGGGTGGGCCCAGCAGGTGAGAGCAAACCGGGCCTGGCACAGGGCGTCTGGGACCCGCTGGCAGGGGGTGGCAGGAGCCACCCCTCCAGGGTCTCCCACTGGGGCACAGGCACCCCTGGGACACAGTGAGGGGAAGGCCCCCGAGAGCCGAGTTAATAAAGCGCAGGGTTCAAAGTCGCACCCTCAGAGGGCCGGCCCTGCTCTCCCCCCTCCTGGGAGCACGAGGCCCGGGTGGGAGGACTGTGCGGCTTTGGGGCAACAACCCGGCTTGACTTCCCGCCTGCAGGCGAGGCTGAGGGTCCCTCTTGGCGGCTGCAGCACCCCCGCCCGCCCAGGTGCTCCTTCGAATGGGGTCCCCTCTCTCCCCAGCGCCCAACAGTTCCGGGCAGTCACCACGTTCAAGCTGCCACACTGGCGCCACCTACAGGCCCCCCGGGGTGCGTCCTGCTTGTTCCCAGTTCCTCCTGAGGAACTGGGGGTGCGGGTGGGTTCTGAGAATGAGGAAGCCCTTGGTGCAGCTTTTCCAGGAGTGGCCGTCCCCTGGCCAACCTTCCGGGGGTGGGTGGGTCCACCTCTGACGTCCTCCAGCCGCCCTGGGTCACTACCTACCAGTCACTGCCACCCGACAGCTTCCCCTTCCAGAGGGAGCCCTCAGTCTCGGCTAGTGCCCCCCACGCCCCCCGGTACAGGCGGCTGGTCCCTGGCGGGTGAGAGGCCTCTCCATTTATTTATCTACTCTGGGGAGGGGGAGGCAGAGCGAGAGAGCACGGGTTTGCTGCTCCACTTACTCGTGCACTCGTGGTCGATGCTCGCATGTGCCCTGGCTGGGGGTCGAACCCGCAGCCTTCGAGGATCGGGAGATGCCCCAACCGAGCCGCCGGGCTGGGACCACAGCACTGTCGTCAGAGCAATTCCTCTTCCCCGGAAGATCAGGGCTCAACGAATCCACGGGTAGTAAAGGGGCGCGCTCCCGGGGCCGGCACGCCAGCCCGCTGCCCCCGCCCAGGGCCACTGCCCTCGGTGCTGCCCCTCCCTGCCACTGCCAGCGAAGGGCCTCCAGACCACGCCCCGCACCGCCGAGAGTTCAGCACCCAGCGTCCTGTCTTGTGCTCCGCTCCAGCTCTCTCCCTGGCTGCGTGGTCGGCCACGTGGAAGGCTGACCCGGCACCCAGGGTCGAGAGGCCCTGGGTCCCCGCGGCTGGCACCTCTGCTCCCTTGGCGTCCCTTCCCTTTTAGGGCCACAGGCTGAGACCTGGTTGTGTCCCCACCAGAACTGCTCCGTCCCCTCCCCCACCTGAGCCTCCTGTCCCTTTGCGAGCCGGCTGCTGCCCGCCTCCCGAGATGGACTCCTCCTGTCCCCCAGGTTCAGCCGCACCCCTCTCCCCTCTCCCCTCAGCCGCCTGCAGGCCCTCGACCTCGCCCACGGCTGACACGTGGGAGGCCGGGGCCCAGGACCTCGGAGTGCCTGGTAGCAGATGCAGCTCCTTTAAAGGCAAGATTTACTAGTCATTTTACTAAGTTCCAACTTTCGATTGTGTCTGGATTTGGGCACCCGCTGGTTGAATACGAAATGCAGGTCTTTCGTTTATGTGGAGGACAGGTGATTCTGTGCCAGGGGGCGGCCCTCCCTGCTTCAGCGGAACGCGGGCGGGCGAAGGGCTTTGCTCCCAGCTGTTGCTCACCTGTCCAACAGCTTTCCCTCTCGCCGCTCAGGTGGCCCTGCCTCTTGGACAAGGGAAGGGTCTTCCCGCCCACCACACCCAGGGGACGAGGGAGGACTCGCCCACAGAGAGCCGCCGGCCTGTGAGGACTGCCCCCGGCCGTGGTTTACTGGGCCGGCAGGGAGGGCCAGCCGGAGGGCAGGCGTGCTGGGGGCTCGCAGCTTCAAAGGGCGTGTCCTTGGTCGCACAGACCGTCCCTGCAGTAGCTGGCCATTCAGGCAGGGCCTTCCGGCCTCAGCGGTAGCTCCCTTCCGGAGCAGAGCCTCTGGCCGGAGACGCCTGCAGTGACGTGCCACGGGTCGCCCTCAGCCGTGTCCGACGAAACTGGTTTCCGAGACGAAGCAGACTCGCCCGGCCCAAACCCAGCCAGAAGGACCAGGAGGCAAGGCCAAGGGGACCTGGCAGGGCCCGGCGATGAGGAACTCGGACGGTCAGCACCGTGAGGTCGCGGGCCTGTCCCCGCTGCGAGGCCCGGACGCCTCCCCAGCACTGCCGGCCGGGTGGCCCCGGCCTCGCCGCCCAGCGGTCCCCGGAGGGGCACCTCGCTCCTCCCGCCCGCCCGCCCGCACGGGGCGCGCCTCAAAACCTGCGCTGTTTCAGGGGCTCCAGGCTGCGACTTTGGGAGTGACAGGTTCTTGTGTGTCTGGAGTCGGGTTTCTTCAGGACACGACGACGAGAAGCGTCTCCCGCGGGGGTCTCGGCCTCCGCTGAAAAGCCGCGAAAACCACAGCGGCCCGGCAGCCGGGAAGGAGGAGCGCACGACGCACTCCCGCGTCCACCGGGGGCGAGGCAGACGGAGTCTCGAGTAAGCTCTGCTGCGAGTGTTCTCGCTTTAGGTTTCAGAGCCGTGCCGTTGGCCGCCCCGGCAGTGCCCCGCACGCGCGTTTCCAAGTCAGCACACACTTCTCCCGCTGAGAGACCGCGTTCCTCCGTGCGGGTGCAAGCGGTCCTTCGCTCCAGAGACGTCGTCGTCGCTGTGGCGAAGCTCCCATCGTGCCGTGAGGGCCTGACCGCTGCGGCTCCGTAACCACACCCCCCTCTTCGCCGCTGCTGCTGGGCGCGGCCCCCGGGCAGGGCCGGGTTCCCCACTGCCGCGGGAGTAAACACTCGAGGGTGTGAAGGCTCCGCTCCCTTTAGCTTCCACCCACCGGTACCGCTGCTCTCCCAGACTCTCCCCGGAGAGCCGCAGGGCGGCGAGGACACTGGGTGACCGTCAGGGTGGGCTGTCCTGCATCCTCCAAGCGCTCTCTCTCTCTGACCAGAGTGCGCCCAGCAGCGCAGCTGCGGCTCAGACAGAACCACGGAACGAAGGAACACGGAGGTTCTCGTGGTCGGACACGTAGTAACGGCAGACAAATACTAAGACATTTGTTCCTTCTGCGGTGTTAAAAGACCTCCTTAAAACTGACCTGATCCGCGACTCGCCTGTCTGCACTTCTTCCTGCCCAGAACTGACTAGGTGTCCCGGAGCCCAAGGCCCAGCCGCAGCCCTGGCTGGGTGACCTGCGGCATGTCACCGCCCCTCAGCTTCAGTTCCCCCTCTGTACCTGGGCCTGTAGGTCCACCTTGTTTGGTTCTTAGAACTACCTTACCGGGACCCACAACTCCGGCCTCGGGGGCGCCCAGGGAGCCGTGGGGTGCGCCCGAGGGCCCTGGCGGACGCTGCTCCCTGTACGGGTCAGTGGTTTCCCAGGTGGTGTCCCTGAGGAAGACGGTGTCCTGGGCGCTGCCCAGACCAGGAGCGCGCCGGGCCAGTCCGGCCCACACGTCACTGGCCCCCAGGTGACGTCCGCACAAGCGCAGGTTCAAGACCCGACAGCCCAGTAATTTGAGACAGGGTCTTTCTGAACCGCAGGCCCCCTTACCCTGGAGGCCCCACAAACACCCCCGGAGAAGACGAGCGTCCCATCAGGATGGACCCCACCCCCCCACAGTGCCCCCCGAGGCCGCCCAGTGCCTTCCCGCCAGGCCCCCCTCTAGCAGAGAGCACCGGGCAGCCCTGAGGCCCGAGGCTCATCTGATCCTGCCCCACGAAGGAAACACAGGCCCAGGTGCCCCCAGGAGGTGGGGGTCGTCGGGCAGACATCGGCCCCGGGCCGGCCCAACACGGCGCGCTGGAGACACTGAGGGGCAGCAGGGCAGAGAGGCAGCCGGACCCCGGCGACCAGCGGAGAGCCAGGTCGCAGAGTGAGCTCACCTGCTGGCAGGCTTTCCCCTCAGGACATTTTTCAACCCGCGTGTCCAGGGGGCTGGTCACCGCTGTGGCTGGAGACGGGCACCACGCAGCATCGTCTGGTATCGGCCAAACGGGAGGACTGGCAGTTGACTCTGGACTCCCGGAGGAAACCTCCCGGAGGAAACCTCCCGGAGTGTGCACCGCCCCCGCCCCCACTGCGGGGTCCAAGTGGCCCACCTCGGAAGGACGTCAGCTGAAACGCCGTGCCTGACCACGCCCCCAGCCCGTTTTCACAACGACCCCAGTTAGAACGCACACGCCATTGTCTCCCCTTTCCATGGAGAAAGCGGGGGCCCGGAGGTCACCGGGGCAAGTGGGAGGACCCCCGTGTAAAAATATTCACGGACATTGAACATCCAATGGGTGAGCACCTGGACCTGACCCCTCGCTGCTACGGTAACCGAAGGGTCGGCTCCCCAGCTGCTCGGGATGTCTAAGGACGGTGGGCCGGCGGACGAGAGCCCGACCCCACCCACTGTGCACAAGGGTGCCCCGGGGTGGACGGGCACACGGGAGCGGCGGAGGAACACGGAGCAGGCCGGGGTGTCTCACAGGGGCATTTATTCAGCCAGCAAGGAAGCGGAGCTTTTACAACAGAGCGTGCCGCCTCCCCGCCGGACACAGCTCCGACACACAGCCCAGCCACGCTCCAGGCGCTGCGCACTCAGGTCCAGCTGCTTAGTGGTGGCCGTGAGCAGGGGCGGGGCTCGAACCTTTGGAAAGAAGAGAAACACAGAGCCGGCTTAGGGCGGACCGGCAGAGCCGGGTCGCCGTGAGCACCAGCAGGGCACGGAGGGGACGCAGCGCTCACTGGTCTGAGGAAGTTCAGAGAACTGCCTCCCCAGGTTCCAGGGAGCTGAAGGGTCTGTGGGGTTGGTGCACACGTGTGCAGCCCCCCTGCAGGCGAGCACCTAGGGGTGGGGGAGTGGGTGGAGGGGTGGTGGCTGGGAAATGCCGCCTCCCAAAGGCGAGGCGCAGCTCTGGGTGAGCGGGACGCAGATGGCCGGTCTCCCCGTCACTTGGGGAACAAGGTGAAGGGCCGCCCGGTGCCCCCAGGGCACCGCAGCGCCGCCCCGCCACTGCCACCTCGGGCGCCCCACCCGCGGCCTCGCGGCCCGGCCTCCAGCACGCCTGCAAGCAGCGCTCCCCTCGGGCCACGGGGGCGAGCGGTGGTTTCTAACACTCAGGCCACAAGCAGCAGAACCTCATGCGCAAATACCCCATCGCGCCTTCTACTGGGTTGGCCAAAGAGCCTTTAGTTTCTTCCATCAAGTAAGAGACACACTTTTCATTTTCACCAATAACTTTATCGATTTGGATGTTTTGAGTGTGTCGGCTCTCCCCCGCTGTTGGCTTCTAGTGGGGAGAGGCCAGGGGCGCCGCTAAACACCTTCCAAAGCACAGGCAGCCCCACGGCAAGGAATTACTTGGCCAAAATGTCAACAGGACCAAGAAACTCCACAGACTGCTTTTGGCACGTTTGATCAGTCACAATTTTCTCCCTACACTGAAATCATTTTGCGTTTCAGTTGTGTTTTTACCTTTCTTCAAATAATACAGCATCATGTGCTGAAAACGCTGCGTGTCTTCTTCATCTTTAATGTTAAAATGGCTACACGGAAATTCACCAATTCTGGTAAGTTTTTGTTTTTTACTTTTTTTAGAGAGAAGGAGAAAGAGGGAGAGAAACATCAACTGATGCCTCTCGCACGCCCCCCACTGGGGACCCAGCCTGCAACCAGGTGTGCGCCCTGACTGGGAATCGAACCAGCGACCCTTTGGTTTGCAAGCTGGCGCTCAGTCCACGGAGCCACACCAGCCAGGGTGAATTTTTTTTTAAATGCACTCTGATACGACAGCTGTCACAGCACAGTCTGACAAAACTGTTTCAAACGAAGCTGGAGACAGCTGAGCGCCCCTAGAGCCACCGTGTGGAAAGGACGCAGCAGACCTTTGGCCAGCCCGGTGCGCTGACTGAACCTCGAGTGAGAGTCAGTTCAGGGCACTGAGACACCCGGGCGGGATCGGCGCCACGGTGTGTCCCTCCCCACCCACCACCTGAAAAGCAAAAGCCTTACCTTTCAAGGCTTTACTTCTTTTATCTGAAACACAAAGAAAGGAAAACGATCACATTAGCGCCCCATGAAAGGCCCCTGGAACTCCGCGGTGCGTCCCACTGTGGAGGTCGGCCCTGGCCGGGACGCTCATAGCCCGAGCCAGGCTGCTGCAGGAAGCTCCCAGGGAACAGGGCCTCCGCGTCTCCCGGCCCAGAAGTGCAGGTTCTACCACAGACGTTCCGGGAGAGGCTAGACCGTCCGCCCACGCCTGCACGGCCCTCTGCTCCCCCCACAGCCCGAGCTCCCGTGGAGCCATCCAAGTTTCCTCCTTTCTCCCCTCTTTCCGACCAATCGCTTATTCACACAGGACCGGGCCCCACCTCTGCTCCACTGAGAACCAAACGGCTGCCCTGCCGCAGCTTTTACCATGACCACTTCCGACGTTGAGCACAGCTGAGGGGGACAGTCAAACAAACACTGGGCACCGAGACTCCCCCCCCGAGGCTAGCCTGCATCCCTTCGCACTCAGCACAGCTGCTCTGCGGTGGAAACCACCGCTGTCGCACCTGAGAAAAGCCACACTTCCCTGATACCCCGTCTTCCTCAAGCTTCCCCAGCGGCCCCCTAATGTCTCGGGGCTGGCGTGTGTGCCCCCCCCCCATCTTAGCGAGGCCCACCGGCCCGCCGACAGCCACACCCAGCTACGAACCGCCGTCCTCCATGGGGCGCACCGCGACCCCTTCCGAGAGGCACTCTCTTCCTGACCTCCCCGGGTCAGGCAGGGACACTCACCAGCGCTCCTGATTTTGTAAATGATGAAGCTCATCAGCCCCATTCCCACCCAGATCTCCTGGTAAACCTGGGTGTAGTAGGGCTTCATGGGGACCCAGACGTTCTTCACGAGGCTCTGGAACATCTGCAAAGGAACACAGTGACACACATTAACACGGCCGTGGCGTCGCACTGAACCGGCAGGGACGTCCCTCTGTTCATTAGGTTCACCTGATCTCCCCCAGCCGCACAGCAGGGACCCGCCGACACCAGACGTGCCCCCGACACCTGCACCCACGCGGGACCCCTGCTGGTGGCTCTGCGAGGGCCACCCCCCCCCCGACCTTGGCCACCGCAGCACTCACGTCACCTCTCGCTTCTCAAGCCTGCGCCACTGTGCAGTGCCATCGAATGTCCCCCCAGGGCTCCCCCCAACTGACGGTGTGCCCCAGATCGCTTTTACAGCTTTTAGGCCGAGACCTCGCATGTCCGCACCACCCTGCTAAGGACCGCCGGCATGGCATTTACTGCTGGAAAGGAGCGTGGCCAGGGTGTGGGGGGCCAGGGCGTGGGGGTTCCCTGAGGGCCGGATGCACAGGCTCGGTGCAGTGGTTGACTGCACCTCGGTGCGGCTTTGAACTTCGGCCCTGCTGAGGTGTAACTACGTGTAGAAGTGTGGCGTACTGAAGATGTGCATTGTGGTGGGGGCTTCGTACAGGTGCACCCTGGAAAGGGCCTCCCCCGTGTGGCCCATCAACACGCCCACCGCCCCACGGCCATCTTTCGGTGACACAACACAGCACAGGTCGTTGACCACAGCCGCCACGTTTCTCGCGCACCGCAGTCTGCAGGTCTGCCGCCAGATGTGCCGCAGCCCCAGACGGCGAGGCCACGCCCTAAGAGCTGCAATCACCACACAGCTTATTTCGTGAATAGAAATGCTCACCAGTCACTGGATTTGACCAGTGGAAGCCGTCCATCTCTGCACTGACGGTTCACCTTTACTCGTGGGTCTCTGAGCAATGCTTTCCTCACGCTTCTGACTTACTACAAGCTCCAAGTGGTACCCGCCCACCGTCACCTCCGGGAGCTTCACAGCACCCGGTCTCCCGCCTGCAGCCATTCCAGCCGCTGTCAGGAACCCCTGGCCCGCGGCCTTCCCGCGTTGCATGAACCCGCCCCTGTGCTTCCCGGAGAGGCAGCCGCAGCCCCACCCCTTCGGGGGCCCGAGCCCTGCCCTCACCGCTCGTTCCTTCAGCAGCGGGGACCCGAGCCTGCGCTGGGCGGCTGCCTGCACACCGAGACCCCCGGGTCAGCGTGCGCGTGGAGGGTGGGGGGGGTCGGGAAGAAGGCCTGGGGGCCGCCCAGACCCCAGCTCCAGCTCCGCTCTGCCACTCCCCAGCTAAGCTAAGCTGCCTCAGGTTCCGCACCTGTAAACGGGGCCCCAAGCAGTGCCCACCCCAGAGGGCTGGCTGTTAGATGATGGGTTCCTCCGCGCCAGGTGTTCAGTGTCTGGCGTCCTCTGTCGTGCGCTCGTCACGTAAAATGCCACGGCTGCACTGGGGGAGGGAGGCGGGCCAGGCCCCCGAGGGTCTCGGAGGCCGGAGACCAGACCCCAGCTCTCACTCCGAGACCCCACGCGAATGGGCAGCATTCACGCAGCGCTTCCTGCCCTCCGCCTCCTGCACCGCTCCCCATCCTCCAAGGGAGAACTTGGAGCAGGCTGCCGGCCATCACCCACCTGCTCCTCCAGAGCCAGCCCCCGGGCCTGGCCCCCAGCTCTTCCCGGGGGAGCCTGGAGCTCGGCCCTGGCAGGAGGCGGCCCTGTCCTCCTCCGGGAAGCCCTCGCGGTCCCTGACCTCAGATGGAGCCCAGATGCTCGGCCAGCACGAGGCTCCCAGAGACCAACGGCCTGCTGGAGAAGGAGCCTGGCGGGACCCTAGCGGGACCGAGGCCGCCCTGGAAGGGGTGGGGCTTGGAGGCTGGAGTGCGGGCCTCTCCCGCCAGCACCCGGCAGTGCGGGGGCAGGAGGTGCTCCAGGGGACCGAGGGGCCAGGAGCCTGCAACCCTGGGCTGGGCTGGAACCAGGTCTGCCTGCTCTGCTCTCGACCTTGGGCAAGCTCCTGAAGCTGCCCTTCCAGAAGTCTTCCTTTCTGTGAAACGGGGCTGCCTCCTCCTGGACCCCCGGCACCTGGTGGAACTCGGGGAGGTACCAAGCCCAGCCTAGTGCCTGGTGTGGAGCAAGAACTCCATAAACGAGTGGAGCGGTCCTTCACCGAGCTGACGGCAACACATCCGGTTACAACAGGAGGGCGTGCAGGAGGAGCGGCTCTCAGAGAGGAGCGGGTGGAGGGGGCCCTCTGTGCGAGGCCCCGTGCTGATCTGGAGGGTGCAGAGGAGGTGGGTACGAAGGGACCGAAGACACGTGCGCTGTCCTGGCGTTCTGCTCGGGGCCAGGGGCCCGGGCATCGCCCACAGTTATCCTGACTGCTATCCCTACGCTGCAAACACTCACCTTCCCCCGGGACTTCCCTCTGAACCACAGTTCCCACACTGGGCTGGACAAGTGCCGTGTTCTCAACGTCCAATGAAGCGAGGCCCCTCCTTTTCCCGCCCGGGGCCCCTCCGGCCATCCACACCTCCCGGCTCTGCGTGCGGGATGTACAGCACCACGGGCCCATGCTACTCAAAGGTCAGTCGGGCGTCCATCGCGTCTGTTTCAGTCTGCAAAGGCTTTGACACCTTCACAGCAAAACCGCTCTGCGACCTCACTGGAGGGGACGTCTGAGCCCTTGCGCCCCAGGCCGGGGCTCACGGGCCGAGTTCGACCCCGTTTTGGTCCCGTTTCCCCTCCCCCACGGCATACACGCAGTCCCACTTGGAGACAAGTGTGTTGCGGGAACTTCAGAGGCTCGTGGGGAAGGTGCTCGACGCGGGTACGGGGTCTTGCTGGGACTCTGGCTCGTCGCTGGCCGCGGCGTGACCTCGGCGCGGCGGCTCCCCATCAAAGGGGGACGGGGGCGGCCGCCGCCCACTCACCCTGACCCCAGGCCGGGCTTCTCCAGTTCCGGGGGCCGGGGCGGACAAACTTGCGCAGGCAGGGGAGTCCCTGGGCCCCAAGGTCAGCGGGGGTTGAGGTGGGGCTGCCGTAGGGCCGGGGAGGTTCCGATCGCCGCCGGCTCTCTCCGCGGACACACTCAGGCCCGGGCCTCCGCCGGCCACCGTCCCGTCCCCCACCGTCCCGGCTGCCCGCGCCGAGCACCGGCCCCGACTCCCTCACTCACTTCGTCGCAGGACCAACGGCTCAGGTCGCTCCAACCAGCACAGCCAACGATTCGGAAAGGTCACCGAATGCGCAGGCGCCGCGCAAGGGCCTGCCGGGAAGGCGGAAGGAGCGGCGGCTGCCCAAAGCCGGAACACATCCCAGGCCGCGGCGGCGCACCACAGCGCCCCCAGCGGCCGCTCCGATGCTGCAGGCTTGGAGGCGGAGCGCCGAGGGAGGGGCTTGGGTGGAAAAACAGTGACAAACCCTCGGGATTTGTGCCAGACGTGGGACTTCCAGTGCCGACACCGGGAAGGGCCTGGACAAAGCGGACGAGTTTGTCAACCAGAAAAAGGGACCGTCCTTACTCAGCTAAAGCTTGAGAAATTGAGTCCTCCGTCTCTGAGGTTTTCTTGCCATTTCTCTTTGCACTATTAACATCTTTGCTCGGATATTTTCATGCATTTATTCCGTGCCTAGTAATTCTACTCAATAACCAATATAAAACTTTACACAGGGGCTCCAGACACTGGATCCAACACACACAGACTTTAAAAACAACTGTGCCCTGGCTGCTGTGACTCAGTGGATTGAGTGCGGGCCTGTGAACCCAAAGGTTGCTGGTTCGATTCCCAGTCAGGGCACAAGCTTGTGTTGTGGGCCAGGTCCCCAGTAGGGGGCGCATGAGAGGCAACCGCACATTGATGTTTCTCTCTCTTTCTCCCTCCCTTCCCTTCTCTATAAAAATAAATAAATCTTTTAAAAAAGAAAGAAATCTTAAAATAATTGCCAATCTAGAATTCCGTGTGTATGGAAATTGACAGTCAGTGAAGAAGGTGAAATGACATTTCAGACAAACTGGGACTGAGAGAATACTCACTTCTGCATCTGCAAGGAGAAAAATAGAGAAAGAAAGAAGAGCATTCATTACTCAGGCAGGAGGAAAGGAGCTGAGATGGAAGGGTGGAGATGGGGGAGGGAAGATCAACGGACACGGTCCTGCTCCTGAGAGAAAAAAGTTCATAGCCAATTGAAGCTGTATGTGAAACGTGGAAGGCTTGCTTGCCACTGTAGGACGGTGGTTCTCAAAGCGTGGTTTTGGGGTTTCCAAGGCCCCGAGGGGGTCAAAATTATTTTCCTATTAATGGTAAAATGTTAATTGACTTTTCCACTAAAACTTTCCACGAGTGTATGGTGGACTTTTCCAGAGGCCATGTGACTTGTGGTGTCACAAGAGAATGAATACAGAAGCAAGTATGGGAATCCAGCTGTCTTCCAGCAAGGCAGACATTAAGAGATCTTTGATAATTTATTATCTTTTTTAGATTTCATATATGTTTAGAGGGGGAAGGGGTAGAGAAAGAGAAGGAAAGAAACGTTGATGTGTAAGAAACAACCATAGGTTGCCCCCATAGGTTGGGGGTTGCATGCCCCCAAGCAGGGACTGTCCCTTAATCCAGGAATGTCCCTGACTGGGAATCAAACTGGTGACCTTTAGGTTCACAGGCTGGTGCTCAATCCACTGAGCTACAACAGCCAGGGCAAAAAAAATATGTTATTTTAATTTTAAAAATTATTTTTAAAAGATTTAATTCATTTGTTTATTCCACCTATTTTAAAAAAGATTTTATTTATTTACTTTCAGAGAGAGGGGAAGGGAGGGAGAAAGAGAGGGAGAGAAACATCAGCGTGTGGTTGCCTCTCAAACATATCCCCACTGGGGACCCTGCCAGCAACCCAGGCAGGTGCCTGCACTGGGAATTGAACTAGCAACGCTTTGGTTCGCAGGTCAGTACTCAATCTGCTGAGTCACACTAGCCAGGGCAAAATTTTTTAACATATAGTTACTTTTCATAAAAATATTCTCTTTAACATCATATAGTTTTATTATTTTAAAATGAATTAAAAAGTAAAAAAAAAAACAACCTGTAATCCCCAAAAAGGTAGATGTAACACACATAAACAAAAATTCTCCAGGGTCTTCAATTATTTTAAAGAGCACAAAGGGGTCCTGAGATGAGGACCAGGTCTGGGAGCCACTGTCTCAGAATAAGGACGCTTTGGACTTAGAACATTTTAGAAAACTGCTAAGGGCAACAAACATTTAGGCGAAACTTGAAGACCATCATTGTAAGCTATGTCAAAACAAAGCTTTTGAACTTCAAACTAGCTTAAGATCAACAGACATTTAATGTCTTTAGTTGAACATCTAACATAGCCCACGACCTGGAACCATGAAGCTTTGACATCAACAGCGACTGAAATGGCTGTCAATTGTTTTCCCTGTGGGTCTGAAGCTCACCTGCTCCGGGAGTGCAAACACACAAACCTCCAAGGCTGCAGGTCTCCAGCAGCCTGCCCACCTGTCCGGCCTAGCTGTCTGCAAGCCGATTGGGAGCCGTCCAGCTGTCTCTTTTTAACTGAGCTTTAGACGGTAATGCAAGATGAGTGGGGGTATGTGTGGAGCCCCGTGACTTACTACACCACAGGAAGGGAGCTCAAGCCATTCCGTCGGGGAGACACAGAATGCTAACTGGTGTTTAGTCAGGAAAATGGCAACTAAATGAGAAAAAAAAATCTCCAAACTGAAGAATCATCAACACACTGTCTTCAAACTGTAGTTAAAAACTCAAAACTCAAGAGGATGGGAGGATACAGTAATCCAAAAGCATTAAGGACCATAGAAAAAGCCCTCAAGAAAGTGTGTTAAATGAACCCTTTTCAGAAGAAGAGCAACTTCCACTGAAACTCATATTCATTGTGACATTAGCAAAGGACCACAGCCAGTGGGAACCGTGACATACCAGGAAACACAAGCACCAGTGAGTTCTGGAGTTGCTAGCGGTTACAACGTATTTTGTGAAATTTAGAACATGTGCTACCTAAACTTCACATCAAGTATGAAGCTGAAGTATTTTCAAGTCAAGGCTGCAGTATTTGGAATAGTCAGAATACATGGCCCAAAGCTCATCATATTGGGTTGGCCAAAAAGTTCGTGTAGCTTTTTTTTCTATAAAATAAAAGACACATTTTTCATTTTCAGCAATAACTCTATTGATTGGGATATTTTGAGTATGTCAGCTCTCTCCTGTGTGGTAGATTGTTGATCGTTCTCAATTAACATCTCCATTTTATCACTGTCAACTCCAGTTGGTCTACCCAACCACAGAGCATCATCAACCAGCGAGACATCTCCAGCACAAAACTTCACAGATCGCTTTGGACACATTTGATCAGTTGCAGCACCTTCCCCATTCACAACACAATTTTTTTTTTTTGCATTTCAGTTGTATTTTTTTACTCCTCTTGGAATAATCAAGCATAATATGCTGAAAATGTGTATTTTCCTCCATCTTCAATATTAAAAGGGCTACACAAAAAATCACCAATTTTGATAAAATTTTAAAGAATGCATGCTGCCATGACAGCTGTCACAATACAATCTGACAAAATTGTTTTGAATGACGTTAAAGACAACTAAGCGCTACTAGAGCCATCTTACGGGAAAAACCAAACAGACATTTTGGCCAGCCCAATGTAAGTTAGCGGTGAGGCCAGGATTTGGACCTGAGACTCCCAGTTTGGTACCATGCTGGGCTCTTCTTTCTTTGGCGAGACACCAGTAGGCCAAGCCTGCCTGGTTTGACTTATGCCGCTGTTTCTCGAGCTAATCTATTTGAGCATTTTGGGGCATATTCCAGTCCTTAACTGATGGGGCTTTACACTGTTGGTCCTCTTATGGATTCTTTCACGCGGCTCTTTCCTGAGAGCCCCCCACGGTGCCAGATGCTGCACTGGGCACCGACAGTAGTCATTCTTCCAACTCTCCCTGTTGTATTCTTCCTTTGTATATACCTTTGCTGGATTTCCCCTCTGCCTCTCCCTTCAGGCTGTTTCCTAGGGTTCTGTCCTCCCCTTCACTCATCTAGAGTTTGGCCTGGACTATTTCGTTGGCTCTGGGGTTTTAACCACCGTGCATTTGCTGACGATCTCCGAATCTGTGCCTCTCACCACCTGCCTAGCTGTGGGTAGGGCAGTGCACGTTTAGGGAGAAGGAAGATGAATTCAGTTTATCTATGACATAAATTTTACGTTCTGGCCTCAGAGGACTTCTTCCAGATCCTCAACTCAGCCATGAGGTCTGGAGGCAGCCAGCGTCCAGACCTCCGCCCACGTGCCCCTCTCCTATGCTCCCCTCTGAGTCCTCCCTGTTCTGATTCTTCCTTGGGTGTCCCTCAGGCGTCCGCTTGGGTGTCATTGTCTCCAAGAGGCCTTCCCTGACCTCCTTGCTCCTGCTCCTCTCCCCCAAATTAGGTGCAAGGTGTTCCAGTTTTGCAGCCACGACAACACAAGCACAAACCCCTTCCCGGGTTTGCTTTCCGCCTCCGCACCGTGAGCTCCGTCACTGCGGTATCCTGCGGCCCTGCACAGGCCCAGTCGTACAGGCGGTGCTGCATAAAGGCTGTGCAGCAGCCCCCAGAGGGAGAGGGCAGAAACCCAAGGCCACGTCTCACACCTCGCGTCTGCAGACACCTTGCCCACGCCCAGAGAGCGAAGGGACCTCCTACGCTGCGTCTGGGGACCCCAGACCCTCGGCCCAGATCTCTTTGATGGGGCGGGGCGAGCCAAGCTCCCAGCAGGCCTAGCGCACTGCACGAGGCTTCGGGCACTGGCGCGCTCTGATTGGAGGGCCTCTAGTGGGGCGGGGCTGCAGGCGCGTCGACGCAGCGTGGAGTGCCCGCCGACGCCAGGGCCGGCCGACGCCAGTTCCCACCGCTTGGTCCGGCGGTTGAGGCGGCGCCGACCGCAGGCCGCGACCATGCTGCGCAAGCTCACCGTGGACCAGATCAACGACTGGTTCACCATCGGCAAGACCGTGACCGATGTGGAGCTGCTGGGCTCGCCGCCCGTCTTCCCGGCGGAGGCGGCCCGGGACGAGGCCCGGCGCGGTGACGGGGTCCCGGGGGCCCACCCCGCCGCCTCGGCCCCCGCCCAGGCCCAGGGGCCCGCGCGCCAGGCCGCGTCCGGGAGGTAGGAGGCCAGGCGAGGGAGGCTGAGGGTGGGTGCGCGGCCTGGACCCCTGGACTGGGGCCCCGTGGCACTCCCCTGGCCCCCGACGCCCGGGCACGCGAGCTGTCCCGGGATGAGTCCTATCCCGCCACCTAGGCCAGGGTCGCCCCTCCCGGCCGGAAGCGGAGTTCGACCTTGGTTTTTATTAAGAGACTATCGCTTAGAGCCGCTTAGGGTTACCGGAGAATTGAGCGGCGCGTCCCGAGTGCGGTGCCCCGCCCCTCCCCCTCCCTCCCCCTCCCTCCCCCCTCCCTCCCCCTCCCTCCCCCTCCCTCCCCCTCCCTCTCCCCCCTCCCTCCCCCCTCCCTCCCCCCTCCCTCCCCCCTCCCTCCCCTCCCTCCCCTCCCTCCCCCCTCCCTCCCCCCTCCCTCCCCCCTCCTTCCCCCTCCCTCCCCCTCCCTCCCCCCTCCCTCCCCCCTCCCTCCCCCCTGCCCCGGCCCTGCCCCCGCCCCGCCCCCTCCCCCTCCCCCTCCCCCCGCCCCCTGCCCCCGCCCCCGCCCCCTCCCCCCGCTGTGTTTGCTGTAGTTTGTTACAGCTGGCGAACCGGGGTCGACGCGTCATCGGTAACTGAAGTCCGTAGTTCAGATGAGGGCTCACTGCTGGTGTCGGTAGGACGACCTGTGCCCGCCATTGCCCTGAGACTCCTTCTGCTCCGCCTAGGCACCCCCGGCCGCCCCCATCCATCCCAAATAGCTCTGAGCGCAGGTATCCGGCCTTTTCACACCTGGCGGCTTTCACTTGGCGACGGGCGTTGAAGGTTCCTCCGCGGCTGTTCGTGGCCTGATAGCTGTTGGGTTGGCCACAATTCCGTTGCGTTTTTCCGGACAGTGGCTCTGGTAGCGCTCATTTGTCTTTAATTTCATTTGAAACAGTTTTGTTGGACTGTGTTGTGACAGCTGTCACAATCGTCGTGCCTTTAAAAAAACATCAAAACTGGTGAATTTTTTGTGCAACTGTTTTAATATTGAAGATGGAAGAAGACATGCAATATTTTTGGTGCATTATGCTTTATTGTTTCAAGAAAGGTGAAAATGCAACAAGTGCAGAAAAGATTTGCACCGTGTATGGAGAAGGTGCTATGACTGAGCAGACACTTCACAAGTGATTTGTGAATTTTCTTAGTACTGTTGACATTTTGGCCAAGTAATTCCTTGCCGTGGTGTGGGGGAGCTTTGTCCACAGAGCCCCCCGTCCACCACGGATGAGAATAAGTCTACCAAGACATGGCCTGCTTGGGGAGGAAAGGTGGCCAATCTCGCACAGGAGAAGGACTGAGAGCCTTTTCCTCAATGGCTTTTATTGGGTTTGTTTACATAACAATTCAGGTAAAGCTCATTACTCATTGCCAGGAAGTAAGGGTCAAATAACAAAGAACTCTGAGGGCCTATTTTGAGTCAGGGTCAAAGAGCTGTAAGACTTTAAGGAACAAACTTACTTCTTCCTTGGACCCTTATCATTTAGTTGAGAGCTTTCTAAACAAAGCAGGTTTTACAGGACTTTACATGTTCTTTCTTGGGCCTGGTCACCTGGGGAACCCGCCCTTTCCAGCACAGGGTGGCACCACCCTGTCATTGTTTCAGGCTTAAGGTGGAGCAAGGGAAGTAAGGCAGCCAAGAGATTAGGAGATTTTCTCCCAGACGATGAGGACTCAGGCTATGTCAAAGCCGAGGGGCGAGGGTCCATCACCCCCTTTGGCTGCAGCCCCCAAAGTCCTTCCTTGGGGGCCTCCCATGTGATCGTGCCTGTCTTAGGTCGTTACCCCCTTGGGGAATCTTACCCGTCACTGGCTAACCGACCAAGCATTGGGGGCCAGGCAGGGTGAAGTAAAAGGAGCAGAAGCGGTGTTCCTGCCAGGGAGATAAGCTTTTGTCTTCTTGGTGGCTTATGGTCCAAGGTCGTTCCCTCAGCCTTAGCGGGGGTCACAGCTTCTGATACCAGGCAGGGCGGTCCCCAGCACTGTGAAGCTGTCTGTGCTTTGGAAGGTGTTTAGCAGCACCCCTGGCTTCTCCCCTCTAGAAGCCAATAGTGGGAGATACCTAACATGCTCAAAACATCCAAATCGGTAGTTATTGGTGAAAAACGAAAAGTGTGTCTTTTATTCTATGGAAAAAACATAACGGACTTTTGGGCAACCCAGCACTTTTTTCTTTAGGTGCCCGGTAATATTCCGTGTCTGGATCCACCACAGCCTGCTTACCCACCACCTGCTGCGTTTTTGCAGAGGTTCGGAGAGAAGCCCCGCTGAAGGGAGAGGGCGTACCCATGGGAAGTCCAATGCGGCACAGAGACGCACGGCGGCACGGTGCCCCTCTCATTCCTGGTGCCGAGCGCCCCCACCCGGAGGTGGGCCTCGGGACGCCTCCAGTCCCAGCAGCCCCCCTGGGCGGGGGTCACGCGGCAGGTGCCATGTCCCGCGTGCGAGCGCGGGGAGCCTGCCCTCCCTGTTTCTGTCCACGTAGCTGGACACGGTGGGAATCTCATCCCTGTCCGCCCTCCGGGCGCGGTGCCCCGGGCAGGCAGGCTGAGTGGGGCCTCCCATGGCCCCCGGCGCCAGGCCCCCCGGGCGCCCGCTGTCCCCACCCAGGGCGTCCTCCAGAACTTGCCTGAAGAGGTAGACGATTTCCCAGGGCGGCACGTCGTTTTCTGCCAGCGCTTCCCGGAATCTGGGGGGAAAGCAGCAGAGAGTGTGTGGTTCGGAGGTTTCTGTTGCCGTCCCCCGACTCTCCGAAGCGCGGCCTGCGCCGGGCTCCAGCCCTCTGCGTGGGGCGGGGTGTGACGGCCTCTCCCAGCCTGGGAGATGGCAACAGGCGTTTCTGTCTGGCCTCCCGTTGGGGACGTTGGTTGCTGGGGGTGTAGGAATTTGGTGCACACGATTAAAGAGGTTATATGACTGCCCTGGTTGGTGTGGCTCAGTGGACTGAGCACCTGGCCTGTGAACCAAAGGGCTGCTGGTTCGATTCCCAGTCAGGGCACAGGCCTGGGTTGCAGGCCAGACCCACAGGAGGGGGTGTGAGAGGTAACCACACATTGATGCTTCTCTCCACTTCTCCTCTTCCCCTCTCTCTAAAAGTATCCAAAATCTTAAAAAAAAAAAAATAAAGCGTTTATAGGACAGAATGCGTTGTCCAGTCTGCATGGGTGAGGCGCCAGGCCCTGACGGTGCGCACAGCCCGGGGGGGGGGGGGGGTCGGCCTTTACCTGCTGAGGATGGCCCCGGTCTGGCGGGGCTGCACCTGCGAGCAGAGCGCCTCCAGCTGTCCCTGGTCGGCAGCGGGGATGCCTGTGTGGGGGACCCGGTAGTTT
Organism: Phyllostomus hastatus; assembly: GCF_019186645.2. Lineage (NCBI taxonomy): Eukaryota > Metazoa > Chordata > Mammalia > Chiroptera > Phyllostomidae > Phyllostomus > Phyllostomus hastatus. The sequence goes on from NW_025334033.1 coordinate 71,610,516, forward strand.
CTCAGCCAGCGCCAGTCCACGCCTGCCCTCGTCTCTTGCGGCCCGCCCTCCGTCTCCTGGAGCGCTCGCTCTCGCTCCTCCAGGTGCCACTGCAGCTCCCGGAGCAGCGTCCGCGCCGCCCCCCCTGCGCTGGGGCGGCGGCTGGGTCCGCAGGGGTCATGCTTCGGCCGCTTCGTCCAGCCGAAGAGGGGCATGGCGCCCGTGGAGGACGCCTCGCCCGTGTATTTGCACGCAGCCCTGTGGTTCTGGTGAGCAGGCGTTCGTCCTTCGTGGCCCGTTTGCCGGAAGTGTGGGCGAGGGGGCGAGTCTCGCGCCGGTTAGGTTAGGTGTGCTGCAGGTCAAGGCAGGGCGAGGTCACGGGTTGAAGTCGTTCAGCTTCTAGCTGGCTGGGCACCAAAACCCACCGTCGACAACGCGCTCACGCGGCCAGGCAGGCAGGCAGGAGGGAAGTGTGCAGAGCGGGAGGTGCCCCGCAGACCGGGAGAGCGTTTTCTCGAAGTGGCACTTGCTGTTGCAAGTGACACTTGTATCACGAGTTCTTGCTGCTGAAACACGTTTACCGCATCAGCGTGAAGTGCCACCTGGAGACACACTCTTACTTGGGTTTGTGTGGGAAAGGCCGGAAGCGTACCTGTTAGGCTGGCGGGCCCGCTGTGGCAGCGCTGCCGGACTCCCCCAGTCGGTGGGGGCGCGGCGGCTCGGGCAGGCCGGCTGCCGGGGCGGGGCCCCCTGGTGCCGGGGCGAGCCGCTGGTCTCCCCACCGAAGCGAAGCCGGTTCAGAGCGCACGGCTGGCGTGGGAGGGACGGGGCTGCGGGGTCTGCGGGGGGAGTGCTCGCTCACCGCCTCCCCCGCAGACAGGCCACCATGGGGACCCCCACATGACACACTGGCCGGCCTGCCCTGTGGGGGCAGCGCAGTCGTCTGCAGACAGGCAGCGGCTGCGGCTCGGCCTCTGTGCACCCGGACGCGCCGAGTGTGCGTCTGCGGGTGGTGGTGGGGGGGGTGCAGTGACACAGCTGTGCTCGCCTCGGGAGTACGGGCGCTGGCCGCGCTGCCCCTGTGCGCTGCCCTGCGGGTCTGGACTCCGAAAATAGCCCTGCCGCCCTGCTTCTGCAGCCGGAGCTCCAGGCCGTGCAGGAGCCGGTCGCCGTCCCTCCAGTGAGAGCAGGAGAAGGACGAGCGGCCGGACTGCTGGCAGACGCGAGTTCTGGGGAGGCTCCTTGTCGCCCGGGAGCTGGGCGGGCGGCGGTGTCGGTGTCCTCGGGCCGCCAGGTGAACGTGACACCCTGCTCGTGTTTCTCACCGCCGGCAGCGTGTGTATCGGCGTGGGCTCTGGTCCCGCAGGGCGTCACGTGGGCGTCAGCAGAGAGCGGGGAGGTGTGTGTGATCTCTCCAGGGGCAGGGGGTGGGGCAGCAGTAGGTCGGGGCCTGGAAAGGCCAGGGCTCAGTGTGTGGGATTCGGTGTCGGAAATCGCTGCCTCTGCGGGTGGGCACTGCCGTGCCGGGCTGGCACCGAGCCTCGGAGCGGTGGGCCTGGCACACGCGGCTCCAGGTCACTCGACTGCGCAGTGGCGTCGCCGCCGCCACGCGCTGGTTCTCTCCCGCCCTCTCCCCGCAGTGCGCCGGGAAGGGCAGACGGGGCTCCGGCAGCCCCGCGTGGCGTGCGTGGGGGAGGCAGTGCAGGGTGTGGCCGCCGCGGCCCTGCTGCCCCCCGGGGGGGGGGGGAGCGGCCGACGTCGGGTGGCGTCACCGTCAGCAGGGAGGCTGTCACGCTGCATGGCCTGTAGCTCCGGAAACTCACCCCGACAGGCCCGTCCGGGCGGGCCTGCAGCCATGGAAGGCGGGCACTGCCGCGTCCCCCTCTGAAGGGCCTCGGGGGTTGCTGTGGTGGTCCCCGCTGGCCTCGGGAGGTGGCGTTCCGGAACGTGCTCCGTGTGGAGCACTGAGGACCTCTGCTTGAGGCTCTCTGCAGTCCCGCGCGGCCCCTCGTGTGCGGCCCGGGCGGCCGTTTGTCCCAGCCTGGCCGGCACCCGTGCCCCTCTGTCCCTTCTCCTGCGCCCCCCCCCCAGCTGTGTCCCCTGGGACACTTGCCTCCATCTTCTCCGGGGACCCGCCTCGTGGTGCTCCCCTCCAGGGCCCGGCCCACTGCCTCCTCTCGGCTGAGGGCGTCCCCAGCGTTTCCTTGCCTGTCCCCTCGACTCTGCTCCTTTCTCTGCGCTGTCACCACCCTCCGAGAGTCACGGGTCTGTGCTTCTGTCCTCACCCTGTCTTCCGGTCCTTCCGATGCACTGTCCACCGGGACAGCCGGCCTCCCGGCACGTGTCCCCGGTCTATGCTGAGGCCTGCATGCTGGTGAGGGCGGGGGCGCAGCAGGGCCAGCGCCTGCGCAGGGCCGCCCGGCCAGGGCGTCAGCATCTGCAGCCGTCCGGCCCTTGAGCCCCCCGCCCCGCCCGTCAGGCGTGGGGTCGGTGGGCTCTCTGGGCCAGGGCGCCTGCTGGTCAGGGGCCGCCGTGCGGCGCGCTCCGTGCGGGCCGTCTCCCTCCTTCCCTCGGCCTGCGCACCTGGGGCTGCCCCATTCTGCGCACTCGGGGCCCCCGCCCCGCTCCTGAGGCGCAGTGCCCGTGCTGAGGGGGTGCAGGCCACGGCCACGGGCGGCGACCTCACGTCTGGTCGCTGGTGCCTGCCTCTCGGTCCCCTGGCCGGCCTGCCGTGTGCACTCCCCGAGCCCTCCGAGAGCCGCTGGCAGTCTGCCCCGGGCCACACCTCGCTCTGTGGGCTCACGGGTGAGTGCGTGCCTGGGCTTGCCGGACCTGGAACCTCGCGGTCAGCCTCGACCCTCTCCCTGCTTTTCCCGCCCAGGTCTGAGCGCCCACGCAGTCTGTGGGCGCCACCGCGCCGCTGCCACGCTCCCCCACGCCGCCTGGGCCTCCCTGTCATTAACACCCTGGAGGCGGTCTCCCCGCCTCCGCGGTTGGTGCCCTGTCACCCCACCCTCGCCAGTCGGAGCCGTCGGTCACCACGGGAGCCAGACTGGCCCCACTCTGCCCGACCCTCTCGCTGTGCGCACAGGCCGCCGTCTGGACTGTTGGTCCCTGGGTCCCTGCCTGGGTCTGGCCCCCCGTCCACCTTCAGGCCCCCCCGCTGCCGGCACCAGGGCGGGCGTTGCAGAGGGGGCACCAGACCCGTGTCCCGCCCTTCCCTGTGAGTGGGGGGCTACTTATTTCTGCAAGTTCGAAGGATGAAACGTTGGTTTCTCATTATTGCAGTTTGCAGCTACTTGGTAAAGGACTGGACTTGAGTGAATATTTATTTATTTACTGACCATTTGCCTTTCTTCTATGGCTTAATGTAAGAGTGGTCAAGAGTTCCTCCAGCACAGCGATTTTCCACCTTTTCTGTCTCATGGCACATACAAACTGATTACTGAAATTCTGTGGCGTTCCAGAAAATGTATGTTTTGCTGATCTGACAAAAAAGAGGTATACCTTTGGTTCATTTCACACTGGACAGCCATTGTCGTGTTGGCTGTTGTCATTTTTTAACTTGACATCTAAGGGGAAAGAGGTCGGCGCCCCCGACTGCACAGCCAGGTGTCACATGCCCTCAGGATGCCTGCAGCGCACCTGCTGAAAACCACCGCTCAGCCCCGGCCGGGCGGCCCGGGTGGTCAGAGCGGCGGCCCCGGGCTCCGGGTGCGGGGCTCGGCCCGGTCGGGGCGGCTGCAGGAGGCGGCCGTGGAGCACGGTCAGGACGTGGGGCGGCGGATCCGTGTGTGTCTCCACCCACCCCCTCCCAAGTCCATCGGTGAGAGCACTGAGCAGTCTTCGCTGTGGCACGGGCCGCCCCGCGTTGGGGAGCGCCGTGCTGACTCTCGCTGTCCTCCTCCGCAGGCCCGCCAGCCAGAAGTCCGCGGAGCTGGACTACATCAGCTGGTACCGGCAGCTGGAGGCGCAGGAGTCGGGCGGGCGCGGTGCAGACCTCCCCAGCGGCCGGCCAGGTAGCTCGGGGTCAGCGTGCACGGGGTCAGCTCCTGCGGGGCGGGCCTGGGGAGCGGTGCGCACGTCCGGATGCCCCTTCTTTCCTCCCGGACTGGGTGTATCGGGGTGCATCGGCCTACACAGTCACGTGGGTTTCGGGTGGACGGTCTCTCACGCGTCCCCTGGGTTCTGTTTTGTGTGCTCCCCACCCCGGTCTGGTCTCCCGAAATGTTACAGTCTTAAAGGCCTGAGAGATGTAGCGTTCGGTCGGTAAAGAGTTCATACTGCTTGTTAATTTGGGGTTCCGGGGGGCTAAATGGATTATTTCTTTTCTCTTTAAATGTAGCTCCTAAAATGGATGAATTTATTTTCTTTTTAAAAATATAATTCTTAAATAGTCTCTTCTTTGGAAGACTAACAATGGTCTTGTTAATTAGGAGTTTATTTAAAGATCACACTACAGTTTTTAGCCCTGGCTGGTGTGGCTCAGTGGGTTCAGTGCGGCCCACCAACCCAAGGGTCACCAGTTCGATTCCCAGTCAGAGCCCCTGCCTGGGTTGTGGGCCAGGGCCTCGGTGGGGGCGCACATCGATGTTTCGCTCCCTCTTTTTAGCCCTGCCTTCCACGCTAAGAATAAATAAATAGATTTTTTAAAAATAAAAGTTATTAGCCCTGGCTGGCGTAGCTCAGTGGATTGAGCGAGGGCTGCGAACCAAAGTGTCGCAGGTTCGATTCCCAGTCAGGGCACATGCCTGGGTTGCAGGCCATGACCCCCAGCAACCACACATTGATGTCTGTCTGTCTGTCTCTCTCTCTCATTTCCCTCCCTTCTCTCTAAAAATAAATAAATAAAATCTTAAAAAAAATAAAAAAAGTTATTACAGTTTTTTTAAAAATAAAATTTTAGGCAATATGTAAATATATAAAATAAAAGGTAGAAGGTCCTTTTTTACCCCCACCCACAGTGTATAGTTGCTCAGTTTGGATGGAACTACTTCCTGTGAGTATGCAGTTTCTTTTTCTGACCTCATTATATCTCTTTTGAAAAAAACATTTCACTTATTTATTTCTAGAGAGAGAGGAGAAAGGAGGGAGCAAGAGGGAGAGGAACATCGACCAGCTGCCTCCTGAACGCCCCCAACTGGGGCACCTGGCCCACAACCCAGGCACGTGCCCCGACTGGGGATCGAACCGGTGGCCGTCCAGTCCGCAGGCTGGCAGGCAGTCCCCGGAGCCGCAGCAGCCAGGGCTGAGCCTGCTGTCTGCATCGGGCCGGTCCGTGTGCTTGCTGGAAGTCAGCCTGGCGCCTCCTCGCTGTCCCCTCAGCCCTCGGCCTTGTCAGGCGGTGCCCGTGTGGTTTGTCCCGCGTCTCTGGGGGCCCTGGAGGGGGGCGAGGTTCTGGCGGGCCCCGTCAGCGGCGCCCCGGAAACGCCAGCCCGCCCTGTGTGGTGCGGACAGGGAGGGCTGCGGTTCGGTCAGCACGGTTAGGGCCTCCGGCTTGTCTCAGTGGACTGTCTGCTTTAAGCCGCAGCCCTCGCGGTGCCTGCGGCCAGGGAGCCAGCCGCTCTGAGCTGTCAGAGGAGCCGGGCCATGGACCCCGGCTTGGAGTCGCAGCGGGAGCACCGCTGCCGACTCTGTCTTTCTGAGTGTCTGGGCCCGCGGCTCTCCCCTCGGAGCAGCCGCTCCCTGAGCCACCCGTCCCCTCGCCTGTCCCTCCGTCGTCCAGCAGAGCCCTCCCCTCCGGGTGCCCCCGCTCACGGGGCCCTCCGAGCTCTCCTCCTCCCGTGGGGTGTGTGGAGGGCCTGCTGCGGGCGGAGACGCCTCCAGCACCAGGACCGGTGTGGGGGGGGGGGCGTGTGTCTGCTCTTCCTCCGCGGTGTGAACAAGCACCTCCTCTGTTCTCGGATCCTGGGCTGGCCCGGACACCCAGCCTCTGTGCAGAGCTCCCCAGGGTGCAGGGACACGCTGGGGCCCTTCGAGCGTCAGCACCTGTTCACCTGTGGGGTGTTGCTCACACTCAGGGTTTCGAAGGCGGAGGAGCGGTTACTGTGAAGGGTGTTTCCGTGAGTGTGCTCTTGGAGGGCCGTGGGGCTGCGTCCTGGAGGTGGCGAGCAGGAGCGAAGGCGGGAGAGGAGTGACCACGGGGGGAAGTGCTGGCCAAGCAGCAGGCTGCCCGGGGCAGTTTGCACACGGAGCACCTGGGACCAGTGGTCTGGTGCCCCAGGGGCACTTAGCCGCAGAGAAGCTGCTTCTGCGCAGAGAGATGGGAACAGGTCTGGCTCTCCTCTTTGTAAAGCTCAGAACCACTACGGCGACCCTGACTCAAACATGGGCAGAGAGCCCCTGGTCAGTTACTTGTCGTTAGACCAGTCAGCACGCTGCAGATGCGGGGGGGGGGCAGGGGGGCGAGCATGGAGAGCAGAGCAGAGCTTGGGCGCAAGCGTGTGCCAGGCAGCAGGGGGCGACGGCGAGGCAGAGGGAGGCGGCGGGTGGGGGGGGGGAGAAGGGCTGGAGGAAAGGACGGGGGTGGGGGGTGGGGGGGCACCAGGGGCAGGCGTCGGGGGAAGTGGCGGAGCCTGGGCCTGAACTTGGGGGAGAGGGAGGCGGGCAGGCTGACGGGGAAGGAAAGCCAGCCGTCCCCAGTGACAGGCCGTACGCCCGAGTGGGAGTGCGTCGCCAGCCTGCCCGGTGGTGTGCAGAGGTCCAGTGTGACGGGAGGGACCTCAGGCTGGTGGCGAGCCGGTGAGCCGGGCCGAGTGCTGCCGTGAGTGTCCATCAGGGTGCGGCCGCCTGCTGCCGGTTGGTTGTGGGAGCGAGGAGTGAGCAGGGCCCTGAACAGAACGGTCTGGGATGCTGGTTCTTTAAGCTCACTCTCCGAGCACCACCTCCGAGTGGCGGGAGCTCCGCTTCCCAGGTCTGGTCTTGGCAGGTGGTGCTGCGCCTGCAGCATCGAGGGTGGGGGTGGGGGGGTGATGGAGGGGGGGGTGCGCCCGCCAGCAGGAATGGTGGACGGCGGGCCCAGGGCCCTGGCCAGACCACCCTGCCCTCAGGGACAGCCCATGGAATGAGCGTTGGGTGTCCGTGTGCACCACTGTGCAGGGGGCGTGTGCGTGGATGAGAAGGGACACTGGGTCGGTGGCCTCGTCTCTCGGAGGAGAAGCAGCCCTGTTTTCGCTCGGTCTGTCTGAACCCAGGTCCGAGGCCAGCGCCGGCCAGAGTGAGCAGTGCCCCGTGCATCCCACAGACGACCTACAGGTACCCCGATCTGCCCATAAACCGCTGCAAGGAGGAGGTAAGGCCGTGTCCTGGTGCAGGCCCGCTGTCCTAGCCGCTGCCGAGCCCTGGTGCTCGTGGCTGAGAGTCCAGGTGCTGCGCAGGCGCCCTGGGCCCCGCACAGCTTTGGCCACAGCGCAGGGGTACGGGCGGGAGGCGTCTGGTGTGGTCCGCACGTCAGCGGCTTCCTCTGGCTGCGCTTGGCTCCTTCCGCCTCCGAGCCGGCCACCTGGCATTGGGTTTGCTGTCGAGCCCTCGGCCCCCACCCCGCCCCCCAAGGAGCTCTGGGCAAACCCTGCTCCCCAGGGGGCGTCTTCCTGGAGGAGCCTCACTGCCCGTCTTTCTGTGGTGCAAGTGCACGCCTGCCTCCTGGTGGGCCGCCCGCCAGGGAGTGTCGCTGAGCGGGACCGGGCCAGACCCCGCCGCGCGCACCTGCACCCACCTGCACCCCCAGCCGCTCTTCAGGTCCCTTGGGCGCCCTCGAGCGCGGCTGGGGTCCCTTGAGCTGCTGGAGAAGCGGTCGCGGTGAACCCGCACGCTCCGCGCTTGATTTTTCTTCCGCTCTAGCGCACAGGCGGCAGACACAGGGCCCGTGGCCGAATCCGGCCCTCCACCCTGTTTTATCTGGCTCAGCACCTCGTTTCTACCTGGTGGCAGCACCTGGTTGAGGATAGTTATGTTTATACAGCGTTAAAATTACATTTGGGCGTTTGAAGGCAGCCGTGAGGCTGCCGAGGCCCCCAGTGGAAATGAGGTGGACGCCCCTGCCCTCGCTGGACTCGTGAGGCGTGGTGGCCTGGGAGAGCAGGTGCCCTTCCCTGGTGGCGGAGGCGGCACTAGCTGAGGGCGCCCCGAGGGCAGCCGGGCGGTGCGGAGAGCCCCCAGGGGTCCAGGCTGAGGGCAGGGTGCTGGTGGGCGGTGCGTGGGGCTGTCCAGACATGTCTGAAGAGTGTCCAGTGGGTTCTAGAGCCACTTGAGTGTAGTGAGTGACAGCTGTTTTCGTGGTTTTCTCACTAGGATTTCGTTTTTCTCAGTGGAATTACTTGAAAACTTTAAAATAACGGAACTTGAGACTCAGTGAGGGCTGTGGAGAGCCCAGCCCGCGCCTGTTTCTGTGGGGACTTGGGGACGCGGAGGGCAGCCGGCCCCGCCCCCACAGCACGCCTGTCAGCACCCGCGGGCCGTGCTGCGCCCAGTGTGGCAGGTGGGGGGGCGGGCAGGCGGCCCCTCGCTCTCGCGGCGGTGCTCAGAGGGTGACCGTCGGGCTCGTGAAGGTGGAAGGGACACAGAAGTGGGTCCTGGGAGTCTTCTCGCGCCGGCGCCTTGGGTCCGTGGGTGACTGGGCATCACTGTCGATGGTGCGGCAGGTCTGAAAGGCGGTTTCCCAACCCTAGGTCGTGTCTCTGATAGAGAGCAACTCTGTGGTCATCATCCATGGTGCCACGGGCAGCGGCAAGAGCACGCAGCTGCCGCAGTACATCCTGGACCACTGCGCCCGGCGCGGGGCCCACTGCCGCATTGCCGTCACCCAGCCGCGCAAGATCGGCGCCAGCAGCGTGGCCCGGTGGATCAGCAGGGAGCGCGCCTGGGCCCTGGGCGGCCTGGTGGGCTACCAGGTGAGCTCGGCCGGGGACGAGGCGGTCGGGCGTCGTGGATGTGGTTCCTTCTGCTGGAAATGGCTCCGCTTATAGAGCAGAACTGGGGCAAAGGGTGTTGGACCGTGTGTTTGCGTGTTGTTTTACCCACCTGAGGACATTTTCCACGGCTTTTTGGAGAGGAAGGGAGAGAGAGAAGCATCCACGTGAGAGGGAGAAGGGCTGGTTGGTTGCCTCTGGCGCCTGCCCAACCGGACGTGGCACGTGCCCTAGGCGGGGACCGAACCTGTGACCTCTCCGGGACGGGAAGACGCCCCAGCCGGCCGGGACGGCACGTGGGCACGACTCAAACACAGTGAGAGGCAGGGTTTCCTGAAAGTAGCTCCAGCCCTGGCCGGTGGGGCTCAGTGGACTGAGTGCGGCCTGCAGACAGAGGTCGCCGGTTTGACGCCTGGACAGGCGCGTGCCTGGGCTGCCGGCCAGCCCCGCAGTCGGGGGCGTGCGAGAGGCGACCAGCCGATGTATCTCACGCACTGAAGTCTCCCTCTCTTTTCCCTCCCTCCCTCCCTCCCTCCCTTCCTTTCTCTCTAAAAGGAAATAAATGAATTCTTAAAAAACATAGAAAAAGAAAATAGCTTTAAATTCCTTTCCAGTTGAGAATTCTCAGATTTATGGTCTTTATTTCAGCCCTTTAATTAGACTTTGCACGTAGATGTCTTTGCACGGAATTGTCTCACTGTGAAAATGAGGGGGGCAGTGTGACTAGAGGAGCCAGACCCCTCCCACCCAAAAGGGGAAACTGACCGAACCGGAGCCTCGGCCTGACCGCCGTCTTCTTTGTGACCTGCACTGTGCTCCTCGGTTCTCTCCACCCCCACCCAAGGAAGTGGGCGTGGCCCTGTGGGGGTTAAAGAGGCGCAGCCGGGAGCCCTGAAACCGCCCCCCCCTCCCCGAGCTGCAGGTGGGCCTGGAGAAGATCGCCACGGAGGACACCAGGCTGGTCTACATGACGACCGGCGTCCTGCTGCAGAAGGTCGTCAGCGCCAAGAGCCTGGCGGAGTTCACCCACATCTTCATTGACGAGGTGGGGCCCGGCCCCATGCTCGGGTTCACCCCTGCGCCTTCCCGAGGCCAGCGCAGGGTGGGGGCCTCGGGTCGGGGGGGAGGAGCTGGCTTGCGTGAGGTCGGAAGTCGGGGGTGTGGGGTCCCGGCGCCTAATCGCTGAGGAGCGTCTGCCTCTCTCTGCCGCGTGTGACACCGGGGGTCCGTGTCGAGGGTCTGCTCTGCGTGGGGGAGAGCGGAGTCTCCCTCCTCCCCACTCCCCCGCTTCCACGGGACTCGGGGAGGCGGTGGGGCCCGAAGGACGGCCCTGGACTCGGTCACCGGGCCGGCCACGCCAGGAGAAGAGACCACCCGCTTCCACACGCAGCAGCTCATCGCTCCACTCGGGCAGAAAAGGGTCCCCTCGTGGGCCCAGGTGTCCTGGCTGACAGGAGGACAGACCCGCGTCCCAGCCCTCCCCGTCAGCTGGCCCTGGGGTGGGTGGGCAGGGTGGCCGGAGGGGCCGGGTGGCCCCCGGCCCCGGGGTTGGCTCAGTCTGGAGGGCCCGTGTGAGGAAGGCCACAGGGCACCCGCGGACCCCGAGTGCTCTTCAGCTCCCCTGACCAAGCCGGCTCCTGGGCTGGCCCCCCCCCCCCCCGGACCTGCAGCCTCCGAGGCCTGGAGCTCGCCTGGCCAGGCAGGGCCCTGCTGCCTGGCCCAGCCTGCGCCCTGCACTCGCTCTGGGAAGCAGCAGGGGGCCTCGAGGCCTGCAGAGGAGTGGTGCTGGTTGGCGGTGCTGGTCGGCCGTGCTCTGTGCTGGGGACGGGAGGGGCGGGTTTGGTTGTCACGGCGCCTGGGGCACTGTTGGCGTTGAGTGGGCAGGGCCGACGGTGCTAAACATCACTCTCCCCGAATGCCGGTAGGGCCCCAGGCAGAAGGGCTGGGGGACAGGGACCCCCAGGGCCTCTTTTGGGCCCTCTGGTTTGTGGGTCCACGGCCTCCACTTCCTCTCGGCCAGGACCACCACCAGGAGCAACCCCGGTCCCCAAGGGAGCCGTCAGCAGGGACGGCCGACCCTCCGCCGACACCCCCGTCCCATGGTCCCGCGGCGGCCTGCGTGCGTGCTGCTCGGGGTCACGAGGCCACCCCCTTCCCCCTCTGCAGGTGCACGAGCGGACTGAGGAGATGGACTTCCTGCTGCTGGTCGTCCGCAAACTGCTGAGAACGAACTCACGTTTCGTGAAGGTGAGTCTGATTTCAAGAGGGAGGAAGTGTGCAGGGCTGGGGCTCGCTGTTCGGTCCTGTTCCTCCTCGCTGCAGCACGGACCGCAGCTCTGAGGGCTCACGGCCGTGGGGAGCACTGCAGGCGGGCGGAGCTGGGGCGCGGCCTCACGGTGGCACCGCCGCCGCGGGGGGGTGTCCCTCGGGGCCGCTCCGACCCCCCAGGGGCTGCTCCGAGCCTTCTTCTGCCTTGAGACGTGTCGTCTCCGAGCGAGTCCTGGCCACTGTGGTTTTCACCTGTGGTGCCGAGCTTTGTGTCCGTACTGACGATGCCCGCGTGTCCCTTTCCACGGAGACCGACACGGCCGGACCCCAGCTGCCGGGCGCAGAGGCTGGGCAGCCGCCAGCAGGTCGCTGCTCTCACCCTTGCCGGGCGTTCGGAGACCGGGGAGTCCTGCGGACCCTGCGCGGTGGGCTGCAGGACCCCCGGGACGTCGCCGTCACCACCCCACGCTTGCTTTCGGCCATGCTGAGCCCCGCAGCCCGCGGGTCTGGGTGGACTCCCCTCGGCCGCCGCGCTCCTGTCCCCCCCTCGCGGCTTCACTCTCGCCCGTGCTGTCCCGCGCTGGTCTCCGACACAGAGTCTCCTGTGGAGAGCGGGTGGGAGTCACGTGGGAGTCACGTGAGCAGCCCCCGCCCCGGGGAAGCCGGAAGTGGCACGAGCTTGTGTCTCGGAGTGCCCTCGGAGCTGCAGGCCCCTGCGCCCCCCGGGGGCTCGCAGCGGGGTCTCACTCGCAGCGGGGGGCTTGCTTGCGGGGTTCCGCTGGACTCGCCGAGTGCCTGCGGCAGACGGAAAGCCCGGAGCCCGCCGAGCGGGCCACCCCCGCCCTCACCCTCCGACCCTCGGCCTCCGACCCTCGGCCTCTCTGCAGGTCATCCTGATGTCGGCCACCATCAACTGCAGGGAGTTCGCCGACTACTTCGCCGTGCCTGTGCAGAACCAGCTGAGCCCGGCCTGCGTGTTCGAGGTGCCCGGGCAGCCGCACGCCATCGAGGAGCACTACCTGGACGACCTGGAGCACGTGCCTCACGGCAGGGTAGGCGGGGCCCGGCTCTCCCCAGGCCGCCCGGGCCAGGCTCCAGGGGCGCGGGCGTGGTCGTGCTGGGCGCCGCCACCTGCCCGGGGGGGGCACCTCGCTTCAGGGGCACCTGTGAGGGTGAGGTGGCGTTGGCGCTGCCGTGGGCAGTGCAGGGCTGACGGGGCTTCGCCTCCCATGGGAGTGTGGGAGGGGGACCCCAAAACTAGAACTGACTCCTGGAGGGCGGGCCCTTGTTGTCCAGCCCGCCCCCCAGGCAGGGGCGTGTCTCGAGAACCCGTCTGTGTGGGCGCCCGACTGTCTGGGCGCCCCAGCGGGCGTTGCCGTGGGAGGCTGTGCTCAGCCTCCGTGGGTTTTTGGAAAGACTTCCCGTGCACCTGCTAGTTGCCCGGCGGGTGGTTCACGAGTGCACCCGCCCACACCCGAGGGTTCCTCAGTCTGACCGAACTCGGCAGGACCCCTGTGCCCACCTCCCGACTCCCCTGACCTGGCCCCGAGCGGCCTGTGTCCCCCTGGAGGAAGACAGTCCTCGGGGGGGGGGGGGGCGGGGACGGTCGGCCGACGAGGAAGGGGGCCGCTGAGACGGAAACCACCCAGAGTGCCGAGAGGCGCCCGGGCCGGCGGCGGTTCCAGAAGGTGGTGTGCGCCGTGGGAGAGCGTCTCGGTGGGTGGGTGCGCTGCGTCAGACGGGGGGTTCTTGGGGGGGGGGGCTGAAGTCTAAACACACGAGGATGAGTGCACAGGTTTTTACGAACAAACTCCATTCTTGGGGTCCCCCTGGTATTTTGCCACACTGTGTCGGAGGAAAGCCAGTGATGACCCTAAAAACGTCGTGGTTTTCCATGTTGAAAAGATGGGCGTCCAGAACAACAGTGGAGTCGGGAGAACCCCACGGGCGGGCTTTTCGTACGCGTCCCCGGGCCCTGCAGCGCCATCTGCACGCGCCGCGCCCGGGCGTGGCCAGTCCCCGCGCCTCGCTGCGTCGGGCGCCCTGGGTCCCCTGATGCCGGGCCCCCCGTCCCAGGGCCTCACAGGCCAGGGGCGTCTGGGGGGCGGGCTTGCTCCGAAACCCCTCACTTCGGGTGGCAGCGAGGGCTCCAGTGGGGCTGCCCGCGTGTCCTCGGGACGGCAGGACGTGCTCTGTGGGGACCAGCCGGGCGGCGGGTTCGGGGAGGAACCGCAGGGGGCAGGTGCCGCGTGGTCCCTCCACTCCCCAGCTGGGCTCCTCGCGGGCACCGTCGGCCTTGACCCCCTCCCCCTCCTGTTTTGTCTGTCAGGCTTCTCCCCCACGGTGACTGTGGTCAGCTCGCCTGGCTGGGGACCGTCTCGGGAGGGACACGTCTGCCCCTTCCTGACCGCCCCCCGTGGAAACCAGTCAGTAGCGCACTGCTTCCTGGGGGGGTACCGGGCAGGGTGCGTTGTCTGACCCCCGGGATGAGAGCGTGGGGAGGGTCTCGCCAGCCCCCGTCGAGGACCTGCGCCTGCCGAGTGCGTGCGGCCGCTGTGGGCGTGCGCGGGGTCGGTCCGGCCCGGGGGCTGGCCTAGGCCGGGGACCACATCCTCTCGTCGGTGCCCGCCAGGCGCTCAGTACCCTTAGCCACGTGCTAGTTTGGAGCCTTCCGGAAACCGCGCGGCGTGCATTCTGTGACCCCGAGTTCCCGGGGTCGGCGGGTCTCCGAGGCCCCCGCTCTGTGGCGGCCCCTGCCCCCGTCTCTGTGCCCCGGCGCGCTGCCCGCTGCTGCCGCCAGGACGTGCGCCCCGCCCTCTGGACCCGGGCCTTTCCGCTGTCTCACCTGCCGGCCCCCCCTTAACTGGGCTTGTTTCAAAAATACTGATGGAATGAAAGTCCACTTTTCACCCTTATGTTAGTTGAACTGCGGTACAAACGACAGGTGGGTTATTTGACTGTTAATGGTCTTGACGCGTATGTAAAAGTTGAATAAAGTTTGCGTCCGTGGCCCCTTCCAGCCCCCTGAAGGGCTCTCCTGAGTGGCCTTGGCAAGCGCAGACGCGGCATCTCACACACGGGCCGCGGCGTGAGCTGGGGGTGGTTTTCTGGGGCTGGCGGGGAAACTCAGACCGTGAGGCCGTCGTCCGGGGCCTGCGTGCCGGGGCGCTGTCCACATCGCTGTCGCGGGGGCGGGGCCGCCACTGTGTCCTGAGAGGTGCCCGCGGGAGCCAGCCGTGACCGGGGCTCGGTCCGAAGGGGTCCCGTGACAGGGACCCCCAGCCGGGGCGGCGCGCAGCGGTGCTGTCGCTGTGGGCTGGCAGGCACCGGGGGGCTGTGTCCTTTTCCCGGAGCTGTGGCTCCGAAGGACCCCTTCCCCTGCGGGGCGGGGTCGGCGTCTGGGGGCTCCTGGAGGTGGGGGTTTCTCAGACGGCAGCCCCTGACTGGGGTCGTGGACCCCCACCCCCACCCCCGGCTGGGTCCACAGGTGTTTGGGCCCTTCCTCTGGGTCTCCACAGTAGGTTTCCTGCCTGTCGGACACGTCACCCTGCCAGACCCGGGCCTGGACCCTCACCCGACCCTTGCTCTCGGGACGGGGTGGCCCCGGTGCCTTCCGTGCGAGCTGGCGCTCGCACCATGCGTGACGCTGAGCCAGTGCTCAGGTGCGGCTGCTCCTGTTTCAGCTGACCCCGCACGTCCTGGAGGAGCCGGTGGTCACCAAGGACATGTACGAAGTGGCCGTCTCCCTGATCCAGACGTTCGACGACGTGGACGTGAGGGAGAGCGGGTACGACACACCCGCCGGCCGCGTGCCGGGGCGCCTCGCCTCCGCGCCGTCCGTGTCTCCGTGACGCTTTGACGGCGGAGACTTCTTCAGCAGTCGCACTGCACGTCCGAAAATAAGTCAGGGTCTCGCAGGGTTTTCTCGGGAAATTTCCGCTTCGAAGGGGTTGAAACCGTGCCGAGGACGGTTTCGGGCCAGTGTTGAGAGCGCGGAGACACAGCCCGAGGGCGCGCTGCCCTGCGGCCCCGGGGACGGCTGTCCTCCCCGCCCCCCAGCTCCTGGGGCTGTGCAGAGGTCCCCGCGCTCGGCTGGCCCTTCGGAACAGGCCTCGGTCGTGAGCGGGGGTCAGTCCGCGGTCACCACTTAGAAACGACCTCCCCCAGGGAGGCGTGTGTGGGTCCTCGAGAGGGGAAGGGAGTTAGGCGGGGAACCACTGGCGGCCCCCTGTGCACGCCCTGACCAGGGATCAGACCCACAGACACCCCCCCCACCCCCCCCACCCCCATTTCTCCCAGGAGCAAGACCAGGCCGGGCGCCCAGGCGGTCTGGGAGCGGAGCAGCGTGCTGGTGTTCCTGCCAGGTGAGTGCCACCCGTGGGACCCGGCCCGTGCGGGGGCACGCCGGGTGCTCTCAGACCCTGAGGACGTGAGCGCGGGGGCTGTCCCCGACCTGTGACTGGGGCCTTCCTGCTGCTGGGACGGTGGGCAGCAGAGGGCTTCGTGTGTAAAAGTGGTCTGACCCCATCAGGGTTTCCTCTGAAACACTTGAGTTTGTTGAATTTGGTTTGTGACACGTGTGTGGTGATGTGATTGTCATCGGCCTGTGTGTAAAGCTTGTTCGGTAACAGTGAACGTTGTGAGGTCACGGTGTTGCTGTGAGACCACGCGAGTCCTCAGGCTGGTCCCGGGGTCCCTTTCTCAGTGTTTGAGGAGACAGGCTCCTACAGCGCCCGGAGGAGGGGCTTGGTGTGCCTGTCCTTTTTCAGAGGGGTGTTCCCAATGTCTGAGGGGGGTGGAACGGCTCGGTGACAGGCGGTGACAGCCGCGCAGGCGTTTTTGCCGCGGAAGGTGCTCCGTCCAGCAGGGGAGTCTCCGTGGGTGGCCACCCTTGCTCTGGCTGCAGTGGGCGGGCGTCGCACCCAGGAGACCCCGCAGCCGGCAGCGGGGTGGAGTCACATTTGCCCCAAGAAGCGTTCACCGAAAACGTGTGTGTGTGTGTGTGTGTGGGGGGGCGGAAGGCCGTGCTAAGAGGGGGCACGACCCAGCAGAGCTTGACCCCGAGCGCTCAGCGAACGCTTTCCAGCTGCGGGCGCCGCCCTCCGTGGGTGCACGCAAGTGCAGGGCGCGTGAGAGCCCGCCCCGCCCCGCCCCGCCCCCGGAGCCGGTGTGAAGGGCCCTGCGTTCGTGCTCCCGGGCGCTGGGATGCAGGGACTCGGGCTGGAGGGCCCGAGGCCACGGAGGCTGCTCTCCGCCCGCTCTGGGGGCTGCGCCCCTCCCCTGAGGTGCGGGGCGTGGCCGTGGCCGGGGATGCGTCCCTCGGTCCCTGACACCCGTGTCTGTCTGTCTCTCTCCTTCCTGAGTGCTGTAAGGTCTGGTGGCAGTGCTGCTTCATAACAACAGCACCTGATACTTCTTAAGGGTCTCTCTTCGGCTGTGAAATTGTTGGTGCTCACTGCAGGACAGGGGACATTGCCGGCCGGCACTGCTGAGCAGCTGCCTTGTGCAGAGGACGGCGGGGTGGGGGGGGGCACAGTGACGGCCGTCCCGCCGCAGGGGAGAGTCGCCGTGCATCCCCGCTCGTCGTCGCTGTGGTGCGCGTGCGCGGAGGGGGCGGGAAAGTGGAGGGGGGGCCCCCTTTGGAGGAGGTGTCGTCCTCAGGTGAAGGCTGGGCGGCTCAGCTGGCCGGAGCATCCCCCCGACGCACGGAGGGTGCCAGTCAGCGCCCAGTGCGGGGGATGCAGGGCGGTGTCTGTCCCTCGGGAGGGAGGGAGGGGGAGGGAGGCTGGTGCTGGGCAACAGGGCAGGTCTTTCACCCGCCCGCCTTGCTCCCTGCCCTAGGTCTGAGCGAGATAAACTACATGCACGAGCTCCTCACCAACATGATTCAGAAAAGGTGTGTCTGTGCGATGCCTCCTCGCCCCCTTCTCCTGGGACGGGCCGTGTCGGCGGGACGCTGCCCAGCGAGGCCCCACCGGCCTCGGGTGCAGGCGCCGCCCCGTCCGAGCGGACTAGTGACCTCCGGGAGGGGTCCCTGGTCCGCCCCCCGCCCCTGCCTGACCGGGGCTGCACCCCCCCCCCAGGCTGCAGGTGTACCCGCTGCACTCGAGCGTGACCCTGGAGGAGCAGAGCAACGTGTTCCTGAGCCCGGTGCCCGGGTACAGGAAGGTAGGGCTGGGTCCCCCCGCCCCCCCCCCCAGGGCAGACGCGGGCCTCGTGGGCCAGGGCCGCTCGGTGTCGTCCGTGACCTCTGTGTCCGTTTGCCAGAGGTTTTCCTCTCCTTCGATCCCTCGGAGTGTGGGACTGCCCTGGTGACTTCCGGATTTTGTTTGGTGTTCGGGGGGAGGGCGGACGAGGGGGGGGAAGAGGCGGAGAAACACCCGTCGGCCGCCCCTCACACGCCCCTACTGGGGGTCTGGTCTGCAGTCCAGACGTGTGCCCTGACGGGGAACCTGGCCTGCTACCTTCGGGTCCTCAGGCTGGTGCTCAACCTCCTGGCCACAGCCGCCGGGTCGGGCGGGGTCCTTTCAACTCTGGCCACTCGGGAGCAATGGGCCCTGTCGTCACAGCCCCTGCAGCGCTGCCCGTGGCACCCGGGGGCCCTGACTGCAGCAGGAGCTCTGAGCCCCTGGCGGCCCGGCCCCTGCTGGCTCCCAGGGCGGCTGCAGCCCCAGCCCTGCCCTGGCTCCCAGCCTGGTCACGCCCTTTGCCCCTGAGAGTGACCCCTGCCCCGGGAGGCAGTGGCGCCACACTGAGGTGGGGGCTAGGGGCAGGTGGGATTGGGCGGGTGGTGCAGGCCTGCGCCCTGAGGCTGTGGGACTTGGAGTGGATCGCTGCTCTGGGACTCGATTTTGTCGTCTGGAGGCCGGGGCGGCAGCGCTGGGGCCGCAGGGCTGCCGGGGGGCGGGGGGCGGCCACGTGGGCCCGGGGCCCCCGCTGCGGAGCAGGGCTGGGCTTCAGGGTGGGTTCGCCTGCCGAGGCCACGGCCACGCTGCGCTGACCTCTCTGTCTAACCGCCCCGCCCCCGCCAGGACCCTTGGTCGTTGTGGCGTGGACACAATAGGAAAGTGACGAATTTCAAATGGAGTCCAGGTGTTCACACTGAGAAACTTTTAAGTAATTTTCGAGTTTGAGGTTTGTTAGCTTTGCCCAGTGATGTCCCGTGTGCGGTGAGAACACCAGGTTCTTCCCTCGCTGTTCGGTAGATCATCCTGTCCACCAACATCGCGGAGAGCTCCGTCACGGTCCCAGACGTCAAGTACGGTGAGACCCTCTCTGTGTCCCTGTGCAGCGCTCCTGGGACCTGTGGGGGCAGCTCAGGGGAGGCGACAGGGGGCGGGTCTTAGACGGCAGAGCAGCGGCCACGGGGAGGCGTGGCTGTGGCGCAGGGACCAGTCTGAGGAGCAGCGGGCAGGCGGGTGTGGCTGGGACAGACGGACAGGGGCTGTGAGGCTCGTGCTTGTCCCGGGGTGACCAGGGTGCCGGGCGGGGTGGGGGGGGGCGGTGACAGAGGTCTGTGTCCTGCTGGGACGGCCAGGCTGGGGGTGGGAAGGCGAGACGGGGAGCGACACACACACACACACACACACACACACACACACACACACGGTGGGCGGGGTGGGGGGGGGCGGTGACAGGTCTGTGTCCTGCTGGGACGGCCAGGCTGGGGATGGGAAGGCGAGACGGGGAGCGACACACACACACACACACACACACACGGTGGGCCGTGAGCTGCGGTGGGGAGAGGGGGCGTGGGGAGTGTGGCCGGGCTCGGAGGCGGACTCGCAGGCTGTGCTGGGCGCTCCGACAGAAGGGGACCCTTCGGCCTCGGCGCATGTGAGGGAGGCCTCTGGGCGGGTCCTGAGGCTGGGAGCCCCTCGGTGGGCGGGCGGGCGCTCGTCAGAGCCACACGGGGCTGAGACCCTGACACGCAGGAGAGGTGTGGGGACGGCGGGGCCCGCGGTGCTCGGGCTCTGAGCGAGGGTGTGGGAGAGCCCGCGGTGCCTGCTGCGGCACAGTGCGCCTCTGAGGCCCAGACGGGCAGGTCTGCCCGGAGCCACTGCGGGGCCTGCTGTCTGCGGGGGCTGCTGTCCGTGGGCGCACAGACGGGGACACACAAGCCCCAGGAGACCCAGCAGCTGGGCCCCAGCCCCCTAGCCCCGGCCGCTGCTCTGCCCTACCCTGCCCAGCGCCCAGGGACTGCGGGGGTCGGGGGGTCCGGTGCAGCCAGGGGGCTCACCCTGGGACACGTCGGGTCCTGCAGGCTCCGTGGCTCCCGGGTCTGGTCGGTCTGTCGCCGTGTGGGATCGTCACGCCGCTGTCTCCCGTCAGCGGTCTGCTTACGCTCTCTCTCTAACGACAGTCATAGATTTTTGCTTGACCCGAACCCTGGTTTGCGATGAGGACACCAACTACCAGAGTCTGCGCTTGAGCTGGGCCTCGAAAACCAGCTGCAACCAGAGGAAAGGTGAGCGGGGCCCCCAGCTTGGGCCGGTCCTCGGGCACACGCCTGCCCCGGGCCCGCGCTGCCTGGCGTGGCCGGGTTCCCGGGTCGAGCAGCAGTGGGCCTTGTTGGAGGACTCGCCACTTAACCCCGTGGCCCCCCCCGCCCAGCGGACGAGGGGACGGTCTGTGTCCGTGTGTGGTGGACAGCAGCCTGTCACCCTTGGGCTGCCGCTGCCCACGGCAAGCTGCCCCGAGTCTGGCAGCAGCTGTGGAAGCCATGTGGCCGCCTTGTGGGTTTTTGGTCGCCCTCTCTCCGGCTCTCCTCCGAGTGTCGGTCTTTCTGAGCCAGCTGCCTGGAGGACCCACCTCTGCCGGGGCGCGCCCATGTCTCCCTGCGGCCGTGGCGGTGGGCTCTTTGTCGGGGGCTGGGGCTTTGGCCACGGGGCAGGCGCGGTGGTGACCTGGGGCACCCGGCTGCAGGGACAGCGCTCTGGGTGTGGGCGGAGGCGCGCTGTGCTTCCCTCCAGCCTTGGGGGGGGGGGCAGGTGATGGCCACCTTGGCTGGGAGAGAGGGAGGGCGCCTGACGGGCGCCTGCCACGCACGGGTGCGACTCCAGGTGCCCCCTGTGTCCTCAGTCCCCGGGCCACCCCCAGGGCAGAGCCACAACACCGCGCGGCGGGAGAGCAGCCTGCCCGGGCCGCTCCGGGGGGGTGGGACTGCAGTTGGAGCCCCGGGGCCTACTCGGCTCCCGGGCGGGGCCGCCCAGAGGGGGTTCCCAGAGAGAGAGAGAGAGAGCCCGCCAGGTCGAGGGGGAGGGAGGGCCTCGGACGGCCTCTCGCCGCGGGGACCCTGGTGTCCGGGGGTGGGTGGCGTGAGGAAGTGCGAGCAGGACAGCAAACGAGGTCTTGCTGCTCGACCCCCCCCTGCCCCCAACCCTGAAGCGGCCGCACGTGGAGGACACGGGCAGAAGTAGACACGCGAGCGCTAGAGGCCGTCGTCTCGGGGCCGCCCGGGCATCGCGGGCGGTTTAGCCTCCCACCCCTCCACACGTCCCGAGTCTCTGCGGTTAGATGAGTTCTCCCGCGCGGGGAGCTGCGGAGACAGCCCCTCGAAGCCCCCCCCACCCCCCCCCAGCGTGCGGGTGGGATGCCCCGCCGCCCCTCTGCTCCTCAGAGAGCCCTGCGGCCCGTGCCCGTGGAGGTGGTCCCGCGGGGCCACCCAGGGGGCCGCACGTGCCGGTCCTCCTCCCTGGTCACTGCTGGGCCGCCCCGTGCTGCGCCGGCCACGGCCGGAGCACGCTGGGGCTTCCTGAGCGAAGTGGCGCTGGACGTGGTGGCGCTGGACGCAGCCCCGTGGGAAGCGACGTTCGCGTGGACGCGAGTCTTTGGGCCCTGGGGCGCCAGCCCGGCTGCCCTTGCCGGTCGGGTGTGAGCCTGTGCGGCGTGTGCTGTGAGGCGTGTGCGGGACACAGGGTGACAACCTGCGCACTGGCTCCGCCCTCTGCGCTGCTGTCCGTGGCGTGTGGCCGGTCCCCTCCACAGCCTGCCAGCGTCGGCGGTCACTCTGTTTTGCTGTGGCCGCTCTGCGAGGTCCGCGGTCACGCCTCGCTGAGCGTCGAGCTGCGTGTCCTTGGTGGTGGTGGGCTCCCATCCTCGCCTCTGTCACCTGCCGTCTGCTGCTGCTCTGCGACGTGTCCGGTACCCGCTTCCCACCCGGGTCAGTGGCGTCCTCACGGCCGGGCTCCGAGAGCTGCTCCCCTCCGCAGCTGAGAGCCAGCTCTGCGGCGACGGGCGGGCAGACTCTTCCGCTCCGGGCTGCAGTCCGCGCGTGCCCTCGTGGGCCCGTCTCAGAGTGGCTCTCAGGCTGGAGGGGGTCCCGCACTCCCGTGTGTGTGTGTGTGGGGGGGGGTGCGACTCCCGGCACCGCAGTGCTGGGGCTCCTGCCGACCTGGTCCGCTGGAGTGCGGGGTTGGGTGGTCACTCTTGAGCACGCACTGTGCTGATGTGGGGTGATGAACGCCATGCGGTCTCCGGACCTCCCTCCCCCACAGGCCGTGCTGGACGGGTGTCGAAGGGCTACTGCTACCGCCTGGTGCACAGGGACTTCTGGGACAGCGCCATCCCCGACAACGTCGTCCCGGAGATGCTGGTAACACGCCTGCCGCGTCGGACAGAGCCCGTGCTCCCTGGGCCGCACGGTCCGAGGGACGCCGCCGCTCTCGGTGCTCGCGGCCCAGGCTCCAGGACCCCTGCTGGCCGGTGGCCGGTGGCCGGACCAGCGGCCTCCGGCTGCCGTGGCAGCTCGCCCACCGAGCCCCGGGCGCCCTGCGGGCCTCACTCGGGCACCTGCGGTGGGGCCCCCGGGCCGTTGGCTCAGATGCTCCGCCTCCCTCGTCCCTGGGGCAGGGGAGGGGGTACGGGCGGGGGCTGGCGGCTTCCTCTTCCGGGTCCTCTCCGTCCCCTGCCCCCGCCCCCCCCCCCTTTACTGTGTCTCCCTCCCCCCCCTCCTCGGTCTCCAGTCCCCCCTTTGGTCTCCAGTCCCCCCTTTGGTCTCTGGTCCCCCCTTCACTTTTGCTCACCCCGCCCCCCCCTTCCCGGTCTGTCTTTCTCACCCCCCCTCTCTCACCTGCTGCTGCTGCTCCTCCTCTCACCCCTCCCTGTTTTTTCCGGGCTTTTCTCTTCTCCCCTCGCTGCCGCCCCCTCTCTGGGGGCGAGAAGCGAGACTGGGTGTTGGGTCTCGCGATGGTGCCGTGTCTGACAGAGGCTCTCCCCCCCAGCGCTGCCCCCTGGGGAGCACGGTGCTGAAGGTGAAGCTGCTGGACATGGGCGAGCCCCGGGCCCTGCTGGCCACGGCCCTCTCGCCGCCCCGCCTGGGCGACATTGGGCGCACCGTCCTGCTGCTGAAGGAGGTGGGCCGGCTTGCGCTCGCGGCCGGGGGGGGGGGCGGCGGGGGGGCAGGACTTGCGTGGCCGATTGGACAGGTTGTGCGGCCGGGGGTGCGCAGCCTTTGCTGTGAAGAGCACATGTGGTGACTGTGACCTCGGCTTCCTCACGCGCGCTTTGTCCTGCTGGCCTCGCGGTGTCCGGGGGTTGGGACGGGGCGGCACCAACGGTACGTGATGACTCCTCTCAGGTGTGTCTTCATGCCGACACGGGAGTGACCGATGCCAAACGGCAGGTGAACGTCCCCCCAGGAAGGCCGGCTGGGCCGCATCTGGGGCCGCAGTGACGGCCCGGGGCACGGGTTTCGGGGCAGCCGTCCCCCCGTCGGCCCGCCCTCACCCCCAGTCCTGCCGCTCGGCCTCACCCCAGCTTCCCCTCCCGGCTGCAGACTCCGCCCCCGGCTTTGGCTTCAGTTGCTTTGACCCCCGCACGCACGCACGGGGCTCAGGCTCCGCCCCTGCCCCCACCCCGTGCCACCAGCGCACCTGCCCTTTGCTGGGGCTCCGCCTCCTCTCGGGTGCCGCCCCTGGTGTGTCGCCCTTACTCTCCCGTCTGCTGGGGTTTCTGGGGAGCACACTCACTCAGGTTCCGGGAGTGAGCTGTTTGTGTGCACAGTTAGAGTGTTTGCTGTGAGAGGTCAGCGTGACGATGTGCACGCAGGTGGGGTCTCCGGTCAGCGCTGGGCAGGCCGCAGCCTCACCCTGGGAGTCAGGCAGGCGCTGGTGGGACCGGCCGCGCGGGTCGCCTGCTGGCCCGTCCTCTCAGGACCGACGCCGGGACGGGTCCTGCTCGTCAGAAGGCAGACCTGCCTGTGCTGGCGGCCGCAGGCGTCCCAAGTCGGCTCGGGTGTCTATCCGGAGCCCGCGCGCCACGGGACCCGCGCTGTGCGCAGGCGCCCTGCCTGCAGGCCTGCTCACGGCGCTCCCTCCTGGGCACAGGTCGGCGCGCTGGCGGTCAGCGGGCAGAGGGAGGACGAGAACCCGCACGACGGCGAGCTGACCTTCCTGGGCCGCGTGCTGGCCCAGCTCCCCGTCAGCCAGCAGCTGGGCAAGCTCGTCGTGCTGGGCCACGCGTTCGGGTGTCTGGACGAGTGTCTCATCCTAGGTGGGTGGGTGCGGGCGGGGCGGGGGGGTGCTGGGCCGGGCCTTCTCACGCCCTCTGACGCCCTCTGCGGTTTCCCTCGGCAGCGGCCGCTCTGTCTCTGAAGAACTTCTTTGCGATGCCCTTCAGGCAGCACCTTGACGGATACAGGTGTGTCCCGTGCGTGTCTCAGAGCCGCCTGGCTGTGCTGGCACCGGCTGACCCCGCCTCCTGTCCTCTCACAGGAGCAAGGCGTTGTTCGCCGGCAGCAGCAAGAGCGACTGCATCGCCCTGGTCGAGGCCTTCAGGGTGGGTCCCTGCGCTCCTCCGGAGCGTGGTCGGCGGGGGTGGGCGGGGGTGGGAGCCCAGTTTCGTGAGGCCGACTGGACGGCGCCGTCTGTGGGTGCTCTGTGGTTCCGCTGTGCTGAGGTTGGGCTTTAACTCTGGGGGGTCGCCGGGGAGGACTCAGACTCGGGGTCCTTTCTTTCAGACCTGGCAGGCCTGCAGGCAGCGGGGGGAGCTGCGGCACCCGAAGGTAGGTCTCCGCGGCCGCGGGGGGCGGGGCTGCCCGAGCTGGACCCGGTCACTGCCTGGCCGCGTGGGCCTGCCCTGTGCCACGGGCAGCTCCCCGGGGCAGCGGTGCCCTCCTGCGTGTCCGGGGCCGAGGCAGCCGGGGTGCTCACTGCCCTGGGGGCTCCGCGCCCGTGTCCCGGCCAGGTTCTGTTGTTCTGAGCCGGTGGGGTCGAGAGACTGGGGTCGGCAGGCTTGTCTGGGGGGTCCCCGTCCCCGCAGCGCCGCCCTCCGGCACGCCGGCTGCGTGCTGGTTCTGGCTGGCATGAGTGCCTTGGTGTGTGTGTGTGTGTTTGGATGAGTTGTGCACGTTACAGCAGCAAGCTCGGCTCTGACCGGCTCTGTCAGCGCTGAGTGTGGTGCTTTTACGTGTCTGAAGGACGAACTCGAGTGGGGTCGGCTGAATTACATCCAGATCAAGAGGATCAGAGAGGTGAGTGGGAGCACGCGGGCAAGGGGCGAGTGCCTGTCCCCCCCTCGGCAGCATCTGCGTGCGTGGCATCCGCGTGGTGATTTGTGAACAGGAGCGCGTTGACGCAGAGCCGTCCGTCCTCCACGCAGCTCACGTGCAGCTCCTCGTCCACGTGACACGCGGCGCAGGCACTCACTGTTGTTACCCGTACGAGCCCCGCGACTGCGGACGCGACGGCAGCCTCTTTCTCGTTCTGAGGGTCGGGTGCTTGTGGCCCTTTTGTCTCCTGATCAGACGTGTGTGCTGGCGGGTGGGGGGGGTGCGGGTGTCCCAAGAGCAGCCCCCCTGGGTCCAGCAATTGGCTGGAGAGACTTGGAGCTTGGTGGAGCTGCTGCCCTCGTGCTCACAGGCGGGCGCAGCTACGGGGTGCAGAGCCCAGCAGCCCAGGGACAGGCTTGCGGGGAGGGGTCGGAGGAGGCCAGGGGCTGGGGTCCCGTCGTCTCCTCCCAGCGGGTCCCGCGGCTCGACAGGCTGTCCCAGCGCTGGCGTGTCGGCAGGGCCGCCTGCTGCCAGCCTGGGCGGCTCTCCGGGCCCTGGAGTCCGGCTTTGCAGCGGGCGGGCCGCGTGCCTGGCCTCCCCTACTCAGTGTGTGGCCCCTCCGGAGGTCACCCGGGGGCTGCATGGCCCAAGGCCCCCAGCATCCGTGAGTGACGCTGCCGTGTCCCAGGCCTCTGCCAGACAGAGACCCTCGGAGGAGCAGGACATCCCCAGAGCCCCGCGGGCCCCTGGACGGTGCACGGGGGACGGTGCACGGGGGCCGGCCGGCCGGGCTCATCCCACTCCCCGCACTTCCCGGGGGGCCGGGGCCGGTCCCTTGGGTTCCCAGAGAGCTTCCTTTGGGTGAGGTTTCACTCCCTAGTTTTTTTTTTGGCGGGGGGGAGATTTTAGGTGGCTGATTTTCGTTTTTTATTAGTTTAGTGTTCGTGTCCCTTGGTTCTCCATTTTCGTCTTCCCGAGATGAGTATTGGGCCCACAGATACTGTCAGCGCTTTGGACGGAAAGCGTGTGAAGCTGCGGACACACTGTGCGCGGAGCTGCCCGGGCCCCGCCTGTGGGTGTGTGTGTGCAGCCTCGCGCCCTCCTCCGTGCCGGAGTCTCAGGGGGGCCTCCGAGACTCCGGGGGAGAGGCTGCTTTGGGAGGCTTTGTGGTTGGTCTGTGGCTGCTGCGCGTGGTCAGAGCACGGGGCTCGCACCAGGCGCTCGGGGCTCGGGGGCGCCCTCGGTCTCTGCCTGGGGGGCACCAGGGCCTGCCCCCCAGCCCAGGCCCTCCTCGCACCGTTCCCCCGCCTCCCGGTCTTTCTGCAGTCGAGGCCGCGCGTGTGGTTCGAGCGTGTGTGCTCTGTGCGGTGTGCTGAGGGGCTTGGTGCACACGGAGCTCAGGGCCCGTCCCCAGGCCGCGGGACCTGCGTGCCTCCCGCGTGTGCGCGCTGGGGGCCGGGCATGTGCGTGGGGCAGCTTCGCTGCGGTGCGGTGCTCCTGGGTGCCAGCGGCTGGGGGGCCCCTCACGTGTCTCTGGCCGCTGTGTCAGCGCGCGCTCGCGCCGGAGCTCTGGGCGTGTGCGAGGGGCGCAGAGCAGAGGGCTCGGCCACCCCCCCCCACCCCGCGCCGTGGGCCGTGCTCCTCCGTGGGCGCTGGGGCCACGGCGTGGAGAGGGCGTGTGTCCTGGGAGCTCCACCCACACTGTCCTGGGCCAGCCTCCCCTTCTCCCGTCAGGCAGGCCCCCAGGAGGCGGCTGTGAGCCCGGCAGCACCCCCCGGAGCCCCAGGAGGAGTGGCGCTCGCCCCTGGCGCCCCGTGTCTGCCCGGCTCCGAGCCGCCCGCCTGTGTCCGCCGCAGGTGGCCGAGCTCTACGAGGAGCTGAAGAGCCGCGTCGCCCAGTTCAACATGAACGTCGGCTCCCGGCGGCCCGCCCTGGACCAGGAGTTCCCGCACAAGCAGCGGTTCATCCTGCAGGTGCGTGTGCGCCGCCTGCCCGCCGGCGCGGCCCTGCCGAGGGCTGTTTCCGTCCGCGGTGGTGGAGGCGCTCGGGACCCAACCTTCGCTTTGGCTCCTGCGGCCGTCGGCAGGCTCTCGGTCTCGCTGAGCAGGAAGGGGGGAGGCAGCCGCGTCCCCGTCCCCGTCCCCGTCCCCGTCCTCCGGGAAGGCCCTGCGGCGGCTGAAGAAGGGGCTCCGTGCAGACTGGCGCTCCGGCTGCCGGTGCACGTGGCGGCTCGGTCCAGCCCTGGGCAGGTGCCGCAGGGGGGGCGGGGTCCCCACAGCCTGCAGGGCCCCACGCTGCCCTCCCCACCCCCACCCCCGCGTGGGAGGGGCACCCAGGCCCCCCTGAGGGGAGCTCAGGCCCTGTGTGTGCCTGCTGTGGGGGGACAGCCAGAGCGGTGACCCTCTGCCTGAGCAGGGCCAGGCCTGCCGCCCCAGGGCCACCATGCTTCTCTGTTCCCTGGAAGAGGGGGCGCACCAATGCGGGGCCGCGGTTGCTTCATGGAATGTGTTTCTCCTCCAGGTTGTGCTGGCAGGCGCCTTCTACCCGAACTACTTCACGTTTGGGCAGCCGGACGAGGAGATGGCAGTGAGGGAGCTGGCTGGCAAGGACCCCAAGACGACCATCGTGGTAGGTGGGGGCAGGCCACTTCCCCCGGGAGTGCTGGCGCCGGTGCCCAGAGGGCTCCGCTGCCGTTGGGGCCGTCGCGGCCCCCAGACCAGAGCGCCGCTCGAGGGTGAGCCCCACGCCCCGGTTCTGCAGGAGGGGTGTGGCCTGGACACAGCACCTAGCTCACGCGGGTGCCGGGTGACTGGTGGGCGGCCTGTGCGGAGAGCTGAGCCCACGGCCACTGTGGGGCGCACAGCTGGGGACTGGACTTCCTGGGGCCCTGTGGTTCCGGGGTGAGCCCCCCTCTGCTGAGGGGCAGTGGGGTGCTCGGCCGCGCTCCTGGCACGACGCGAGGGTGCTGGCTCTCCCTGTCGCTGTTCCCCCCCCCCGCCACTGGCAGGAGGCGGAGCTGACGAGGGGAGGGTCGCAGAGGGAGCGCGGCCCCAGGGCCCTGGGGCAGGGCCAGGAGCCGGAGTGTGGGCGGGGGTGCGGCGAAAGCAGGGGGTGGGGGGTTCCTCTCTCAGCACCGTCTGGTTGGTCGTGGGGGCCCAGCCCGGCCCGTCCCCCGGGCACCACAGTGTGCTGGCTCCCCACACCCACCGTGCCCACGCGGCCCCCCGGTGACCCCCGGCGGCATGCGTTCCGGGGATTAGGGGCAGCCGGGGTCTCCCCCGCACAGGCTCAGAGGCCCTGGGTGAGGTGCACGTGTTGATTCCTCAGCCCCACACCGATCTCTCCGTGGGGGGACTCGCCGTCCCCCACCCCTCTGTTTTGTGGCTTCTGAGTGGGAAGGCGACCCCTGACCTGCCTCGGACGCTCGATGGGACGGGGCTTGCACTCAGGCCCACCGCCTCGCTCCGGCTGCAGTGGGCCTGTGGGGCCGGGACCTGGCCCAGGGGCGGGGCTCCTGGTTGGGCGGGGGCGCTCTCTCTCCACACACTGCTGGGGCGAGGGTGGGGGGGGCGGCGGGACACGCTCGCTGGGGGCTGGTGGGAGGAGGGGTTTCCTCTGGCCGGGCTGAGCACACCCTCGCCTCTCGGGCTGGACCTCCGGGCTGTCCTGACGGGAAGAACCAGCCGTCGTCGAACACGCGGCTGTCACCAACCCCAGTTCCGGCGCAGCAGTCCTCCCGGCCTCTGCGCCCCGCGCTCCCAGAGCCCCGTCCGCGGTCAGCGCGCCCCCGCGGCAGGGCCCTAACGGCGGGGCCCTAACGGCCGCCCTGTCCCGCAGCTGAAGCACGCCCCGCCCTATGGCTTCCTCTACCACAAGCAGCTGCAGTCGCTCTTCCGGCAGTGCGGCCAGGTCAAGTCCATCGTGTTCGACGGGGCGAAGTGAGTGCCGGGGTTCCCCACCCAGCCTCCACTGCGGGCCCGAGAGGGGTCTCCGCGGTTTCGGGAGCTGGCTCCGAGGGGCGTGTGTGTGCGGGGGCGGCCCCCCGCCTGGAGCTGCGGCTTCTCTGGTGTCAGCGGCTGCCGACCTTCCCGAGGGGCAGCTGTGGCCGCTGGTCTGGTGCCCGGAGGGCTGGGCGACGGCCGTCCCAGGCTGACCTTGCCCACACCAGGGGTCGCACGCCTCCTGGAGGTCTGGCGTGGGGGGCCGTGTTCTGACCTAGGGGTACTGGACGCTCAGACACAAACGGGGTAGGTCTGGGGTGGCTGTAGGGCAGGGTGGGGGATCGGGTGGGTGGAGGGGGTGTCGACCAGCTCCGCCTCCGACAGACCTGGTGTTCGGAGGTCACGGAAGAGGTCGCCCCCCCAGGGCACCTGTGGGCAGTCTCCTCTTACCGAGTTTTGTTTTACAACGCAACAAAGAAAAGCCAAGACCTGTCATTCTGTTCTCATCACGGCAGTTGAGATTTCTTAACAGACGATCCCGTTCAGACTCAGTTTGCTGTTCACGTTACATAGAATGGTGCTTGGTTAGAAAGGTTTCGTGTATTTACTTTTATAGAGAGGGGGAGGGAGGGAGAGAGGGAAGCACGGATCATTTGTCTCTCATGCACCCCCTACTGGGGACCTGGCCCGCACCCAGACATGTGCCCCGCCTGGGAATCGAACCGGTGACCCTTTGGTTTGCAGGATGATGCCCAACCCACTGAGCGACACTGGTCAGGGTGAGGAATGACACCTGACAGTAGTTTAATGATAGGTCACGGCACTGATACCTCTCTGAGTGAGCTGAGAGCACCGATGTTTTGAGAGGCAGTGCGAGTGCGGGTTTCCGTTCAGTCCCGAGGGAAATCAGTGCGCGCTCCGTCGTTTTCCGGGCGCTCGGTAACCGTGTGTGTGCTTCGTGTCGCGGCAGAGCCTTTGTGGAGTTTTCCCGGAACCCGACAGAGAGGTTCAAGACGCTTCCTGCCGTGTACCTGGCCATCAAGATGTCCCAGCTCAAAGTGCCCCTGGAGCTGAGCGTGCACTCGGCGGAGGAGATCGAAGGCAGGCTGCTCGGGGGGGCCGCCTCGAAGCTCCGGAGCACCAGGTGGTTCTGGGGGGCGGGGCGGGGCCCTGCGGCCGTTTTCCCACCGGAGCGCTGGCCCTGGAGCCGGGCGGCGCTGTCCGGGAGCCCAGCGTCCCCGTCCCCTCGCCGTGCGTGCACGCGGGCGGGCGCACCGCTCGACCTCCCCCCTCGACCTCCCCCCTCGACCTCCCCGCACGCCTGTGCTCCTCGTTCATCCCCCCGCCCCGGGCTCCACCCCACCCCGGTTTTACTGAGAACGGCCCCCCCCACGTGCGTGTGAGCGTGCAGCGCGCTGCTTCAGCGTGCGTATGCTGCGAGGCAGTCGCCTGAGAGGCTCGCCCGACCGCCCCCCCCGCCCCGGCTTCCTGGAGAGATGCGGGAGGGGGAGGGGGAGGAACAGACTCTCCTCCCAGGGATGGGAGCTCTCAGGGCGGATCTTCACGCCCGGCCTGCACCGTGCCGCCCCGCGGCGCCACTCGGTCCCTGTGTGGGGGGGACCTGGGGTCTCAGCACCTCCTCCGCTTTCCCTGGCCCCGCCCCCACGCCCCCTCTCTCCCTCCACGAGTTCGGTTTCCTGTCTCTGTTCTGTTCTCGACCCCGCGGGCGCTGGGCCCCCGCGGGCGCTGGGAGCGCGGTCACGTGGCGTGGGCCTGCCCTCCTCTGTGCTGCTCCACGCAGCGTGCTGCCTGCAAGGCCGTCCACGCGTCCCAGATGGCAGGGCCTCCTCGTGTTTTACGGCAGAGGCACACGTTCATCGCGACTTCCTTCCCCGCTCGCCCGCCAGCGGGCACCTGGGCTGCACGTCCCGGCCTTGACCAGCGTGGGCGTGGGGGCGTGGAGACCGCTTCGAGTTAGTGTTTCTGTTTCCTTCGGTCAAACGCCCGGGAGAGGGGTTGCTGGGTCCCAGGTGGTTCCGGGCTGAAGTTTCCGAGGACCCTCCAGGCTGCCGTCCGCGCTGGCTGCACCAGGCAACCCTGCCTTCTCCCCGCATCCTCGCCAGCCCTTCTGACAGGTGTGGCGTGACAGCTCCCTGTGGTCCGGGGTGCCTGTCCCCGAGGATTTGGGGTGCGGAGCTGCTGTCGTGTGCCTGGTGGTGTCTGGAGGTGTTGGCGGGAGAGACCTGGTTCTTGCTGACGCATGTGAAGGATCACAGATCAGCACACCCGTTAGCGTGTAGGCAGTTTATGAGTGCCCACGGAAGAGAGCAGGACTGGGTAGAGTGGGGGTTGGTGAAAGGCAAAGTTTCAGGGCAAAGCTGGGTGACAAAAGCAAGAGCCGCTGAAGACCATGGTGGCAAGCCCCCGGGCAGCCTGAGGCCTGGTGGCCAGAGGCCCAGCGGCCAGGGAGCCAAGAGCCCCCGAGAGAGGGGGTCCTTTGTTCTCAGGACTTACATGGTTGGTGGGATGGGAGGCGGAAAGTGACATATTGATTGACGGGTAAATGCGGTGCCAGCTTTCCTGGGGGAACGTGACCACCCAGACTCAGGTGTGTGGGGGGGTCTGTCAGCCCCAATTCTTATCTTGCTCCAGACCCCATTTGTTTACCTTGTTCTAAAACAAATACGTGACAGGAGGCGGTCCATTACAATTGGGGCACTTTCCACAGTTATTTATGGGCTCTTTCTGTGAGCGTCAGGGACTCCCTCGTAGAACAGATAATGACCGGAGGTAGGCAATCAACCAAAGTTGTTTTATGATCTTCTTCTGTGGGCACCGGGACCCTCCCCCACATCCAGGCCCTGGGATGAAAGCACAGTTTCAAGGCTTTCTTTCCCAGACAGTGGAAATGTTACATAGAACTTCAAGGACTTCCTTCTGTTCTTGCTAACATGGTGTCTCTTATGACGTTGGAACACCTGGCAGTGTTATCGGACCAGGCTCAGGACCGCTGAGTTAGCGTGTGTGACCTGTCTCCTTCCTCCTCCCTGCCTCGGTTTACTATTTATTCTGCCTAGTTGGTAAAAGGCGTTTCCCGGCAACCAGGGTGCCAGCCGCTGGCCAGTGACAGCGGTGCGGTCTGGGAGTTCTCCCCGGGCGGTCTCCCCCACAGAGGGCGTCTGTCCAGGCCGTCTGCGCTGGTCGAGTCGGGCGCCGCCTGTGTTGCTGCTGAGCCACCTCCCTGGAGCCGCGCCGGCCTGTCGCACGCACGGGGCCGCCGGGAGGGGCAGCCGAGAGGGGCAGCCGGGAGGGGCCGCCGGGAGGGCCACGGGCTGCTCCCGGGGTGTCGGCTCCAGCCGCGGTCCCGCAGGGGGGCGGGCTCCCCCCGACGGCTGTCCCCGGCTGCCTCCTGAGCAGAGCAGACGAGCCCATAGATGGGGTGGGCAGCGGGGGCGGGCAGCGGGGAGGGGGAGGGCAGCCCCTGGCGGGCGCCTGCGCAGGCACCCGTCAGGGTGAGGGCTGGGCCTGCTGCCGGGTGTGGGCGGCCGGGACCGGGGCCCTGGGTGCTCGGCAGCTGCGGTCAGGTGCGGAGTTTCTCCCCTTGGACCAGACCACGTCACCCTTCCAGCCCTGCTCCCACACTGGGCGGGCCTGCCCCAGCCGCTCCCGCCTCCTCATAAACGGGTGTGGGCGTGGGGCCCAGGGCAGGACCCGGTCCCCGTGTGATCTTCCTCTTCGTGTCGGAAGGAGAGCGGCGGGGGGGCAGGGGGACTTTTATTTTTACCGAGCTGGTGTTTCGAGCTCCTGGACGGGAGCCTCCCCTCCCTGACCGCTGGGAAGGGCGAGCGTGGTTCCTCGGGCTCCTCAGAGAGTCGTGCGTGTGCGTGTGCTCTGGTGACACCGAACCTGGTGCGACAGCAGGAACCAGGTGTGGGTGCTCGTGGTTCTCCGGGCGTCAGAGTCGCTCCCCCTGGAACCACGGGCCAGAGAACATTCCGGGCCGCGGGTGCAGAGTCCACGCCCTGAAAGCAGAGACCCTCGGGTGTCTCGGCCCTCGGGGGATGTCCCCGGAGGGTGCGGGGCTGGTGGGCGCACACCGCCTCCCCCCCAGGCTGCTTGGGAAGCCCCCCGAAACTCAAGTGTGAGCTGAGACCCAGCTTGCCACCCCGGTGCAGGCATGTCACTAAAACGTTCCTGCCCGTAGAGATGGCGGGACGCCCAGGCTGTTTACACGTGTAAGCGTGTTTCCTTCCTAACACTCGACTCTCCCTCTTTTCCCCCAAACCGCGCCCCACAGGGTGAGTGTGGACTTCCAGAAGCAGACCGTGGACCCCGTCCAGGTGTCCTTCAGCGCCCCAGACCGGCCCCGCCTGGTGTCGGACCTCCTGCTCCCGGTCGACGTCACCGAGGTGGGGGTCTGGAGCCTGCGCGCTGCCGCCGGGGCCCTGGGGGGGTGCCGGCCAGCGCGGGTGCGGGCTCCACGGTGCCGGCGGAGGGGGTGCAGCTGGGGCGGCACGGGAAACCCAGACGCTCACTCTGGATTCAGGGTTGGAGTGTGGAATCGCCAGGTTGTTTAAAACACCAAAAGTCAGTGTCAGCCACAAGATACGTGTAAAAATATTAATTGGCATAATAGCGTGTGCTCGTGTAATTCAACTTGTATTCACAAAAGTAGCATTGGTTCCGTTCTTCTTTAGGGTGTAAGTGAAATAAAAAGTTTTTGAAGAGTTTATTTACTTTCAGAGAGAGGGGAAGGGAGGGAGAAAGAGGCAGAGAAACATCAGTGTGTGGTTGCCTCTCCCACGCCCCCTACTGGGGACCCGGCTGGTGCCCCTCTGGCTCGCAGGCCGGCGCTCAGCCTGCGCCGCTCCCCCCCTCCCCCCCGCCCTAGCCGGGGCTCCTGAAGTGAGGTGTCCGCTGGAGGGCAGTCCTGCTTCGTGTGACTCTGGCCGCACGTCCCTGGGGGCCACCACGTGGAAGGCTGGAGTCCAGGGCCCTGGAACCCCCAGCCTTTGTGGTCCCTGCGGTCAGGTGGCCGCCATGGGCGGGGCTGCCCGAAGGTCCCTCCTGGGGCTCCGCACTGTCCCTCCCAGCCCTGCCCTCCCAGGCACCACCTCCCTGGGCTGGGGGGCCTGTGCGCCTGCTGAGAGAGCTGGGGGCCGCGGGAGCTGGGTTTGCGCCCTCACCTCGGCTGCTCGCCTCCTCTAGGTGGTGGAAGTGGGGCACTTCTGGGGGTACAGGATGGACGAGAGGAACGCGGCGCTTCTGAAGAAGCTCAGCGCCGAGATCAACCGCCTGAAGCTGCTGCCCCTGGCCGTGCACCCGCACCCCGACCTGGTCTGCCTGGCGCCGTTCACCGACGCCGACGCGCCACGCTACTTCCGGGCGCAGATCCTCTACGTGTCCGGGGGCTCGGCCGAGGTGCGCCACCTGCCACGGCCCCGGGCCAGACGGGCCCGCAGGGCCCTCCCTGACTCGGGGTGGAGGCTGAATGTGGCGCGTTCACGGTCGGAAAGGCCATCTGGGGGCGGGGGGAGACCCGCCCCTCCGTGACCTGCAGCGGCGGCGCCGCCTCCGCCGACGCGGCGCCGCCTCCGCCGACACGGCCCCGCCCCCCCGCCAGGTGTTCTTCGTGGACTACGGGAACAAGGCCCGCGTGGACCTGCGCCTTCTGATGGAGGTGCCCAGCCACCTGCTCGAGCTCCCCTTCCAGGTGCGGCGGCGGCGGCCGGGGGGCTCCGTGTGGCGTGGGCGCGGCGCGGGCTGGTCCTGGTGGCTGGGGGCTTGTCTGCCACGCCCGCCAGGTTGGGTGCCCGCTCTTCTCCAAAACTGGCACTGCCGGAGGTGCTTCCGCCAGCGCGGTGCTGGGGTGAGCGGGGACCCGTGGAAGCAGACGGGCTCGGGGTGGGTCTGAGCCTCAGGGCCTCGGAGCCTCCCCTTCGAGCGAGGGCGGGGCGGGGTTGCTGGGGGCAGCCGCAGGTGCCCCCCACCCCCAGCTCCCCCAGCAGCCCCCGCGGGCCGCAGTGGGGCGGGCGCGCTGGGGAGGGCAGGGCGGCCCGCCTGGCTGTGGCGCCTGCGCGGACCGGCGTGCCCCGCCCTCTGCCCGCAGGCGCTGGAGTTCAGGGTCTGCAGGCTGCGCCCCTCGGCCCGGTCGCTGGTGTGCGGGGAGCACTGGAGCAGCGGGGCGGGCCGGCGCTTCGCCGCCCTGGTCAGCGGCCGCGCGCTGCTGGTCAAGGTCTTCTCCGTGGTGCACAGCGTGCTGCACGTGGACGTGCTCCTGCCCTCGGGGCCGCAGGAGGTCACCAACGTCAGGGACGTGCTCATCGACGAGGGCCATGCCGAGCTGGCGGAGGAGTGCTATGAGTCCCGGGTGCGCGGGGGGGCCCCCAGTGCGGTGGGGGGGGGCCTGACACGGGGAGGGGGGCCGGGAGAGCTGCATTCCCGGTGTCAGGAAGCTGTTTTTCCTTGTGATGGAGGAGATTCGATGTGAAAATGGTCTCCTTTGGGGGGAGGCGTTTTTGAGGCGTTCGCAGCTCTGGCTCCCCAGGGTAAGTAAGGAAAGATCTGCTACGGGCGCCTCAGACGTCTCTAAGTGTGTGTGAGCCGCTGCTTTCAGCATCCCTCCGCAGCTGCGTCGTCGTTTGGTCTGCAGCTTGGAGACGCTGCTCCTGAGGCCTCGAGGGCCGGCGGTGGGGGTGGGCCGGGCTCGGCGGGTGGGCAGGCGAACGAGGTCGCGGCTGAGTGGTGTTCCCACGAGGGGGCGCACCTCCGGGTCCAGGGGACGGTCCCCGGGTGAAGCTGGGCATGTTCATGAAAGTTCCTGGGAACGGTCCTCACGCCCGGTTCCCCGACGGCCGAGAGGCGCTGAAGGCAGTGAGGGGAGCCCTCGGGGCGCCCGTCCGACTTCCGCTGGAACCCCAGACGCGCCTGACAGACCCGTCTCCTGACACCCGAGTCCCCGGAGGCCAGCTGGGGAGGAGGCCGCACCCGAGGAACGCTTGGTTACTTCGGAGGGAAGGGCTTTCAGTGCGGTTGTTGGACGTGTTCCTTGTGCTCTGTTCCGCTACCGTCTGGTCCTCCTGCGCCCTTCCCCCGCCCGCAGTCCCCACACGGCTGTCCGAGCCCACGAGTCCTTTTTTTCCCTTCTCCCGGTCCCTCTGTGTCCCCCCTTCCCCCCGCTCTTCCATCAGCTCTGGAGCAGCCGTCACCTGCTGCCCGGCCGCGATCCTGTCTCCATCTCGCTTGTCAGCTCAGTCTGCCCGTCAGACCCCCCGTGTGGGGGAGCCCACGTGGTGTTTGTGTTTCCCCGACTGGCGGGTTTCACTCAGCATAACAGCATTCTTCACGTGCATCCGTGTTGCCCATAGAGTCCAACTGTCGTCTTTTGATGGCTGAGTGGCGCCCTGTGGTGTGAACATCCCACAGTTGCTCTATCCACTCATCCACTGACGGACACTTGGGGAGGCTTGCTTTTCTTTTTTTTGTCTTGTTTTGCTCTTTTCAGTGAAAGGAACTTTTCTTATTCTCTTCAGCAAAGCCACGAAGTCCTCACGAGCCTGTTTTCCAAAGCGGCAGGAGGTGTGGCTGACGCGTGTGCGCCGTCCCCGGGGATGGACCGGGAGAAGCACCTGATCCGGGTCTTGCTGGACAGCTTCTCGTCCAACAAGCTGGGGACCCCGAGCCACAAGGTGCTGGCCTCAGCGCGCTCTGCTGACGCCTGTGCGGGCCGCACTCGCGCCGACCTCTGGTCCCCGGGCCGGGCTCCCAGGCCGGGCGGCCACGGCCGAGGGAGGGGAGAGGCCCCCGGGTGTGTCCTGGAGAGGCGCTCGGGCGGCCGGCCTGTGTGTCGGGGACGGAGGCGGTGCAGGCCCGGCCCCCCCCACGCACCCCAGCCGCCTGTGTGGGCGGGGCGCCGGCTGGCGCATCCCCCAGGGGCTGGCCACGGACCCCGGGGGCCGACAGGGACTCTGGGGGGCTTGTGGGGGGGGAGAGGCTGGTGGGCCGCCAGTCCCGCAGAAGCCCCTTCTTCAAGGCCCACGTCCTCGCCGGGTCTCCAGGGCCCGCGGATGAGCTGCGGCTCCTTCCCGTCGTGGGCACGGCAGCCGGCTCTGGGGCTCTGCACGTGTTGCGTGGTGCGCGCTCCCCGGTGACGCCGGCATGTGTGTGCGCAGGCGGTGCTGCACGGGCCTTTCAACCCCTACGAGCTGAAGTGCCACAGCCTGACCAGGGTCTCCAAGTTCAGGTACGGCCCACGCGGGCTCCCGGGGTGCGCGGCTCGTCAGAAGCCAGCCTCGCGCTGGGGCCCGTGGGCGCATATGCTGCCTTCTCCAGCTGCTGCCGGCTTCTCCCCTCCCCCGTCCGACGGCCATTGCCTTTCCTCCCGGACCCCTCCTCTGTTCTCCACCCTTCCTGGTCCTCAGGGCCTGTGTGGGGGGGACCACTCCGGTCCCCTCTGCCCTCCCTCGGGTGGCCTGCCTGGGGTGCAGGGGTGGCCAGCACGCGCTGGGAGGAGGATTGGGGGAGGGGGAGCCTGGGGCCTTGTCAGCACGCCGCCGGGACTGGCGGCCAGGGAGTGGCGGGCGTCACACGCAGCCTGGGGGACCGCAGCCCTCTCCGCCGGCGCCTTGCAGGCGTGTGTGGATTGAGAAGGAGAGCATCAACTCGGTGGCCATCAGCGACACCCCGGAGGACCTCCACCAGAGGATGCTGGTGGCCGCGTCCCTGTCGGTCAACGCCACCGGTGAGCGGGGAGCGGGGCCGTCTGTCTGCTCGGGCAGGGTCTTCCCCGCCCCCGCCGCCCCGCCCGGCCCCAGTCCCCGGGCACCCTGCGTCCCTCCCGCAGGACTGGCCGGGCCAGGTGTGAGCCTGCGGAAGCGGGCTCCTTGCTCCCTCGTGCCCGCGCCCCACCGCGCTGGGCTACAGAGGGGCACCAGCCCGAGTTCTTGCTCCTGGTCAGACCGGACAGCTGGGAGACGGACGTGGGGTTGAGCGTGGTGAGGGTGCCTCTGTCTGCAGGGCGCTGTGGGCACGGACAGCAGGGGGCGTCCTGCTGTCGGGCCGTGTGTGGGGCCAGGCCAGCGGGGGAGGGGTTGAGGGGTGGGGGCCTGCGCGGGGCGAGCTGCCTGTGGACCTGGCCCCGCCCTCCTGTCTGGCAGGGTCCACCATGCTGCTGAGAGAGACCTCCCTGCTGCCGCACGTGCCCGGGCTGCCGGCCCTGCTCAGCATGCTGTTCGCCCCGGTGATGGAGCTGCGGTGCGCACGGCGGGCCGGCACGACTTCCTCGGGGGGATGGGGACCGGGGGCGGGAGCGCGGGGCTTGACACGCGGTGCAGGAGCCGGCCGAGACAGGGTTGGGCCCTGGCCCGAGGGCCTGGTGTGCACAGTGCCAGAGGCCGCCGCAGGCGCCCTGAGCAGGGCAGACGGTGCGGGAGCTGCTGCCCGCTGTGGGTCGTGGGCCGGAGGGGGCGGGCGGGGTGGGGCTTGCTGGGGAGGCGGGCGGGGAGGGGGGTGGCACAGCCAGGTGGCGGAGAGCGGGGGCCTGGGGATGCCTGGAGAGACGGGGCACGGGGTGCCTGCCGCCGTGTGTGCGTGTGCGTGTGGGGCACTCAGACGCCAGGTGAGCTCTGGCCGAGCGCTGGGCCCCCTGCTGGGTGTGCAGCCGCGGGAGCTCGGGGCGGGGGGAGCCACGTGCCCAGAAACGCCCTCAGGTTGTGGCGTCTGCGGCCGCGGGAGGGCGGGCCCAGGGGCGGGGCGGCGGAAGCACTCACACACTCACGTCACGGCCGCTCGCAGCCCGTCACCTCTGACCCAGAACTGACCGGCCGAGAAGTCGCCAACGCGGGGTGAGCTGCTGGGCCCCGGCCGGCTCCGCTCCCTTCGCAGGGGCGGCCGGCGGGCTCCGGCGTGCCAGCCCCTCCCCCGCTCTCCGTGCAGGGTCGACCGTGCCGGGAAGAGCTACACGGGGGTGCTCTGCGGCCTGGGCTGGAGCCCAGCCACCGGCGCCCCCGTCCTGCCGGAGCACGACATGGAGCTCGCCTTCGACGTGCGGTTCAGCGTGGAGGACGTCGTGGAGGTGAGGCCGCCGCGTGCCCCGGGCGGCGGGCGTTCCCCGCTCCGGGTCCGGGGTGGCTGCTTGGACACCCATCGGCCCACCAGCGCGCACGTGCCCTGGACCCTGGGGGGCTTGTGGCCACCGCGCGGCCCCTCTCACGGAGGCACAGCAAGCTCCCCTGGCCGAGGGACCGAGTGCCTGGACGGCTGTGGGCCTCTCACCCCGTCCCCGACCCCGTCCAGGGCCGGCCTGCAGTGCGTGCTGCTGGCTCACGTGGGGGGGAACCGGGGCCGTCCATCTGTCTGTCTGTCCGTGCGTCTGTCCGTGCTGCTCCCCTGGGAAGGCTCGGACCAGAGTCGCCCTGGCGAGCCCTGGAGGGAGGCACCCCTCGGGCCCCCTGCTGGCGTCACGCGGCGAGGGGGGGCGCCCACGGCCGACCAGGCCACAGTTTGAGGGAGAGGCTCGGGAGGGGTGCGGGTGCCGGCTGCAGAGTCAGAAACGGTCTTGCTGGTTTTAACTCGCCCCTGTCACGGCCTCTGAAGGTGTGCGGGCGGCTGACGGGCTCGTGTTGCCTCCGGGACCCGCCCGGAGGCCGTGTCGCCGCGCCGGGAGCTCCAGGCGCTCCCGAGTGGTGTGGCCGTGGGGCGGCGTGTGGCCCGCGGGCCCTGAGCGCACGTCTGGCGTCCGTTGCAGATCAACATCCTCAGGGCCGCGATCAACAGGCTGGTGTGCGACGGCCCGAATGGGTCCCGGTGCCTCGGGCCGGAGCGGGTCGCGCAGCTGCAGGACAGCGCCCGGCAGAAGCTCCTGGGGTGAGTGCGTGGCGCCGGAGGGGCCGGGGCGGGGGCGGACGCTGCAGGGACGCCCCAGGCCCCGAGCAGGCGCTCCAGGGGCACCCTCCCGAGGGCTGATTCGAGGAAAACGGGGCACAGGGACCCTTGTGGAGAGCACGGCAGCGCCCACTGGTAGGGCCGGGGAGGGTGGGGCCTGCAGGCTGGGCGCCTGGCCTCCCAGGAGGGAGGCTGGGAACAAGCACCGGACCCTCCACCCCTGGTTGGGTCCCTCACGGCCAGGCTCAGCCGGGTCTGGGGCCCGGAGCCCAGGCCAGCTTGGCCGGCTCAGAGGAGGTGGGGAGGGCCCGTGGTCTCGGGGAACGGGGCTCCAGAGGGCACCCAGGCCCGCCGGCCTGCTACCTGTCGCCTCACAGCTCCCCGAGGCAGCTCCCGCCCCCCCAGCTGGGTCCTGAGCCTCAGGGACCGGAGCCGAGTGGGAGCAGGCGCCCCAACGTTGGGGTGACTTCCTGCCCCGCCCCGGGTGGGCTGCCCCGGGGGCATGGGCGCTGGAGGATGGCGTTCGGGGTGTGAAGCCGTCCGGGCGCTGCGGGAAGGGCTCGCTGAGTTTTCCCTCCCCGCCGTCCTCCGTGGAAGTGCTTCTGTGTGAGACCATGTGGACGCGCGGCACCCGAGGGTGCTCAGGCCCAGTCGGTGCGTGTGCCTGAGGCGGACGGCCCGGGCTGTCCCGGATGAGACACAGAGCCCCCACTCCACTCCCCAGCACTGACCCGGGATGGGGGCCTCTGGGTAGCTGAGGGAGACTCGGAACCGTCCACGGCGGGTGCGGGTGCGGGTGGGAGGAAGAGCCCTCTGGCCGCAGCTGCCCTGTGTTGTGGCCGCGCGGACCCAGGGTGGCGGCAGGGCTGGGGCACGGTGCGCGGGGGCCAGGGTTTCCAGTTCCCAGCCCGTCCCTGGGACGAGGTAACTCCTTGAAACCGCAGACTGTTCTGCCAGCTGAAGCCGAGGGAGAGAGTTGCCCCCCGGTGGCACGAGAGGCCGTATGAGTGGGGCCAGGTGAGTGGGCCGCGGGCGGCAGGGGGCTCGGAGAGCGGGGGGCGTGGGAGTCGACGGGTGGCCCTGCCGTCGGGGGGGGGGGGAGGGGGCGCGGACCGGCGGGGGCGGGGGCGCGGACCGGGCGGGCTGTGGCGGACAGCGCACCCACGTTGCGCCGCGGCCCCGCGGGGCTGGGTGCAGCAGGCAGGGCGTCTGGCCCGCTTGGCTGTCCGTGCAGCCTGCAGGGCAGCCACGAGGACACTGTGTCCACCGGGTGGCTTGTGCAGCGGCGGGGTGGGGGCCAGCTCCTGCTGGGCCGAGGGCCTGCTGTGGCAGGGAGAGGAGCTCCCGTCTCCCCCTCCTGAGAGGGCACGCCCCCGGCACAGGGCCCCTCACAGCCTCCTCTGGCCCTGGTCCCCTCCTGGCAGCACCTCCGTGGGGGCCGGAGCCTGGGCCTGTGCGCCTGGGGGCGCGGGTCAGCCCACAGCAGTGTGGACTGGGGCCGGGCCTCCTGGGGTGCCCTCACGCCCCTGCTCCCCGAGGCCTGAGGGCTGAGTGAACTGTGACTTCCGGGAAAGGGTGGGGTGGGGTGGGGTGGGGTGGGGGGGCTCCTAAGCTTTAATTCTAGACCCGGGGACGGCCTCGGATATGAAGCCGCTGACGGCCCTTTCTCCTCTTCCGGCCATTCGGTGGGCGTGTCCTCCTAGCCGTGCTCGCGGCGGCACACCCGCGTTCCGGGCCCAGGGCTGGCTCCCCTCCTCGGCACCCTCGGGACCCAGCCTGGGGCCAGCTCGGCGGTGGCAGCTCTGCGGGGTGGCCGCAGGCAGGGCCAGCCCTGTGGGGCCTGCTGAGCGGGGATCGTGGGGGTGTGGGGGGGCGGCGAGCGCAGAGACGGCCGGTCAGCTCCGACGGCCCATGCTGGGAGAGCGGGGAGGCGCCCTGCAGTCCGTCGGGGGCACGGGGCCTCCTGTGGGCGTCTTGTCCCCCACCCGGCACCGAGCCTGACGCGTCCCCCGTCCCGCAGGTGGACCCCAAGCTGGTCATGGAGCAGGCGGAGCGGGAGGGCGGCCGAGGGAGGAACACGGCGCTCTACCAGCTGCACCGGCCCGTCGTGCTCAGCCCCTAGCGCCGCCGCCGCGGCCCCACTGTGGGGTCCGGCGGGGGCTGGACCGAGGGCCTTCTTCGCTGGGAGGGGCCGGGAGGCCGGGTCTCCTCCAGGGCGGAAGGTCCCTGTGTCGAGTGCCGCTCTGATCAGAGCCGCGAGCTGCCCCAGGCGTCCGGGCCACGCCCCCGTGCACTCTTGGTGCCGGCGACTTCACTGGCCGCCGGGGCAGCTCTGCCAGGCGGAACCACGGGGCTTCTCTGGCTCTTTCCTCACGCGGGAAGGGGTCTAGTTCTGGCCAAGCCAAGTTCAGTTTTGTGTGCTTTAGGTTTTACTCGTTAGCGTTCTCAGTGCGCAGTGTGGGAACCAGAGAGACCGCCTGGCAGCTGGGGCGCCCGTTGAGACAATAAAAGTGTGACGTAGCAAGGGCAGCGAGAGCGTCACTTCCTGTGTCTGACCGTTCTGAGCCGCGGGGCTGGGGTGTGCGCTGCCCTGGGAGCCCAGATGGGCACACCCGGTGGAGGAGCAGAGAGGCCCCCCCACGGCCGCTCCTGGCGGGAGCGCAAAGCCGGGGACCAGGGCGGCGGAAGAGGCCAAGACGGCGAGGAGGCCCACGCAACACACGGGGTCCGGGGTCCCCGGGACAGCTCCGGCCTCGGCTGCCCCGGGGGCCTGGCAGGCGGAGGCCCCACCTCGGGGGTGTCAGTGTGGGGGTCCCCGGGCGAGGGCCAGGGGGCAGGGGCACGCTCCTGGGGGCCGCGCCCATGACCCACACAGCAGGTCCAGGCAGCTGGCGTTCCGGCCCTGGCTCAGCTCAAACTGCACAGTCGGCGTGAACAGTCCACGCACACGGAGCCACCTCGTCGGGGACTTTGTGGGAGCCCTCCTGATGCCTGCCGAGGGCCAGCCTCGCAGGCAGGCCTGCCGCCGCACCCCTCGTCTGCACGGTCTCGGGGACCCTCTGCAGGGATGGGCCACGGTGGACCCCGAGCGGCACGGGTGGAACCTGCACTGGCCGCAGACGTGCAGGTTTCCCGTGGACACCAGCACCTGTGCCTCGCCCGTGGTTGGACGCCCGCGGGCGCCGAGGCCTGGTTGCGAGCCCTGCCGGACTCAGCCTGAGCATCCGTGGGTTTCGGGGCCCCACGGGGGGTGGGGGCAGGGAGCGGGACATGGTCCCAGCACCCCTTTGCTGAGAGACTGAGGGTC
Organism: Phyllostomus hastatus; assembly: GCF_019186645.2. NCBI lineage: Eukaryota > Metazoa > Chordata > Mammalia > Chiroptera > Phyllostomidae > Phyllostomus > Phyllostomus hastatus. The sequence goes on from NW_025334033.1 coordinate 71,653,287, forward strand.
GGCCAGGGCTCGGGGGCGTCCAAATCACACGCAGGTGTGAGGCTGCGCACGTGGGGTCAGTGCCCCAGCCCCACGCCCACCCGCCTGGCTTCGGCAGGGCTCCTGGGCACGAGCCGAAGACAGAGCCAGCTTCTGCAGCCATCTTCAGCTTGGAGAGGGTGTGATGGTGGGAGCCACCCAGGCACAGGGGCAGAATTGGGGTCCCCTCACCCACAGCACCACCCGCCAGCCCATCCCCGGACTGCCTGCCCCCGGACGGGGGGCTTGTGTGTGAGAGAGAAATTGCCTTTGTAAAGCCTTTTTTTGTTTTTGGTCTGTTACAGGCAGTCAAAAACATGGTTGCTGTTTGATACAGTATAAACTTTTTAAAAGACTTTATTTATTTTAGTGAGGAAGGGGGGGAGAAAGGGAGAGAAATGTTTGTGTGTGGTTGCCTCTGGCACACCCCCTACTGGGGGCCTGGCCCTCAACCCAGGCGTGTGCCCTGACTGGGAATCGAACCAGCCACCCTTTGGTTCACAGGAGGCATTCCGTCCACTGAGCCACACCAGCCAGCCAGGGTGATACAGTGTATACTTTTCAGAAGGCAAGAGAACACACGCTCAGTTGGCTGCTGGGTTGCAGAAGGGGCACTGAAAGTCCTGAGAGGGGTCCCAGGCAGATGGACACGGCTCCCTCCGATGGTGTGTCTGAGCTCAGGGCACCTGCCTGAACTCGGCGCAGCTGGGCCGCGGCTCGGCTCCCGGAGGGTCGAGCTCCCTCGGGAAGGAAGCGTGGCGGTTTCCAGGCCACCCCCGCTCTCTACTGTGAAGGTGACCCCCCCCCCCCCCGCGCCAGCTCACAGAAGACCCCCACCCGGTCCCACCACGGCAAGTGAGGACCCAGACGCCAGCGCAGGGGCCGATTGTGGCGCGCCCGGGCGGGCGGATGGACAGACTGACGACGGGTGCAGGGGTGCAGAGGTGTGGGGCGTGCCCCGGGTTGCGCTCTGCACTCGCCTCGAGTGGCGGAAGCTGTCACGGGGCGTTCCCGGGGGAGGGTCTGCTCCCGTGAAGCAGAGAAACGTCACTACCAACAGAAGCAACACCGCCCTGGGGGTTCTTTAGGGGAACCCTAGAGGCTGTGCTTGTGAAGACCTGGAGCTCGAACCTGCAGAGCGTCTCCCCCGCAACGGTTCCCTGCTTAAGCCATCTTCCAGGACGCGCTCCTCGCGCTCGGCTCCCCAGACGGTGCCAGTGCGGGAGCGCCCCTTTCCCGGTCGGCGGGGAGACGTCAGCGGCGGGGGCACACTGCCACCCAGCGGGCGTCCCTGGGAACGGCAGGGCTCGGCTCCGCGGCAAAACCGAGTTTTCTCCTGCAGCTCGCAGGCAGGCCACCGCTTGTAGGGAAAACGTTACACCTGGGGGCGGGGGGGGGGGGGGGCGGGGGTTGGAAACACTGACGAGAAATTTTGACGGCAGGACTTGGATCCCTGTAGAAGCACTTTAATAAGCAATCTGGAGAGTTTTACGTGTTTGCATGTTACTGGTTGGCGGTTTATTCCAGAGCGACTTTCACTTTAATGTAAAACAGAGACGTCAGCAGGTCTTCCTGGGTCCCCTCCTTTTCCATGCAGCTCTAAATCGGGGTTCTCTCCCCTTCTCCGGTCGCGTGAGGCCTAGGTGACGCACAAGGCCGCACCGCAGCTCGGTGGGCCCCGGCGGACCCACGCCGCGCAGCCGCCGCCGTCAGCCCGCGTCCATGGGCGCGGCAGTTCCCGCCGGGCGCCTGCGTCCTGGTCCCGCGCCCCGCGGGCTCGTGCCCGCTGCCGCACGCGTGCACGGGAACAGGGTCCCGCGGCACGTCCCCCTTCCCGCCAGCTGCCCTCGGTGCACGCCGGGTTTCTTCGTTCCCTCCCTGCCCTCCTGCCGAAGGGCTTCGCACGGGCCCTCGGTCTGCGCACCGTGAACAGAGCTGCTGCGAGCAAGCCTGGACAGACGCATTTTCTCTCGGTAGCGCCCGAGAGGCGGGATTTCTGGGTCCGCCGGTAGGGGGCGGTGCAGCTCCACAGGAAACGAGCTCATCTTCCAAAGTGACGGGTGGACCGCTCCCTGCTAGTGGCAGCCTTGCCACTGCGCCCCCGGCCCACCCTGTGCGGCCCCTGGTTGCGCGGAGCCTGCAGACTCCGCTGCGTCCCCGGGGGCGGGCAATGCCAGGCCTTGCCGGCAGAGGGCACTGCAGCGGGGGTGGGGGTCCTCTGCACCTCACGTGTCCTGCGGAGTTGGGGGGGGCGGTCTTTGTTCACTCGGGATGCAAGTCCTTGTCGAACCTGTCTTGTCCATCTTGCCTGCTGTGGGGAAACACAGAATTTACCGTCTCAAACCGTTTTAAGTATTTTTTCCCACTCTGTTGCGTCCTGGATGCACAAAATTTTAAAAGTTTGCCTGGCTGGCATAGCTCAGTGGATTGAGTGTGGGCTGCGTGTGAAACAAAGGGTCACTGGTTCGATTCCCAGTCAGGGCACATGCCTGGGTTGCAGGCCACGGTCCCCAGTGGGGGGGGGGTCACATGAAGGGCAGTCACACAGTGATGTCACTCTCCCTCTTTCTCCTTCCTGTCCCCTCTCTAAAAATAAATACACTCTTAAAAAATAAATAAAGTTTGATGCCCCAGTTGTCCACTTTTGATTGTGTGGCCTGTGCTCCTGGCGCCACGCCCAGTACATCACCCCCAAGTCCGGGGCAGGAACGCTGGGCACAGCCGGCTGCCAACAGACGCTTCCGGAGCGGAGCCCGAATCGGAGCCACGGAGACGCCAAACCAAGCCCCTCGCGGCTGGAGAGCGGAAACCCGGTGGAGGGAGCCGGGCGCTTCTAGGCTGGCACAGGAGTCCGCCAGTGGGGAGTTCGGGGGTGGCTCCCAAAGGGGGGCTGTGGCCACAGGCCCGGGCCGAGCTGGGGCCCTCAGGGAGAAGCGGGGGTGGGGGGCAGACACAGGCCACAGAGCCGGACAGTGGCTGAGCACGCAGGCGGGGCGGCGGCGGGGCTGAGTTGTGCCCCACAGTCACGTGCTGCGGCCCCGGCCCAGCACTCTGGCCGCCACTGGGCTTGGAGAGGAGGTTCATGCCGGGGAGTCTGAATCCGGCCCGGCAGGTGACCTTGGGGGGCCAGATTTAGCCAGACACGGGGAGTCCCGAGCAGAAGGAAGGCCACCTGCGGGGGCCTCAGGTGGAGCCGGGCCTGCCCAGGCCTGGACCGCGGAAGTCGGGCCCCAGGACGGAGTCTGTATCGGATAAGCAGCCGGTCTGTGGTCTCCATGCTGTGGCCCTGGGAGACTGGCACAGGCCCCGCCCCGCCCTGCCCCACCCCACCCCGGACAGACTCAGTTCGCCGGGGGGCAGAGAGCCTTACCGTGTGGCCAGTGCCGAAGTCGCTGGCCTGGAGTCACAGGCAGATGAAGAGGGGCCCTTTCTAGAGACGACGCCAGTCTCTGGAGCATGTCATGGCCCCCACGCGGTCCCTTTGGCCTCTGGGCGCTGGCGCCCAGACAGGCCCGCGGGGTCCGGGTCCGTCCACACTGAGCCTGTGCCGGGGCTTTCTTCGTGGGCTCTCGCCCTGGGGGTCCGGGCCCTTCTGAACGGGGCGCAAGGGGCGGCCTGGGGTCTCTGCCCACCCTCCGCCACCCCAAGGAGTGGACACCGAGGCTGGGCAACAGCACTGGCTCTGCTGAGACGCCGGCGTCTGGCGGGCGCCTGGGAGCCGAGGGCGGCCCACGACGCGTGGGGTGTCCGGCACCACGGTGGGCAAGGCACGTGGTCCTGGCGCCCTCGTTTAAGACCCCCCAACACCTGGCGGGCGCCACAGACCCCGCGAGGCTCAGGCCCCGCCCCTTTGGGGTGTCCCCTCCCCCGCCGCGGGTGCCTCCATAGCCCCGCCCCACACGGGTCTCCACCGGCGCTGCCCCCAGGCGGGCCCCGCCCACCCTGGCTGCCCTCCGCGCTCTCCTCCAACCCCTTCAGTCCCCAGAGTCCCCGGGGGCCCCGCACCCCTCCCAGCGCCCGCAGGCTTCTCTGGTCCCCGCGCTCCCTGCGGTCCCCTGGCCCGGCATGGCGCGCGCGGAGGGGCCGGAGCGGCGGCTCCTGGCCATCTACACGGGCGGCACCATCGGAATGCGGAGCCAGCGCGGCGGTGAGTCGGCCTCCGGCCGGGGCTGCGTGGCCCTCGCGCTGTCCGGCCTCCCTGAGGTCGCCAGCCGACCCCGGAGCACTGGGGCCAGGGACAGGCGCTGTCCCTGGGGAGCAGGGCGCGTCCTTCGGGGCCGCCAGCCCTGAGGCCAGCACCTAGAACCCTGGGGGTTGGGGCCGGCGCCCCCGCCCAGCACCTGTCCCGGACCAACAAGTGGGCGTTCGGGGGCCACCAGCCCCTCACAAGGACCGCGGAGCGACTGTGCTGTGACCCGCCCGCCCACCGCCTGCTCCCAGCGCCCGGCCCGGGCGGCCCTGAGGGCTCTGACCCCTCTGGGGCCGCGTTCCCGTCCCCGTGCAGGTGGCTTTGGGGCGTTGTGGCACTTCCTTCGACCCGTCTGCCTGTGGCACCGGCCTGCCTGGAGCCAGCACGGGGCGATGGCTCTGTGTGGGGGTCAGGGTCTGGGCGGGCGTGGGGTCCACAGGCTGCTGGGGCAGCGGTGCCACCTTCAGGGAGGGACCCAGTTCGGGGGGCCTGGGGCCCCGCAGGAGTGGGAAGACCTTCCAGAATGTCCCAGCGCCCCCAGGACAGGGGGAAACTGCACACACCTCCCCAGGTGGGCCGGGACGCAGCCTCTGAGCCCCTCTCCTGCTGGCCGCAAACTAACTGCCCCTCAGGAGCCCCGTTTCCCACGGGCGCTGGTCCTTCTCCGCCACCGTCTTCCTCCCTCCTGGCTCCCTCCGCTGCCCTGGGGCACCCCCTCCCCAGACGCCCCAGCTCCCCTTCCCAGCCGCCAGCCCCGGGCCCTCCCACCCTCGGACCCAGCCCTGCTCCGGCCGGCGCAGCTCTAACCGGAGATGCTCTCCTTCGCCCCCGTCAGTCCTCGGCACCGGCCCGCCCCCTCGGAACCCCTTTCTGCTGAAGCGGCGCTCACACACCCTCCATGCTCCACGCGGCTCCCCCGCGCCCGGCCCCTGCCCCTCCACCTCCCGCCCCTGGGGCAGCTCGCAGAGCCTCTGAGGCCCACAGCGGGCCACGCGCCCGAGGGCCCCGGACCCGGGCAGGGGAGCGGAGCTGGGGGGGGAGAGGGCAGCTGCTCCCGCGCCGCCAGCTTGCCCACTCCATCCGGGGCCCTGTCCACCCCGCCGGCCCCTCCGGGCTTGTCGAGGTCCACCTGCAGTTCCGCTGGGCTCCGAGCAGCGTCCCCGAGGGCCCGGGAGATGGGAGAAGGCGGGCCCTGGCCCTGCTCCCACCCGCACGGCGTCCTGTCCCCGGTGTGCTCTTGTCCCCGGGCCCCGTGTGCTCAGCCCAGCGGCCCTGCGGCCCTGCCTTTCCCCCGAGAGGCACGAGGGCCGCGGGTCTGGAAGGCAACCCAGAAAACGGGCCCACGGGACCCAGACGGGACCCAGTCTACCCGCCCCTGGTAGCCTGCTCGGGCCGCCCCCAGGCTGGCGTGACCCTGGGGCTCTCGGCGGCCAGCCTGCTGGGCGGAGGGGACGCTGCTGCCCTGAGCACTGTGGTCTGGGAGGAGGCGGCGCCCCCGGCTTCGGGCAGGGCCCCTAGTCCACTGGGGTCTGGCCGCACCTCCTTGGGGAGGGAGGGTTCTGCTTCCAGAAGGAGCTGGCCCCTGGGCACCAGGCCTCCCTGTGAGTGGACCCCACTGACAGAGCCTCCCCGCTGCAGGAAGGTGGCCCCGGGGTTCAGCCCCAGGGGGGAGGGAGACAGAGGCCTGGGACCGGGTCCCTGCTGCCCTGGGAGCCCGGGTGCCAGGGCTGTGTGACCCCTGACCCCGAGGGATACCAGGGGTGACCCTCGGGCCTGTTCGCAGGTGTGCTGGGCACTCAGTCTTCGGGGATGTTGTGTTGACCTTTCTGCGTCCAGGGATAAGGGTGCCACCCAGGCCAGGAAGAGGCAAGAGGGTGCTGGACTCGGGAGCCGGGCTGGGGGCCTGGGGGAGCCCCTGCCCGCGTCGAGCCCAGTGGGGGTCGATGGACTCTGGGCCGCAGGCCGTCCGTGTCAATGATTAACGTGCTGAGGGCCCCGGGGGCGGGGGTGGTGTGGGGAGCGAGGTGGCCCAGCCACAGCAGAGCTGTCGGACTGACACCCGGGGGTGTTTCTGCACCTGCTGGTGGACGGCGGCCAGCGGGGCACAGGGCCGCTCGCTGGAGCCCTGCCCGGGGCAGGACGGCGAGGACAGGGCAGAGGGCGGCAGCGGGACTCCCCCTTCCCCGGGTCCACCGGAGACAGGCGTCACAGGGCACGGGGCGTCGTGGGTCCAAACTCCGCGGCAGGCGGGGCAGCACCGCGGCCGAGGCCCCTGGAGGCCCCTGGCCCGGGGGCCGCAGGAGGCCCAGCAGTGACCGTGGTCCCGCGACTCGGTGCCTGGGTCTCCAGCCGGGCCCTCCTCCTTGAGCACGGCCCCACGCGCACCCAGGGTCACGTTCGTGCGGCCGAAGTGGCAGGCGGCCCCAGGGCACACGGTGCACTGGGGAAACCCTGGCTGTCGGAGGGCGTGTTCGCCAGGACTTGGCCCCCCTGAGGGCCAGGCCCTGGGCTGGGCCCGGCCCGGCCGGCAGGCAGGGCGGCCTCTGGTTTTGCCTGAAGCCTGGAGGGGGGGGCCCTTGTTAAGGAAAACAATACAGATTTGGCCCGGCTGGGGCGGCAGCTCGGTTGGTTGGAGCGTCGTCCCATAAACCAGCAGGTTGCAGGTTGCAGGTTCGATTCCCAGCCAGGACACGTGCCTGGGTTGCATGTTGGATCCCCCTCTGGGGTGTGTGCGGGAGGCAACCACCCCGTGTTTCTCTCTGCTTCTCTCCCCCTCCCCCCTCCTCTCTGAAGCCAACAAGCATGTCCTCAGGTGAGGATAAAACACCAATACAGTTTACAAAAATCAGACTTGGGTGTGAAAATGGGTGTTTACTTAGAAGGATGAGGGAAATCACATAAACCCAAGAATGTCACAGAATCCAGAAAAATGTTTGAAACGAGCATATTTGATGCACCCACACGCAGGGGACCCTGCACACACGAGAGCTGGGCCCCCCATGCACCAGAGGTCCCGGGACACAGGGGAAGGAGACCGTCGCCCTGAGCCAGGGGCAGGGGCAGTGGGGGGGCCCTTGGGGGCTTCAGAGGGTCGTGCCGGCAGGGAGAGAGCGCAGGGCAGGTGTGTGGTGAGCAGAAGCTGGTCCCGCCCTGCAGGAAGGTCCAGGGCGACCCCTTAGGAAGGGCTCAAACTTAAGCGCTTCCTGGCCGCCAAGGGAGGGGCGGGCACCTCTCTGTCCAGCAGCCCGCATCACCACGGGGGCACCTCCGGGGGCCTTTCCGAACCCCCACAGCTCCTGGAAGAGTCCCCTTCCCGGAGCAGGCTGGTGGGTGGGTCCACGTGGCGTGACACGGCCTCGGCCCCGAGACGGCCCTGGTCAGGGCCAGCCGGGTCTCGTCTCCGGCCGCTGTGGGGGCTCGTGGGGCTCAGCCCGCGGGCCCGCGAGGAGGCGCCGCTGTGGGGGCAGAAGGAAAGCCCAGGTCTGCGGCCGCAGTGACCCAGAGCGGGGACGGCCGTGCGGACGGCCGGTGGGGGGGGTGGGGGGGGACAGCGGGACCCGAGTCCGTCCCACTCTGTTCTGCTCTCTTGTCTGAGGTGCTGCTCCCCTTGTTACATTTTTCGGTCCTTTAAAAGACATCTTTCAACGAAGCTACTTCGAGGCTTCTCACCGTTTTGTCAGCTCCCGCAGCTGGTGGCAGCGCCGTCAATGACTCAGGGTGCGGCCTCGGCAACAGTCTTGTGAGAGTTTACTTGAGTCAGACTGAGGGCAGAATCTCCATGGGCTGGGAAAAGGCTCCCAAGAATGGTGATTTCGCACCTGGTTTTACAGGTTAGGATCAGAGGAGGGGGCACAGGGGCGTCACGGGAGTCCGTGGGGGGTAGATGAGGGGCAGGAGAAGGCCGAGTGGGAACCTCCAGGACTGGGTAAGGAGTGAGGCGGAGAGATACACCCTCCCTCTACGCGGGTGGGCCCAGGACAGGGGGCACTTACAGCCCACGGAGCTGGGGGGGGTGGGATACCAGGGTGGGCTCCGGTGCAGGCCGGCGAGCCCTGGGGGGCTGGGAGAGTCGTCCCAGGTGCGACAGGGGACCGACAGGCTCAGTCAGGGTAGAGCCTGACCTTTGTCAAGGGAGCCACCGGCCCGGGACGAGACTCCTGCCGTGGCCGGCTGCGTTAGGAAGTTCCCACATCAGACCGTCCTGCGTGGCCACTCTCGGTCCCTGAGTCTGTCGGGCCGCCACGCGGGCCCCTGTCTGTCCCCACAGCCGCCTCCCTCTGTCCCCTCAGCCCAGGAGCCAGGACTCCCAGGTGCCCCTTTTAGACGGTTTCATCTGAACGGAGCGCTTCTCATCACTGCCACTGTATTGTAGGTCGTGGTGGCACCCAGTAGGGTTGCAGCCCGCGGGCACCCCTGGAGCTGGGAGCCGGCAATGGAGCTGCCTTGGGCAGCCAGCCCGGCTGTCACTCAGCTTCGGGGGAGGGGGGCTGTCGTGCCCACCCACTGGAAGGCTGGGAGCAAGGCCCTCGCCCGGGAGCGACCTCCACCCCTGGTCCGGAAGGTCGTACGTGATTCGGCCGAGGATGCTTCTGGGTGACAGGGGCGGGGGGCCCTCCTGTCCTCACTGCCCCGCCCGGGTGCCCGGCCCTGCCAAGCGCCTGGGCGACGCCCGCCAGACCCTCGGGGAGCAGTCAGCTGCCCACTGGAGGTCACGGTGCCTGTGAGGAGCCGTGTGGGGCCAGAGGCTGGGACCCTGGGGCCGCGGTCCTTCTGGGAGCCAGTGCCGTGGGGTCACGTGTTTCCCGGAGACACCCTGCGCCCTTTTAGGGTTTGCCGAGAGCACGGTGCCCAGCTGCCAGGGCCTCCACAGAGGGCGTTCCTGGGGCCTGGAGGCCGCAAGGGGGCGGCCCGGGCTGGACCCTGGAGGGGTCACACACAGTCCAGTGAGGGAGCAAGCAGGGCATGTGGGGAGGGCACCAGGGCCTGGACATCAAGGAGGGCTTCCTGGAGGCGGTGCCCTGAGCTGGGGTGAAGCGCCTGACCGGTCAGAAGAGGGCAGGGGTGGGGGACGTCCTGGAACAGCCAGCAGCGTGTCCGTGGGCATTCTGAGGGGTGGGGGAGGAGAGGGGGCACGGGAGGAAAAGGCTGCAGAGGACGCAGGCCCCCGGGCCGCGGTCGGGGTGTGGGCTCACCTGGAGATAGGGCCCTGCAGCTGCAGGCCGCGTGCCTGGCCTCTGACTTCCCTGGGGGCTGCAGTGCCGCCCCCCCGCCCTGCACCCCCGCCAGGCCTGCCCCACCCAGACCTGTCAGTGTCCAGCGCGGCCCCAGGGCGGGCAGCTGCAGGAGTGGGGGGGGCGCTGCTAGCCCCTGACCGCCACCCCCGTCCGCAGTGCTGGTGCCCGGGCAGGGCCTGGCCGCCGTCCTGCGGACCCTGCCCATGTTCCACGATCAGGAGCACGCCCAGGCCCGAGGCCTCCCCGAGGACACCCTGGTGCTGCCGTGAGTGACCCCGGGTCTGGGCGGGGACGAGGGCCTGCTCTTACCTGGACAGGCCGTCAGGCGGGCTCCCCGGTGCACCCTGTGCCGGAGGCCAGCTCTGGTGTCCTTTCCGCGGCTTTAGAACAGACCGAAGTCCCCTTTCAAGGGGGCCTTGGAGCCCTGCTCCTCGGCTCCGAGGCCGTCCACCTGCCGCCCTCCCGGCTGGCCAGCTGCCTGAGGAGCCGCCCTTGGGGTCACTGACCCCCTCCTGCCAGCCCCCCCCAGGCCATCTCCTGACCCCTCCAGGCTGGGCCCAGCCTGCCTCGGAGCTGGTGGTGGGCAGGTGACTGCGCCTGCCCTTGGCCCCGCCCCCACCGCAGCCCCTGTTCCTGGGGACTCCCGCCGGTGGGGGGGAGGCCGGCCCTCTGCTCAGGATGCTGAGAATGTGGTCATGCGGACCCAGGGGCACAGGACCCTGGGGGCGCGGCCCTGCTGGGCCGAGGGGAAGCGGGAGGCGGGGTCAGAGTGGGAGCCGCCCTTCGGGACCCCGCAGGCCCGCCAGCCCGGACCAGAGGGTCGTCTACACGGTGCTGGAGTGCCAGCCGCTCTTCGACTCCAGCGACATGACCATCACCGAGTGGGTTCAGATCGCCCAGATCATCGAGGTAGCGGGCGTGGGGGCGGGGCTGAGGTGGGGCGGGGCTGGGGTGTGGGCGGGGCTGGGAGGCGGTGCCCGCCGTGCTGCACGGTTTGACCACACAGCAGGTTTGTCCCGGTCAGTGTCCGGGGCTGGGATGCACAGGCCGAGAAGCCCCTCGCCTGGCCCTTCCCCTCTGTCCCTCCCACCCCCTCCCGCCGCCGTAGAGCCTTGGCCCGAGTGGCTGTAGGACCCAGAAAGGCCGCAGGAGGTGCCCACAGCGCCGAGCGTGCCTGCCTTTCGCGCCACCAGGGCCCCCGCCCTCCGGGCCCATTTCCCACCAGCTCCCCAGAGGCTCACCCCACAGGCTCCCTTACCGGGGCCTCACCACGCCCCTCCCTCTCCGGGAGCGCCCGGGACGGTGTGTGCCTCTGGGACCGGCCGCCAGGGGGCGTATCCGCGGCTGTTCGGGGACAGGCTCCCTCCGCGAGGGGCGGGGCGCTTTGCTGAGCGCGCGTCTGCCGTCCTGGCTGTGGGCTCGGCCACCAGGGACGCGGGAGCCGTCGGCGCAGTTCTGTGTGGCCAGCGGGTGGCGCCCCGGCCCGCCCTGTGGCTCTGCTCCGCAGTCCCCGCCCGCTTGCTGGTCTCCCAATGTCAGTTCCCACAGGAGAGGCGGTGTCCCTCGCAACCACACGTCGGCCCAGTCTCGGCCGGCCTCCAGGAGGCAGTGGCCGGAGGCCGTCCATGCAGCCACCCTCACTCCCGCAGGGCAGGTGGGCTGGCTGGAAGGGCTGTGCCAGGAAGGACCCCTCCCCAGCTTGGCACAAGCGCCCTGCCCGCCTGCCCCGGTCACCGGCCGGCCCCCAGCACCAGCCCTGCCTCCTGTGCACTGCTGTGCCCACACCTGGCTTGCCCACTGGACCCCCAGGCTCACGGCTCGCTCTCCCCAGGGCACCCTCTGTCCTGGGGTGCTGCCGCTCCCGGGGGCTCTGAGCTGGGGTCTGGCTGGTCCCCCACTGACCGGTGTTCTTGGGAGTCCTGGCCGGGCATCGCCGGGGGGAGGGCACCCCCGGGAAGCCTGTCTGTCCTTGGGGACGTCCACAGGCCCCGCCCCCACGGCGGGCGCACACCAGGAGTCGGGAAGGAGGCCCTTTTCTTCCCTTTCCTGCCCTGGAGGGCCGGGCCCGACCCCCCTGAGCACCCCGCCCTCCTGCGCAGACGCACTACGAGCAGTATCACGGCTTCGTGGTCATCCACGGCACTGACACCATGGCCTTCGCTGCCTCCGTGCTGGCCTTCGTGCTGGAGAACCTGCAGAAGACCGTCATCCTCACCGGGGCCCAGGTGACGCCCAGGCGGGCCGCCAGGGCCGAGGCGCTGTGGGGCAGTCACCCTGCTCCCACGGGGCGGGGGCGGGGGCGGCCAGGCCCCTGGCTCGGTCTCCGGAGGCCTCTGCGCCGTCTGCACGGCTGCCCACCGCTGGCCCTGCTGGGTCGTGGGCGTGGCGAGGAGCAGCAGTGGTTCCCCCCGGGGGGGGTTGGTGGGCGGTAGGCCCCGAGTGGGTTCCTCCCCACGTGGGGGCTGGCGGGGGGAGCGGAGGGGGTGGGGGGCCGCAGACCCCTGTCCCGCCAGGCCCGGCCGGCCCCCACCCTCCTCCGGACTCAGCCCCGTGCGCGGCCCCCGCAGGTGCCCATCCACGCCCTGTGGAACGACGGCCGCGAGAACCTGCTGGGCGCCCTGCTGCTGGCCGGCCAGTACGTGCTCCCCGAGGTACCCGCCCGGCCCGCGGGCCCCACGGTCTGCCCTTCGCCTCTCGAGGGGGACACGTGGGTCCCGGGGGACAGAGAGCCGGGCGCGGAAAGCGGGAGGGCCCAGTCGCCCTCGCTCACCCCCCCCAGCAGCGCAGTGCTCGTCCCCGGCGTCCCCCAGACCACACGCGGTTCCCTGACGCGTGTGCGTGTCCATGGCAGCAGGCGGCCTTGTCCCTCTCCACACCTGTCCCCTCGCAGGGCTCACCGACGAGACGCCCGGCCCTCCCGGGGTGGGGGCAGGGCCAGGGCCGGGCCCACCAGTGGCCTCACGCGCAGCCCCCCCCCGCCCCCCGCCCCCAGGTCTGCCTGTTCTTCCAGAACCAGCTGTTCCGGGGCACCCGTGTGACCAAGGTGGACGCGCGCGGGTTTTCCGCTTTCTGCTCCCCCAACCTGCCGCCTCTGGCTGTCATGGGCGCTGACGTCACCAGTAAGCTGGTGGGGTCGGGCTGGCGGCCCCGGTGGGGAGGCCGCACGGCTCGGCCCTGCCCTGGGCACCGAGAGGGCGGGCTGCCAGGACAGGGTGGGAGGCCCCAGGGGCGACCCCCCCTCCTGCTCGGGCCAGGGGTTGCCACAGAGGAGGAGCAGGTTTGGGGGGCTTGCCCCTCTGTGTCCCCTCAGGCCATGCGGCCCCCCACCCCGGAGTCCATCCTGGTGACAATGCCACACGCTTGGTCCCGGGGACACGGTTCCTGCAGTGGGACCTTCTTTCTCTGTCTCCTGGGCCTGGCGGGCAACCCAGCCCCCTGTGTCTCCAGCAGGTCAGAAGTCCTGAGGCCACTCTGGGGAACCCCCGCCCCCACATGCCCTAAGTGTGGGGGCCGCTTCCAGACAGGCGGCTGGGCCCCGAGCTCAGGCCTCGTCCTGTCCAGGGCCACCCCTGTGTCTGCACTCCAGGGAGTCTCCCACTGTCTCCTGGCTCCTCCCCGCCCCCCACAACCGGGATGGGCGTGGCCAGCTCCTCCAGCTCCTCCCAGCACAGCAGCCCCTCCCTGGGACGGCAGGGCCGTCTGTGGGCTCCGGTGATTCGAGGGCTCGCTCCAGCGGCCATGCCGTCCACCCGGCCCGGGTGTGTGAGGGACGGCCCGAAGCGTGGCCTGTGTCTCCTCCTGCCTGTGCCGGGGGCCCCCGGGACGGGGTCTGGGGCCGGTGGGAGTGGCGGCCAGGCTGGTGGTGCCGGCCCTCCTTCGGGGAGTTTGGGGCCTCGAAGCCTAGCTCGGGGCGGGGCTGCTGCCGAGGGGCTAGAGGGGAGCCTGCAGGGGTCCCGGGGGGTGCCTCTGGAGGTTTCGGGGTGTGGCGGGTGGAGGAGCGGGCTCGTCCCTGGCAGGATGGGCTGGTCTCACGACCTCCAAAACCCTCAGAGCCTTCGGGTCCCACGTCGGGACACCCAGCTGTGGGGTCAAGGCCAGCCACAGGCCGGCCCTGCCGGCTGCCTGGGTCCTGCCAGGGCGTCCCGGGGCTGAGGTGGCCAGGGCAGAGGGAGACCCCAGCGTGGGAAACCAAGGAGAGGGGCGGGGCCACCCAGGGAGTCGTTGGCTGGGCCTTGAGAAATGGCTGGGCCATTCCCGTGCTCTGACCCTGTGGTCCCGGCCCCGGCCCACCCAGCCCGCTTCCCCGGTGCCTTCCAGGGGGTGTGATGCCCAGAACCCTTCATGAGCCGCCCGTGAGCATGGCGCACCCAGGGGTGTGGGGGCCCGGGCGGGGTCCACCTGCTCACTGGGGGGCAGAGCAGTCCCGGAGGCTTCCTGGAGGAGGTGGCACGTGTGCTGGTGTTGGCAGATGGCTTGGCTTCCCTACCCGTGCTGGGTGGTGGTGCCCAGCCCTCCTGACCCCTGTGGGCCATTCCAGGCCAGCCCAGGAAGGGGGAGAGGGCCCCTCCCCCGTGGGACTGAGTCACGCCTTATCTGTGGCTCCGGAGTGGGGAGTGGAGCCTCTGGGCACGCTGCCGCGGTGGGGGGCGGGGTGGCGTGGATGCGGAGGAGTTCGCTGGGTCCTGGGGCCTCTGGCCGCGTCCTGCCAAGCCCAGGCAGGCCGTGGGCACAGGGACTCCCTCTGCCTGGCTGGGGCGCTCGGCGGGCGCCAGGCTGAGGCTGGCCGGAGGGAAGAGACGCCCTGGGCCCCCAGGCCCCTGGCCCCTGACGGCTTTCTGCTGGCGGGGGTGCCGCGCGGGTGTGAGAACCTGGCGGGCCCACCCAGGTCCGGCCGGTTCGGCAGCTGGTGTTGAGAAACAGCGGCTCTGCCCAGGGCGCGGCTGGCAGGGCCTCGGGGCGGGGGCTGTGGGGGTGGGGCTGTGGGGGGCGGGGCCGTGGGGCGGGGCTGTGGGGGCGGGAGCTCGGGGCAGGGCCTCGGGGGCGGGACCCCAGGGCGGGGCTGCGGGGCCCGGGCCGTGGGGCGGGGCCTCAGGGGCTGGGGGGGCGGGGCCCGGGCCGTGGGGGCGGGGCCGCGGGGGCTGGGGGGCGCCTGGACTGGCAGGGTCTGTGCAGCCAGGCAGCCTCGGGGCAACGCCGCCAGCCCGATCCCCTCTCCGGGGCGTTCTTGTGTTTTCCCTGCCCCCTCCCCACCCTGAGGCCCCTTCCGACAGAGGGTGCGGCCCCGCCCCTGCCTGGCGGCAGAGGTACGTGGGGCCCACACCAGGCTTCCGGGGGACTGCGTGCCCTCTTGGAAGTCCCGGCCTCGAGCTCCTGCCACCGTCCCCGGGCCCCTCGCTTGGCCTCTCCAGCCGAGGGACAGCCGCCCCCTGGCTGGGCAGACAGCTGGGCTCCATGGGCTCGGGGCTGGGCCCACCTTGGGGGCGGGGCCTCCTGGTCTCCGTCGTGAACCTCTGCAGCCAGAAGTCCGCACGGTGTCAGCCGCTCCACCCGACACCGTCTTACCTGCCGGCACTGCTGGCGCCGAGGCCCCTGGAGTGCAGGCCGCCTCATTGACGCCCTGTTGAGGGGGTCTCCTGACCCTGGCCGGCGGCCCACCCCCCAGCGCCAGATCCCCTCGGACGGCCAGTGTGAGGGCAGGGCCCCGGAATGTCCCCCCGTTCGTTGCCGAGTGTGAACTGCTCTGGCAGATGCAGCAGGGGGCACGCAGGCCCCCCCCCCCCCCGGGGGATAGAGGGGGCCCGGAAGGGGTCCTGAGCCCGGGCCCCTCCTGCCTCGGGCTGCTCCCCTCTCTGGACCGCAGCTTCCCTAGGGAGGGCGGGGCCCACACCTCCCACAGGCTGTGACAGGGGCCGGTGCCAGTGGGGTCAGCCCCCGCCCCCACCCCTGCTGATCTGGGCTTCGAAGAGCTGAGAGCGAGGCCGGGTGCTGGGTGTTGGGCTCCTGGGATCTGCAGGCTGCACCTGCCGCCAGCCCCCCTGCGCCGCGGTGGCGGGGTCCTGGCCGTGCAGAGCCGCCAGGCCCTAGAGACGGACCCTCGGGGAGCCCCCCGCACAGCGGGCCCCAGGGGCGCTGGCCCTGACGATCTGCCCGTCTCCGGCCACAGGGCTGGGACCCAGTGCTGCCCACCCGGGTGTGGGGAGTGGGTGGGCACAGTCAGCCTCTGAGACTGTGGGCGGATGAAACGTGAGGGGTTCGGGGGACTCGCTCTCTCGTTCACCCATCAGGGGCTTGGGCGGTGGTGGAGGCCGTGCCCAGGGAGGGGCAGGAGAGGCCGCTGGGCCTGAGAGTGCTTCTGCCCCTCCCCCCAGGGTCCAGGCCGGGGCGGCCTCACAGGGGCCCACCTCTGCCTCCGCGTGCGGCGTGCCCTTGGCCTGGGGCGTCTTTCCACCACCACCCCCCCGCCCCGGGCAGCCCACAGGACCCAGGCTGGACTCCGACCCCTCTGAGCCCCGTGCCCCCCGGAGGGCCCGGCAGGAGCCAGAGCATCTGGGAGCCCACCAGGGCTGGGGGTCGGAGGGCGGGGCCTCGCCCCGGGCGGCCCCCAGGCCCCACCCGGCCCCTCTGTCCCCACAGTCAACCGGGAGCTAGTGCGGAAGGTGGGAGGCAAGGGCCGGCTGGTGGTGCACAGCGGCGTGGAGCGGGACGTGGGCCTGCTGCGCCTGTACCCCGGGATCCCCGCCACCCTGGTAGGCCCCGCCCCCTTCTGCATGCCCCCCCCCCCAATCCCCTCGAGGCCCCCTCAGGCCCAGGCTCAAGGAGAATGACAACCACTTAGGGCCGTGGGTGCCTGGAAGCCCCGAGTGTCACAGGGCAGGGGGACCACACCCTCTCCCCCGCCTCCTTGGGGCTGCGGGCCCCAGTGTCACCTTCTCTGGGACGTGGGTTCCCAGCGGGGGAGGCCTGTGTGCGGGTCGGGCTGCAAGGCCCTGTGGTGTGCTGGCTGCCAGCTGCGTCCCGCTGTGTGTGGGGGCCGGGGGGGCGGGGGGACAGGGGAGGGTGGCAGGGCAGCCGTGCCCACGACCTCCTGTGACCTGTGTCCACGGTGTTCGGGTCACCTCCACCCCAGCCTCGGCCTCAAACACTTAGAAGGGAGGAGGGGTTCCTCTGGGAGGACTGGGGGTCGGGGGTGCGGCATCCCCGAGGGCCCTCCACCCCGGCCCTCTGGGCGCACGGGACCCTGGGAGTGCGGTGGGGTCGCCCTGCTGCTTCTGGCCGACTCAGAGGTGCAGACCAGCCTGTGGGGCCGTGGCTGGAGCCGGAAGCCAAGACCCTCCGCGTCCCGTCCCGGCCCCTCAGGTGCGGGCCTTCCTGCAGCCCCCCCTGAAGGGCGTGGTCATGGAGACCTTCGGCTCAGGGAACGGGCCCACCAAGCCCGACCTGCTCTGGGAGCTGCGGGCGGCAACCGAGCGAGGCCTCATCATCCTCAACTGCACCCACTGTCTGCAGGGCCCCGTGACCTCGGACTACGCGGCTGGCATGGTGGGGGCAGGGCACCGGGGGCCCGGGGAGGGGCGGGCCTGGCGGAGGGCACGGGCCAGTCTGGCCGGGAGGACCTGCACCCCCTGAGCCCCGGTCCTCCGGTGCCCCGCAGGCCGCAGCGGGCGCCGGCATCGTCTCGGGCTTTGACATGACGTCCGAGGCGGCCCTGGCCAAGCTGTCCTACGTGCTGGGCCAGCCCGGGCTGAGCCTGGACGAGCAGAAGGAGGTGTGTGCCCCTGAGGCCGTGGGTGCGGGTGAGGGGGGTCCCGAGGGCGTGCGGGGGTGGCCTGGGCCGGCAGTGGGGGGGGTGTCTGGTTCGGAAAGGACAGGGGCACGGGCTCCCCAGGCTGCAGAGCTCCAGTCCCTGCCCTCGGCCGGCCCCGAGCGTGCCCCTTTGCCTCCTCGGGGGCCCGGGTCTGGCACAGCCCCAGGCCCCCCAGATGGCCCGTCCCTCCCCGTGCTTCCCAGGCCGGCCTGAGACGCAGCCAGCCCTGGGCTCTGAGTGGGCAGAGGCTGGCGGGGCCCTGGGTCCCGGAGCTGCCGGGGTCTGGAGACTGGGGCTGGCCCGTGGGGCCTGGTCCAGCCGGTGCCCAGGCCTGAAGGACGGAGCCGAGCCACGGAGTTCCGGGCCCGGGGCAGCCCTCACCGCGTGCCCGTGGGGCGGCCTGGTCGCGTGGGGGGTCAGGGCTGCCGGGTCACAGCCGACGGGTTGGGGGGACCCCGGCTCCCCTGTGTTCCCTTCCAGCTGCTGGCCAGGGACCTTCGGGGAGAGATGACGCTGCCCAAGGCCCAGGAGCGCCGGCCCTCCCTCCGCAGCGGCTCTCAGGGCCTCGGGGTGGCCCAGCTCCTCAGACTGAGCCAGGTACTGCCTGGGGCGGGGCAGGCCCCACGGGTGTGCCAGGCGCACACCGTGGCCGCGGTCACTCCGGGGCTCGAACAGGAGACCACAGCTGGGTCCTGGGCCCGGCCCGGAGCTGCCTGGTTCTGGGAGGGGCCGCCTGGTTCTGGGTGGGCCGCAACCCAGGGTTTGCAGGGGTTCACGCAGCAGTGAGCGGGGAGGGCGGGGAGGTCGGGGAGGTCCACGGGGGCCTTGCCGTGTGTCCACGGGGGCAGAACACAGCCAGTCACTCCGGGATAGCGGGGGGCCGTGCCGGCCAGGCCGTCAGCACCCGTCCCGGACCTGGGTGCAGGGCTGCCCTGGGAGGTGGGGCGCTGAGGGCCCGGGTGCTGGAAGGAGGGGCTGCCTGCTCAGGGGTCTCCCAGGCTCCGAGCTCCAGGGCTTCACGGGTTGAGGGGGGTGGGCTCCAGGCCCCACGGCCTCCCCAGCCTCGAGCCCCCTCCCCCTGCCCAGCCAGGCTGCCCGAACAGGCTCCCGGGTCTGGGGCTGGGGGTTCAGGCTGGACCATGCCTTCGGGGAGAGGGGGTTACATGACCCGGCCCCCCACACACACACACCCAGCCTGGCCCCTGGGTGGAGCACGCAGGCCTGGTGTGGGAGCCGGGCCGGCCACAGCGGCACCGCGTCTGGGGGCCCTGGGTCTCACCCCGCCCCTCCATTTCCCCTCAGCACAGCAGGGGTGGGGGGTGGGGCTCCCTGTGCTCCCCGGGGCCGGAGGCAGGCTGCCTGTGGGGACCCCTGCCTGCTCGGGGAGCTCCGAGCCCCCTGCCCCGTCCCCAGTGCCGGGGGACTCAGGGGGCATGTACGTGGAGCAGGGTTCTTTGGGGGGTCCTGCACCCCCTCCCGTGCCCCCAAACTCGGTGCCTTGTGGCGGATGTGTCCCAGTGTCCTTGCAGGCGGGCAGATTGGCCTCGAAACGGGTGTCAAGGGTGGGGGGCAGGCCCTGGACTTGGCTCTGGGGGTGCTGAGGAGTCCGGCCGAGGGCGTGGTGCCAGGTGCTGCCCCTTCCCTCCCACCCAGGAGACCGATGCCGTTCGGGACGCCCTGACCCCCGGGCTGGCCTGTGCCGCGGCCCACGCTGGCGACGTGGAGGCCCTGCGGGCCCTTGCAGAGCTGGTGAGTGGCCACTGCCTCGGGGACCCACCCCAGGCATGCCAGGCCCGGGGGCGGGCGGGCCTTTCCCTGGGCCCCCCCCCTTGGCAGCTGCGGGGCGCAGTGGCCATGCGGAGCCCCACCCTCGGGTGTACCCCGGCCCTTCCTGTCCCTTCCCTGTGGTCTCCCTGACACTGCCCGGCCCTTCCTCGCTGGGGGACACGTCCCTGTGTCGCTCCAGGGCAGTGACCTGAGCCTGCAGGACTTCAGCGGTCAGACTCCGCTGCATGTGGCAGCCCGGAGGGGCCACGCCGGCGTGGTCACCATGCTGCTGCAGAGAGGGGTGGACGTGAGTGCCCGCGACGAGGATGGCTGCAGCCCACTGCTGCTGGCCGTGAGGGGCAGGTATGGGGCCCGCAGTGGACTCCTGGGCAGGGCTGACCCGTGGGGCGGAGCTGGTGAGGCCCAGACACCCGCCTCCTTGCCCAGCGACGAGGCCTGGGGAGGGCTTCCTGGAGGAGGCGGCCCTGGAGCTGAGCCGGCTGGCCCAGGAGGACCCTGGAAAAAACACGAACAGAGCCTGAGGGTCTCCCGTTTGCTCCCCGATGAGCGCCTGGGAGGCTGGGGTGGGGCGGGGGGGGACGCCCTGCCCGGCTCCGGGCAGGTTGGGTGTGAAGCAGGCGGTAGGTGCTGGGCGTGGGCCAGGTGGGCACCAGGACAGCTCCGCCTGCACGGCAGTGGGAGGGGCCCCCAAGCCGGCCCCACCTCCGCTTCCTCCGGGCAAGGCTCTGGCCTGGGGTGTTGGGGGCCCCGAGGTGTCTTGCAGAGCTGAGCTCCTGTGGAGGCCTCCTGGAAGGGTGGGCAGAGCACGCTGGACAGAGAGGCAGTGGGGGGTCCTGCCCTGTCCCCGGGGCCACGGAGGCCTCTGGGAGTCTTCTCCATGGCACATACCTCCTCTTTCAGGGAGGGTGCTGTCCAGTCTCGTGGGGAGAGGCCCAGCCACCGTGCTCCTCCGCGGGAGCCCGGGCGGGGTGCATTGCCCTCGGAGAAGCGGGGACGGGTCCCCGTGAGCATGCAGTGGGTGGGGGTGGGGGGTCCCGTGGGGTGTGCCCGGCACCCAGCTGACCTGGCTGGAGGTGGCAGGCTTCGGGCCCTGGGGCGTGGGCGGGTGGCTCGATGAGCTCACCCCACCCAGGGCCCGAGCCCGCCCCCACCCCCGCCCGCTGTCTCGACACCCCCCAAACCGGTCTCCGGCCTCGTTTGCCCACCGGGCCACAGAGCCCTGGAGCAGCAGGCAGGGATCTCTGGGTCGGGGGTAGGGAGCAAGGTCTGGGGTCCCTGTGTCCTGCCCAGCCTCCCTGACGGTGAGGAGACTGTGAAACACGGGGCCCACCCCGACGCGTGGGGAAAGGGGGTCAGGCAGTGGGTCTGCATCTGCCACCGCAGTGTGGCCGAGGCCTGGCCAAGCCCCACCCCCAGCCCACTGCCGCCGTGGCCCCCTCACCCCGGCTTGGCCCGGCGTGGCTGCCCCCGGACGCCTGCAGACAGCCGGGCCCCGAGCACACGTCTGTCTGACTGTCTGCCCGTGTCCCGTCCCCCCCCCCCCCCGAGGGCAGGGTCCGGCCCTACGGACTCAGTTTCCCCAGGCCCAGCCCTGGCCAGGCCGGGCGTGTGCAAGGGCAGATTGTCCCCCGGGGGGCTGTCCCCAGGCACTCCCCCAAGTGCCGCAGCCCCTGGGGCGGGCAGGGGGCACCTGGTGGGCTGGCTGGCACCCGGCGTGGGGCCGGGTGCTGGGTGCCCCACGCCAGGCCTGCCCCGTGGGACCAGGGTGTCCGGGCGCGCGGGCTGTGCGGAGCTCGGGCCTGGGCCCGGTGGGCTGCTGGCCCCGCGTGGGCACAGGGCCTGAGGCGGCCACCCTGCTGGGTCGGAGCAGAGGCTGCGGGGCAGACTCTGGGTCAGCGAGCCCTTTCCCGCGGCAGGCATCTGGGTGTCATCGGGCTCCTGCGGGCAGCTGGGGCCCGCCTGTCCCCTCCGGAGCTGGAGGACGCCGGGACGGAGCTGTGCAGGTGAGGGCCGCAGGCCAGTCCGCTCTTCCAGGGACCTGGGGCTGGGGCTCCGGAAGGGCAGCCCGAGCGGCAGGCAGAGGGGGCTGGCTGGGGGCGGGGCTTCAAGGGCACAGCTGCCCGTGGCCAGCAGGACCCGAACCTCACGGCTGCCCCGGGTGAGCGCCCGCAGGTCTTGGGGGACAGGCGTGGGGAGGGAGGCCCTGGAGGCCCCGGGAAGGGTGCAGGCCGTGTGCTGGGGGGAGGGCAAGCAGGGCTGCGGAGCTCCGCCCCCCCCTCCCCCTGTCCCCTGGGGCCCCTCCCTGCAGAGGTGCTGCCTCCCCTGCACCGCAGCCTGGGCCAGCCTGAGGATGGTGGGGGTGGAGGGAGGAGCGAGGTGGGTGGGCCGTGGGGAGGACGGGAGGGCAGGGGCCTGTCTGGCGCGGCGGGGGTGGGGGTGCCAGACCTGCCAGCGTGGGCGTTCCTGAAACCAAAGCCCCAGGTCCAGGGAGCAGCTGCCCACGCCAGGACCTCGGGGAGACTGGCCGGGTGGGGAGGGGCTGGCCGCCTGCTCCCCGGAGGGAGGTCCCGGGAGGAGCTCTGGCTGAGCGCTCATCGCACCGCGTGGCCCTGGAGGCCCCAGCCCCTCTGCTCCAGCCCTGGTCCTGGGGCCTGCCTGCGTGGCTGGTCTCGGCTTCGAAGGGGCCTCTGGTTCAGGGCTGCACCCCCGTGGGCCCCGCTGGCTCAGTTGGCAGGTGGGGAAATCGAGGCAGAGAGTGCTTGGGCCAGCTCAGTCCCATGGGGGAGCTGCTTGGCTGGGTTCAGGGGGGCCCTGGGCCGACCCTCCCCAGCCTCCCGTGTGTGCAGGAGGGGGCAGGAGCCCGAGGGGCTGCCGGTTCCCCCCAGTGGGACGCACCCCAGAAATCTCCGAGCGCCACCGTCACGACGGCGGCCGCCGTTCCTGCCGTGGGGCTGCTGGGGCCGCTTTGGGGGGACCCTTCCCCCGCCAGGCCCCCGGTGGGGGTGGGGGCGTTGAGGAGGACCCTAGCACGCTCCTGGGAGGTGCTCTCCGCCCGCTGGCCACCTCCTGTCCAGGGCGGGCGGGCCGGCCCCTCTCCCAGCCAGGCCCCGGAACCCCGCCCCTGCCCTCGGTGGCCCCTCCCAGCCGGGGCCTGTTGTGAAAGCCGAAACCGGCACGCAGCTGTCAGCGTGCCGTGTGTGTGCGTGTGCCTGTGCATGCAGGCCGTGTGCTGCCGGTGTGTGCATGCTCCTGCGTGTGCGTGCGTGTGCGCGCCCTGGACCTGAGTCACCGGCACCCCCGCTGGGTGAGACCAGACTCCGGGCTGCCCCGCGCCTCTTGCCCCAGGGCCCGGCGCTGCTGGGTCAGCGGTTTGGGGCCGGCTGTGTGAGGACACCGAAGGTGCCCTGGGCAGGCAGGTGGGCAGGCGGGCTGGACGGGTGCCCGGCTGGCCCCGACCACCCCCCCTCCTCCGCTCTCTCCCAGGCTGGCCTCCAGGGCGGACGGCAGAGGTCTGCGGGCGTGGTGGCAGGCGGGGGCTGACCTGGGACGGCCGGGCTATGACGGGCGCAGCGCTCTGCTCGTTGTGAGTGCCCCCAGCGCCCCGCTGCCCTCTCCGGGGCCGGCCTCCTCCAGGAAGGCCCCCCGGACTGCTCCACCAACTCCCCTTCTCCGTCCCTCCTGCAAGTGCCCACACGCTTCACATCTGGGAGCCCAGCTGGGACTGACCCTCTGCCGGTCCCGGCCCCTCCTTGGGCCCGGAGCCGTGGGGACAGAGGGTGGAGACGTGGAGTCCTGTGTGCGCAGGAGGGAGGAGGCGGGGAGGGTGTCCTGATGGGGAAGGTGGGGCAGAGGCCAAGCTGCTGGTCAGTGACTTCGGGCTCCTCCCTCGGCTCCTCCCGCAGGCAGAAGCTGCCGGGAACCTGGAGGTGGTGACCCTTCTGCAGAGTCTGCAGCGTGAGGCCGGTGTCCTGGCCCCAGGTCCAGTACGTGCCCGCAGGCAGCGCTGACCGCTCCCAGCCCCCCTCAGGGACTGTACCCTGTGCTGGTCCCGGGAGGAGGCTGCGGTGGGCAGGCACACACCACTGGGGGCACTCGCTGAAGGTGCTGGAGGGAGACGGGCGCAGTCAGGAGGGCTTCCTGGAGGAAGGGCCACCTCAGACCCCCTGGACTCTGTCCTGTCAGCTGCCCCTTGACGCACCCGGCCCAGAGCTGCAGGGTCCCAGCCGTAGCCGAGAAGGCCCTCGGGCCTGGGCATGGCTCAGACGCCGTGTGTCCTGCCCTCCTGCCCCCCCTCCCTGGGGTCCTCCGGGCTGGGTACCCCGCCTGCTTTCGGGGCTCTGCTGGCCAGGCCCCAGCGGACACTCCCACCCCCACTCCATCCTCTGGCTCTCTGGAAGATTCTCCGGGCCGGCTGGATTTGTTTGGTCCTGGGGTCCCTCCTCCGGGGAAGGTTTGGCTCCCCTGACAGGTGCCTGGGCTTGTCCGTCTGCCCTGGGTCTCAGGAGACCTCTTCCTTCAGGAAGTGCCGCCTGGCGTCTGACCTGGAGCCGTCGCGCTGGGCCGTCAGCCGTCCGGTCCTACGGTGACCTGCTGGAGGGGCCGCAGGCGCCCCAACCCCGGGGCTCTGGCTGAGCGCCCTGCTGCCGGGGCTGCTCCCCGCTCTGCCGTGGAGACACAGCCCGAACGTCTCTGTGGGGCTCTGTGACAATAAAGTCTCTCTGGGGCCACCCCGTCCTGGGGCCCCCAAAGCCGTATTCCAGTGGGTCTGTCGGGGTCCCTGGACCGTGGGGCTGGGGGTGGGTGGAGTCTGGCAGAGGCTCCGGTTCAAAGGGCGGTGACTTCAGCACCTCGGGGGCGAGGGACCCTCAGCCAGTCTGCCCCCAGGCAGCATGGCAACCTGAGCCAGGCCCCGTGGGGAGGGTGGGCGCTCCCCGCACCCCCAACCCTGCCCCTGCCTGCCCAAGCTGGTCCCTCCTCCAGACAACCTCTGCCCGTCTCCTCCGTCCCAGTCCTGGAGCTCATAGCCACCGCCTCCAGGCAGCCCCACCCCCCCACTCCTGTGTGTCTCCTGTCAGGGACCCCTCTCTGTGCTCGCAGCCCCTCCCCACTGCTGTCCGGGTTCAGCAGGCCTCATTCCGGCCCTTGGTCTGCCGGGGGCCCGGACCCCCCGCCCCTGGGAGCCAGGCCCACCTGGGCCCCTTCTTGCCTGGGCAGGTGTCAGATGGGCAGGCCGGGCCCAGGTTGGCGGGTGTGGTTCTCCAAGGCCGCTGGGCAGCTGCGGCCTTGCTGGGGGCCCGGCTGGGACTGAAGTCAGGTGTTTGGTCTCCTAGGCGGCTCCCCGTCCCGACCGTAAGCAGGACTGGGGGGGACGGGGTGTCCCCCCAGGGGGCTGGGCCCCCTCCCATTCCTGCACCCACCCTCGCTGGGCCTAAGGAGCCGGGCTGGGGGGACCTCCTTCCAGGTCCCCCAGCCACTTCGTACGTCTCACTGCCCTGGGGGGGTTCTTGTCTGTCTGTCCATCTGTCCGTCTGCCCACTGGGTGAGGCCTGTGCCCTGCAGATACTGGGCACCCGTGTGAACCCAGGGCTCACTCCGGGCACCCACTGTGCAGAGGAGGCCTCTCCCGGGTGGGCCAGGCCGGGGCGTCCCCGCCCACTCCTGAGGGCTTCGCAGCCTGGTTCCCAGGCCCCTGCTGGCGGCCCGCCAGATTCTCCGCCGGGCTCGGGTGTGCCGGGGCCTTGCACAACCTGGTGTTGCCGCACCAGCACGGCGGGTCCCTGGAGCCTTCGCCTTGCACCCGGCGAGCGGGGCAGGGGGTGGCGGAGGGGCGGAGGGGCTGAGGCCGCAGCACACGCACGCGGCTGGGCGCCTGGGGCCCGGCCGGTTGTGCAGGCCGCTCCTGCCGCCGCCGCTGCCGCTGCAGCAACAGGTGCCCGCCTGCCCGTGCTGAGCCCTGTGCCCGGGGGGGGGGGTGCCCTGCCCGCCTGGGAATACCCGCAGCGACCCTCACAGGGAATGCCGCTGAGCGGGCCTTTCCCCAAGTGGGTCACTGGGCGACCCCACGATCGAGCAGATTGGGGGCAGCCCCCATGCTCGGACCCCCACACACTGGGGAGGCAGAGTCCTGGACCGGCACACGTCTAGAAATTTCTTCGGGGCCGTTGCGTGCTCCTGGGGCGAGGGCGGCTCCTCTGAGGTGGGCTGGCCCTCTGGGCTCCGAGGACACCGACCGTGTAAGGTGGGGCAGACCCCCCTCCGGGGTCACGGTGCCCTGGGCACTCCCCTGAGGGGCCTGGCTCGCCCCACGGGACAGCTGGGGCGACGCGGGCCCGGTCTGCGCCCAGGGTTCCCGCGGGGGCAGCCTCCTCGCCTCTCGAAGGCGGTGCCGCCACTGGGAGACGCGTTGCAGGCCTGGGAGCAGGGCTCTGCCCACGAGGGCCGCAGGACCGTGGGAGGCAGCCTGGGTCCCTGGGGTCCTCGAGGGGCCAGACCGCCCTCCAGCCCACCTCCGGCGATTTCTGGCTGGGTGGGGCTTTGGCCCCTCTGGACTCTCGGCGATCCCAGGGCTATCGCTGGGAGATCTCTCTCCCCAGGACACTCGTACCGGCCGCCCAGCCCCTTCCGTCAGGAAGTCTGCCCGCCGGGCCCTGCCCCCCGGCCACCCCACCTGGCCACGGGCAGCCGGCTTCTCCTTCCTGCCGGGAAGCCCCCCTCTGGCCACACCGCCGTCCCTCCTGCTGCAGACACCCTTCCCGCCGTCCTTCTCCGGGGCTGGGGACAGTGACAGCCTGCAGGGTCCACCTTGGGCTGGGCTGCAGGGCTTTGAGGTGGGAAGAGGGCAGGTGGGTTCCTCCCCCCAGGAGGAGAGGATGTGGGGGGGTCCCAAGCTCTTCTTCTTGGTCATACACCTCTGTGGTGGCTGCCATACTCCTGCTCCCCGCCCTGCCCCCCACATGGGCACTCGGACCTTTGGGCCAGGGCAGGGGGCCCAGCTCCACCACTGGGCACCGACCGCCAGGCCGGCACTGCCCCTCTCTGAGCCTACGGCTTCCCCAGCCGTAGTCGCCCTGGCCTTAGGTGAGTGGTTATGACCCCACGGCCCACCGGCACCCTGTGAGGACTTCAGGGGCTGCCTCCCTGCCAACATCCTCTTTCCCGAAGCCCGGAACCCCGGCCCCACTGGCCTCGCGAGCCTGCCACGGGCAGCTCTGCTGCGACAGCTCCCCGAGGCCGCTGGCCAGGCCCCAAGGTCTCCAGGTGACCCGGTGGCCAGGCCAGAAGACATGGGCGGGGGCGGGGCTACTGCCCGGTGTGTTGTGTGGGGGGCGGTCAAGGCTGGGCCCGCTGTGGGGGAACAGGGGGCGCCTTCCCATGCCCCCCCGCCCCGGGGCTGGGGCTCCACCGCCTGCCCCGCCCTCTGGGAATCTCTGGGTCCGAGACGGGAAACCTGCGGACACGTTCCCTCCCGAGCCTCTGGTTTCACTTTCTCTTTGTTCCCCTCCCACGAGGTTCCCTTGGAAGCGACAGGGAAGGGCGTGAGCAGCCCGCGCCCCCACCCCACCCACAGGCGAGTCCCCCCCTGTCCCGGCCTCTCCAGGCACCGGCTCTGCGGGTGTCACCCCCCCTCCCCCCGCCCCCCGCCCCCCGCGGCGAGCCTGGGCGTCGGGTCCCAGGCCGGGCGGTGCGGGCGTGGCCCCCAGGCCTGGAGCGGGACCCGGGGGACGCCAGGTGCGCTGGGCGGGGCCGCGAGGCCGGTGAGTCAGGGCCACCCCCGCTGGGGCGCGCCGAGTAGGTACCGGGCCGCGGAGGACCCGCCGCAGGACCCGCCGAGCCGGGAGCCGCCTGCCCGGAAGAACCGGTCGGGCCGGCGCGGCGCGGGCGCATTCCGGCGGCGGGGGCGGGCGGCCGGAGGCTTAAAAGGCGCCGCGCACCGGCTGCGGCCGCACGGACACGGCGCCGGCCACGAGGAGCCGCGAGTGGAAGCGCAGCGGGACGTGGCGGACCTCGGGGCTGGGCGGACTCGGCGCGGAGGGCGGGCCGGGCCGGGCCGGGGCGGCGGGATTTTCTCCCCACAGCGCGGCGACCGAGGACTCGCGCGCCGGGTCCAGTGGTTCTTAACAGTTCAACAGTTCTGTAGCGCAATTGTGAAATGTTTAGGACCACTAGACCCGGCGGGCCTGGCGGCGGCGGCGGCAACGACCTCCGCGACACGACGGGTGTCCCACGTGCGGGTCCAGCTCGGGGCCGGGGTCCGCGGCGCGACAGGCCCGCCCAGGAGGAGCCCCGAGACGCGTGTCGGAGTCCCCCGGCCGTCCCCGCCCCGAGCTCTGCGCGCTGCGCCGGCGGACCGGGCCGAGGACCGCACGCTGCCGGGAGGTGGTCGGACTCCGGGGTGCCTTACGCGGGGCACCTTCCCAGCCCCCCCGCCCCCCCAATCCTGGCGCATCGCCGGCACGGAGACGCCAGCGCCGCTCTCCTGCGCCCGGAGGGCCCCACCCTTCCCGACACTCCGCCGAATTCCCAGCCCGGACCTGGCGGGGAGAGGGCGCACCCTTCGCCGTGGGCTTGCTGGGGCTGACCGTGCGCGGCCCAGCCTCCCGGCCAGGAGCGCGCCTACGCCGAGACAGGGCCGGGAGTGGCACCGCGTGCGCCCGCACTCTCAGGGGCGCGCGGGGACGGGCGCCGGGGTTGGGAAGAGCGTGCGGAAGGAACCAGGGGTTCGAGGGACAGACGCTGGGGCGCGGAGGAGTCGGGGCATTCGGTGCGCGGACTGCCTTGAGCCCTCAGCTCCCGGTCGGTGGGTCCGGAAACCCGGTGGGAGCCGGCGGGAGCCGGCGGGAGCCTGGGTGTGCGCCCTGGGGCGTGCTGGCTCAGCAAGTGTCATTCCATTCCCACCTCCCTCCGGGGCGAGGCCGCTCACGCCTGCGGCGTCAGGCTGACCCGCCTTGGGCCCGCCTTGGGCCTGCCTGGTCCACTGGACTGGCCGCACCCTCTGCGGAGAAGGGGTCCCCTCAGGTCCCCGCCCCCTTGGCCCAGGGCTTCGGGGAGCTGCAGGGCGGCCTGGGTGTGGGTCAGACGGGCCCACCAGGGCACTGCCCCTCTGGGTGACCTTGGGCCAGGCCCCTGCCCGGTCTGAGCCCCAGGCTGGGGTGAGGACAGGAGGGGTGGCGTGAGGAGCAGCGTGGGGATCTGGGCCCGGGCCCTGCTGCCCTGCGTGGGAAGGGGGCTGTGCTCCCCAGAGGAGGGCCAACCCTGGTGGGAACCATCCCCATTTCCCGTGAACCCCGCTGCGGCTCCTTGGGAGCTCCGGGGTCAGGCCGGCTGTGTGCCTGTCGCCGGGGACTTCCTCCCACGGGGCCACCCTCGCCAAGGCCGGGCTCCCCGGCTCCGGGAGAGGGGTGTCGGCCGGGAGTCCCGGCGTCCCCTGTCCTGGGCTGGGCCATTCTGTCTGCTGCGGGCGTGCACATTATGGCCGGTGGAAATAAATGCCTGTTCCAACACCTGACTGTGTCCTGGGCTGCTGTCCTCCCCCCCCCCCCGGGGGGGCACTGCCTCTGTGGTCTCTCTCGCCCCAGGAGTGGACGTGGGCCAGCTCAGCCCTGCCTCTGGCACCGAGGTCCCTGGGAGGCCCCCACCCCCACCACTGGGGTCCCCTCCCTGGGAAGGGCTCCAGGACCGGGCAGACCCTCCCCCACCTCCCTGAGATGGGCCCTCGGGCCCCTGCCGCCCCTTTCGCCTGGAGGGAGCAGGCTGGGAGGCAACCTGGTCCTCAGGCCGGTCCACTCGCCCCACCCTGCTTGCAGCCCCTCCTGGGTGGAGACCCCGACCCTTGTCCCGCCGGAGGCCCTGGTCCCAGAAGGGACAAGGTTGGAGTGACGGGGGACCCTCCCGTGCCTACACGCTGACAGCCGCCCCCTCAGCCTGAGCTGTGACACAGACCGAGAGTCAGCGGGTTCAAAGCCCTGCCCCGCTGCCAGTAAGCAGGTGCCCCGGGCAAGCCCCTCACCCCCTCAGAGCACTCATCTCTCCTGGTGCCCCTGGGGGGGATCCACTGAGGGGATGCAGCCCACCCTGAGAGGCAGGTGGGGGGCTCTGTCTGGGCCGCTGAACGGAGAGCCTGCCGCTGCCGTGGGACCGCCGGGAGCAGAGCTGCGCTGGCTGGGCAGCCGGAGGCCCCGGGGATGCGGCTGAATCGCTCAGTCTGCCGGGGACTTGCTCGTGTCCTGGGAACCCCTCTGTCCCGGGCAGACCGGGACCATGGGCCACCCCACCCTGACCAGCCCAGGGGACACGCTTCCCTAGCGCCGTGGACCCCTGTCTTTCCCCCGAGGGAGTGAACCCCTGCCTTCTCCACGCCGCTGTTACCTCGGTCCCGGCTGGAGCGGCCAAACCAGTCTTCTGAGTCAGTGCTGCCCCAGTGCGTGGCTGAGTCACCCGAGGGCGGGTGAGGGGCCCAGAGGCCGGGCTCAGGGGAGCCGGCCGGGCGGGGATCTGCGTCCGGCCCACGTCTGGGGCCGCCCGACAGAGGCCTGAGGCCGCTGCCTGCAGCTGAGACCTCAGCCAGGGACAAGGGCTGGAGGAGGGGGGATGCACCCAGGCCTGGGGCTGTGGGAGGTGTGCGAGGCCCTCAGCCCCTCAGCTTCCCTACCTGAGCCCCCACTGCACACATGGGCCTCCCTCGGGGGCTGAGGCCGGGCCACTGCCACTGCCACCCGGGACACCCCTGGGTGAGACGGTCCCTGCTCACACACAGCTCCCTGCTCCCTGCGCGGCCTCAGTGCCTCGGTGAGCCCCGACGATGCGGGTCTGCTGGGGGTGCCCTGCGGCCGGGGCCTGGGTGTCCGCTGGGGCTCTGGGAGGCTTCGGGCACACGATGGGGAGACACGTCCCAGCCAGCTCTCCTCGAGCCTGCCCGTTTGGGGGGCCCCGTTCTTTATGTTTCTGGCCTGCAGCGGTGTGGGGGCGCACAGCAAGGTGTGCACGGTCAGAGCGTGCGCCCATGGCGGCGAGTGTGTGCACACAGCCGAGGTCGGCATGCGATCGAGACGCCAGTGGGCCTGGGGGGGGGGGCTCCAGAGCCTCGCCCTGGGCAGGGTTGGTCTGGCTCTGCATGGCCGCTCCCTCCCTCCCTCCCTCCCTCCCTCCCTCCCCCAGGTCCCCGCCCCTGCCTCCACCCGGGAGTTTCCTTTGCTGGACAGCGTCAGCTGCGAATTCAGCCTCTCCCACCCCTCGGCCCCTCGGCCGGCTCAGTGGCCGGAGAGGCAGCAGCCGGCGGACGGGTCTCTCCCTCTTTCCCTCCCCCGCCCCCCCCAAAATGAACAAACAAATAAACAAACAAAAAACCAAATTCTTCATAAAAGCAGTTTGGCCTCTTTTATAGACGTAGGACCACTCGGTTATTTATATTTTCTCAGGTGAGTTTTAGCAGTTTGTGCATTTCAAGAAATTTGTTGACTTCATCTAACTTGTCAGGTTTTTGGTATCAAGTTATGCATAACACTCCATTATGATTCTCTTAATATCTGTTGACTCTGTAGCAATGTTACATTTCTTACTCTTCTAAAAATCTTTTTTTTAAAGATTTTATTTATTCATTTTTAGAGAGGGAAGGGAGGGAGATAGAGAGAGAGAGAGAAACACCAATGTGCGGTTGCTGGGGGCTGTGGCCTGCAACCCAGGCATCTGCCCTGACTGGGAATTGAACCTGCGATGCTTTGGTTTGCAGCCTGCACTCAATCCACTGAGCTACGCCAGCCAGGGCTTAAAAATCTTTTTTATTGGTTTGAGAGAGAGAGAAACACTGATATGTCCTTCCACTTACTCATGCACTCATTGGTAGATTCCCACGTACGCCCGGACAGGGGATCGAACTTGCGACCTTGGCGCATCAGGACGATGTTCCAGCCGACTGAGCCACAGCAGCCAGGGTTCCCACCTCTTACGCTTAAGGTTGACGATTTGTGTTTTCTCACCCCGACTGCAAGATGGCCGTTTTCATCGATCGTGTGAAGGGACCGGCTTTGGGTGGGTCGAGCTTCTCTGCGATTCTCTCTTTTCTGTTTGATTGATTTCCACTCTGACCCCCGCCACTTCCCTTCTCCTTGCCTGGGGTTCTGTGCGAGCCCCCAGTTCCCAGCGGCCTGGGGCCGCCGAGGCTGACCCACAGCTGCGCGAGGCCCCGTCCTCTGTGTCAGGTCTTTTGTTTCATTCCGAGAGCTTTCGGAGAATGCCATCTGCGCGGTTCTTCTGCAGTGTCTGACTTGCCCTGAACCCTCTCGGTGCGGTTTTCATCCCGGAGATGATGACGTCCACCTGTGGAGGTTGGGTGGGTCTGTTCCACAGTTTCTCAACCTCAGCGGATGCGAAGCCCCCACGACTTCTGGAACCTGCCGAAATATAGTCACGAAAACAGCGTCTGCGCCCTTGTCCTCTGATGTCACCGCCGGCACCGTTTCTGGGTCTGTTTCTGTTGGCGGGTCTTCCCCCCTCCGCCCGGGGCCTGCTCCGCGAGTGTGCGGTGGCCGGTGACTGGCTGTCACGCGTGGGGGCTCGGGCATCGGCAGGCAGGCAACTCTGCGTCCCGTGAGCACGTGCGCGAGCCTCGTCCTGGGGCGCGTGTGCTCCCGGCGCGGAGTCCGGGCTGCGTCGCGCTCCGTCAGGCAGGGCACGCCCGACTTCCCGGGCCTTCCTGCCGCCCCTGCCCCGAGGCGCCTTCCTCCTGGGCGGTGGGGCCGCCCTGGCTTCAGACCGCCGGTGCCCACGTGCGCGCCGCGGCGGCTCTCGGGCTTTGCGCCCGGCCTTTCCCCGGGAGCGGGTCCGAGGAGTGTGTCCACTGTCACGTACAGAGCGAAGCAAACACCTTCTTCTAAAGTGAGACCTGATCGTGCACACGGCTTCGGAAGTCAGGGAATGACCGCGAAGCTTGCCGGGACGCACCGGAGGCTCGGGCCCTGGGTGCTCCCAGCCCAGGTCAGCGCGTGCGGCCACGGCCCCTCTCCGGCCCCGCCCCTCTCCGGCCCCGCCCCTCTCGGGCCACGCCCCATCCCCGGCCCCGCCCCTCCCGGCCCCGCCCTGGCCCGGCCCCGCCCCGCCCCTCCCCGGCCCCGCCCCTCTCGGCCCCCGCCCCTCTCTGGCTCGGCGTCTTAATAAAAATAAACTGTTGCTGTGTTTTTTTAAAAAAGATTTTATTTATTTATTTTTAGAGAGGGAAGGGAGGGAGAAAGAGAGAGAGATAGAGAGAAAGAGAGAGAAACATCAATGTGCGGTTGCTGGGGGTTGTGGCCTGCAACCCAGGCATGTGCCCTGACTGGGAATCGAACCTGGCACCCTTTGGTTCCCAGCCCGTGCTCAACCCACTGAGCTACGCCAGCCAGGGGCGTGTTTTAAAATGTGATAGTTTTCTAACACTTGTGAGTAACTCCACGCTCCTCGATGGGAGTTCAGATCTCTTCTCGATGTGTTGAAATACATAACGTAGCCCCTCTCCTCCCCACTCCTCCCCGAAGGCCCCCACCCCATCTGCACCCTCCTCAGGGCTTACCTGACACCCCTGAACCTCCGTCCAGCCCCCGCCTTGGACCTGCCCCCAGGCTCCCTCCTGGGCTGGGTCCCCTTTTCTTGGCCCCATGCCCTCTTCGTCCTTGGACTGTTTCCTTGTTCTGGGGAGCCCGCCTGCCGGGCACCTGGGGAAGGGACAGGCCCCGCCGTCCGTGTGCGCTCCACTCGTGCGCTCCGGTGGCGGTCCGGCTGGGCGTGGGGCCCTCGCCAGGGGACCAGTGCCCTCGGTCTCGGGGCCTTCCCTCCACTGGCCTCTGTCGCTGTAGTGGCTTCTGCTCAAGGTCGGCCGACATCTGCACTGTGCTTGACAAGTCGCCCCTGAGCTGCAGTGTCTTCTGTTTGCCCCTGGTCTCGGTTTAACGTTTCACAACGACATCGTTTAAAAAACTCCTGCCAGACACTGACCCCGGCTGGTGTGGCTCACTGCAGTGAGTGCCGACCTGTGAACCAAAGGGTCGCCGGTTCGAATCCCAGTCAGGGCACATGCCTGGGGTTCATGGGTGGTCCCCAGGAGGGGGCGTGTGAGAGGCAGCCACCCACTGAGGTTTCCGTCTCCATCTCCTTTCCCCTCTCTCTAAAAATAAACACGTGAAATCTTTGAAAAACATTCCAGTGACAGGCACTGAAGATCCTGTCATTACTTGTGGTGGTTATTTTTTTTTTTTGCACGATTTCCTCACTCACACTTTTTTCACTCTTTCCCCGGAAGTCCTATTATTCCGACATTAAACTTCCCACCCTAACCCTGTAATTCTCTCCGTCTCCCTCTTACTTTCTTTCCCCTCTGCTTTCTGGAAGATTCCCTTGACTTTATCTTTCAACCCTTCTTTATAATTTTATTTTATATTTTCACATTCCAAGTGTTTTTCGTATGGTTCTCTGGATTGCATCAGTACCCGAGTTCATAGAGCTCAGCATCTGTGGGTCCCTTTTCCTGTGGGACCTCCATGGCCACGCGCGAGGCGAGCGCGGCGGGGAGGCCAGCCCCTGCGGGGCCGCGGGGGCCGGAGGGGCTGGAGGTGAGCGGCTGCTCCGGACGCAGTCCGCGGCCCTGCCAGCCCCGCCCCCTCAGCCGGTCCTCATTCTCGTGGGGACCGGGCACCACTGGGACCCTTCTCTGCGAGGCGCAGCGGCAATGCTGCGTGAGGAACACGGACACCCAGGGGCACGCGTGCTGATATCCACAAAGCCTCCTGCGCGCCCAGGTCCGGTCTCTGCAGACCCAGGGCTGAGCCGGACCCCGCCCCGCCCTGGGGTGGGGTGGGCGTGTTTTGAGTGGAAACCCGCCCAGAAGGCTCCTTGGGAGGCCCGGAGGCCGTTTCTGGGGCAGTGATGCAGCTGCCCTGAAGGCTTGTCCAGAGCTTTCCGGATCAGCCCTGCAGGCGAGGGGCCGGGACTCCGCAGCAGGGGGCCGCGTGCCCCCTTGCCCGCTGCAGGCCTGACCTCAAGCTGGAGGCTGGGCCGGGTCTGGGACGTGAGGACACAGCGGCAAGAGAAAGGGGGAGCAAGTCAGGCCTGTGGGGTGCGCTAGGGAGGCCACCCGGCTGGCAGGGGCCTTTTGGCACTCCCCTCGCTGCCGGGGGTCTAGGGCAAGCCCCGCCCCGCTCAGCACCTCAGTTTCCCTGTCTGCCCCAGAGGGAGACTGAACCAGGTGATCGCAAATACTTTTCCTTTGGCCGTGGCCAAGGCGCGCCACCTGCTGGCCGTAGTTGGAAGTGTCCCCGTTCCAGATCGCTCCCCAGAGTCCTGGCTCACGGGTCTGACCCCAGGCGGTTGGGGAGGAGGGGTCTGCTCCTGCTACCTGTCCACCCCCCTGCCCGGCCGCCTGGCCGCCTGCCTTCCTGACACGTTCACTGCCACCCAGGGGTGCTCGGCCCGGGCAGGGCTCACAGGACCGGGCCACGTGCGGCAGGACGCGGCTGGGAGCCTTCCCGGAAAGGGCTGGCGCCGACTCGACCCGGCCTTGGGGGGCTGGCCGGCTGTGAGGGGGGTCTGGGCAGGGAGGGCATGCCACCTGTAAGGGCTTGGGTGTGGGGGGCCTGGACAGCGGGACCCTCGCGTGGGAGGGCCGGGGGGCCGCGTGCCCAGGGAGCAGGGGAGCTCACTGGGGGCCTCATGGGCTGGCTGAGGGGCTGTGGCTGTAGGCTCAGAGGTTCTACCGGGGGCCGGGCCCCAGCAGGCTGGACGAGTGAAGGGGTCTGGGGGGGACCCAGGGCCGTGCACGTTCCTTCTCGGCATCCGGGAAGACACGGAGAGAGCAGGAACGCCTCCACGTGGGCCAGGACGTGTGCTCGGGCGGGCCAGCTGTCTGACCTGGGCTGGGCCGGTTGGGCCTGGTCGAGTCACCCCAGGGTCAGGGCCTGGCGTGGTGGCCCTGCCCCGGCGGGTGGGAGGGAGGAGCCAGCACAGAGACCTGGGCTGGGGAGGGGCGCAGTCAGGGGGCAGAGGGCGGGGCCCCTGCAGTGGGAGCCCACACAGGAGTGTCAGGGTTGCACGTGCCTGGGCGCACGGTGCCTTTCCTTCTTCAACTAGTGCCCGGGGTGTCTGCCCTGCGCCGCGGTCTGGGGACACAGCCAATGGGTGCTCTGACGGGGTGACCGGCAGCGGACAAGAGGGAGAGGGAATGTGAGGCGAGTCCCCGAGGCCCCAGGGAGGAGGCCGAAAGCCTGAAGTGGGGGTGGAGGGTGGGGGGAGGTCTGGGGAACACTGCGGGGGTACTTGGCGTGTAGGCAGGGTGGTGGGACGGCTTCGCTGAGGGGCTCTTCTGGAGGAAGAGGAGGGAGCAGACGTCGTGGGTGTCTGGGGAGCGGCACCCTGCAGAGGGCCTGCTGGGCAGGTTCAGGGACACCGAGGAGGCCGTGCAGCCGGAGCCCGTGCAGCCGGAGCCCAGCGAGGTGGTCAGGCCGCCGTGCCCAGCCCTGGGCTCCCCCGGCTCGGGGCGCCCGCACGGGGCCGGGAAGAGTGGGGGACCAACCTCTCTGCCTCCTCAGGTTCTGCCCTGGCTGCGGCGCGG
Organism: Phyllostomus hastatus; assembly: GCF_019186645.2. Classification (NCBI taxonomy): domain Eukaryota; kingdom Metazoa; phylum Chordata; class Mammalia; order Chiroptera; family Phyllostomidae; genus Phyllostomus; species Phyllostomus hastatus. The sequence continues at coordinate 71,688,890 of NW_025334033.1, forward strand.
ACCCCAGGATGGGGGCGGGGTGGGGGGTCGACGGTGGAGGCCCTGCTCCCAGGTGGGGCTGCTGCAGGAAGCAGGTTGCTGGCTGAGGCGGGCGTGAGCCGCGCAGGCTGTGCAGAGAGCCCCGACTCTGGACACACAGCACGGGGCTGGGCGCCGCAGGTGCCGACGCATGGAACCGGTGTGGGGGGGTGGGGGGGGTGGTGACAGCGAGCAGGAGCCAGGACGGCCGGCTCCAGGGCGGCTGAGCAAGCAGAGGAAAGGACCCTTCCCCGCTTGGTCCCACCCGCTGAGGAGGGAGGACAGGGGCGCTGGCCGAGGTGCTGAAACCACGGTGCCCCGCGGCGCTGGAGAGCTCTGGGCCTGGGGCTGCTCCTGGACTGGGGGCGGGCAGAGGGCAGGAGGGCTGGCCTGCCCCTCTAGCCTCTCTCTCCACTTGACAAACCCTGACCCCACTGCTGGCTGTGGGGCCGCTCCGCCCTCCGCAGCAGCGGCCCAGTGGCCAGCCCTGCGGCCGAGGGGGTGGGGACGCTGCAGAGCGGAGTGGTCACTGGCACAGGCTCGACGCAGATGCCCCGGGTGAATTCTGGCAAGTCACGTCACCCCTCTGTGCCTCAGTTTCCTCATCAGTAAAATGGGGATCATGCAGTACCCCTCCTGGCGTGGTTGTGAGGGTGAAGTGAATTCTGTCCAGTGGTGAAACGGAGCCCGGTCCATAGTAAATACTCGTGGTTGCTGCCCTGGCAGATGGGCCCCCATCTCAGCAGCAGACACCCCTGAAGAAGGATGGGTGCAGGGACAGCACCCTCCCCCCCCCAGCTGAAGCCTGCCTTCAGAGCCAGGGCGAGGGGGGCAGCCGGAGCGAGGGGCACTGCCCGGGATCAGGGTGGGCTTCCCTCCCAGACAGACTGGGCTCCTGGGCGCCCTGCCCCCGCCCAGCCCCAGCCCACCTCTGGGAGTGGTGTGACCGGGCGGCTTGAGGATCTGACCAGACCCCAGGAAGTGTGGGCAGCCCCACCCCCAGGAGCTGAGAGCAGGGTCTCGTCCCCTCCCACCCTTGGAGAGGAGGGGAGGTCTGCCCCACGCAGGCTGTGGTCCTAGTGGGCGGGCCACTTGGGCACCCCGAGCCTTCCTTACCGCTTATGGGGAGCCGCCCCACAACAGGCAAAGCCACCCGCAAGGATGGGGCTCGGAAGTGAAGCTCCCCCCCTGAGCCCACCCCTCCTCTCCCCAGAGGCGGCAGCCCGCACCTGTCTCCCTGCGGCCCCTTGGAAAGGTCTGGGCCTTCTGGGAACCGCTGTCCTGGGCCTGGTGTCTGGGGAGACTTTCCAGGAGCCCCCTGTTTGTGACCTGGGTCCACTGTCACTGAGGACAGAGTGTGAGGGTTGGTTGTCCATTTCCCTTGTGGCCCAGTCTCTGCCCTCACAGCAGTGACCGCTGCCCAGGGCTCACCTCCCACCTGCGCTGTGGCCCATGCACGGGGCGCCTTCCTGGCTCTCCAGTTTGCTGGCTGGAAGGACGGGCCCCTTCCTGGGGGGCGGGCTGGCCGGGGCAGGCCCAGGAGGGACTGGACTGCATGTGGGGTGTGCGCGCGTGTGGGGTTCCCAATGTCCCCAGCAGGTGGGGGTGACACGGTGGCATAAGGACTTGGGTCTCCCCATGCCTGGGGCAGGGAAGCTGACCACTCCAGCCCAGTGCCCCCACTTCCTGAAACACCGCCCCCCACTCTGGGTCTGATTGGAAGCGGAGTCCGGCGATTAGTCCTGCCTGAGCTGCACTCAGTGCACGGGCTCTGCGGTGCTCCCTTGGCCTAGATTTCCCCGGGGACAGCGCTGACCGCCGCCGTGGGCCTGGAAGATTAAATGTGAAAAAATCTCCACGACGACTTTAATCAACCCGCTGAGACGGCCGGCGGCCTGCACCCAGGAGGGCTTGGTCCGCCGGAGGAAGCCCCTCCCCGAGGCTCCGGGACCTGGAGGAGAGGAGGGAGGGCCAGGACAGAGCTCCAGGGGTGCCTGTGGTGCAGGAGGAGGGCGTGGGGGTCTCCAGGTGGGCCTCCTGGAGCCTAGCTCCTCCCAGTGCGGCCGCGGGGCCCGCAGGAGAGGGCTGAAAAGGGACAGGGAAAGGGAGGGACTGCGGGGACTCTGGGCTCCCCTTATGGCTTGACTGACCTCTGGCCCAGGCCGGCAGCAGCCAGGGGGCAGGGAGGGGCAGCTCCGCTCGGGGTCTCTCCTGACCTGAGGTCTGCGTGGGGACCCTGTGGCCTGCAGACATGTTTATTAATGGGCAGGGGCAGGGGGCAGGTGGGTGGAGACAATTCTTCCTGCTGCCGCTTGGAGGGGTCAGGAGAGGAGCCGGGTGAGTGGGGGCGGGGCAGGGAAGTTCCCTGGTCCTTCCCAGGGGACAGAGAGGGGGCAGGGCGGGCCCCCACCCTGGCACCCCAGACAAGCCATCACATCCTGCTGTCTGCTCAGGGCGCCTGCAGCGCTGACCTCCAGGCCGCCCTTCTCCAGTCTTCTCCTCGCCTTGCCGTCTACCTGTTATGGCCCGTTCAAGGCCCCTTTCCCCTGGGCAGCGTTCCCTGACACCCCCTTAACTCCCCAAACCCCCGTGGGCCTCAGTTATTTAAGGTGACCCTGACTGTCTGTTCCACTCTCCACAGGCAGGGGGCGCCCGCCAGCACCGAAGACCGGGGGCCGCGCACAGCAGGAGCGCGGGATCCGGGTCTGAGTTTGCATCCGGGAAGAGCGCCCCCGCCCAAGATTCCCACCGAGATTCGGCCGCACTAGGAGACTAGCCCGAATCCTCCAGCCGCGGGGAGTTACTGGAGCGACCGGAGGGAGTCCGGGGCGGGGGCAGAGAAGGCTGCGAGTGGCGGTAGAATAGGGGTTTTGGAGTGGTGGCGCAGAGAGGGGCAGAGGCCCCCTGCGAAGCTCTGGGGTCCTGGCGGGGGGGGGCTTTGGGGGTCCATAGGCTGAGGCTGGGGCGTGGGATGGGGGCTAGCGAGGAGCGCCCTGGAGCATGGGCAGAATGTGGAGCTCAAGGTCACTGTGCTCTATACACGTGTTCAGGGACTGGGACCCCAAAGCTCAGAGTCCCCTGGACCGATTGCAGGGGAGGGGCTTCGATATGGCCCCTGTCCGTAGAGGTTTCTTGGAGTCCAGCTCAGCGGCTCAGCCCCCTCTCCGTGCCTCCGGGCCAGAGCACCAGGCAGAGCAGGCGAGGCAGGGGAATGCCGACCCGCAGTGAGTGGGGCCCTAGTCCCCTTCCGCCGCGCCTCCTCCCCCCCGCGTGTCGGGGTGTCTGGCTCGCCGCCGGAGCGGAGGGGGCGCTGTCGGCGCAGACGGGCGGGGCCGGAGCGCGGGAGCGCGCGGCGCAAAGCGAGCGCAGGTGCCGCGGGCACGGGCCGCCGAGGATTGGGGGCCTGGCGGGCAGCGGTGCGGGGCGCGGCGGCGGCGGGCACGCGGCCAGTGAGCGCGCGGGCGGGGAGGTGGCGGTGGCGGCGGAGGAGCTCGGAGCCGCTCCCCGCTCTTCCATGGCGCTGCCCGGGTCTCCCGAGCCGCCCCACGGCGCGCCCCGCAAGGCTCCCAGCCTGCTGGAGATGGGGGCGCTCTGCCTGGATTCGGAGATCATCCTGGGCTTCACCAGCCACCTCCTGCGGCGGCGAGCAAAGGTGAGGGCCGGGCGGCGGGACCCAGCTGGTGGCAGAGGCGCTGTCCCGCGACTTTGCGGCGCGTCTCCTGCAGCTCAGGGTGCCGCGCCGGGAAGGAAGAGCAGGTTCTGAGCAGAGTCCCGCAGCCCAGGCTGTAGACTCTCTTGGCTCACTTCACCCAAGCGTGTTGCTCCATCTTCTTCTCCCCTAAAGGCTGCGTCCTGAGCTGGAGGCACTCAGCCTGGGCAGAGAGAGCAGCGCAGAGACCCCGGGTCCCACGGCGCGCCTTGCTGGGGTGGGCGAGGCAAGAAGTCGAGGTCTCGTGGCTGAGCCCGAGCCCCTGAGGTGACTCCAGTTCCCGTGTCTGCAGGGCTGTGCCCCGGCCCCCTTTAGGGACCCGGGTGTATGGTGTGAGCGTGTGCTCTCCAAGTGTCGCAGTGGTGCGGACTACCTAAGTTGCCAGTGTGGCTGGCCCTGGGCGTAAGACCATGGCTCCGCGTCCGCGTTTCTGGGAGTGCATGTGGTAATGAGTGTGTGTGTGGCAGAGTGCCGAGATCCGGGACCCAGTGTGTGTGTGCGTGTCTGTGTGTGGCCCAAAGCAGTTGAGGGGCTGGGACAAGTGCTGTCTGCAGGCCATGGGGGGAGGTGGCGTCGGTGGCGTCCCGGGGTACCTAGACCCAGAGTGGGGCTGACACGCCCGTGGTCCTCCCGGAGGCTGCGATGAGACAGGAGATGAGAAGTGCTCCCGGCCCTCGTGCGGGGTGGAAAGGGGCTGGAGGCTGGGGGACCGCAGAGTGAGACTGGGGAGCCCTTGCCCACTTTATACCCCTAACCCCGCCACGTCGCCGGTCAGAAACAACTCGGAAAGCCAAGGGCAGATGGTCCACCCCTCTTCTGGAGGGAGCGCGTACATGGGTGGGGAGGACCTTCCAAGTAAAAGGGAATTGAGCAAAGAAGGTAGTTTGGAGGGACTCAGGAGGGGCGGGGAGCGATTCGAATCTGTGTGAGGGCCTCGTGTGGGTGCGCGGAGGGAGCCACAGGTCGCGCTCTCCGCCTGGACCACAGCCCGCCAGCGGGCCCTGCTCTGGCTCGGCTCCTTCTAGTCCTCGGGGCGCTCCTCCTCGCCTGGGACGCGTGGCGCCAGCTCTCTCTCCAGGCTCCTGGTGCGCGCTGGCCAGCAGGGGTCGCTCGCGTCACGGGAAGGCGGGCGGCCGCGCCCGCCCAGCCTGACCCCGGTTTCGGGCTGACCCGGAGTAGGGATCCAGAGTCACCCGCTGCCTTGGTTAGCCGCGACACTTAGGGCTGGGCTGGAGCGGGAGCAACTGGTCGCCGGAGCGGGGGTGGGGCGACCTCCCAGCCGGAGACAAACAGGCAATTAATTCCGGAGCTAAGTTCCCATCTGCCAGGCCGGCTGACAACAGGTCCCGCGCACACCCCCGGGGCCAGCCGCACCGCCTTCTCCCGCTTCCTGGGCCCAGAGCGCGCACACCCACCTTCGCGCACACGCGCGGTTGCACAGACACTCGTGCCGCCTGCAGACACGCCTAGACACAGATCCACGGCCAGGGGCACTGCACGGTCCGGGGCCAGACCGCGGAGTCGCTCAACCACGCGCGACAGTTATACTCAAAGGGTGGCCAGAGACAGGCGGAATGCACTGGATTTGTAGGGAAAAGAGGCTGGGAGTTCGGGGGCTGGGCTTCGGCCCCTTCCTCGTCCCCGCCACGTGGTGGGGCTTTGGGCGAGACCTTCCCCGCCGGGGCCTCAGTTTCTCGCCTGTGAAGTGAAAAGTGGGTTGGTGCCTCCCAGGAGACGCGCAGACCCCAGTGTCCCGGCACAAGAGCAGGAGGGCGCATGCGCGAGAGCGCACCTTTTTTTACAGCGGCCCCCTGCGCCCCTCCCTGGGGCTGTGACTCGCCTAACAAGTTGGGGTCCTTGGAGTGGGAGGGGCCGCGCCGCTGGACTGGATCCCTTCCCCCAAGCTCTGCGGAGAGGAGGGCTGGGGTGGGACGGTCCCCTGGCGCCCCGCCCCCACCGGCCCGGGCCCCGCCCCGCCTCCCGAACGCGCTGGCCGCCGCCTGCGCGCGCTCTGTCACTCGTCCGCCCGCGTCGCCAACTTCGGGGCGGACGGTGGGGCCATGGGGGCGCGCCCGGGCTGTATCACGTAGCCGCAGCGCCCTCGGACCGCCCGCGCGGCCCCAAGCTCCCGCCCGGCCTTTCCTGCGTCTCGGCCATGGGCAGCCACGGCGCCCCCATGTGCGCGGCGCACCCCGCGGTATGCGCGGTCGGGCCCAGAGAGGGAGCCGGGCGGCGGGCGCCGCGGGACGGGGCCCTAAACGCCGAGACGGTTGAGGGGTGCGCGGCGCCCCCTAGGGGCGGGGCCTGGGGGGAGCACGGGGGCAGCCGGGCCTCCGGCCGGGAGGGACTTGAGCCGAACCTCCCTGGATTGCAGGAGAGGGCTGGCGGCAGGTCCTTGCCCAGCGCTCCTAACTTTCTGGAGTGCGCCAACTCCGGGGCCCGTGACCAGCTGAGGTCTGGAGCCCCCGGTGCTGGGCCTCGGGATGGTGCCGCAGCGGCTTAGGCTCACTGTCCTCTTCTGCACCCACTTCCCGCAGGTGGCCGAGGGCGGCCTGGCCCGGGAGCCGCTGCAGCTCCTGGAGGTACCGCCCCGCAAGAGGCTGCCTGTCGGGCCGGAGCAGGACCCTTGTGGCAGCCGCCCTGCTCCCGAGGGCGCCGGGGCAGGCGCAGAACAGGGCCACTCCGCAAGCGGAGGCAGCTGGTGCCGCCACTGCCACACGAGACTCGCGGAGCTCAAGCGACAGGCGTGGAAGCTGGTCAGCGGGTCCGGGACACCGCTCCGGGTAAGTGACCTTTCCCTGGGCCGGCCCCTCGGGGCAGGGCCCGTGTTGGGACTCGGTCCCCGAGGGAGGCGAGGTTTCACTGAGTGGCTTTGGCCAGTCCTTTCGCCTCTCCGGGCCTCAGTTTCCCCATCTGTAACTGTGAATGAGTTGGGGTGGGGTGGGGGGCTGGAGAGAGGTTGGGGGGGTGTTTCTGCGGGAGCTGCGGAAGTCCCGCAGCTGGACCCGCGGTCTGTGTTCTGGAGGGGAGGGAGAGAGGGAGGTCCGCGGCGGCGACCCCACCCAGGGCAGGACAGTGCCTGTCCTGCGGGAGGCCAGGGTTACTTGGTCTGTTGTTGCCCTTGGGCCACCTGGGCCTCCAGCCAGGTGTCTGGAAATTGTACAGCTGTGGCAGGAGGGCTCGGAGACCAGAGGGCGGGCCTGCTGCTGTGGGGGAGGCCGTGGCCCCGCCCACCTCCTCCCAGCTTCACGGAAAAGAGCGCGGCACAGCGGGTCCAGATCTGCCGCTGCGGGCGGTGGCCACCCAGCTGGGGGTTGCGCGGCGGGGCCTCTGGGCTCCCCCCCCCCCGGGTTTCCCTCCCAGCCTCCAAGGTGTTCGCCAGGGCGGGGGCCCTGCAGCCCCGGGCTGGCCTGGGCCCGGGGAGGAGCCGGGGCCATTGTTGAGGGAACAATGTGCCTGGAGGGGGGGGGGGGCGGGCGGGGGGGCGGGGTCTCCAGAGGAAGCCCTTCCCGCCCGACCTGCAGCCTTTCTGCAAGGTTCCTGGAAGTCCGAGTGATCCCCACGGGATCTAAATATAGCTCTCCAGGGAGGCCCTGCGGCCTGAGCGGGCCGGGGCCCTGGGCTCCGGGGGTCCCACCGCTCCCTGCCCGGAGCAGGCGGGCTGGCGGGAGTCTGGTTTCTGCCCTCTCGGGGGCACTCTCGGGGGCAAAGGGAGGGGACCCGGGGCCTGTCCTGGGGTGTGGCCGGACCCTCCTCCCGGCCGGCTGCCCACCCAGCCACCCGGGTCTGGTCCCGGAGACACCTGGGCCCTTGGGCCCTCAGGAGGGTGTGCCTGGGGACCGGCTCTCCGGGGCCTGTCGGCTGCGGGCCGTCTGGCCGCCCCAGCGGGCGGGACTGAGGCCAGAGAGAGGACGGACTTGGTGGCTCAGCTGGGCTCCGCCTGGTGGCGCCGGGCGCGTGGCCGGCCGGGTGCAGGGGGCAGGGGATCCCGATGGAGAGAGCTGCAGGTCACACCAGTCGCTGGCGAATTCCAGGGTCCCTCCAGGGGGGTCTGGCGGGCTCTTCCTGCAGACAGCTCATCAGGGAAGCCCGGGACCACGCCCCTCCCACCTCCCCTGGCCTTTCCTGAATCTGACCCTGGGCACCCGCTTCCCCTGCCTCCCCTGGCGCCCCGGGGCCGAGCAGCCCAGCAGGCCTGGGGTCCCCGCTGGCGGTGTCCCCGCTTCGCAGCCCCTCCCCCGCTGCTTCCACCTTCGGCAGGCGTGGCCGCTGGGGGCTGGACCGGGGCGCTGCCCAGGCTGCAGGGCGCTGTGCCGGGGGAGGGAGGCCCACACCCACTGTCTGTCTCAGGAGGTGGAAACAGAGCCGTGGGGACGCAGGGGGTTGGACCCGCCACCCGGGGACCTCGGCAGGTGTCCTGGCTGGCCTGCTGCTTGCCCCTGAGCTGCCTTCCGGGAGGCAGGGAGGCAGTGCCCAGCCTCACGCAGCTGCTGCTTCTGCCTTTGGCTTGGGGGGGGGGGAGGGAGGGCTCCATGGGGCAGCGGGGGTGGGGCTGCTGTTCTGCGCGGCTCCCTTGGGGTCTTGTCCTGTTCTTGTCAGGAGGTGAGTTTCGGGAGGGCGGCACCTCACGGTTCGTAGGGAAGGGTGCCTGCGTTTTCTCCCTTGGACCCGGGGGCTCGCTGGCCGCGGAGGCTGGGGTGGGGGTGGAGCTGGGCCCTCCTGCCAGCAGACCGGTCCCCGCAGCGGGGCCCTGGGCAGGTCCGCTGAGAGCCAGGCCTCAGGGGTTATGCCTGTAACAGTCCTTCGGTGGCCGGGGGTGGGGCGGGGTGGGGCGGGGGGCCATCCGGTGGCCTGCGGCGTGCGAGGCCACGCCACCCTGCGCCCACCCCTCCCTGCCTTGGTCTCCCCTCTGGGCAGTGCGGGCGACCGTGGTCCCAGCCCAGGGCCCGGTTCACATCGGGGTCGTGCCCACCCCCTTTCTGAGCCCTGCTGCCCTGGCGAGGGGTCGGGGCATGTACTCCACCGCCCCACCCCCTTGGGGTCTGGGACACCGTCCTTCCTGAGCTGAGCAGGACAGTGAACGCGGAGGGGACACCCAAGCTGAGAGCCCCTCTGGGCAGCCCACTGTGCCACCCTCTGCCCTTGCCAGGGTCCAGCGACCGACTTAGGGCCCCGTAAGGGCTGCAGCCAGGACCCCTGGACCGGCCTCTCGTGGCCTCCACCGGCCGCCGCCATGGGCCCCGCAGCAGACACCCCGCCCCCCTGGAGCCCTGGCCGCCGGGGGCGATGCCGCCGGTGCCTGCCCTCAGCTCTCCACGCCTCTGGCAAGCCTCTGCCGGTCCGTGCGGGGGCCAGAGCCAGGCCTTCCCCTTCAGCCGCACCTGAGCGCCCAGCTTAGCTCCTCCCCCTGTCCTGCGGAGCCAGCAGACCCTCTCATGGTGCCCCGACCCCGCCGGGTCAAGGGCCCCATTCTCTTACCTTTTCCTACGGTGCTTTGTCACAGGTGCCCCTTTCGCAGATGCCCAGGCCCCTGACCCTTCTGTGCGCATCTGGCAGGACCTCGGCCCGGGCCAGCTGGTGCCCAGTGTGCCGGCGCCTGTGCGGCTGACCGGGGTGGGGAACGCAGGCCCCGCTGACCTGCTGCACCACGAGTTCTTGGCACAGGGCTCCGATGACGCCCACCTGCTTCCAGGGTGCCCGCCCTCCCGTCCCACCCCGACCCCCTTCGGGCGGCCCTTCCCGGCCCTTCTCACTGGCCTCGGCCACTGCGTGGAGTCAGCGTCCAGTGTCCTGCCCCCACCGACGTCTGTGGACGATGCACTGCCCAGGCTTCCCCTCCCTGGCCCGCTGCGTCCGCCGGACTGCTGGGCTGATCCGAGCTCCCCCCGCCCCGCAGAGGGGGTAGCCCCGAGGAGAATGGCCGTCCCTGCTCCCTGGCAGCAGCGGGGGAGGGGTTCCTGCTGGGGGTCTGGTCCAGCGGCCACCGGGTGTGTCCACTTCCCCAGAGACCCATGACACTGTGACATTCGACTTTCTTCCCAGGTGTCAATACAAGTGCTGAATTGATTAGTGCCCTCCCTCCACCCCGGGGGGAAGTGATCAATTCTCATCTGGCTCTTGCAGACCCCTGGCCCCCACACAGGGGTCTTGTCCTCCCTGCCCCTTCGACGGCCCCGCCCACCGTGAGGCCCAAGCATTTGCTCCCAGGCCCCACCCTGTGGGACCAGGCGGTGGGGCCTTGTCCAGTGCACGCGGCGATGCGGCCAGCCCGGGGGTGCTGGAGGCCTGCAGGCCCTCTGCCTGCCTCTGGGGCCTGGCTGGGGGGTGGCGGTCCCCCAGGGAGCCTTCCCGGCCCTCAGTGTCCACAGCTCTGGGGTGTGCTGGTCCTGGCTCCGTCTCGTGGCCCAGGGTGGGGGGCCTCAGCGCAGCTGGTGGGGGCCCTGTGTGGCCTGGGGTCAGAATCCCTGGGGCCCAAGCACTACCAGCTCCGGGGACCCCCCTCCTCTCCCGGCGGCAGGGCCAGGGTGGCTGGCCGCCTTGGGGCTCCTCAGCCGTCCCCCAGCTGGGCCAGGTGCAAAGGCAGCCAGGGAGGTGTGACAGGGGCGGGCACGCCCTGGGGCTGGCTGCTGGGCAGGCTCCCAGCTGGCAGGGGACCTGATGACTCAGCTGGGGAGGGCCCTGTCGTCTGCTGGGCTTCGAGGCTCCCGGCCGCTCTGGGCACTGAACCCCGCTGGGGAGAGAGGCGGCCCGTCGTGGCCTGGCCTCCCCCTCAGCCTCGGGGACCTCAGCCGGCCCTCCCCCTGCCTCCCGAGGTGGACGAGGTGGACGAGGTGGACGGCAGACTAGCCAGTGCCCTTTGTCCCCTGCGTCTAGTGATGGAGTGACGGCCTCTCGGGCTCACCTGACGTCTGCGCCGTTCTGGTTTCAGGCCTGGGAGCGGGTGGGGGGGGGCCCAGCAGGAGGAGCCCCTGGGCCCGGTCCGAGCAGAGGGGCCCGGTCCGAGCAGAGGGGGGGCGAGAGGGCTGCCCGCTGGTGCCGCAGCAGCTCCTGTTCTGGCTGCAGGAGTGCGAGCAGGGCGGGGCCCGCGCTGGGACCGACTGGCCTCCCTGCCCCTTGGCGGAGAGGTGGGGGCCAGGGAGCGGGGGTGGGGGGTGAGGGGGCAGGGGGTGGGGGCGTTGGCTTGGGCCCCTCTCAGGCCCGTCCCCAGCCCCCCCCCACCAGTGTCCTGCAAGGGCCTCACGCTCTGGAGCCTTTTCTGAAACGGCGAAGCCGCGTCTCCACTGTTGTTGGCCGGCCGGCCGGCGGGCAGGTTGGAAGCTCCCTGCTCCTCCGGGCGCGCGGGTCTTCCTCGTGCGTCTCTGGGCACCGGGCTCCGTCTTCGGTTCACGCCGTGCGTTCTCGGGAGCCCCCTCGCCGGCTCTGGGTGGGGAGGGTGGGCGTCAGTGGGTGAGCGGGGTGGGAAGCGGCTGCGCGGCCCCCGGTCGGCGCGTCTGGCCACGAGCGCCTCTCCCCGCAGGGCAAGGCCGTGGCCGTCCCCCTGTCAGGCTCCGGGTGCAGTCGGGCTGGGCGGCCGGGCTCCTGTGGGCCCCTGAGTGCCCTGCGAGGGTCCTCCCTCCCCTGCAGGTGACCGAGTGGCTGGTGAGAGGGCCCCCTGGGCTCGGGGGGCGGTGCCGGGCCGCCGCCCCTGAGGCCTGGCCCCTCCTCCTCGGGGCCTCCAGCCCCCATCTGTGAGCAGGGGCCTCGGGCTGACCCAGCCGCTGTCCCTGCTCCCCCAGGGCAGGGACACTCCCCCTGCTGGCCTCACGTGCTGTGACTGGGCCCCACGGGGGAGGCCAGGTGGCCTGAGGGCCGTCCACGGGCTCCTGGTGCTCCGTGGGGGCCCCCGGCAGCATCCCAGGCTTTGGCTGTGGGGCAGGGTGGGTGGGCTCAGCCGGGCACCCAGGCTGGCAGGTGTGGCACATGCCGAGCCTCGCGTGCCCACTCTCAGGTGGCCGGCCTTGCACTGCCGCTCCAGTGCACCTCTGACCCGGCCTCCAGGTGGAGCGCAGCTCTCCAGGCGCTGGCCCGGCCTCATGTTCTCCTGGGGGCTCATGTCCTGCTGGGGCCGGCCCTTCCCTAAATGTCCTGCACTGGGCCGCCGTGTCCCAGTCCTCCCCTCCCCCCGCCGCCCGAACCCCCCCCAGCCCCCTAAACTCGGCCTGTTCCAAACCCGAGGGACTGCTGGGCAGCCATCCTGGCTTGGCCGGCTCGGTGGCTGCCCTTTGCTCCACCGCGGGCCCCCCGGTCTGTCCCTGGAGCCCCCTCTGCTCAGCGCCCCCCGAGCCTGTGCCTTCGCCCCTTGGAGCCCCGGCCCCGCTGCCCGTGCTGTGTGTCCTGAGCCCAGCGCCTCTGCCTCTCTGAGCCTCCGTCTGTGAGGTGGGCAGGCTCACGGCAGCCGGCACGTAAGGTGGCCCTGTGGGGGGGGCCTGCGTCTGTGGCGGCGGTGGCCCTGGCACTCTGAGGGCCTTGTCCAGCCAGCACGGGGCCCGCGGGAGCCGGGGGGCGCCTGGCAGTGGCGAGTCTGGGTGTCGGGTCTGGGGCGGCGCCAGGGGCCCGCCCTGCCCAGCGCCTGTCGTCTCTGCTGGGTGACCGGTGTCCTCCCACGCTGGCGGGGGGACCTGCGGTAGCCCACAATCCCATGAGGAGGCTGAGGTCCCCCCTGGGGGGCCGCAGCCCGCGCCCGTGGAGCTGGACTGAAGTGTGTCTGGGTGAGTCCCAGCCCCCTGAAGCGAGCCCAGCCCCCTCCGAGTGGCGGGGGCCCCACTGGAGCCTCCTCCCTGCCACCCCTCCCGGCCAGGGCTGTCCTGCCGGTGGGCCTTTGGGCCCCCCGGGGGCGCTCCAGGGGCACTGGGCCCAGGACAGGGAGGCCATTGAGGAGAGGAGGCCTCAGTGAGCTGGTGTCTGTGCCCCGAGCTGCCCAGCTGGCTGGCTGGCGCCTGGCACGGGCCCTGGGGGCCGGCGCTGGTCGGTGCCGGCAGGGCTGTGCCCGCGCCCCCCACCCCCTGCACCGACAGAGGAGGGGCCCGAGTCAGTGGGAGCCTTCAGGCCCGAGGGGCCGGAATGGTCTCCAGGGCTCCGGCTGGTGGACGAGGGGCTCTGACCACGGGTCCCCAGGTCCTCCCGTGCGACCAGAGGGCCCGGGCGGGGGTGGGGCCTTGGGCTGGGCGTCCAGGCCCGGGCAGCCGAGGGGCCCGCCACAGTCTGGCGGTTTCCAGGCTGGAAAACTGCGCCCTGACCCCCGGCCTCCCCGACCCACCGCCCCGTCCCGCCGGGCTGCACGCGACAGCACTGAGCGTCCCCGGTCCCGCCGCAGAGCCGGGAGGCGGCGCCCGGGGCCCTTCCTGGACCTGTTGCCGACTCCGGAAGCTGCAGCTGCTCGGGGTCACTGCCTGCACGCTCCGTGGGGGGGGAAAGGGGAGCCCTGGGCTGGGTGTCCCCCCCCCCCCCCGCGGCACGGCCAGTGGTGCCCGAGCCCCCTCCTAAAGACGGGGTGACGGGGGCCCAGGGAGGGTCGTCTCAGCCCTGAGTCTTGGGGCTTCCCTAGAAGTTGGGGAGCAGACTCCTCCCGGCCCTTCCTGCGGTGGCCACCCCTAGGGGGGTCTGGTCCGCTCCTGTCTGGCCACAGGGCCGGGCCCCAGGGGCCTGGGCTGGGGGAGGGTCTCCTGGCGGAGCTGACGGGCGGCTGGTCCCGGTAAAGCCCTTTGGGGCCTCCAGTGCGGGGACAGTGGAAGGGCTGGTTAAGGCAACTCGGAGACCCCAGAAACGCCATGAAGAACGGGGTGCCGCTTTCAGGGTGGGGGCTGGCTAAAACCCGGGGGGCGTGCCGGGCGGCGGCGAGCAGTACTGAATTGAACCAAATTAAGAAAAACATTTTCCAAGTGCAAGTCAAATATATGTTCAATTGGCCTATAAAGAAGAGATTAAAAGTAATATTTTGTAGCGGTGTAATGACTGTCTTTCGAAGGTGCTGGGCTGGGGGTGGAGGGGCGGGCAATGGGCCAGGTGGGGCTGGGCTCTCAGGACCCGCTGTAGCTGAGGCCAGGCCAGTGACCCCAGGGGGCTGGGACTTGTGCACCGCCCCTCCCCCCACCGTGGCTGGGAGGGACCAGGCCCCTGGTGGGGGAGGCGGCCGGGAAGGGCCTGCAGCCCCCTGCCTCCCCAGTGGGCCGTGCTGAGGCCCAGGGAGCCCGTGGGTGGCATGGGAGACGCCGTCTGTCCCCCGCCCACCCTAGGTGGGGCCAGTGCCAGCCCCTGGAGAAAGCCCCCCCGCCCTGGGGCCCCGGGGCCCCGGGGGTTGGGCCGGGGTGCTGGGTGGAGAGCCCCGCTCCGGGTCTGTCCAGCCCACAGGTTGCTGGTGCCCCGGCTGGTGGCCCGGAGAGAGCCCAGTGCCGCCCGGGGGACCTGCTCCGGCCCGAGCTGCCGGCCTGCTGGGGGCCCAGGTGGGGGCTCTCGGTCTCCCTGGGGTCTCGGGCAGGCCCCCCTCTCTGGCCCCTGCTGTGTTGGGTGTGGGGGGTCTCCCGGAGTGGGGCCTCCTGTGGCCTGTGGAGCAGGACCCAGTGCCCGGGGGGCTGGCTGTCAGGGAGGAGGGCGGGGGGCTGCGTGCACGGAGCCGGAGCGGTGGCTCCCCGAGCAGGTGACCAGGCAGCCCCGGGCTCGTCTTTCCTCGGGGGGGGGGCTGGGGGGGGGGTGGGGGGGGGGCTTGGATGATCAGCGCCCCAGGCCTGGGTGGCCGGGCCTCCCTGGCAGCTGCTGTCTGAATTCCTGAGGACACAGCTGGGGGCCGGGGGGGGGGCTGCACTGGTTTCCTGCCCCTCCCCACGGCCCCCGAGCCCGTGGTCCCCGAGCCCGCGGCCGTGCCGGGTGCCGGGGTCTGGTGCGCGCCTGGCCGACCCCTCCTCCCGCCTCCTCCGGTGCGGCCATGCTGGGGGGCCGGGGCGCCCCAGAGCTCTGCGGTCCCCGGAGGCGGGCAGAGGCCCCAGAACAATGGGCCGTGGGGGCTGGGGCCCGGCGGGGGCAGGGTCCCCGCCCTCGAGCGGTGGCTCTGGCGGACACTTCCTTCCCGGCGCGGGCGGGCCACCGTGCGCGGCCTCCTGCTGAGTGGAAACACCGGAGTAATCAGAGCTGGGGCCTGGAAACGGGGCGGGCGGGAGGACGGGCGTCTGGACTCCATCTGTGGCCCGCCTGCCGGCCCCGTGGGGGTTCCCGGGGCCCTTCCAGGGCCTGCCCACCCCCCCACCCTGCAGGCCCGCCGGGAGAGGGGGTGTTTGCTGACCGGGGCCAGGCCGCTGGGCTCGGCAGAGACGCAGGGTGGGGTGGGGTGTGGGGGTGGTCCAGCCCTCGCCCGAGGAAGCCCAGGCCTCGCCGAGAGGCCCCATCCTCTGCCTGGATGTGGATAGGTGGGGGTGGGGCAGGCCCGCGCACGGCTCCGGCTGCCCGGAGCGTGGGGCAGTGCTGGGGACGTGGGCACGAGAGGGACCGCCAGCTCGAGCCAGGCGGACGGTGGCCCCTCGCAGCAAGGCCACCCTGCCGCAGCGGTCACCCACGTGCGCCTTCCCAGGCACCTGTGGCCTCTGGTCGGCTGCCACCGGGCCGGCCTGGGGCACCGGGGTGGGTGCCCGAGATCCGCCGCCTCCTCCGAGAAGCGGCTGTGTAGGGGGCTTGGGGGGCCCTGGGCCCTCGGTAGTCAGCAGGGCCGCTGGACCCCAGCAGGCCGACTCGTGGGTGGTGTGTCCGGTGGTGAGCAGGCGGCCGGGGGGAGGGGGAGGGAGGGCCTGGCTCTGCTCATCTGCCGCAGGTTCACGCTGGGGGCAGGGGCGGGTGGGGCTGGCCAGGAGGCCAGCTGGCTGTCGTGGAGGCGCAGGCCTGTGTGTGCGGTCTGCTCTGCTGGGGTCCCCGAGCGAGTCCCGGGTGGTCGGGGCCGGTGACCCTCGGGGGCGCCTCTGGCCGCTGCACGGCTGCCCTGGTGGGCGGCGAGGAGAGGGACAGGGGACGGGCCCTCCAGTGAGGCTCCTGCTGAGCCATGGCCTCCCCTCCTTCCAGGGCCATCCCTTCCTCCAGGAAGCCCTCCCTGCCTTCGGGGCTAGGCGGGGCCTCCTCGAGGCTCCCCGGCTCCTGCTCTCGCCCTCTCTGGACACCAGGCTCCCGGGTGGGGAGCCCTGGGGTCCCCCAGAGCAGGGCAGGCGCCGGGCCGCAGGGGCAGCCACCTGTCAGCACGGCCCCTGCACCCTGTCCGTGCCCGAGGTTGGTGGAGTGTGGGGGGCCCGAGCCATGCCCCCTGCCTCTGGTAGCCCGGGGCCTGCCTGGTCACGCGGCAGAGTCCAGACACAGGCGCTGACCGCAGCTTCGCAGAGGGAGGGCCAGGGTCTCCCGCCGGCCAGCCCGTTTCGGCCGGGCACACGGTGCGGCTCTCCTCTGGGGCCCTGGGGTGCTGGGCGGACCCGCCCGGTGGGAGGGTCCAGCTGCATGTGGCCTGGCTGTCGGGCAGCGCGCGGGTGTCTGGTCAGTAGGGAGCGAGCCGGGCGATGGCGGTGGGGAGGTGGGCGGAGTCGAGGTCACAGTGGCCCCCCGCCGTCAGGTCAGCTCCAAGAACCGCTCTCCTGCGGGCAGGTGCGGATGGAGCCACGGGGGCCCGTGAATCCGGGCCGTGTGGCTCGGGCTGCGGGTGGGGAGGAGTGGGCGGCGGGCCCGGGCGTCCAGGCTCTGACCGCCTCTGTCCCTTGCTCCCCCAGGACCCCTGCCTGTCCTCGCTGCTGCTGGACCAGCTCCCGGCGTCCGGCCCCGCGCCCCCCTGCCGCCCGGAGGGCGAGCGCCGCTGCGACGTCTGCGCGGCCCACCTGCACCGGCCCACGCGGGAGGCCCTGCGGCTGCTGCAGGCGCCCGCCGGCCGGGGAGACCCCGACGCCCGCCCTGGCGGCCCCGGGGCCCCGGAGAGCCCGCGGGACGTGCCGGTGGAGCTGGGCCCGGCCGGAAGGCAGCCGGGCCAGGTGGTGCCGGACGGGCGGAAGGTGCTGGCCTGGCCCTCGGGGCCCAGCGTCCAGGTGTCGGTGGCGCCCGCCGGCCTGGGCGGGGCGCTGAGCACGGTCACCATCCAGGCCCAGCAGTGCCTGGAGGGCATGTGGAGCGTCTCCAGGGTTGGCGGCCTGCTGCCCGCCTCCTGCCTGGTGAGTGCCCTGGGCTGGGTGGGCTGGCTGGGACCCCCTGGACGCCCGGGTGGGGTGTGGGTGGCGTGTCTGAGCGGGTCCCCTCCTGGGGGTGCGTGTCTGAGTCTCGCCGGCCGTGTGGGGGCTGTGGGCGGTGGGGGGAGCCCCCAGAGGGTCCTCAGGCCCACGCCCGGTTCTCTGCAAGGTCGCTGGTGGGCCGTGTCCTCTCGTGTCTCCCGGGGCACCGCGCCCACCCCAGGCCCACCCAGCGCCAGCAGCTGTGGTCGGATGGGGCGGTCTCGCCCATTTCCCGGACCACTCGTGGCACTGGGGTCCCGTGGGCTCCTGGGGCGAGGTCGGGTCTTTGTCCTCGGGAGTTGGGGGCGAGGGGGGCACTTCCTGGTGAGGAGGATCCCGGGGGCCCCTCCCCTTCCGAGCTCTCCTGCCCGCCAGGCCGGGCTGCCCCCCAGGGGGACCCAGGCTGCCCTGCCTGCAGAGTGCTCCCCCACCGAGGTCCCCCTGTGGCCCAGCGGGTGGTTACCACAGCATGGCCTCTGTGGGGCCAGCCCTGGGCACCAGTGGGTGCTGTGGGTGCTGTGGGCACCACGGGCCAGGGCCCTGAGCCGGCCTCAGCCCCACAGTCCAGGACGAAGCCAGCTCTGGAGGGGGAGCTTTTGCTTGTGGGGGCCTCTCCCAAGTGTGTCTGCTGTGTCTCCCCGTTTGCCGTCTAGGAGAAGGGGTGCCAGGATGGGTGTCAGGAGAGGGGCTTTCCTGGGACCCTGGGACGATAAGGTGGGGAGACAGCTTGGGAGAGCTGGATGGCTTCCTGGAGGAGGTGGCACGGACCTGGACCCGCAGGGAGGTGGCAGGGGTGGTGTGCCTGGGCGGGGCACAGTGGGGACGGCGGAGGCCCCTGGAGAGAGGCGGAGGCTCCCAGCCTGGGGCGGGAGCCACAGGCACGTCCTGCAGGCCCTCGAATGCCAGGTGGGAAGGGGCGGGCCCTCACCCAGGGGTGCTAGGGTGTGGGGGTGAGAGTGGGGTGCAAGGGGGACGGGGGTGGGTTGGGGTGCAGGCCGTTGGCTGGGTGGCCCTGCAGGTGGCCCCCACGCTGTAACACCTGGGGGAGTAAGGCCGCCTCTCTGTTTTGTGGGCCGGCTGACGGTGTTCGAGTGGCCGGGAATGGATTTGTAATTAGACAGCCGCCCTGGAGATCGATGGGGAGATTATTAGAACCGTGAACAGAACTCCAGACTCAGAGGTGGTGATTTCCCCCGAACCAGTGCACCGATCGTTAGCGGCGGCCCTGGAGTGCTAGAGCAGTGCGCGTCTCAGGCCGCAGAATCAAACATGCTGCAGGGACGGGCCGCGAGTCTCCGACAGCCCATCAGCGGCCCTGGGCCCATGGTCTCTGGGCTCCTGTGGGTCTGGGCCTCGGGGCGGGTGGCCCGCCAGGTCCAGGTCAGGGAGAGGAGGGGCGGGAGGGCAGGGGCACGCGGGAGGGCGCCGCCCTGCCGCGGAGGTGGCCGGTGGAGGCGAGGCCCGGGTCCCAGTGCCTGGCGCGGTCTGCCCCTGCGGCTGGGAGCCGGCGCTGCGGCCTGCCGGCATGGTGCTGCGGGCCGGCCATGGTGGGGGGAGGCAGCCCTCGGCCAGCCCCGGCCGTGGTCGTCGAGATGCAGCCTGGTTCCCGAGACGCTGAGGGTGGCCCTTTCCGGGGCATTCCACCTCCTGGGCTCCCGGGGAGCCCTCCCGGCTGCGGGGCCGCCCAGCGGGACAGCCCGGCTCTGCCTTCCAGACTAGATCAGGCGCCGGTGGGAGCCGGGCTCTGGCCTGCGGCCCACACGGCCGCCCTGAGGGAGCCAGGCAGTGACCATGGGACCCCCGCAGGTCCCCTGCCTGGTCCGTTTCCCTGGGACGCGGCCCTGAGCCGCGGCGTGCCTCCCCCACGCCAACAGAGGGCCAGTCTGATGCTCATCGGACACCCAGATGTCCGGGGAACGGGGCCCTGACCTCCTGGCCCCACAGTGGGCTGGAGGCGGCTCAGGCTGGGGCGGCTGGCGTGGGGCCGGTGACAGCCTTCCCGCGAGTCCTGCGGGCACAGGCCTGGCCCTGCCTGGACGGGAGGGGTGGAGGGCTTCCTGGAGGGGGTGCTGCCTGCCACCTTGACGTGCAGAGTGGGAGGCGAGGTCCTTTTGGTGGAGGCCCAAGGCTTTTCCCTCTGTCCTCAGAGGTCCAGTGGTGCAGGCTTGGGGGTGCTGCTCCCGCTGTCCCCTCCCCATGCCAGCCCCGCCTCCCTGTGAGCCTGGGCAGTGTCCCTGGTGGGTGCCCACCTGGCCTCAGGAGTGTGGCTGGGGTGGTGGGGGATGGGTGGCCCTGTGCTTGGGTTCTGGCCGTGTCTCTAACTCGACCCATGGCTGCCGCCCCCTGCGGGCCTCAGTTTACCCACCGTGGAGTGGAGGGGGGACAGGATGGCCCTGCTCCCGGGTGAGGCTGCAGCAGAGCTGCTTCTGGGACGGGGTGGGGCGGGGCACCTGCAGGGGGCAGGGCCTCCCTGGCTGGGGGCCTGCGGGTGGCCAGGCGGAGCTCGGAGGGGGGCGGCCGGCTCTGCCTCCCTGGGCCCTGGGGCCCGGCACATGCCCGCCCAGCACTGCCATCCGGGCCCCAGGAGGGCCGAGGCTGAGGGTGCAAGAGGCCACGGGGCCGCCCCCTTGCCCCTTCCCTCTGCTTCCCCCGCCCCCGTCCCGGCACAAAATAGTCCCGCGACAGTGTCTGTCTCGAGGCGCTGACTCGCGCTGCCCCTCCCGCCCCAGGATCCGGCCCGCGGGGACTGCAGGCCTGGAGGGTCCCTAGGAGATGGGCGGTGCGCTGTGGCCCCCTCCACCCCTGCTGTGGGCGCCCGTGCGACCGGGGGCGTGGGCCCAGCAGACGCCTCTGCCAGGCAGGCCCTCGGGAATGCGCCTCACGCTCTCCTCTCGCTTTTCTTTCGTTGCTGCCCCGGCACCTCCATCCCATTTTCTGTTTGGCCACCTGCCCGCCGCTCACCCCCGTCTCCCGTCTCCCATGTCGTGGTCATCCCCCCCGCTGCTCCTCCCCCCTCGCCCCTCGGCTTCTTCTGGCGCGGGTCTGCTTCTGGCAGGAGTGCGCAGCGGCCGTCCCGGTGGCCGGAGCCGCGGCTCGGCAGCGCGTGGGACGGTGGAGCCGAGGCGCGTGCGGGACGCCCAGCACAGGTCAGTGTGGGGGCTCAGCCGCAGGCTCCCGGGGCGGCCGGCGCTGCTGCGGCTGCAGGCGGAGGTGCCCGCCGGAGCTGGCGGGCGGCGGGGCCCGGCGGGGCGCGGGGCCGTGGGTGGGGCGCAGCCCTCCCCGCCGGCAGCAGGCCAGGCCGGACGCAGATCCGCTGGCCCTGCTGCCCCGGGGCTGGTCGGGGCCGGTGTGAGCGGCGTGGGCGGCGGGCTGCGCGCAGTGGGTCTCAGCCACGCCCCGCGCCGCCCGGCAGTGCAGACCCCGGTGGTGACGTCGGCGCGACGTCACTGGAAGTTCCCCCTGCTCCGCTCCGCGGGGACGGAGGGGCGGCGTGTTGGGTGGTGAAAAGGGAACTCGCTTCCGGGTCTCGTTGCCCAGGTCTAGGCCGGGCTGACCCTCCTTCCAGAATGTTCCCCGCGAGCTGGGCCCCGCTCTGCTCCCGCAGCGCCACGTCCCTCGGGGCGGCGGGGCCCACCTCCCGGCCGCGGGCTGGCTCTGTCTCCGGCCTGTGTCCCCACCGGGCCCCGTACCCCCCCCCCGGGGGCATGTTTACGGGACACGGGCGTGTGCCGGGCTCGGGGACCCTGCCCCACCCTGCCCTCGGCGCCGGAGAAGGCGGGTGGAACGGGGCGGGGGGGGGGGGGTGGCTGATGCGTCCAGCACGTCGCTCCGGGTGAAACGGGGGAGCCGAGCGGGGCCAGAGGGTCCGCAGGAGGGGGGCCCCGGGCAGGGCTCCTGGGGCGAGTTCGGGGCAGGCCTGCAGGAGGGGGCGGGGCTCCCAGGGTCCCCACCCTGTGGGCCGAGGCCAGGCCGGCCTGCTGGTGCCACTCCCAGTGAGGGCCTGGGCTGCTACCTGCCTTCCCGAAGCCTGGGGGGCCGGCGGTGCCCTGGGGGGCCCGGTGGGGGTGCTTGGCTTCCATCCAGCCGAAGGTTAGGGGGGTGTCTGTGGATATTCCTTTGCGGACATGTGTCGTCTGTGCCTCGGGAGGGGTTTGGAAGCAGATGCTGACCACAGGCTGGGGGAGACCCTGCACCACGGTGAGGAGTGGTGCCGCCCTGAGGTGCAGGGCCTCCTTCCAGAACATTCCTCCTGGGGCCTGTGTGTCGTATTCTGCTGAAGTGCCCCTGGGCCATGCCACCGGGCCAGCCCGGAGGAGGCCGGACCCTCCAGGGCGGGGCTGCCCCCTGGGCTCCTCACCGCAGGCTCCCTGCCGGGTCCTCACTGAGGGCGTCCGGGGCGGTGGTTGTCGCCAGCACCGGGGCCGGCCCATGGTGCCCGGGGAGGTGGGGAGGCTGGGCCCAGGGCCCTCGGGGCGGGCGCGGGGCTGGGGGTGGCCGGCGGAGGCCTGGGGTCCGAGGCCCAGACGAGGGCCGTGCAGCTGAGGGCGGTGTGGCCGCCGGCCTGCGGCTCGCTGGCGCCATCGGGAGCCGTAATCGCGTTTGCGCTCCATCACCAGGCCGCCCCCCTCTCTGGGGTTCGCTTGAGCTGGTTAGTGGGAGATGCCAGCGTAGTGTTCCAGGCGCGGGAACATCGAACGTTATCATACGCGGGGCGATTAGCGCTCGCGACAAATGTTTATGGCAGTTTCTTCCCCAATTACGTCTCTGGTCCTCCCGGAGGGACGCCCTGGGGACGAGGGGCAAAGGGTCCCTGTCCATCTGTCCTGACCAGTGTGGCCACTGCGTTGCTGGGACTGGAGGGGGCAGGGACGCAGAGCCGCCCGAGCAGGCATTCCCCCCCCCCAGGGCAGAGCGCCCCTGCCCCCGGCTGCCCCCAGCTGCCCCCGGCTGCAGGGTCCTCTGTGCACAGGGCCCCGGGGGGCGTGCTGGCTGGGGGGTGCAGCGGGCTCCTGTGCGTCCCTCACATGGCTCCCTCCCCCCTGCAGGCAGAAGCGGCGGTGGCCGCGGTGGCGGTGGCCGACACGGTCCGAGACGGCCCTTCCGCCCTGGGCCCCGACGGCGTGTCCAAGATGTGGGGCCGCGGTGGGGCCTGCACGGCGGCCCTGGTCTCCCCGGCCCCAGGCACCCCGGCCGGGGGCTCCCCCGGCCCGTCGGCCGCAGCCTCCTTCTTCATCAGGTAGGTGTCCCCGGGCCTCCGGGCAGGGCCCGCGCCTGGCTCGGCGCAGCCTGGGCGAGAACGGCGGGGGGCACCGGGCTCCTGGCCTGTGGTTCTCCCCCCGGGAGAGCCGTGACCTTGCTGCCGCCGAGCGGGTAGAAGGAGGGCTGGGGGGGCCGTGCTGGGCTCCAGGGCACCCCGCTGACGGCAGGAGGGATCCAGCAGCAGCCTCGCGCCCCAAGAGTGGGGTCCGGCCAGGAGACTGGGTTCACTCCGAGTTTTTGCCCCTTCCAAGCTGTGCCGCCTTGGGCAGGTCTCTCAACCTCTCTGTGCCTCGGTCCCCTCGAGTGCCCGGTAGCGCTTTCCTGAGAACCGCTGCGAGGCGCTGACGCCTGCAGCCCCGAGAGCAGGCTGGACAGCCTGAGGAGGCTCAGCTGGGGTGTCCTGGGGCCTGTCCTGGGGCCTGGGGCCTGGGCCAGCGCAGCTGCAGCCACGGAGGGAGGCGGCCACGGGCGCGGGTGGCTCCCCTGCAGTCGGGTGGGGGAGGGGTGGGGGTGGAGCAGGGGGGATCCTGAGGGCAGGCCGCGCCCAGGCCCCACCGCCACCCTCCCCACCCAGCCGGTGCTGGCCCCTCGCACGGCCCACCAGCAGCAGAGTGGGCCCCAGCGCCAGGCCCGGCCTCTGGGGGTGAGGGGGTGACCGGAGTCCTGGGTGTGCTCTCTGGGTCCCCAGGACGTCGGGCTGTGGCCCTGCAGGCACCAGGTTCTCGGGATGCCAGCTGGTGAGGTCGTTCGGGGTGGGGGAGGGGCGCTGTGTGAGCCGGAGCGTGGCGGTGGTGGCCAGTGTCCTGCCCGCGGACCGCAGGGCGGCGTGGCACTAAGGAGCCGTAACAGTGGCCCGGCCCCGGGTCACTGTCCCACGAGCAGCAGCCCCTCGGCGCCGATAGGCTTCTCCAAGAACTGTGCCCGGTGGCCGGACTGGCGCCCTGCAGGGGCCAGGGGGCCTCGTGGCCTGACCAGGGGTGACGGGTGGGGTGTGTGCGGGGGCGTCGTCGGGTGCAGGGCTGGTGAGTGGGGTGCAGGCAGGGCCCGGTGCCCCCAGTAGGTGCTGCGGTTCCCACTGGGACTCTGGTTTCGGGGCCGGGGAAGGGCCTATCGGGGGGGGGGGGCGGCCTCGGAGCCGGGTGCCGGGGTGGGGGGGCCGCACAGACCCAGCAGCTGAGAGCACCCCTCCCGCTAGCCTCAGCCCCGGCCTCGGGCAGTGGCCGAGCTCCGCCAGGCTGCGGCTGCCCGACTGTCCCCACCTGAGACCCTCTGCAAGGGCAGCATGTGGGGCCCCAGGCTCGGGGGGCCGCCCGCCTCGGCGGCAGCCCCGTGGCCCCACAGGGCAAGCACGCCTTTTGTCTGGAGCCCGGCAAGGCTGCGCTGGCCTTGGGAAGTTGCCATAGAAACGGGCACGCGGGCCAGGCCCGGGAGGCAGGTTCCCTGGGCGTCCACCGGGAGGGCGATGCCGGCTGCTGTTCCTTCCAGCCTGTTGGACACCCCGAGTCGCAGCTGCTTCTCGAAGGGCCGTGGGCGGGGGCAGCGGGGGTGCCCCGGCCAGGAATGCCGTGGGGCCCCAGCCCCCGCCTGACGTGGGCCCAGGGGATGCTGCTCTTCGGGGCTGCGGCCCTGGGCCGACGGGTCACATGAGGCGCTCTGCAGCTGCCCCTTCCCATGTTCCGGGGGGGGGTGGCTGCAGCTCCGAGAGGGGGCGGGCTTGTCCAGAGTCCCCAGGAGACCTGGGGCTGCGGGGGGCCCCCCTGGACCCCCCCGGAGTGCCCCGAGGCACCCCCTGAGTTGTGCTTGATGACCCGCTGGTGGGGGAGGGGTCTGGGGAGGGGCCTGACGGCTGTGGGCGGGGCCGGTGAAGCGAGTGCTGTCCTCTGGGCTGGGCTCCACGAGGTGGGCTCTGAAGGGGGAGCAGGAGTCTGCCGGGGGCGGCAGAGTGGTGTGCGGTTAGGAGTTCGGGTTCCCTGTGGGCCCTCCACGCGGGGAGGCCGAGGAGGGGAATGTTCCCTGGGTGCCTCCGCACTGGGGGCCTCACGGGCACCCGTGGGGGCCAGAGCCCAGGACGGGGGGGCGGCACCCCGTGCACACCCGTCGGCCGGGTCTGGCCGGGTCTGGTCGGGAGCTTGGTGGACCCGGGAGCCCTGTGCTCGGCGGACACAGACTCGTCTGAGGGCGCGGTGCTCCGGCTCCGAGCAGAGTCCTGGAGGGGACGGGCCGGTGGGCCAGGCGGCGGAGACTGCATTTTCTCCAGAGGCTCTGGGGACCTTGACCTCCCCTTTCCTGACTCCCCCCGCCTCCGCCGCCCCGGTGTTTCCTGCCCGTGCAGCCGGCCGCACCTCCCAGATGCCTCCCTTAGAGCTCTCTGCCGCCTGCCCGCCCCTCTGGGCCTTTCTGGGGGTGCCCGCCCTGTGCCTGGACGCCCCAGCAGGTGTGGAGGCGGGGGCGGGGGTCTTTGGGGCACCGGGGCACCCGCTGCTCTCGTAGGCCCCCTCCCTGCCTCGGCGCAGCCTCAGCGGGCCCCGCCCCGGGGTCTGCCTGGACACCCAGTCCCCGGACGCAGGCCTGGCCCCCAGCCGAGGTCCAGAGCCAGGGTGGGTGCTGCCCAGAGGTGCGTGGGCAGCTCTGGCTGGGCACCCAGGGCAGGAGGCACCCCTCCTCTGCGAGGCGGGGCTGAGGGTCCCCCCTGCCTCTGGGTGACGTGGGAAATGCCAGCGGTGGTGAGCCCCAGCTCAGGGATGCTGGGGGCCCGGTCCCTGGCTTCAGGGGTCCGTGGCCCCCTAGCGATTCCGAAGCCCCGAGTCCCCTGAGGCCGTCAGGGCCGGGGCGGCGGCCCCGGGTGGACGCAGAAGGGTGCATCGGGCGGGCCGGCCCACCAGCCTCGTCGCCTTGGGGTTCGGGAGCCCTGGCCCGGCCCCGCGGAGCCCGCACGTCTGAACAGGCGTGCTCCGGCATGCCTCCCTGGGTCTCCTCGGGGCCACCAGGGCCAGCGCCTGGACATCCCGTCTGGTTCTGGGACGGGCCGTGTCTCTGTGTGTGAAGGGTCAAACACGTCTTCTTCCGTCTCCACGAATCAGAGCCCAGGGCTGGCGAGCCCGGGAACGGCCGCTGGGATTGATGAGAGGCGCCGGGGGGGCGGCCTGGGGGCCTGCTTGGGCGGTCACCCGCAGTCCCGTCTTCCCGGGTCCCAGGCCCAGCTGGGCAAGCTCCTGTCCTCCAGAGCCCCTGCCGGGGCAGGGGGGCAGTTCAGGGGGTCCGGGGAGGGGGGGCAGGGCCGTGTGAACCAGGGTCTCAGGGCAGTGGGGGGGTCACGGGGTCTGGGGAAGCCCCGCGTGGGGCATCAGGGCAGGCTTCCTGGAGGAGGTGTTCTCTGAGAGCGAGGAGGGCTCTGTGTGCAGGTGAGCCCCTGCTTTTCCGCGTGTTCTCTTCAGAGGCAGACCCTCAGGCCGGCGGGTGCTCCACCTGCGAGTCTCTCCTCCCGGCACGCTGCACCCCTGCAGGTCCCGCCGCGGACCCCCCCCCACCAGCACGCAGTGGGCATCCAGGGGTCCCAGAATGGCATCGTGCGGCCTTTCGGTTTCTGGGAGGCCTGGTGTCGGTGCCACCTCCACCCCCACCCCCACTGCTCAGAAACCGGGTCTGTGCTCCCCGGAAGGCCGGGGCCCTCTAGGGCAGCGCCGGCCCGCCCGCCGCAGGGCCCCCCGGGCCCCGCCAGGCCGGGCCAGAAACCCAGAGGCCACACGGCGCCAGGTGGCTGGCGGGTCTGCCCCAGCGCCCAGGGGCCTGGGTTCCGCCGTCACAGGGCAGAGCGCTTGTCCTGGGCCTGCGGACCTGGGATCCTGCCTGTGAGTCACCCCCGTCGGGCGAGCCCGTGGGAGCGGACACCCGGGGGCCGGCCAGGCGGGCCTCTTGGGCTGGGTGCACGTCAGGACAGGGCGGGGAGCAGAGGGCGCCCGAAGTTAGAGCGTCAGACCTCGGGCGGAGACTCCTGGCCGGTGACATTCCAGACCCTGGGGCCAGCCTGACCTCAGAGGACCGGGCCGGAGTCTGCCCAGGCGGGACCTGGGCATGCCCAGCGCCCTTGTGGCCTCCCCTGCGCTGCACGGGGCGTGGCCCGCCCTCTGGTCTCGGCCTCTGCAGGATGGAGGCTCTAAACAGTGGCACTTGGCACCCTCCCTTGCCGCCCCGTGCTCCCCCCATCAGCCCAGTCCCCCTGTGCCCTGAGCTTGGGGGTGTGGGTTCAGGATGCTTTGCCTCCCACAGCCTCGGGGTCCCTGTCTGACCCTGTGCAGCTTGGGGGGCAGGGAGCCAGCTTTGGGGCTGGGGGCACACCTCCACTGTGGCCGCTGCTGACTCCTCCTGTAGACCCGAGGCTGAGCCGACCACCACCCTCCAGCTCTGGCTGGGCGCCCCCAAACCCCAGGACCAGGCCCTGCTTCTGGCTCACAGGTGGGGCTCCTCAACCTTTGCAGGCCAAGGTCAGGCCAAGGTCAGGCCCAGGCTCCTCCCCCTTCCCCAGCTGCCCCGCCTCATCCAGGTAGGTGCCCCCCACCCTGCCCTGCAAGCTCGCCTTCTCTGTGTCCCCTGAGCAGACCCCCGCAGAGCGGGCGGCGCACCCGCTGGACTCGGCCGTCCTCCAAGTCTGGCCGTGCCCCTTCCCCCAGGGGGTCGGTGGGAGGCTCGGTGAAGCCCATGGTGGCGGGGGCCCCGGGCAGGCTCTGAGACCGCGGCCTGGCCTCCTCGTCCCGCCCCACCCCGCCGGCTGCCCCCACCCCCGCTGTCACACGTCACACGTCACACGTCACACCGGGGCCGAGTCCGGCCCTGCCCATCTCGTCCTGGAGCTGGCCATGCCAGGGCGTGGCCCCCCGCAGAGTGGGCAGCAGAGGGGGACGGGTGGGGACAAGGGGCTCTTCTGCGGGGGGGGGGCCCAGACAGGCACCGGGCGGGCATCTGCTCGTGGCCGAGGGTGCCCCGTGTTGTCTGGGCCCCTCCTGGGTGCTGGCTTGTGGGGTTCACTCCGGGGAGCGCGCCCCACCCGCCTGCCCGGCCCCCAGCGGCGCCGCCACCGCGGTTCCATTAAGGGTCCGCTCCAGGCCGTAGATTACGTTTAATCTCCACGACAACACCCCGCCAGGAGGAGAGCCGCCGTCCCTGGGGTCCCATAAAGGACACGGACCGTTAAGGATGAGAGGAGTTACACAAAACGCGGCCGTAGATCTCCCCGCGCGGCAGGCGGCCCGGGGCCAAGCCGCCCGGCGGGCCAGCCCTCCCGTGGCCCTGGCAGGGGGCAGTGTGGGCCGAGGACTGGGCGGTGGGCCCTGCGGGGTGCAGGGGGCATGGGGGGCCTGTGGCCGGGTTGGGGGGCTGCACCCGTGTGGAGGTGCTTTGCAGGCACTGGCCTGTCGGGGCCACGCCTGGGCCTCTGGTGGTCACCTCAGTCAGCCCGTGTCCCGGGCGGGAAAGTGGCGGCACCGAGTCAGCATGCCCGGGTCCCACAGCCTGCGAGTGGCTGCCCTGTCCTGCTCCCCACAGGGGCTGTGGGGTTGGTGACCCAGGGCAGAGGGAGGCGCTCAGTGCCTGTCTGTCCCCTGGCCTCTTCCCTGGGGGAGGCAGGGCTCTGGGGACAGGGGCAGGGACAGCTCTGAGCCCCCGTCTGCCCTCCCCCCCCTCCCCAGGGCCGTCCAGAAGCTCAGCCTGGCCTCCAAGCGCAAGAAGCCCCACCCGCCGCCGGCCCCCGCCAGCCGGGGCACCTCCACCTACCCCACGGACTTCAGCGGGGCCCTGCAGCTGTGGCCGCCCCCTGTGCCCCCCTGCCTGCTCAGGGCCTCCTCCAAGGCCAAGGACAACCCCGGCGGTGTTGGAAAGGTAGGCCCAGCCCCAATTGGGGGACAGCCCCTCCGGGGTGGGGGGACGAGGCCAGGGGTGTTTGAGCAGGTGTGAGGGGGGGTGTGCATGAGACGGAAGACCCCTGCTCCCTTCCCTGGGTTGGACGAGGTGGTCAGCGGGGGTGCAGGTAGGGAGACTGGGCCCAGCCAACTTTGGTGGCTCAAGGTGGCCGCAGGGAGCCTGGGAGACTGGGGCGGGGGTCCCGGGGCTGTGTGCTGGTCTCAGTGTGGGCAGGACAGCCAGGGGGCTTCCTGGGACCAGGGGTTGGGGTCTGACCCCAGGACCCCGCTCTGCCCCACCTCCGTTGGCACGCCGCCCTCAGGCAGGGCCCAGGGCAGGGGCAGACCCCAGCCCAGGCCCCCGCGGGAAGAGGGGGAACGTGTGTGGGTTCAGATGGGGAAACCGAGGCTCACAGGGAGGGAGGGCCTCGCCCAGCCCGGGGACGGCCCGGCTGGGCCCCGGCCACCCTGGCTCTGGCCCTCGCCCCTGCAGCCTGTGGCCGAGGCTGCGCTTCCTCCTCACCCCAGACTGGGCGCCGGTATCGGCGCTGAAACCCGGGTCAGGGCCCTGGGTGGGTGCGGCCCACGAGGGCCTCTCGGTGGTGCCCCCGGGAGCTTGCTGTGGGGGGAGACCTCCCCTGGGCCCGGGCCAGAGGGGGGAGCTGCCCACTGGACAGAGCGACTGGCTCTGGGGAGCGGCTGTCAGCAGCTCCGGGCCTGGCTTTGACCTTGGCCTGGTCCCTTGGCCTGTCGGGGTCGTCGGGCTCCACCTGCAGGCGGGTGGGGGGCAGGGGTGGGCTGGTGCCTGGGGTGGGCGGCCGGGGGGCTCTGCCCTGCGGCCCACACGCGGGGTCTTGTCTCCTCCTGGGGCTGGGCCCCCACCTGGGGCGGGTGCTGCCTTCTCTGTGGGTGGCTCTCCCTCCGCCCCGGGCGCCCACCCAGGGCCCCGCCCTGCCTGCGGCGGGCGCCGACATCGGGGCAGAACGCCTCCCGAGAGGCGAGCCGTGTCGGCACAGAGAGGACCCGCGGTCACGCCCGGCTTCTGACGCGAACGTGCTGCCCAGGGTAATTCCTCGTCCGTCCTGGCATCTTCAAAGACCCCCGGGCCGGCGGCCGGGCGCCCCTCCCCCGACGCCTGGGCCACCCCGTGGGGGCGGAAGCCCTTTTCTCATGTAAAGTATGTCTCTTCCTAACCAGCAGCTGTTCAGTGGGGCTTTGTGGCATCTGACCACGAACGGGGCGGGGGCTGCGCTGAGATTGTCTCGCTGGAAGACGCCCGTCTCCCCGAGGCCACGGCAGCACCCTCCCGGACAATGGCCTGTGCGCTCAGCAGGGCCGCGCACGGCGCACAGGCGGGCCGGCCTGCGACGTCCCCGAGGCGCCCCCGCGGCCCCCGCCCACCCACTGCGGCGGCTCTCCCTGCCAGCAGCTCCCACTGTGGCGTCTGCAGGGCCCCCTCGGCCGCTCAAGGGGCCGAGAGTTCGCGCTGAGAACAGTCGCCCCGAATGAGTGGCCGCACGCACACGGCGAGCGCGGCCACGGCGTTTGGAAGTGAAGTCGTTTGGCTGGGGCGTCGGGGAGACAGGATGCATTCTGGGCGGGGGGCGCCGGCCGGGCGGGGGGCACGGTCGGGAAGCGGTCTGTGCCCCCCGAGGACGGGCGGCCCCTGCCTCGCAGGCCGCCCGCTGGGGGGACGGCGGACGTGCCCCGTGGCCCGCTGCCCACGGTGAACCCGTCCTACGGGCGTGACGTACCTGCCACTCACTACGGAGTCTGTGAGACCCCGCGGCTCCGAGCCGGGCCCCGCGGTTCACAGGGTCTCGGAGGACTTGGGGCGGGACAGAGGGGCCCTGCCCAGAGCCGCCGCTGCCCCCGGGGTGGGGGGGGCCGGGCTCGGGGTTGTCCTGGTGCAGCTTTGGGGCGTCTGGGTCCCCGGTGCCCACCCCCCGCCTCCCGTCCTCGCAGCCGCGGGCAGCGGGGCTGGACCGGCTTCCAGGAAGCTGAATCTCTGGCGGGGGCTGGGGGGGGTGCGTTTTTGGGCCTGTGTCTGTGTTTTGTGGGAGTGGGAGCAGAAGCTGCCCAGCCACCTGCCGGCTGAGCTCAGACCCGCCTCCTGCCGGGCTCCGCCTCTCCCCGCACCCCGGCCGTCCCGGCCTCCCAGTCCCCGCACCCCGTCCCGGCCCGGCCCCCCAGTCCCCGCACCCCAGCCTGTCCCACCGGGCGCCTTGGGGTTCTCCCCTCGGGCAGGACTGCGTTCCCTCGTCCCCCTCAGTGTGTCGTTCTGGCTCCCGCAGCCTGGGGCCCGCCGGCACTCAGGGTTGGGGAGGCTCTGTCCTGGGGTGCCAGGCCCCGGCCTGGTCCCCTCTGGGGCCTCCGTTTCCAGGGCTCCTGCTGCCCCCCCCCCCGCCCCCCGGCCAGCCGGGCTGTGGTGGCAGCCGTGCCGTGGCCCTGAGCACCCCTCTGCCGCTGGGTCCGGGTCCGAGCCCAGTCCGGGGCCGCCCCTCCCCCAGCCCAGGTGCACTCGGTTCCCTGCTCTGGAGGGGCCCGGGGTGGGTGGGGGGCCTTCCTTTGGGGGTCCGGCTGCGCCCTCTGTTGGCCTCGCGCCCCTCCTCGCCCCGCCGCCGGGTTTGGATGTGGGGCTTCAGGAGACCGCTCTCCGGCTGGGCGACGCCGGCAGGACGGTCGACCTCTGACCGCATTTCCTGGGGGTAGGGGACCTGGGGGAGGGGTGGCCGTGTGGCCGCTCCACCCGGGAAGCTGGCAGGGCTGTGACTGCTCTGGAATGTTCCGTGCCTCTGATGTCCACTCCCTTGGGGGTCTCCCTGCTCTGCATCAGAGCCGGCGAGGGGATGCGGCCGAGCCCCCCGCGAGGGCAGTTGGGGACACTCGGGCCAAGTCCCCACGCCCCCGTCCCCCTGCCCGCTGGGCGTCCAGAGTAGGCCTGTCTCCCCCGGCCTGGCCTGTCCGGTGCCGACCCGCCCTGCGCCGGACGCCTTTCCTCCAGGCTCCCCGTCTGCTGGCCCCGCCGACCTCACGGGCGGGGGGGCCCCTCTGGCCTGGAGCAGGGGCGCGGGCGGCCGCGTTCCCTCCGGTGGACGCCCGTGCCCAGGCCCGGCCTGCTGCCCCGGCCCCCGCTCAGACGCCTGCCCCCGCCCGCCTCCAGGTGAAGGTCATGCTGCGCGTCTGGCCCGCCCAGGGGGCCCCGCGCTCGGCCGAATCCTCACCGTCCTTCCTGAAGGTGGACCCGCGGAAGAAGCAGGTGACCCTGTACGACCCGGCCACTGGGCCCCCGGGCAGCGCAGGTTCCCGGCTTGCCGCGGCCGCCGCAGTCCCGAGGATGTTTGCCTTCGACGCCGTGTTCCCCCCGGACTCGGAGCAGGTGAGGGCGCGGGGTCCTGGGGGCAGTGGGCCTGGGGGTCTCCCCCCCATCCTCCTCCGCCCCACCCGTGGGGCGACTGCTCGGGCCCCAGCCTGGTTCTCAGGTCAGTCGGGGGGCAGAGGGGCTTCCCGCCCCAGGGCTGCGCTGGCTCCGGGGAGGCTCCCTGGGTCTCGTGGGAGCGGGGGCCCCGTGGGTGCCGTGCTCCGGGCCGCGCGGCGTCTGCGACGGCAGTGTGACTGTGTGTGCGTTGCATGTGCCTGTCCACGTGTGTCTGGTTGGTTCACATGTGTGTTGGGTCCATCCATGTCCTGTCCACGTGTGCTCCGTGTGCACGTAGAGGTCTCTTGTGTCCTTGGT
Organism: Phyllostomus hastatus; assembly: GCF_019186645.2. Classification (NCBI taxonomy): domain Eukaryota; kingdom Metazoa; phylum Chordata; class Mammalia; order Chiroptera; family Phyllostomidae; genus Phyllostomus; species Phyllostomus hastatus. The sequence goes on from NW_025334033.1 coordinate 71,720,759, forward strand.
CCTGGCCACCCTGTGAGCTGACCTGGTCACTTCTGTGCTCTGCCCCTCCCCCAGGCCGAGGTCTGCTCAGGGACAGTGGCCGATGTCCTGCAGTCGGTGGTCAGTGGGGCTGATGGCTGCATTTTCTCCTTCGGCCCCACGAGCCTCGGTGAGTGCCCCCCCCCCCCGTGGTCCGCTCTGCAGCTCCTGGGCCCCGCGTCCGGGTGGGCAGGGTCCCGTGGGCATGTCCACCCCCCGGGCAGTGGGTGGGCAATGGAAGCCCTACTGGCCGGGGGCTGGGGGCCGTGAGCAGGTCGGGCAGGCCGCCGGGGTCGCAGTGGCCCCGGGGTGGCCCCGAGCGCCCCGGGCAGGGCCAGCGAGGCAGCTGCCGGGTCAGGGGCTCTGCCGCCGGGCGTGGCCAGCACGGGGGCCTGATGCCCTGCGGCCCCCAGGGAAGTCGCACACCATGATCGGGAAGGACAGCTCGCCCCAGAGCCTGGGCGTCGTGCCCTGCGCCATCTCCTGGCTCTTCCGGCTCATCGGGGAGCTCCGGGACCGGACCGGCGCCCGCTTCTCCGTGCGCGTCTCGGCCGTGGAGGCGTGCGGCCGGGACCAGCGCCTGCGCGACCTGCTGGCCGAGGTGGCCGCCGCCAGCCTCCAGGACGCCCGGTCTCCCGGCGTGTACCTGCGGGAGGACCCCATGTGTGGGACGCAGGTACGCCCACGCCTCCGCCAGGCCGCCCTGGGGGGGGGAGCGGGGGCTGGCATTTCCGGGGGCTGGCGTGTTGGGGGGCTGGTGTGTTGGGCTGGCATGTTGGGGGGCTGGTGTGTTGGGGCTGGCGTGTCCAGGGGCTGGCGTGTTGGGCTGGCATGTCAGGGCTGGCGTGTCCGGGGGCTGGCGTGTCGGGGGGGCTGCGTGGTGGCTGGGGCGGCGGCGGTGGGGGCTGTGTCTTGGCCCCGAGCACCGAGGCGCCGCTGTCCCCTCCGCCGCCCAGCTGCAGACCCAGAGCGAGCTGCGGGCGCCCACGGCCGAGAGGGCGGCCTTCTACCTGGACGCGGCCCTGGCGGCCCGCAGTGCCGGCCGGGCCGGCTGCCCCGAGGACGCCCGGGGCGGCTCCCACATGCTCTTCACGCTGCACGTGTACCAGTACCGCGTGGAGAAGTGTGGCAAGGGGGGAAGTAGGTGTCCTGGGGCCCCGCGGGGCGGGGGCGGGGCCGGGGGCGGGGCGGGGGGCGAAGCCTCACCCGCCGCCCTGCGCTTCCAGTGTCCGGAGGCCGCAGCCGCCTGCACCTCCTCGACCTGGGTGGCTGCGAGGGGGCGCCCGGCGGCCCCCCGGGCCTGTCCCTGTCGGCCTTGGGCAGTGTCATCCTGGCCCTGCTCAGCGGGGCCAAGCACGTGCCCCACAGGTGAGTGGCGGGCTCCTCGGTGGGCCGGGTGGTCTCGGGGGAACCGGCAGCTGCAGGTCGGGCGGGTCCCATGTGTCACCCCGAGCTCTTCGCTCCGCGCTCCCCCCCCACCTGCGGGGGCCTCGCCGCCCCAGGCCTGGGGGAGGGTGAGGCGGGGGCTGGGTCTGGGGAGGGGCCTGCTGCTGCCCTGCAGCCCAGCCTCCCACCCCGGCCCCGTCCCCAGGGACCACGGGCTCACCCTGCTGCTGCGGGAGGCCCTGGCCGCTGCTGCCTGCCACGCCACCATGATCGCACACGTCTCTGACGCGCCCGCCCGCCACGCCGAGACGCTCAGCACCGCGCAGCTGGCCGCCCGGGTGCACCGCCTGCGCAGGAAGAAGGTCAAGGTGGGGCCCCTCCTCCCCCTGCCCCTCCCCTCCCCACCAGGGGCCCAGGGGCTTGTGGCCTCCCCGGGCCTCTGCCCCGTGTGTGTGTGGGGGGGCGCCCGGACTCCCTGGGGCCCTGCACCCACCGGGCCCTGCCCAGAGCAGGCGGGCAGCCGTGTCCGAGGCCGCCCGCTGACCCAGCAGGACTGGAGTGGCTCACGGGGGCCTCTCGGTGGCCTGGCCTCCACCTAGCCCAAGGGGAGGGGGTGGGCAGGTCGTCAGGGTGGCCTGGTGGGGCCCCCGGGGCCAGCCGTGTCCGTGGAAGCTGCTGAGAGCGTCCGGCTGCGCTTTGTGCCTGTGACCCCCAGTCTCGCCCCGGCGCTCGGTGGGACCAGGCTGGGGGCTGGGGGACCGCGGACACGTCGTCCTCCGCCGGAGCGTGGGTGCAGCTGAGGGTGCTGGGGGGCCGGGCGGGGCAGTGGGCGGGACCGGCGCTCACCCCGGCCGGCTCCGCCCCCAGTGCGCCTCCAGCTCCTCCGGCGGCGACAGCTCCTGCGAGGAAGGCCGCGCCCGCCCCGCCGCCGCCCTGCCGCCCTTCCACCCCCGCTCCGGGGCCCGCCGGGACCCCGACTACTCGTCCAGCAGCGAGCAGTCCTGCGACACGGTCGTCTACGTGGGGCCCGGCGGCGCGGCGCTGTCCGACCGCGAGCTCACGGACGGCGAGGGCCCGCCCGAGTCCGTGCCCATCGTGCCCGCGCTGAGCCGCCGCCGGCCCCCGGGGGGCCCGCGGGACGCCGACCACTTCCGCTGCAGCACCTTCGCCGAGCTGCAGGAGCGGCTGGACTGCATCGACGGCAGCGAGGGCCCCCTGGGGGCCCCGGCCGGCCCCGCCCGCGGCGGCAGGAGGCCCTCGCCGCCCGAGGCCGCGGCCCCCAGGGCGGCGGCGGACGCCCCGCTGGCTGTCAGCGCGTTTCACAGCGGCCACGGCCCAGCCGCCCACCGCGGTGCCCCGGAGCTGGACGGCGGCGCGGGACCCGAGCTGCTTGGGCCCGACAAGGCTCCCGGGGGCAGCGGCAGGAGGCCGCCGCCCAGCCCAGCCCCTCCGCCCCCCGGGCAGCTGGACGCGGGCCGAGCCCCCGCGGAGCCCGGGGGCGCCGACGGTGCGGTCCGGACGCCCCCGGCGGGCACGAGCGGGCAGGGGGGCCGCCCCCGGGTGTCGGCGAGGGGCCTGCTGACCACCACGGTGACGCTGCAGCAGCCGGTGGAGCTGAACGGCGAGGACGAGCTGGTGTTCACGGTGGTGGAGGAGCTGGCCCTGGGGGCGCGCCCCGCCAGCCTGGCCAGCCTCGGCAGCGACTGCTCACTGCGGGCCCTGGCCTCCGGCTCGCGGCCCGTGAGCATCATCAGCAGCATCAACGACGAGTTCGACGCCTACACCTGCCCGGCCGCCGGCTGCTCCCCGGGCCCCGGGCTCCTCGAGGTCGGCGTCTGCACCGCCGACGGCCTCGGCCCACGGGCCAGCCCAGACCCTTGCCGCCCTGGCTCCCCTGCAGGGCCCAGCCCTCTGGGCCCCCCGATCCTGGACAGCTCCCCGGGGCGCGACCCACCGGGCGGCCCTGGCCCCGAGGCTGCGGTGGCCACCGCCCGAGTGGACAGGGAGCCCCCGGCCCCGGCCCCGTGTGGCGCAGCCCCGGTGCAGACCATCCACTCCAGCCTCCCCCGGAAACCCCGGACCACCCCGGCGGTTGGCTGTTCGGGCGGTCCCTGCCTGGCCCTGAGCCCACCTGGCCCCGGGGGGCAGTTCGAGGACCCCTGGCTGCTCCGGGCAGATGGCCGAGGCCCCCTGCAGGTGCCCTCTGCCAGCAGGACCCCCAGCCCAGCCCCGATGCTGGCCTGTGCCCGGAGGGTGGTGGACGGCTGTGAGGTGGCAGCCAGGGTGGCCCACCGGCCGGAGGCTGTGGCTCAGATCCCACCGCTGCGGAGGGGGGCCACCACACTGGGGGTGACTACGTCGGCCACACCCTGCGGGGACGTCCCAGTGGAGCCGGGGGCCTGCGTGGGCAGCCCGAAGGCCGCCCCCAGCGGCAAGAGGACTGTGGTTCCCAGGGGGGCTCTGTTCCTGAGGCCTGGCGGGTCGGCGCCCCCGGCCCCGCCCGTGCGCAAGTCCAGCTTGGAGCACAAGGCCAGCCCGGGGCCCACACCTCCCCCCGCCGGGGGTCCAGCCTGGCCTGGGGCTGCTGCCCTCTTCCCCGGGGAGGAGGAGGCCAGGCCCAGCGGCCGGGCCGACCACTCTGTCTCCAAGGCCACGTCCAGCCTGAAGGCTCGAGCCGGCAAGGCAGAGGCCACGTATCGGCCTGCCACCCACGGGTCTCTGGAGCGGTGCGAGGGGCCGGCCCACGGCAGCGGCAGGGCCAGGGAAGCCGCCGCTGGGAGGCCTGCCCGGGCTGTGCCTCGCTTGGGTGTGCCCCCCTGCAGCCCCGCGCCCGGGCCCGCTCCTGCCTGCAGGGGCAGCCCTGCCAGGGCCGTGGGGGCCCCCAAAACCCCAGCCGGTGGGGGCAAGGGCCGCAGCCTGGCGGGTGGCGGGTCAAGGGCTCCGGGTGCTTCTGCAAAGCCTCCGGCCCCTGTGGCGGGCCGGACGCCCGGCGGCCCCGCGGCGGGTCCCAGGGCGGCGCCGCGGGCCAGCCCTGGCGTCGGGGCCAAGGTCAGCCGGGGCACCATCATGGGCACCAAGCAGGCGCTGCGGGCCGCCCACAGCCGCGTGCACGAGCTGGCGGCCGGGGGCGCCCCGGGCAGAGGCGGCCCCTCCTGGGGCTCGGCCGATTCGGACAGCGGCAACGACAGCGGCGTGACCGCGGGCGCCCCGCTGCCCTCGCCCTACAGCAAGGTGACGGCCCCGCGGCGCCCCCAGCGCTGCAGCAGCGGCCACGGCAGCGACAACAGCAGCGTGCTGAGCGGGGAGCTGCCCCCGGCCATGGGCCGCACGGCGCTCTTCTACCACAGCGGCGGCAGCAGCGGCTACGAGAGCCTGATGCGGGACAGCGAGGCCACCGGCAGCACCTCCTCCGCCCCCGACTCCATGAGCGACAGCGGGGCCGCCTCCCCGGGCTCCCGCGCCCGCAGCCTCAAGTCCCCCAAGAGGAGGGCCACAGGTGGGTGGGGCCGCAGGTGCGTGGGCCGCCTCCCCGGACGCGGCCCTCCCTCCGCGGCGCGCAGGGCCGGAGGTGCCTGGCGGCTGGGCGTGACCTCCGTCGGCGCTGGACGTGCGCACCCCTCCAGGGGTCACGGCACGCCCTGGGTGCGCCCCTCTCTGCCTGAGAGGCTGGTCCTCGTCCCCTCAGGGGGCGCTGGTGGGGGCCGGCTGCTCCTGTCACCCCAACGGGCCTGAGGACCCGAGAGGGGGCCTGGGTTGGGGGCCGGGGCCGGCTGCCTGGAGGCCCCCTGACTTCGTCCCCTGGGCCCCCCCGTCTCTGGGGACCGGGTGGGGTGGGCTCGTCCCTCATGCTGTGCGTGGTTGTGGTGGGGGGACCCGGCCATCGGCCGATGTGCAGGAGGGGCTGGCACGCTCTGGGGGCGGAGCCGGGGCGGGACGGTGGGCGGGGAGATGGGGGCCTGGCGGAGGAGTCTGCCCCGGGACTCCAGGAGCCCGGCGGGGGGCAGTCAATGAGGACGCAGGGTGGCCGCCAGGGGCTGGGCGTGGGGGTCCGTGGGGTGGTCCTGGTTCGGGGCCCGCGCCCTCTCCCCCGTCGGGACCCTGTCACCCAGCGCCCGGCTCTGCCCAGGTCTGCAGCGGAGACGGCTGATCCCAGCCCCACTGCCCGACGCCGCCGCGCTGGGCCGCAAGCCCGGCCTTCCGGGGCAGTGGGTGGACCTGCCCCCGCCGCCGGGGGCCTCGCTGAAGGAGCCCTTCGAGATCAAGGTGTACGAGATCGACGATGTGCAGCGGCTGCAGCGGCCCCGCCCGCCGCCTCGGGAGGAGCTGGAGGTCAGGGGCGGGGCCGTGGTGGGGGAAGGGCCAGGCACAGCAGGGGGCGCCCCGGGGAGGTGGCCGAGCAGACCCCGAGCTCACCCTCCCCTCTCGTCCACAGGCCCCCCAGGACGTGGAGAAGGTAGGGACTGGCCCCGCCCCCGCGGTCACCCGGTGCCCTCCTTGGGCAGGGAGTGGGTGGCTGGGGAGGTCCTGAGGCCACCCCTGTTCCCTGGGGTCCCACTCGGGGGAGTTCCCACCACCGTGCCCACCCATCCGGGGCCTGGGTTCGACGGGCACCGGCAGGGAGGTCCGGAGCACCTCCTGGCGCAGCACCGCCTGTGGGGCCCGGGACCCCCTCCTGCCCACCTTCGAGGCCCGCCCCCCTCCCCAGCGCCCGCCCAGGCCTGGAGGGCGGAGGGGCTCCGGCGCAAGGCCAGGGGTGGCGGGAGCCACTGGGAGTCCCCTGTGCCTGGGCCCACCTGCTGTCCCCCGCCCCAGGGCCTGGTGTGTGCCAGCATGAAGGTGCGGCTGGCGGAACGCCAGCAGCAGAAGCTCCGGGACGTGTGGGCCAAGCGGGAGCTCCTCTGTGCGGAGCTGGCCGCCACGCAGGGCCGGCTGATGCTGGAGCCGGGCCGCTGGGCGGCGCAGTGTGAGTGCCCCACCCACAGGCCCCGCCCCGCCCCCCCTCGTCCGCTGTGCGCCCCGAGACCCGGGCTCCAGGCCGCCGGGCCTGACCGGCGGTCGCTGTCCCTCCCCAGTCGAGGTGGACCCCGCGCTGGAGCCCGAGTCCGCGGAGTACCTGGCGGCCCTGGAGCAGGTGACCGCCGCTCTGGAGCAGCACGTGAACCTGTGCAAGGCCCACGTCATGATGGTCACCTGCTTCGACATCAGCGTGGCCACCCCGGCCGCCACCCCGGGGCCGCAGGAGGTGGACGTCTGAGGCCGGGCCGGGGACTCGGGGCCGGGATGCGCGGGGCGTGAGGGCGGCGTGTGGGATGGACGGCGGATGTGTTGGGGGCTGGAGGAACGTGGGCGCAGAGGCCCGGGCGCAGGGCCGGGCGCCGGGAGTCGGTGGGACAGGAGGGAGCGGCGTGGACGCGGGGTGAGTGCGCGGGAGGCGAGGCGACGGCCCCCACCCGGAGAGCGACGCAAGTGCCTTTGACCTGGACGAGGACGCCTCTTCCTTGTACGTTTGGTGCTGAGAACTCGAGCCACCAGCAGCCAGAGGCCCCGAGCCCTGGCCTGGGGGCGGCCGCGGCCGTGGGGGAGGGGCCGGCTGCGTTTTGTGGGGTCCGGTCATCTTTACAGCAGGTCCGAGCAGCTGTGGCCGGGCCCCCCGCCCCTTCCCGCATCCAGGATGGTTTTCCTGGGCGCTGGGTCCCCCTGCGGGGGCCGCCCGAACGGCCTCCGAACCCGCGCTCCGCGGCGCTGCCCCCGGCAGAGCGTGCAGGCGGGTCCCGGACCTGCTCGGCTCCGGGGACGCGCGAGGGCGGAGCCCGGGGCGGGGCCAAGCCACGCAGCGGCTTCCTCCGCGGCAGGAACTCTTACCAAAACCACATGCAGGAAACAGAAACCGACACACGCAGAGGGGGGGAGGGTTTTTTTGCAGGTCTCGCGGGGTTTGTATTTTTGTACTATTTTGCCTACGAGCGCGGCATTTGCAGCGGGAGTTTGAAGACAGACGATCTATGTTTTTACGGTTTTCTACGGAGGGCGTCCCTCAGGCCGGGCTCTTTCTGGGGGACTCGCGGGGCGGGGCGGGGCCGGGGCCGAGGCTGCCGGTGCGCGGCGTTCCCGTCACGGCGGGCTGTTTTCCGACCGCTGTGCGTTTTTCGGGGGCGTCTGCGTGTTTGTACACATGTGTGGGCGACATCTCGTCTGTGAATAAACGGTGCATCGACTGTTGAGTGGCTGCGAGTCGCCTGGCGCTCTGCCTTCCTCCGAGGGTCCTGGGGGAGGGGGCAGGTCCGTGCGCCCTCGGGGACCCTCGCCCCCCCCCGCCCCCGCGCCCCCGACTGCCCTCGCAGGAGGTGGGTGTGGGCACACCGCAGACACATCAGCCTTCCGACCCCGGAGCAGCAGGAGCCCACCCCGCACAGCTGGCCCCTGCTGGGGGCGGGGGCCCTGGTCTGCGTCCACTGCAGAGTCTCCGGGCCCTTCGGGGGCCCACTGGGGTCACTGTCCCTGGTGTCCCTCACCCGGCGTGGGGGGTAGCCTCCTGGTCTCTGATGGCTGCTGCGGGCCCTGGTGCTCGGCGGGACCCAGCGGCACCGCTCAGCTTCTCCGAAAGTCCTTGTCTCTGCCCCCTGCCCCACCCGGGCACCCTCCCTGCCCTGCCCTGCCCTCCCCTGGCCTCAGGCTGCTCTGACCCTGGGCCTGGCCCTGGGCACCCCGGTGCTGTCCACTCCCTGTCTGGGTCCTGGCCCCCGGCTCCAGGCACCTCAGGCACCCCCAGCCCCTGTGCCTGGGACTCACCTTCCAGGCAGTGAGTGTGGGAACACTGGTGGCCCTGCAGCCCCTCCACCTGGCATGCCACGCCTTGTGTGGTCGAGCCCATCCCCCACCTCGACGGGGCACCGGGAGGTGGGGCGAGGTCTGAGTCGGCACTGCACCCCCATGTGGGGCGCAGGGCTGGGCGCCAGCGGTGGCTCCAGTGCAGAAGGAGGGAGGAAGGAAGGAAGGAAGGAAGGAGGGAAGGGGCGAGGGACCGAGTCTCTCCCAGGGGGCTCCCAGCCTCCGGCGGAAGCAGCTCCGAGACCCACTGCGCCCAGTGTTCGCACGTCCTCCCTGGGCGCTCCCTGGCGGCCCTGGGTCCCCGTGGCTCGGGCCACGGATCCACCAGTGCCATGCTGCCCGCCCCAGGCTGCCGCCTCCCTCTGCCACCGATGGCACTGGGGCCCCCGGTCCGTGGGGCACGTCAGCTCGTCTCTGGCCAGACCCTCTCGTCCCCAGCTGCCCCTCCCTCGCTGTTCTGAGGCTGGACACCACCCCCGCCGGACGTGGGAGTTGGGTGGGTGGGTGGGACTTGGGGTGGGATGGGGAGACGGACCCTATCCCGGGCCAGGGGAACGGGACCCGGCCTCTACGGGGAGGGTGTGGGAAGCCCACGTGGTCCCGCCGGCTGGGACCCAGGGTCTGCTCTGTCCCGGCCCAGGGCCCCCCCCACCCAGTCCTCAGGCCCCGGGGGTGCGGGGGTCTGGCTGGGGCGGTGCAGGAGGCTGTGGAGGCCCGCCGTGAGCCCGGCTCCCGGTCGCAGCCCTCCTGGAGCCTGGAGCCGGGGGCCAGGACCACTGTGAGGGCTGCGACCTGGCTCCCAGCGAGCCCGCACCGCCTCTCTGGGCTGCGTGGGGGGTGGTGGGGGGCCGGCTGGGTGGTCTCTTCCTTCACAGGGAACACCCCCTGCTCCCTCCTGGGCCCCTCAATCAATCCCTGATGGGACCCAGAGCCTGCCCACCCTGAGGGGCCCTCTCTGGCGCTGTCCTAGCCTGGCCGCTCTGGGCAGATGCTGGCCGATCCCGGCCAGACCAGCGGCGCTCACTCTCTGCCATTCCTGGGAGGCTGGGGGGAGGGGCAGCGTGCCTGCTTTTCTGGGCGGGAGCCCTGGGCCGGCAGTGGTGGCCGGGAGCCTGCGCTGCCTTTCATCTCCAGGACCTGGGCGCCCGGGCCTCGGGTGGGAGAGGTGCCAGGGCCCAGCTGTGGGCTGGGAGGGACCCGGCTGTCCCGTGTGGGGCCTCCTGCTGGCGAGGGTCTGCGGGAAGAGACCCAGAGCGGCTCTGTGGGGCCCCTTCTCCTTGGAGGACGGGCAGACTCAGAGCTCCCGGGGGTCCCGCTGGGGGCCAGGGTCAGCCCAGGCCCGGGGGCAGGGGCGGGAGCCAGGGCCTGGGAGCCAGTGGGAGGAGGCCGGGCGCCTTCCCAGGGCGGTGCGGGGTCGGGGTCCACCCTGGCTCAGGCAGTGTCTCTCATAGCCGGCCTGCTCCCCGGCAAGGTGCCCCCCGACTCAGTCTGCGGGCCTGGCCCGCCCCTGCCCTGCGCCCTGGGCGGCCTTGTGGGGAGGTAGGGCCCAGCGGGGGTCAGGCTGGGCAGGGTGAGCGGGGACAGGGCACGCGCAGCCCAGCAGGCGGCTGGGAACAGGCGGGCCTAGAGTCGCCCCGCCGGCCGGCTCCCAGGGGCCCACCCCTGCTGGGTCCCGGGTCCCGGCTGCTCCTTCCCGGGGCGTCTCGGGGTGAAGGGACCTGGTGATCCCCCCGCCCAGCCTAGGATGTCAGGGCCCTGGGGAGCAGCACGAGGCTTTCTGAGTAGGTGGTGGGGCCCGCCCCTCCGGAGGTCACTGCCAGGCCGGCGGCGGAGGGGCCCGCAGCCACGAGCGTGGAGGGTGACGTTCGTGCAGCGTGGAGACCGTGGTGTCGGAGCCCAGGCACAGAGGCGGGTGGGCCTGGCAGGCAGCCTGGAGCCCCCGGGGCCTGGTCCACGCCTCCTCCCTCCAGCGCCGGCCCGGTGAAGCCGCCGCGGGCTTTGACCTCTCCTGACCCGTGTCTTCTAGGAAGTGGGCCCAGGTCCCCTCAGCTCCTCCCTGGGGCTCCCCCTGGGCCTGAGCCCCGCAGGTGTGGGGGGAGGGGCGGCCTGGGGAGGCCGAGGTGAAGGGTCCTAAACAGACAGAGGGGCCAGCGCCAGTGCCCACCTGCCCCCCCCGACCCCTGGCACTTCCCTGAGGTCTGGGGCAGGGGACCTAGGGGGGCAGGGGCCTCGTTTCCTCCTATGTCCCAGCCCCAGTCCCCCCCGCCCCGCCGCCCCCACCCGCGCCCCTGGGAGTGCTGTCCTGCTGTCCCAGGGCCCCCGCCCCACGGCCCCAGTGGAGTCTGGGGCCCTCCGTGGGACCTCCCTGCGGCCCTGGGGGGGAGCGCTGGCTCAGGGCTGGAGACCCCGCTCCTGGATGCAGCCCCCGACCCCACCCTGCCCCTCAGGGGTCCCGGAGGGCCCTGGAGCAGGGCTGGGCCCCGGAGCCCGCGCCCAGCAAACAGGAAGCTGGGGGGTGACGGCTCCTCCAGACATTGTGTGGCCCGCCGGGACCCGGGCCCCCGCTTCCACACAGGAAGGGCGGGCGGGTGGGCGGGCCCCCTGGCCGGCCAGGAAGCGCTTCCTCTGGCTGGGCCGGCAGAGGGGGGCGGGGCGGGGGTCCGGCAGCCCTGGAGTCCCTGCACCCCCACTCCGTGTCGTGGCTGGGGACACTGAGGTCCAGGCGGGGGGGCACCAGACGGGACAGGGCCGTGGTGTCCCCTCCCCAGAGTCCCTTGTGGTCTGGCGCCAGGGCGAGCGGGAGCACGGGGTCCGGTGAGGTCTCCGGCGTGGCCTGCCGGGAGGGGTGGGGGCAGAGGTGGGAGCCCGTGGGAGGGGCCCAGCAGAGGGTCCCCCGCCAGCGCCCTCCTGACCAGGCTGAGCCCACACGCACCCTCCTGGGCCTTCTCCGCACAGGCCGGCTCCTGGAGCGGCTCGGAAGCCCTCAGGCACTCTCTTCCTGTTCCCCCCTCCCCTCCCCTCTCCCCCTAGTCTCCCGAGACGCCCCCACCCAGAGAAAAGCGGAATCTCGGTCCCGGGGCAGCCGTCCCCAGCTGCCCTGGCGGCTGTGCCTGTCTCAGAGCCTCTGGAGAGCCACCGACGGTGCAGGTGGACGGGGAGCGTGTGAATGCCGTGTGGGGGGTCCCCGCGCACCGGCAGCCGGTGCCCCGGCCGCAGCGTCTCCCGTGAGTGTGGGCTGCAGCCTGTGGTCGGTCGGAGAGCCAGCGTCGCCCAGGCTGTGTCCCCGTGTCCCCTCGGCCCGTCCCCTGGCTGGGGTCTCGCCCGGGCCGGCCCCCCCTCCCATGGTCACTGTCTCCATCGTCCGCACGGACTCCTGGGCGGCTGCGGCTCTGCAGCGGGGCTGTACTCCGAACCACGGGGCTGCAGTGCTGTGGCCACTGGGGGCCCTTGCCGCTGGCTGGAGCCCAGCTACAGCCCTCCTCTAGCACGGAGGTGCCCGCCCAGGCGGCCCAGCCCAGAAGGGGCGCCCTCCTCCCAGCCCGCGGCAGCCCCGAACCCGCCCGCCTGGCCCGGCCTCTCTGCAGGCTGTGTCCGTGGCTGCTCCCCGCCCTCCGGGCTCCCACTGGACATCGCGCTGGACATCGCGCCGCCCTGCACCTGGGCCTTCAGCCCTGGCGAGGGTGGCCTCAGGGCAGCCGGCCTGGGCCTGTCCTGGGCCCCCTGAGCCTGGGGAGGCCCCTGGGACGGGGACTTCTCCCCACCTCTGAGCAGCACCCCCCCCCCCGAGGCTGGGGGACTGAGGCCGAGGGGGTCCCCTCGTGGTCACAGGCCTCATGCTGAGTGCGGGGGTTGGGGGGGGGGTGTGTGCGGGAGGTGGCCGCGGTGCTGACAATGTCTCAGTCGTCACCAGCACGACCGGGCGGCCTGGCCCAGCCCCGGGGCCGGAGGAGCGGCGGTGACGTCCGTCCGAAGAGGCTGCAGGGCGGCTCCGGGGTGAGGTCACCCCGTGCCTGCCTTCTCGCTGCCGTCACTTGGGGAACATTAGGTCAGCTGGGGCGTGCCACCTGCCCCTGAGGGCAGCTGGGCCCCCCTCCTGCGCTCCCTGCCGCCCGGCTGTCTCCAGGGACGGCCGTCCGCCCCAGCCCCAGCCCCAGCCCCAGCCCCAGCAGCTCCCGCTTTCCCCTGCCAGCCGGGAAGACACGGCCCAGGTTAATAACGTGCTTTACCTGCCTCTGGAGCAGTCCCCCCTCCTGCCCCGGGAGCCCTGCGCAGCTGGGGGCGGGGACCAGGGTTCCGGGGGCAGGGGCCCGGGCTGGACCCCTGGGGGTGGGTCCTGAGCAGGCCCCCGTCCTGTGCCTGGTCCCCCCCGCCCCCCGAGGATGGAGGCTCGGCCAGACTGCCTCCGCCTGGGCCCCAGACACGGGCCAGGCCGCTCCGGTCCCGAGTAAATCTCTCCTGCTCCCCGCACAGCCCGGAGGCCGGGCCGTATTTCTTGCTGCCTCCGTGGCAGTGGGAGAGCGGCCCTCCTGGCAGAGGGGTGACGCTCTAAATCCAGCGCCGCACTGATTTGTGGGCCTGCCCGTGCCGGCGCCGGGCTTGCTGGCATCTTTATGACGCCGGCTGCGCCTCGGCCGCTCCCGGGATGGGCTGGGAGTGATGATCTACGGCCGGCCCACCTGCCCGCCCGCCCGCCTGCCCGGCCCACTCCCGCCCAGAGCCAGGCCCGACTCAGGACAGGGCTCTCCCGTTGCTCCGGGAGCCTTGAGGTGTAGCTCCAGGGGGCGGTTTTCACGGGACACAGTCGTCCGTGGGGGCTTCCCCAGCCCCCTGGGTCCAGTGCTGGGCTGGGCTGGGCCAAGGGGCTCAGGTGAGGGAGACCCAGGCTTCCTGAGTGTGGGAGGTGACACCTGTCGGCTGCAGCAGGCGGGCTCCGGGGCGCTGGCCTGTGGGCGTCCCACACTGTGCTGTTTTTTTCTTTTTTCTAATGTTTAGGGAAGGAGAAAGAGAGGGAGAAAGAGAGGGAGGGAAACACCAATGTGTGGTTGCCTCTCCTGCGCCCCCTACTGGGGACCTGGCTCGAGACCCAGGCCTGTGCCCTGGCTGGGAATTGAACCGGCGACCCTTTGGTTTGCAGGCTGGCACTCAGTCCACTGAGCCACACCAGCCAGGGCTCACACTGTGCTTCTGAGAGCAGCCACTGGGCTCCAGCTCTGGACTGCGTGGGTTCGATTCCCGGCTCTGCCCCCTCACTCGGGAAGGTGTGGCGCCGCGGTGCTGTGTGGGCACGGCCGCCGCTCCAGCTCAGGGCTGCCTCATGCCCCTGCCCCTGCCGGGCGTGAGGGTGCCTGAGTCCTGAGGGTCAAGGCTCAGCCAGTCCCGGGCTGGCCCGGGGCAGGGGGCAGGGCCTGGTGTGGCCAGTGGGTGGGGCGGGAGGATGGTGCACCGGGGCTGGTTTACTGCGCAGGACGCTGGTCTGCGGGAGGCTCGGTCCCGGGAGAACGCGAGTCGGGCCTGCAGCTTGCTGACGAGCCACAGAGGACAGACCTCGGCAGGAAGTACGCCTCCCCCAGAAGGCCGGGCCTGTGACTCGGGGCGCACTTGCACACATGCACGCACACACACACACGATCCATGCAAACGTGTGCACGGTCACGCAGCACACACAAGCATGCTCACCCACATGCACAGACATGTACATACTCGTGCACACACACACATGCCCTGTATGTGCTCACACAGATGCACACGTATCCACACCCCACATTCATGTGCATTCACACATGCACACACGTGATCCATGCAAACGTGTGCACGGTCTCACAGCACATGCACACAAGCATGCCCACCCACGTGCACACACATGCATGCCATGCATGTGCTCACATGGATGCACCCCCCCACACACACATTCATGTGCATTCACACACACACACACGTGCCCCGGCCCTGTGTCCCCAGAGCAGCTGGGCCCTGGGGTCAGGGAGCGACTGGGGCTGCAGCCGGAGGTGTGGGAGGGCCAGGTGCAGGCGGGAAGGAAGGGGGACGAGAGCTCCCCCCTGCCCCCTCCCCCTCCAGGAAATCCCCTGGGCCCCAGTCTGGCCTAGGCCCCTGCCCCACCCTCCCGCCTGACCCCGGGGCTGCCCTGGGTGTCCCCCAGGGCCTGGAGGCGGCTGGGACCACCTCCTGTGCCGTGAGGAGTGTGAGGGGGCCCCCACTTGTGAGCTCGGAGATGGCAGCTTGCCCAGATGTCAGGCTCCTGGTGCCAATGTATGGGGCGTGATGGTGGCGTGGGGGCAGGGTGCTTAGACGTGCAAATGGGCCCGCAGCCCCCCTGTGCCAGGCTGCGGGGCAGCCCAGCCCCCCCACCCACTGAAGAGGTGGCGGACCGGGGTGCTCTCCCCGCTGCGGGGAGGGTGGCCCCCTGCTGCCCCTCCTGGAGTCCGGGGGCCCGCCTGTCTCCCTTCTCCTGTTGGGAAGTCCCTCAGCGCCCCACCCCCACCCCAGGTGTCCCTGCTCTGTCCCTTCGGTGGCCCTCTTCCCTCCACACTCTCCCTCAGGACCGCCTCCTTCCTGCTGGAGATTCAGGCCCACTCGGGACGCTGGGGCCCCCACACCCCAGACCTGTGGTTCCATCGGCACCTCCCTCAGGCCTGTGGACTCCCCAGGCCTGCGGGGTCAAAGCCAGGGCCCCCTCCTTCCTGCACACCCTCTCTCACCGTGAGGTCCTCCCCCAGGACGCCTCTCCCCCGCCGGCTGGGCCCCGCCCCCAGGCGCTCAACCTCTCTGTCCGGGGGAGGGAAGCGTGGGGGGGGCGTCTCTTCCCTCCCCAGATTGCACCTGCTCTTTCCCGCTGGTTTTGGGCCAGCGCTGGCTGCCTGCTGAGCTGCGTCCTGACGTGGGCCAGCACGATGCCGTGGCGAAGGCCGTGTCTCTGCGTCTCCCATGGGCCACCCTGCGTGGTGTGGACCCCCGACCCGTGGACGGGCCTGGCCACAGCCCAGACTGGCGTCCAGGGCGAATCGGGAGGCTGGACCGTGGGGCCGCCAGCCGAGTTCGGGGCCTTGCGTGGACTGAGGGGCTTCGGGTGGCCCAGGGGACACGGCCGGCCGGAGGTGGACACTGTGGGTGGAGCCGGGAATCTGTCCTTCACTCGGCCGGCCGGGAGGTGTGCAGGTGGGGGCTGTGCCGGGAGCCGCCCCTCCCGGCCCCCAAGCGCTAGTGGCCCAGTTTGCGGGGGCTCCGGTGGGCTGTTGTGAAGCGTGTTCGTCCCGAAATGCCGCACGGGCAGCCCCGTTCCGTCCCCTTCCGGGCACGACAGGCCCAGGGGGCCCCAGCCTGAGGTGCTCTCGGGAGGGGTGTCCGACTAGCGAGTAAAACTGCCCGCATTTGCCCCAGGGCGAGAACGGTGCAGCCGTGGCCACACCCGGACTCCGTCTTCTTCTGTCCAGCGTCCGGGATGGCGGCCGGCCGCGGTGTGGGCGGCGGACCCTCGGGGGGCGAGCCTGCGGGGGCCCAGGGCCGGGGAGTCCCCGGGGCGGAGCCTCGGGTGTGCCCTGGTGTGACGGGCGTGTGAGTCCCTGGCAGTGGTGAGTTTATGGCAGACCGTGTGTCTGTGTGCGGTTTCCCTCCGGGCCACCTCTGCCCACCCCTGTCCTTTGGCGTGACAAGGGGGCAGCTGCCAGCGCCCCTTTATGGGCACCCGCCCCCGACAGGCGGCCTGCCCCCCCAGCCTGCCTTTGCCCGTCCCCACGAGGCCAGGGGCCCCCGCCTGGCACCCTGGAAGGAGTGGGCGTCTGGCGAGAGCTTCCGCTGCGCAGCTGTGAGGCGCGAGTCATGGGGGGTGGGCAGCACCCACGGCTCTGACTCCGGGGGTCACACAGGCCCCCGCCCGCCCGGAGTCGGGTACCTGGAGGGTGAGCAAGGTGGGCAAGATGTCCCACTGCTGCCGACCCCAGGGGTGTGGGGCACCAAGGGGAACCTGAGCCACGCGGGGGGGGGGGGGCAGGGCTGCGCCAGGGGCAGCCCGAGGCGTGACCACCCCCACCCTGGCCGGGCCTCCCTGTCCAGGCGGACGACTCGGGCTGGGGTGTGGGCCCTGCGGCCTGGTTCGGCTCTGCCTCCACCGCGCTGGGAGGGCCTTGGGCCTCCGGTCCTTCCAATGCGGGGGGAGAGGGGGGCCGCTGTTCCCAGGGCCGCCTTCCACCTGTTCGTTCGTTCGTTCAAGCGCTCGACCCCGGAACCAGCACAGGCGTGACCCTTGCCCTCCTGGGGCCACGCCCCCGCCTCGGGCCCGCCCACCCAGCCGCCCTCGCGCCCTCCCGCCGCGTCCGCGGACACTCAGCCGGACTCGATTGCTTCCTCCAGGCCCGGCTCTGTGCCTTGCGCTCTGCCGCCGACGCTCCTCTCCCCACCTGTCCGTGCGGCCATCGGCTCATGAGCCTTCCGTCCCCCCGTCCTTCCGTCCCCCACCGGCCGACTCACTCCCCACCCGCGTCTTCATCCACCCGTTCCCCCCGCACCCCGCTCCCGTCTTACCCGACCGCACTTAGGGCTGCTTGGCGCTGGGGTCGGACTCGGGGCCGGGCTGGGCTCGGGTGCGAGGCGTCCCGGCCCCTGGAGCCCCTCAGCCCGCGGGAGGAGCGTCTGTGGGGTCCGCGTGGACCGCAAGGTGCTCGGGCCTCGGGTCCTCGCAGAGCGGGGCTGGGCCCCGCCCCCACCCCACCCCACCCCCACCCCCACCCCCCGCACGGCTCGGGGGAGCAGGCAGGGCTGAGTCCCCAGCGGGCGGTGACTGTGGTTCCCCGTGCCGCCGTCATCTGAGGCTGCATTTGAGGGGGTCCGGGCCCGCAGCCCACCCCGGCCGCCCAGCAGGGAGGGTTCGGAGAGGCCCTTAGGAACCGGGAGTCGGGCGGAGAGGGACGGCCGTGCCCGAGCCCACTCAGGGAGCCGGGCCGCGGCCACCCTCCGCCCAGAAGGCCAGGAGCCGGCTGCCACTTTCTGTTCAGAACAGATGTCCCTGGTCCCCGAAGGAGCCTGCCGCGGGGGCTGAGGGCCGGGCTGCCTGCCAGGCCTCGAGGGCCCGGCACCGTTGGAGCCTCCGGTGCACGGAGGCCGGGTGCTCGCAGCGGCTGGGTCAGCGGGGGAGGGGGCGCGGGCGAGGGCAGCCCTGGGCTCTGCCGCCTGGTGTGTGACCTGGGCGGGTCCCCCCGCCTCCCTGAGCCCCCCCCGTTTGCTCACCCCTCCCGTGGGGGGGGGCGACCCCGAGTTTGCATGCACACAGGCCCGGGCTCCCTGGAGCCGACTCTGTGTGCGTGTGTGTGTGGGGGGGTCCCCGGGGGCTCAGGGGAGCTCCAGAGGTGAGACTCAGAGAGCTGCTCTGGGGCCTCGGGCGCTGGCGGCCGCCCTCCGGCCTGCGGGACCGGACTGCGTGGGCGGGGCCGGCCGGGGCTGGGCGTCCGGGGTGCGGGGCGGTCGTGCGCAGTGGCCTGGCCCAGGCTGAGCTGGCTGGGGCGCCGGCAGCCTGGCCGGGCGCTGGGTCCCCGACCGCCCGCGAGGCCCTGCGGAGGAGGGGCGGGAGCCCGGCGCCATCTGTCTCCCGGTGATGTGTTAGGAAGCCGCCGTGTAACTGGCCCTGAATCACGCCCGGGTGTCACGCGCGCGTCGTGAACAGACTTCTTCCTAAATTATCTTCTGTGACCAACAGAGGCTCGGCGGTGGGGGCCTGTGCCCACCCCCCGCGGCCGCGGTGTGTGGCGTCGGGTGCCGCGTTCATTACCGGCGTGCGGCCCACCTCCGCGCCGCCTCCCGCGGACACTCACGGCCCGGCCCGGCCCGGCCCCTCGGCAAACGTTGATTTTGACCCAAATTGATGTCTCCCCCTTAACGTTATTATAATGAGGGATAAAAATCCAATTGCCTCCGCCGAAACACAATCATTCTTCGGCTCGTCCCTCATCGATCTTTCTGTCCCCAGGTTTTACCATAAATTATTCTATTCAATTAAGTAAACTCGCACATAATGGCATTTCGCAAACTGAATAATTTATTGACTGTGTTTGGCAAAAGGCTGGTTTGGGGTGGGCTGGGGAAGGGGGATTTGTCTGCGCAGAGGCTGCATGGCGGTTGCTTCTGTCTCTGCTCCCCCCCACCCCAGGGGCTCCAGGGTGGTGGGGGGCGGAGCGTGGAGCACGGAGGGGGAGCAGGCTTTGCGGGGGTGGGTTTCTGGAGGTGGAGGGAGGGCAGGGGAGGGAGGGGCAGTTTGGACGCGGGGCCTGGGGCGGGGTCCTGGCCTGTCCACCTCGCTCCTCGGTGCCCAGACTGGCCAGCTCAGAGGGCAGACTGGTGCACCGCCTGCCGGAGGCTGGGAGTCGGGGGTCCCCCCGTGCCTCTGTCCGTGGCCTGTGCACGTGGCCTCGTGTCTCTTTGTCCAAACCTCCGCTCCTCAGGCGGCCTGCCCGGGGGCTGGGGTCCCAGCTCTGCTGGCCCCCAGGGCTGTCTCCGCCTG
Source organism: Phyllostomus hastatus (assembly GCF_019186645.2). Lineage (NCBI taxonomy): Eukaryota > Metazoa > Chordata > Mammalia > Chiroptera > Phyllostomidae > Phyllostomus > Phyllostomus hastatus. The sequence goes on from NW_025334033.1 coordinate 71,739,495, forward strand.
CTCCTCTCCTTGAGATGGAATTAGGGTCCCCCCTGGAGAGCACAATCCGGAGGAGGGTGTGGAAGGGCCCTGAGGTCCAGAAAGTGCTGGAAGGCATGGAGGAAGGGTGTGGTGGGTGGGGGGTGGAGCTGGTTGGGGTGCATAGAGGGAGGGCCAGGGTGGTGCCTCGGCCCTTCTGGGGGGTGCCTTCCCTGCCCCCCCTTTGCTACCAGGAGAGTCCAGCCCCACGAGACCGGCCATCTGAGGCCAGAGCGGACAGGGGCCTGCTGAACCCGGGTCTCGGACCAGGCCCCCTGCTGTAGCCGGTCCTGCAGCCCTGCCTTTGTCCTCCTGGGTGGGGGATCGTTAGGGTTAATTGCCTCTGGACCAGCCCTGCCCAGGCCCTCAGCGAGGCTGCTGGTGCTAATTACGGACATGATGTGCCTGGGCTGGTGGGCTTTGGCGAGGAGGGGGGCTGCCCTTGGCCGCCCCACACAGACGGAGCCCCCGCAGTGAGCAGTGTGCTGGGGGGACCTGCCGCCGCCCACGGGAGGGGCGAATGGGCCGAGTGAGTGCCTGCGTGACGCGGCCTGCCCTGGGTGGGGGGGATCCCCCCGGGTTGTGGGCGGGGTGGGGGGAGGGCGGCCCCACGTGTCCGGCCTCGGCATCTTGCGGAGCGCTGACCTCAAGTTCCCGAGCACCGAGAACCCTGAACGCACTGGGAGTCCGCGGCCCCTGGGACGTTTGGTGGTGGGGGGCGGGGCTGTCCCCTTCCCTCGGGGCGGGTGGGAGGTGGCAGGGGGGCAGGGGCAGCTCCAGCCCTGGACCCCGTGCGCCCCGTGCCCGGGCAGCTGAGGGCTGGGGGCAGTCGGCGAGCTCCCCGAGTGCACGTGCGGGAGGCGCATTGCACGCCATACGCCGCTCAGGCAGACAGATGTCGGTGAGACGCTAATTACACAAACACTGGGCCCGGGGAGCCGCGCATCTCCCGGCCACAAACAAGTGAGGGGAGTGAGGCTGCCTCTCGGGGGGCCTGCGCACCGCCCGCTCCCCTTCCCCCCGCTGTTCCCAGACACGCTGGCCCCCGCGGCGGGGGGGTGCAGGTGGCCCTTCCGGGCGTGTGTGTGGCCCCAGCCAGAAGGGCCCCACCCCGTCTCATGTGTCGTCCACCTGCAGTGGGGGGGGAGAGACGCCCCCTGAGGCCCCGGGCTCTGCTGCGGGGTCAGTGGGGGCGGGGCCGCCCGGGCCGGGAGGAGGGCCCAGTCTCACTGCACGAGGACGCAGCCTGGGTCGCGGGAGGCAGGACCACAGGGGGCTCAGGGGCCCGGGCACACGGACCGTCAGCCGCCTCCTCTGTGTTGGCTGGGTTTTCCACAAGGGCCTTGAGCTGGTCAGAAGCAGACGAACACAAGGTAAAATGTCCACCTGTGAGGAGTCGCACCCCAGTATTGGGTTTGCCGACGGTTCTGTCTCTGATGCCCAGGAACACGGCGGCAGGTGCAGGGCTGGCGGGGCGGCCCCCAGGCCCCGGTGGGGAGCCCGGGCCCCAAGCCCCACCCCGGCCTCTGGCCCGGAGCCGCAGGTGGGCGACGGATGGGCGTGAGGTGCCGTGAGGGGCAGCTGCTGACCCTCGGGGCGCTCTGCCCCCCAGCCCCGCTGACCCTCAGGTCGGCTCGGGGACACTGTGCCGGGACGGCGTGTCTGCGATGGTGCGTGAGCAGAACCGGGGCCCGGACGCCCGCCGCCCCCGCTGCGGCCCCACAGATGCGGCTCCCGGCAGGCTGGGCTGGTCCCATGGGCTCGGCAAGAGCAGGCACGCCCTGTGTCCCCGGCACAGGGACAAAGCTCAGGCTGCTCAGCGGTGGGGGGGCTCCACGCACCCCATCCTCTGCCTTCCTCCGGGTACTGGCTGCGGGGGCAGATTCCTGGGGAGTGTTTGTTTGAGGTGGACAGTCTGCCTGGGGTGGGGCAGCCCTGGGGGGGTCACCTGGCTGGACCTGTCCCGGTGATGCCGAGGTGGGGGGAGCTAAGAGACACTCCTGGTTCTGAGCCGGTCTGGGTGCAAGGCCGGGGCCCAGCCTGGAGACTGGGGCTCAGGGAGGGGGCGCTGGGCAGGGATGCCTGTGGAGACGGAGGCCTGGGGGCAGTGGGCTTTGCGGGGCTATGATCCGGGAGTCAGGGGTCCGAGTTGTGCAGGGGCGGGGGGTGCGGGGAGCCTGGCCCGTGGGCAGAGCGAGAAGCCACAGATTCTGGGATTCTGTGTCCTCCCTTTGCAGCTCAGGAGGAAGGGGCTCAGGGACCAGGGGGCCAGACCACAGCCGCCGTCCGGGGTGAGGCGGGCAGGCGGGCGTCAGCCGGGGGTACCAGGGCGACAGGCAGAGGGCAGTGGGGGCTGGCCCCTGTGTCACAGACCCCCTGGGTGTGTGGCCAGCCCCCAGGTCCACGTGCCAGCCTCCACGCCCCGGCGGGCTGCGGCATCATGCCCAGCTGGTCGCGCCTGGGGCTTGGGGGGCGGTCTCCAGAGAACCCCAGGATGGACTTCCAGGGCAAAAGATTAAGTCGTTCGCGGCCATCTAGCCCCGGCAAAGCCGTTAAGTGAATTTAACCGGGGGATCAATTGCCTAATAGCTTCCGGGCTGGCTGGTGGCCGGGTGGTTCTTCTCCCCACACCCCCGCAGGGGCCCCAGTTCCGTGTGGCTTTGGTTCCACCGGGGGGGGGGGCGTCCCGGGGGGCACAGCCCAGGAGGGGATTCGGGGGACCTCCTGGCCGGAAAGATCATTAGAGAAAAATGGGTCTCGGGCCATCTTTTGGTTTTCCCATTAAATCCTGTTGGTTTCCATTTCACGAAATGGCTTTCTAATCCCATTTGACATGCCTGTGAGCCCCAGATAACACCGGGACATTTGCATGGGGGGGAGAACAGTGCGGAGCAGCAGCCCCCCCCCCAAAGATAACGCTGGGCTCCGATGGCGCCCCCGCTCCCGGGTCACGCTTCTTCTCGTGCGGGGGCTTGAGTATTCGCGCGGCCACGTGGGGCTGCCCTCCCCGCGGCTCGCGCAGTCGGGCTGGGGTGAGGGAGACGGCTGTGTCAGCCTGTCGCGGCCGTGATGCAGGATCAATCATGCGTGCGGAGAGGGCCGGGCGGCCTTTGTCTGGCCACGCGGGGCCGTCGGAGCAGCAGCGGATGCAATGAACAGGTTCACGTCTCACGCTCTGCCCTCGGCCCCGGCCGCCCGATAGCTCAGGGGCACCGTTTTGGGGATGCGTGGGCGACACGGCCCACCCAGCCTCCGGGCAATGCAGGGGGTGCAGGGTCCCCTCCTCCCCCACCCCATCTTCCCCCCGCCCGTGTGGGGGCCCTGTGGGGGGGGCACACGTACAGGCCTCACGGAGGGTCGGCGGGGGGGCCCTGTCTCGTGTGCACCCTGGAAAGCAGGGCGTTGACGAGGTGTTCTCGGAACCTGAGGCCGAGCTGGTGGCCCCGAGCTGGTGGCGGCAGCCGCTGGCAGGTGGGGTGGGGAGCCCCCACGCTCCCCGGCTGCGCCCAGGCCGTGGGGAGCCGTGCCCTGCGCCCGCTGTGGGCCCCAGCCGCCGGTCCGCGCCTGGTCTGCGCCCACCTCCCCCTCCCCCTGGCCCCGCCCCACATGGAGGCAGGTTGTCTGTTCCTGCTGGGGCTGGGCGCGGGCGCCTGGGACGGAGCTCCCAAGGAGGGTCGGAGAAAGTTCTAGAAACAGGAAGGACGACGAGGGAGGAAGGCACTTGGCAGAGAAGGTGTGTGTGAGCCCAGCGTCTCCTGCTCTCGGTTCCCTCCCGGCCCCTTGGCAGAGGCTGGGACTCTTCCCCTCAGGGGCCCCCGTGCCCCAAGCCCCCCCCGCAGATGGTCACCCGGGGCTGGCGGTGCTGCGGCCGGAGGGGGCCTGGCTGGCCAGGTGCCTGGACCCACAGCAACCGCAGCGGGTCCGGGCGCGGGGCCAGGTCACCAAATGCCTGGGGGCCTTGGGGGCCCTGGGGGCGGGGCTCTCCCCCCCCCAAAGGGCTGCTGGGACCACGGGCCTCGGCGGGGAAGGGGGGTTCAGGGTCGGCTGGTGGCTGAACGCCGCGGTGGGGCCGCGAGACGGCCCTGCCTCGGTTTCTCGTCCCCCCTGTGAGGCCCCTGTGGGCGTCGCCCTGGGCGGTGGCTGGCCCTCCATGTCCAGGGTCAGAGAGCCCTCTGTCCGCGTCTGCTGGCCGTGTGCGGGGGCCCAGCCTGCTCCGTGGGGGGCAGGTGGGGGCTGGGGGCAGTGGCGGTCCTGCCAGGTCAGGGGATGGAGACTCTGAAGCCCAGCCCTCCCCAGCCAGGTGCCACCCCCTCAGAGGCCTGGGCGGGGCCCGGGGGCTGGGCAGTGAGGTTTGGAACTCCGTCCCTGGAGAGCCGACAGGCCCAGCAGCTGGTCCGCCCGCCCCAGCCCAGTGGGGTCCCTGCCGGCCTCCCCCTCCTCCGTCCAGGCCCCACAGAGATGGTGGGGCCATGAGCCTCCTGTTCCGACTGCAGCGATCTCCATAGAAACCCAACGAGGTCTAATTAGACACAAGCAAGTGCTTCCCGAATGCATGTTAATTACAGCTCTGCCGAAATGGATGTCAGGCCGGGGGCTCGAGGGCTGTGGGCGCCTCTGCCTCCCAGCGGCCCCTGTGTCCCTGGCGCTGGCTGGTGCTGGCCCCGGCAGGACCTCAGAAGCTCCCGGGGAGGGGCCCCCTTCTGCCCACAGGGGCCGCGGACCTGGGGCTCAGGGAGCAGGGGCGGGGCCCTGGGCTGTGCAGAGCGGAGTCCCGATTCTAGGAGGCAGGATTTGTAGGGGTGCTGGGCAGGGACCCCAGGAAATGCCAGGGCCAGGTGGCCAGACACCTGTGGGGTGGGTCAGAGCCTGGCGGCCGGCCAGGTGGCCAGCCTGCACGGGGCCAGGGGCCCGCGCTGTCCGGAGGCTGGTCTCCTTCCCGCCGTGGGGGTCTCTAGCGCCTCGCTCCAGAAATGACCCCCCTCAGTTCACTCCAGGGTCCCTTCCCTGCAGGCGGGTGCCCAGTCCCCAGGCTGGGGAGTGGTGGCCGCGGCAATGCCCGCTGCCCCGGCGGGGATCCCGGGGAGGGCAGGCCCCGTGGAAGGCCGAGTGTGCTGTGCAGAGACGGCTCTGACACTCACAAGTAGCCCCCCCAGGGCACGGACCCCGGTCCCGCCTCCCCGAGGTGTCTGGCCCCGTGTGGTGGGCTCAGCAGCACCAGCGGTGGGGCCCCGTGGGCGCTGCCCGTGCGCTCGGGGGGCCGTGACCCTGCCGCCCGTGTCTGGGGTCTGGGGGGCTGTGCTCCCTGCCCAGCGGGGTCCCGCGGCCACGGCCACTGGAGGGAATGATGTTCGGTGGGTGCCTGACTCACGGGCCGGGCACAGGGCCTGGGGCAAGCCCTCGGCCAGGGCTGGGGGGACAGGAGGGCCGGGGGAGGGGGAGGCAGGGGGCGGACCCCGGAGTCCTCCCCGCTCCTGCCAGTGGTCAGTCCTGGGGTCTCGGGCTGTTTTGCTTCTCTGTCTCAGTTTCTCCATCTGTGAAGGGGGACACACCCCTTTGGACCCAAACTCTCAGGGTTCAGCCGGGGGCCCCCAAAAGGGCACCCAGACCCAGGGAGCTGGTGAATTGGAGAGCCACGGGTGAGTTACCACCAGGTAAAGGGGGGCTCCCCTGGGGAGCCATCAACAAACTGGGGTGTGTGGGGCTTGGGGGGCCCCAGGTGTGTGGGGCTTGGGGGGGCCCGTGAGGGCGGCAGGGGGGGTGGTGGTGGTGGTGTGCACCGGGTGTGTTTTCAAGGCGCTAAGTTTGGGGGGGCCTGTCCCCCCGTGCCAGGAACTGACACGCTGCCCCGTGGGGGGTGTTCTGGGGCCACCTCAGCGAGCCTCCACGGCCGGGCCCTGGGGACCACGGACACGGTCCCCCCAGTGTCGGGGAGGCAGGGGTCTGAGCGCCGGGCCGCCGGTCCCCCCCAGGCCCCGGGGAAGAGTCCCCCTGCCTGCTGCTGCTCCGTGGCCGCTGCCCTGCCTCCAGCACACGCCTCCCTGCCGCTGGCTTCCCGCGGCCCTGCCTCCAGCACACGGCTCCCGCCGCTGCCGCTGCCGCTGCCGCTGCCGGCGGATCCAACACCCCGGGCTGCTCTCGGCCCCGGAGCCCAGGCCGGCTTCCCGCCGCAGGACCCTCAGCGAGGTCACACCTGCAGAGGCCCAGGTACCCCCGGCCACGCCCGCCAGCTCCTGGGCCCCCGACAGGCAGCGCCCGTGCGGTCGGCCTCTGCGGGAGCGCCGGGTCCTGGTCCTCAGTTTGTCCGTGAGCGCCCCCTCCCCCAACGCCGCCCTCGGCTGCGACTTTCCGGCACATTCTCTAGCGTGTTTGGCTCGAGGTCGTGCTCCCCCTGCCCGCGGGCGGCTCTGTCCCCGAGTGTGGGCTGTCGGGGGCGTGAGGACGCAGACCTAGTCCTTCCCGCGGGAACTGTGGCCGGGAGGCGTGGGGGTTTCTGGCGGACGGCGCCGGGGAGGGGCAGGGGGTTACTGGAAGCGCTGCCTCCCTGCCGCTCCTGCTGGGCTGCCTCTCGCACCCTGGAAGGGGCTGGAGGAGGCGGCTGGCACGGCCCGCCCCCGGGGTGGGGACCCCGGGGAAAGGGGCACCGTGGGCTGCCAGCAGCTCCCCGGCGTCCTCACGGGGCCGAGTCGGCCGTGGCACCGTGGGTGGCGGGGTCACTGCTCTCCGGGTCCCTGGGGGGCCCAGCTCTGCCTCGGAAGCCCCTCCACTAGGCTGACCAGGGCTGGGGGTGGGGATGGGGTGGGAGGGAGGTGGGCATGGGGCCGGGCGTCCTGCCCACCAGCTTGGGTCAGTGATGGGGTCACTGCTGGGTCAGCGATGGCCTGGGAGCGGTGTGTGGGGGGGGCCCAGGCCACAGGCTGGGGGGGGGTGCGGAGGGGGCGTGCTGCCCACCTGCTTTCTGTCGCCCCCCGCCCCCCCGTGGGCCTCACTGCATCTGGCCACTGAGCAGGGGCAAGAGCCAAGGCTCTCTGCAGGGTGGACCCCCGCCGCAGGGGTGCGTGCAGCCCCCCACCCCCACCCCAGGGCAGCACGCTCACTGAGGGGTGTCCAGCTGTGTGCAGGCCCTCAGCCCCAGCCGCCCCTCCCTCCCAGCTGAGGGGCCGGGGGGCCCTTTCCTCCCACAGGGAGTACTTCCCCGTCCTCGACAGTCTGAGCGTGGCCGCCCCTTCCTCTTTAACTCTGCCCTTCGAGGCCGCGGTGCGCCGGGCCGTGGGGAGAGTGCACGGGGTTCGGGGGCGGGGCAGAGCAGGCTCACCCTGTGAGCATGGGAAACAGCCCATCTCCGTGCTGTGGCTTGTTAAGGACAGACAACCGTGAACCCACTCATGCCGCCCCCCACCCCCACCGTCCATGTCGCCACTGAGCCTTGGACATTTGCTGGGCAAACCGCCTTAAGGAAGGAAAAAAAAAAGTCAGCCCTGGCTGGTGTGGCTCAGTGGATTGAGCGCCGGCCTGCGAACCAAAAGGTCCCCGGTTCGATTTCCCGTCAGGGCACCTGCCTGGGTTGCAGGCCAGGTCCCCAGCAGAGGGTGCGCAAGAAGCAACCATACACTGATGTTTCTCTTTTTCTCTCCCTTGGCCTGTCTAAAAATAAATAAAATCTTGAAAAAAAAGTCAAATGCTTCCATTTAAAGAAAATAACGGTGAGGCTGATGCCCGCAGCAAAGCCAGCATTCGTAGCCAGGCGGGTGGGGTCTGTGTCCCTGGGGGTGGCCAGGAAACAGAGGCCTGGGTCCCGCCCCACCCCTCCCACCGGGCCCGGCAGTCTGTGGCAGGACAGCCGCGGTGGCCCCCCCCCGGCCCCCACAGCCCCCCCCCGGCCCCTGCAGCCCCCCCGGGCCCCCCCGAGCCCCCCCGACACCCCCGGTACCCCCCTCCCCAGCATGGCTGGGCCCGCCTGGCCCCTCATTATCTCAGCCCTGCCTGGGAGGTCAATGCACAATTTGCATGGCGCTGCCCCTGCTCGCTTTTATCAATATTTAATGACAGGCTGCCGGACGCCTTCGGTGGCAAATCCGTCTGCCGCCCCTTCTAATGCGACAGCAACAGAGGTCTTGGCAGGTGCCAGAGCTCCCAGGTCACCTCCTTGTCACGGCCACGGCGGCTGGTGATTGGCCAAGCCGGCGTCGGGCCTGGAGTGCGGGAGCGGGGAGCGTGGCCATGAATTCTAACAAAGCAGTCGACTGGTGGCGAGCACTCGGGGGCCTGCGACGGCTGGGCGGCTGTGGGCGGACGGGCGGGGTGGGGGCTGGGCAGGGCTGGGAGCTGGCTCGGGCTGGAGAGGGTCCCCCCACCCCAGGGTGGGGGGCACACGGTGGAAGGAGGGTCGCCGTGGCACGTGGGCACTTTCTTTGGCCGGGCACCGCCCGCCGCCCTGGCTGCACTCAAGGTCCCTTTGCAGGCATCCCCACACGGGGACGTCCTGTGGCCCCCCCCTACAAATGTGGCCCCTCCCTGTCCCTGTGCGGGGGCCGGAGCTGGAGGCCCAGGGCTGCCGTGGAGGAGGCTCTAGCCCCGGGACGAATGTCGGCGTCAGCCTCACGCCGCGTCTGGGGCACACGGGGTGCTGCCTGGCTCCCGGCTCCGGTGGGGTCGGCCTGCGGGGGTCTGGGGAGCCCCTCCTTCGAGCCCTCCCCCTGGTCCACTGCCCGGGCGCCCCCTGTTCTCAGACCCCCCAGGAGGAAGTTGGGTGAAGCTGAGGCCAACGGTTCGCGGCACCGATGGGGCTCCGAGGACTGGGGGAGCGGCTGCGCCCCAGGGGCCCAGCGCGGGGGCTGCACGCCTCGCCTCCCCTCCGGGAGCGAAGGCCCCTGAGACTCGAGGTCACTTCCCAGCGAGCCCCGGAGGCCGTGGGCGCGCCGTCGGGCGCACGTCTGCACAGGCTGAGGCCCCCTTCCTGGGGCCTGGGCTGCCGGCCGACCCCGAGCGGGCAGGCCTCCCGCCCCCTCCCGCCAGCACCCCCTGCCCCGAGGGAGGGTGGAGGCCCGGTGAGGGCAAGCCCTGGCTCCGGGTCCGAGCTGTAGCGCCCCCTCCCGGTTGCCGAGTGCCCCAGCCCTGCCTTGCCAGGGGCACGTCTGGCCTGAATCCCCAGCAGGCAGGAGGCAGGAGGCAGGAGGCAGGAGCAGGCCCAGGCAGGGGCCCACCCTGGGGCCCTGGGGCCCAGGCGTCCCACCCACCCCTTTCCCACGGGGCCAGCGGGGGGCACTTCAGGGAGGAGGGTGGCGCACACAGGGGGGTCTGAGAAGCCGGAGGAGTCTGCAGATGGCCGAGGGGGTCCCTGGTGAAATCACCGTTCCCCAGACCCCCTCCCCCACCCCAGCCTGGGGAGGAGGACACTGGAGGCCCCGGTCAGCCTGACCTTGCTGCGTGACCTTGAGCAAGGCTCCGACCTTCCTTGACCGAGTAGGGATGAGGGGGAAGTCACCTGACCTTGCCGATGGACAGCAGCGTGCGGCTTCCCCGTGCGCCTCTGCCCACCACCGTCCCGGCCGGGTTCCCCCGGGACCAGGGCCCTGTGGGCGCCGGGCAGGCGGCTTCCGACGCCCCTCCCACACTCACCCTCCCTCTCCGAGCCTCCGTCCCCTCGCCTGGGCGCTGGGTCAATGCCCGTGACTCGGGGCCACGGCGGGGTCACACAGGATCCCACCAAACTGCACGTCCCACCGACGCCTCACCGACACCGCGCTTGTCTGGGGTGACTCGGGTGGTCATCTGCCTGCGGCCCCCCGCACCTCCTCCTGGGCGAGCCCCCGGCGGGCCGCCCCGTGAGTACACGGCCCATGGGCAGGGGCCAGGCCTGGGGTCCGGCCAGCCAGTGGAGACCACCCTTGGTCTTTACTGTGTGCTGGCACCGTGCCAGTCCTCCAGCGTGTGAAGCCCCCACCCACCATAAGGGCGGCGCTGTTTGCTCCTTTACGGAGGATTAAACAGAGGCAGCTGGGCTACAGTTCCTGGTGGAAGTTCCTGCACCAAACAGGCAGGGCTGGGACTCGAACCACTTCTGTCTGCGCCCGAGCCTGGGCTCTGCCCCTGGTGCTGCCCCGACCTGCCCGCACGGGGCCCCCAGTGGCTGGAGGTTCTTGTCCCAGGACTTTGACCGGGGGACCCTCAGAGAGGCGGCGAGCAGGCCGGGCCCACGGTGGTGCTGAGACAAGGCAGGGGCAGGTGCCCTGGGGGAGGACCACGGGGCCCTCATCATGGGGACAGCCACAGGGGCCCCCTCATGGGCCCACAGCCACCAGCGGACCCTCTGTGAGGGGCTGTGGGGACCGGACAGCTAGCAGGGTGCCGGGGAGACATGGCAGATGCCCCTCTGGGTGCCACCGTCCTGTGGCCTCCAGGGTGCCGCCTCGCACAGACCCCCAACTGCGGCTGCTGTGAGGCGGTGCCCGCCACCCTGGCCCCGACCCTCGGCAGGAGCCGCCCCCGGCCTGGGCCTCCAGCTCGCTGCTCCCTGCCCGGCTGCCCGGGTGTAGTTCACCGGGCTCAGAGGGCTCCTGCAGAGCCCACGGCCACAGTCAGAGTAGACCGTGCGGGGGCCCGTCCTCTGTCACTCTGGGGGGACAGTGGGACTCACGGGGGGCGGGGGCTGTCCTGGGACGGACCTCGTGCCCGCTGAAGGGGCATCGGCCCTGTCCCCTGTGGGCGTGTCTCCTTGGGGCCCCGCCCTGAGGGCTGGGGTCCCTGCTTTCTCTCCCACACTGGCGGGCTAGTCGCCCGACGCCTCCGTGGGGGGTTTCACAGGGCGGGGGGGGGGCCCCGGCTGCGGGTTCTGTGGGGCTGTCACTCACCCGCCCCCCGCCCCCCGGGAGGTGAGGGAGTCGGGGTCCCGGCTGCGCGGTGTGTGTGGTATCGGATGGACTTGCCGCTCACCACGGGGCCCGCCGGTCCCCGAGCGTGCCGTGAGGTGCTCTGTGCAGGCCCCGGTGGGCGCCCATCGGCCCCGAGCCCCATGGCGGCCTGCAGGGGGCACCTCTGGGTGGAGGGGGCTGCCCACCGAGCACGGGCCTGCCGGCGCGGTTCCTGGGGCTGTGACAGCGTGTCCATCAGTGTGACGTCTGCCGTGGGACGTCTGCCGTGGGACGGGGCTGGGCGTCGTGTCTCCACGTGGACACAGACGAGGGCGGCTGACCCGGGGGCGGCGGCTGCGCGTGAGGCCGGTTGCAGGCCCTTCGAGTCTGTGGCCCGTGGGAGGCCGGGGTCCCGGCCGGCAGCCGCGGCGCAGGGGGCAGGGGACCCGCCCCAGGGGGCCTGGCCCGGGGCTCCCGGCTGCCTCTCCCTCGGCCCGCGCAGCGAACGGTCGCGGCTTCGCGTCTCGGGCGGCCCTTCCCCTCCGCCCCCTGTGTGTCTGCGACGAGGGAGACGCCTTCATGGGGCCGAATGGGGTTTTGTTCCCGCCCGGAGACCTGGTCCTGGTGATGCCACCTGTGTGTGCATCTCTGCTTACCCCCCAGGCCCGGCCACCAGTGGGGAGGGCCAGCGCCAGGCCTGACGAACTGGACACGGGCTAACGGCGAGAAACGCCGTTTCTGTTACTGCAGACAGAGCTGGCGGGCGACCCCCTCCCTGCAACGCGGGCCGGGCCTCGGTGCAGTCAGGCCGTCCAAGAGGCCCCACCTACGGGCGGAGGGGGGCCCCCAGGAGCTCGCTGGCCGCGGGAGGGAGTGGACAGGTGTCAGCGGCCAGGGGGCAGAGGAGGTGATCAATGGGGTCGATCGATTTGCTCCGGAGCAATGAGGAGGCAGGGCGGGGGAGGACGTGGGGTACCCGGGAGCAGAGGCTTAGCGGGTCTTTGTGTCGGGAGGGGGGAGGGAGGGAGCGTCCGGCTCTGTCCAGGCCCGGCCGGTATTGACCGGCATCACAGATGCTAATGAGCTGACCGGCAGGGGTGGGAGGGAGGCCTTGCCCACCTCAGGGCTGGCCGGCTGGCCCCGGTGGGTGCGGGGCGAGGCCTGGCCTGCGCCGTCGTGGGTCTGGAGGTCCGGCAGGCGCACGGACGGGAGGTCAGTGAGGACAGCTTGGACTGTCACCCTGAGGCCGCCAGCAAGCCGCCACTGCCCACAGACCCTGTCACTGATGGGCACTGGCCTCTGCCCGACCCTCGGGCCCCGGGGCCCACTCCCCTCCCCTGCAGAACGGGCCCCGTGACGGACCGGCCGGAAGGGCTCCCGGGGTGGGAGAGGGACCAGGCGGCGAGTGGTCAGCGGGCTGGGTCCACGCCGGAGCGTGTCCTGGGGCCAGGTCCGAGACGTGGGGCCCGGTGGCCTGGGCCCTGGTGGCTGCGGCTGGCCAGCCCTCTCAGCCAGAAACGAGGGGACCCCGGCCCAGTGGCCGCGGCTGGCCGCCGTGTGCGTGGAGTGAGGCAGAGCAGATCAGACCACAAACGAAGGGGTCTTCTCGCTCCTCCCTCTCGTTTCCCGGAGAGACGCCCCACGCAGAAACGCGCCCTCACCACGGGCGCCCGGAGACGGGGCGACCAGAAAGTCCCGGCTCGCACGGCCGCCCCCGGAAGCCAGAGCCCGTGCGACTTCGGGGCTCCCCACACCCCACCCCCCGGCCTCTGGCCTCCCCTGAGGTTGGGTCTGGTAGTTCGTCCCTCACGGATGGATTCGCGGTTTTACGCTCTGAAGAAGGTGGTTTGCTCCCAGCTTCTCCGGGGGTGGGGGGCCCCGGCGGGGCCGGCCCCCATCTCCCGGCCTGCCCCCTGCTGGAAGGGGGCGTGTCTGGCCCCTGTTGCAGCCCGGTGGGCGTGGACAGCGATGCTGCCGCCTGCAGGGGGCGCCGGACGTGCGAGGGAATTCGTGACCCTGGCACTGTCCTCCGGGCCCAGCGGACACGGTCTTGGGCCTGCGCTGTGCGTGAACCGGCCGCTGCGCACAGGGCGGGGCAAAGGGGGTGGGGCAAGGTGGGCGGGCCTTGGCGGACCTCTGTCCGCTCCCCTGGCCAAGGGACCCCCCCACCGCCTTCCTCTGGCCGCTGTGGCCGCTCAGGGGACGTCGGGGGACCGGGAGGCAGGCTTCCCACCAGCAGAGCAGATCCGAACGGGACAGGCGTGAGTGGCCACGGGCACGGCCTTGTGACCCCGCATTCCAGGGAGCAGGCAGGCTGCTGGGCCCGTCGGAGTCCCGGTTCCTGGGGAGCCTGTGCCTCCCAGGCATCCAGGCAGGCCCGCCCGGCGGCCCGGGGGCGGGGAGAACTCGGGTCCAGGGCTGCGTGCCCGCCGCCCAGCACAGCCGCCAGCCCTTGCATTTTCCCTGGAGCCGCGGGGAGCCCTCGCCCGACCCCGGATTCTGGCCCAGGCCGCTGGCGCCGTGGGTCCCCAGGGTGGCATGCCCCTGGTGTGTGTGTCTCCAGGCCGCGGCAGGTGGAGGGGCCCAAGGGAGAGGTCGGTGGGGGCCCTGCAGCAGCAGATTCCGTGCGGGCTTGGGGTCTGCCCGGCTGTGGGGTGTGACGGGGTCCTCTCTGGGCTGAGATGCGGCTGTCATCGTCCCCGAGCGAGCGTGAGACCCGCCGCTGTACCCCCTCCCCCGTGTGGGAGGTGAGCGGACCTGCAGGTGGCGGGAGTGGGGCGGGATGCCTGCCCCTCCCCCACAGGACGGTGGCTGTGGCCCAGGACGGTGGGGATCGTGGAAACCGCCCCCCTCGCCTGCGGTCGGCGCGTCCTCCTTGTCCCCCGAGGCAGAGCGGAGGCCGCCGTGCCAGGGTCGTGGGCGGGGCCGTGAGCATTGCCCTGCTGCAGGCTGGGAGGGCGCCCCCTGCTGGCGCGTCCATGGTGCCCTGGCGGTTGGCGAGGGCAGCTGAGGTCCGTGGGCGTCCTGTGCTCCCTGCTCCCACTCCACGTGGTCCTTGTGGGCCCGGCCGCAGGGACGGAGAAAGGGCCCCCACCTCGGTGAGAACGTGGACGTGGTCACTGCAGCACTGGAGCCCCCAAGCCCCCACTCTGCCTGGAGGGGGAGGGGCCGGGCTCTGCCCTCAGAGCCCCCCACCGGCCTGGGGCAGCTGTCACTGCCGTCCCGGTCTCGGGAGGCAGTGCGGAGGCTGGGGGTGTCAGCCCAGGCCCTGGGCTCTCACACAGAGCGAGGAGGGGACTGAACAGGCCTTCCTCGTCTTGGACGGGCAGGGACGCCTTGTTCGCCCGCCGAGTGGGTGGGGTGCTGCCCGAGCTGCCCCCCTCCTGGCCCAGAGCCCCTTTCTCAGGACCCTGGTGCATCCCTGTGTCGTGTGGGGGGGGGTGTGCCGGGGCCCCAGCCCCAGGCCAGACACGCGGCAGGTGCCAGCTGCTGGGAAAGTGGTGAGATCAGGGAAACCCCCTGTTTCTCGGGGAGAAGCTGAGCACGTGGAGAGTCGGCATACTGGGCGCCAGGCTCCTGGCCGGGCCCTCGGCCCGGAGCCCCTGTGGTCACACGCTGCGTGGAGGCCCGGCAGACCCCCGTCTCCGACCCACCCTCGCTGGGTGGGGGCCGCCGGTGTGCTGTGGACCCGCGCCTCCTGCACACTGCGCCTTGGTGGGGGACGCGGGGGCCGGGCCGGACGTTGGGCAGTGGCAGGGGCCGGGGTCAGGGCCGGAGCGGCAGGCGGGTCCCGGGTCCCCCGGGCCGGCTCCTGCTGGGCTCCCAGCGCCAGCGCCAGGACCCGCCCAGCTGCCACACGGCCCTCCCCGCGCCCCTAACGAGGTGGGGAGGGCGCACCCGCCGGCCTGATTGGCGCGTGATTTGTTCTTTTGTGGAAGCGCGGAGCCTTAAAAGCCCCCGTAAGTGCCCGCGGGGGAAGATGACAGCGCTGGACGGGAAAATCAATAGCCCCGACTCCTTTCTCCGTGCGCAGCAGCGGGACCCCCGGCTGTGCCGGCAATTTGGATGTCACTGAATTCTGCACTCAGAGGGCGGCAGAGCCGGCTGCGCTGCGGGCGGCCACGGGCTGGCCCCTCGGAGCGTGCAGAGAGGGGGGCGGAGGGCCCAGGGCAGCGTGGCTCCGGGCAGGGCGGGGGGTGGGGGGTCACCGAGGCTGCCCAGGGGGGAGGCGGCGTCCTGCCAGCTGCCACCATCCTGGGGGACGCCTGCCCCGGGCAGGGACAGGGACAGGGACGGGCGGGGCTTGTTTGTGGCGGGGACAGAGGGGACAGGCAGCACAGCTTTGAACCCGGGAGCCTGGGTCAGGCCGGCTCCCCCCTCAGGACCCCCTTCGCCCCCTCCCTGGGGGGCGGGGTCTGTCCCTGGAGGAGAGCCTGGAGCCCCGGTGCCCCTCTGGGGGCCCGAGGGCGGCCAAGGCTCCAGGAGCCTGTCCAGCTCCCAGCGGTCGGGTGCAGCAGGTGCCACCATGGCTGAACACCACGGCGGGGGGTGGGGGGCTGGAGCCGCAGGCCCTGTCTGTCCCTGCCCGAAGTCCCGCAGCGGGTGGACCCCCGAGGCCTTGCTCCCGGGCGTGGGGACAGCCAGCTCCTCCAGGTCCTCTCGGGGCCGTCCCCCCGTGTCTGTGTGCCAGGGTCCTCCTCTGAGGACGCCAAGTGCCCTGGGTCAGGATTCGCCCCAAAGACCTCGTTCTGACTTGGCCACCCCTGTGACCACAGGCCGCACCCACAAATGCGGCCACATTCTGGGGGCCTGGCCCGGCCGCCCCGCGGCCCCCGCCAGCAGGAGGGCGGCCCGGCCTCCTGGCTTGCTGCCCACCCCAGCCCGGTCATTGCGGGGAGGACGAGGGGACACGGTTAATGACCCACACCGCCCCTGTTGGGCCGAGTGACCAGCGGGCTGAGCTGTGATCGGGGTCCCGTGAACGTGAGTGAGACGCGCAGGAAGGGCAGGTGCCACAAGGAGGGACGTTCTGGAAATGACGAGGGCCTCCCCCCGCCCCCCCGCGCCCGTGGGGCCCACCCCTCCCCCGCCCCTCCCCCTCCTGTCCCAAGCCCAAGCGGCCAGGTCTGAGGTGGGTGTCTCGTGTATGGGGGGAGCTCTGTCTGTGCCCCCCGGACAGCTGGGCCTGGTGACAGCAGCGAAGATCCTGCCCTCAGGGGGCTCTGCCCGCCCCCCCTCGTGGGGCTGCTTCTGGGGGGGGTGGAGGGGTGGAGGGAGCTGCCCGCCCTTCCACGGCCCCAGGTGTGCCACGGGACCCTCGCCTGCGCGTCTCGGTGGGGAGACCGAGGCTCAGAGGTGGGAGGGGGCTTGGCCCTGGGAGCCAGCAGGACAGCCCTGCCCTCTGCCCCCTTGCCTTGTTCCCGCTGCCCGGCTGGCTCCCCGGTGAAGGTGGGGGGCCCACAGGAGGGCCTGTGCATTTGGGGAGCTCGTGGGCCCGGGGGCCAGGCGGGCCAGGCGTGGGGGCAGCAGGGTGTGGGGTGCCGGGAGCCCGAGGGGGCGGCCTGAGGGCTGAGGCCTGGCAGAGTGCGTGGCCCTGCAGTGTCCTGGTTGATCCGGAGACCAGAGGCCCGGACTGACCTTGAGGGCTGGTGTGGGGGGCGGGCTGGGGGCGCCCGGGGCCACGGTACAGATGCAGGGGAGCCACCACCACTGGGGGCAGAGGGGACCTGCTCTGGGAGGAGGGTTAGAACTGGGGGTCCTGAGGGGCTTCCCGGCCCCAGCCTGGTAAGGCAGCTCATCCATCCTCCATCCATTATCCCTCCCCTCTCCCTCCCTTCCCCCTCCCTCCCCCCTCCCTCCCCCCTCCCTCCCCGCTGTTCGAGAGGGCTCTGTGAAGCTGCCCCACCCCCGTCTCTGATGGGGGGCTCTGGGTGAGGGGCCCTCTCCCCAGACCTGGCCCCGCCCTCCAGAGTGGCTGCTCCGGGCCGTGCTGGGCTCCGGGCTGCAGCTACTTCTCCCAGGGCGCTGGGCGCTGGGCGCTGGGCAGGGCTCTCTCAAGCCCACTCGAGGCCGAGCGGTGGTGTGTGTGTGTGGGGGGCCCAGGCCCCCTGTGCCCTTTGTTCGCAGGCATCCCAGCTGCTCCCTAGCCCCCCAGCCCCCTCTGCTCTCCCCTCCTCTGTGCAGGCCCCGTCCCCTGATGCCTTGGAGTGGGGCCTCGAGATCACAGCCCGCGGTGGCCGCCCGGCCTGCCCTCGATGTGCTGCAGGTGGCCCTCCATCTGGCCCTTTGTCTGGCCCGCTGACCGCGGTGGCTGCCGGCACTGAGCCCTGGGGAGCTGAGGACGCGGCCAGCGTGCCGTGTGGTCTGCGTGCTGGGCTCTTCTTCGGTGGCTGTCGTGAGGGCAGCTCTGTGGGGCCATGCAGCTGGTGGGCAGGTGGGCGGGTGGCCAGTGGGGGCAGCCCCCCGGCACCCACCCCGTGCACCCGCCTGGCCCCCGAGCGTGAGGGTGGTGGGGTGGGGGTGCCGGGGGCCTTGGGCTCCAGTGGCTCTCCAGCCTCTCCCAGACCCCGAGGTGGGCAGCACAGGCCCCTCACCCCAAAAGCTGAGTTCCCACTGCTGGCTGAGTGTTGGGTGCGGCTGTGCTCCTGAGCGGTGGGGCCCGTGGGGACCACCTGCCCCCCACCCGTGGGTGTCAGGGAAGGGGGGCTGTTGGGACTGGCCAGGAGGGCCTGGAGCACTGCCCGGGGCCTCAGCTTTCCGCTCACCTGGGGCACAGACACCTGGGCGGGCGGAGCCTGCCTCGCCCTGCAGGGCCGTCCCCTTCCTGTCCCTCCCACGGCTTTGCCCTGGGCCGGGTCCTCTCCCCGCACTCAGGCCTCTGGACTGACCAGGCCAGCCCAGCCTCTGCCACCTCCACGCCCGCTGGGCATCCCTGGGCCCAGCCTGGCTCCGACAGGGGACTCCTGGCAGGCCCCACCCTGGACAGAGGGTCTGCACCCTGGGCCTGGGAACTGGCGGCCTGTGGGCCAGGGTGGGGGGCCGGGAGCAGGTGGGGCTGCGGCGGAGCCGGGCTGCGGCAGAGCAGGCACCGCCTCCCCGGGGGCGACGACAGGGCCTGTCAGGACGCTGGAGCTCCCGGTGCACCCGGCACTGCCGGAAAGCCGGGAGTGTGGGCTTAGACTGAAATCTGAGTATTCACGCTGAGGGCGGGCCCACTGTCTCCAGCCCGGGCACAGGGCGGAGGGGGTGTGAGGAGACACACAGGGTTGACCTCGGACTGTCGGGGGTGGGGGGGGGCGGCGGTGTGAGCTACGTGCTGGTGTGAGCCCGTCTGTGCGGAGTTGTGAGTGTGCGTACGGGTGTGTGCACCTGTGTGTGCACCTTGTGCGGTTGTCCGACCGGCGCTGGGCTCAGGGGGCCCCGAGGAGTGAGCTGTGCCTGGTCCTTGGAGCTGCCCGCACGCAGGGGTGCAGACGGGTGCCCTGGAGGGCTGCCGGGTGGGGAGGGGCTGCAGGTGTGAGCTCGGAGCAGGAGATTGCAGTCTTAATTGCCACAGATCCCTTCCGAAGGGGGAACATAACGTGCTCACCAGTGGGGGGAGGGGCGGTGGCCCCCTGGGGGGCCTGCTTGCTGGCTTTGGGCCGAAGGGCCCAGGTCCAGGGGCTCTGCAGCAGCTGCCCTGGGGGCGGGGGTGGGGGCGGGGGCTGGGCAAGGACGCTGCCCCTCCTGCCGGGCGCACTGGATGCCTGCGTTTGCTGGGGGGGCGGGGGGTGATGTCTGTGTATGAGAGACGGGGCCTTTGGCAGGGCTGTCAGCAGGAGGCAGGGGCCCCAGACACAGGAAACAGGGAGACACGCCTGGGAGGGGGGGTGAGGGGCCCAAGGGTCAGCGGAGGGGCCCAAGGGGGGACACACGCTAGCGGGTGGGAGGCTGAGCCGGGGCTGAGGCCGGGAGAGGGGGGCGGGAGGGAGGAGAGGAGCGAGAGGCTGAGCTGAGGGAGCCGGGGCCTGGCTGGCGTTTTCGCAAAAAACCAGCGGTGGAGGAGGAGGTGCCGGGTGCGCCCCACCCCCTCGCCCCAGCCCCCAGCCACAGTGCCGCTCTCCCTCTGAAACAGGGGTCCCCGGTCCCCTGCTTGTAATGAGGAGTCAGCCGAGCCCACCGGGCCGACGCAGGTGGTAGGAGGGCGGAGGAAAAGTGCTGAATCAGAACTGGGCTCCGCACGTCCAGGACGGGGAGCAGAGGCTCGGGGGACGGACACGAGGGCCCAGACGAAAGCTGCAGCGGCGGTGGGAGCTGCGACGTCTGAGACGAAGCCCAGTGGGCGTGCCGCATGGTGGGCTGGACGCTGCGGGGGACCCGGTGGCAGAGGGCACCCAGAGGGGACAGCGGCCAGACAGGAACGAGGGACCGCGAGCTCCGGGGCGGCCGCCAGCGGCCTCGGCGTGTGACCGGGGCGTCCCGGCGAGAGGGGAGCGGCGGGGGCAGAAAGGCACCGACCGTGACACAGACGTGTGGCCCGTGCCTGGCGGACCCGGGAACACACGGTTCCCAGAGGCCACGGGAGCCCCGGTGCACGGAACACGGAAGAGCAGCCCCGGGCCCCGGGCCCCGAGCCCATGGTCGTCAACTGGCCCAAAAGCACGGAGGGGGACACAGCCCTACAGCAGCCCGAGAAGAAACCCATGCCGGACCGTGGGGCCCCGCCTCCGAAGGCCCCCCGCACTCTGCCACCCTAGAACTCTGCACCCGGTAAGAGTAGCTTTCAGGAGCAAGAGCACAATAAAGACTTAAAAAAAAAAAAAGCCCTCACCTGAGGGTGAGTCTGGGTTGGCTCCGGGCCGTGTCCCAGCCGGGGACCGAACCCGCAGCCCCGGAAGGCGCCCCGACGGGGGACTGGACGGCGTTCCAGCTGGCGGAGCCGCCCGGCCGGGCCGAGCACAGACTTCCACAAGCGCGTGCAAGGACGTGTCCCCAGAGGCTGCGCCGCCGGGAGGGTGTCCTTCGGCGGACGGCAGAGGACGGGAGGACGTGCGGGTCCTCGGAGAGGGGTGGAACGTGCCGGAACTGGTAACTTCCATGGGCACATGGAGAAGATTTCCTTCATCGTTTAAATGTTTTTACCGGTTGATTGTTCAGACGAGAGCGACGATACAGGAGTGGGGGCCTGTGACGGGGAGGGGAGGTGCGTGGCGGCGCAGGTCGCGGCGCGGGCGGCGGAGGGAGGGTGCGGCGTCCCTGCAGCGGGCTGACCGCTCGGTCGGCCGAGGTCGGCGGGGGGCGCGTGCCGTGTGCCTCAGGACAGCCGGCACAGCACAGGGCACGGGGGGGGCGGCGAGTGAGCCGACGAGGAGATGAGATGGGATTATGTAAACAACTAATTAAACAAAAAGAAAGCCAGAAAGACGGAAATAGATGAGACAAACAGAAAAGAAATAACAAGGGATTAGACTTAAACCTACCAACAACACGAGGTCCGTCCAGAAGGCATCCGGCCACACACCGTGAAAAACAGACGTTTTCTGAAGAAGAAACAAGGAACACTGTGCACGGGACAAGGACCCCTCCGTCCCCGTCGAAGCAGACACCGGGGACCTCACACAGTTCTCCCACTCGCCATCAGCTGCCCCGTCATAGTTTCCTGGATCTCATCAACGGTCTGAAATCTCTTCCCTTTCAAAGGTCATTTAAGTTTTGGGAAAAGCCAGACGTCTCAGGGCACCACATCTGAGCTGTATGGGGGCCGAGTCACCTGGGTGATCTGATGTTTCACCAAAAACTGCACGAGACGTGATGCGTGAGCAGGCGTGTTGTCGTGGTGAAGCTGCCAGTCACCAGTCGCCCACAGCTGCGGCCTCTGAGTCATCGGAACAGTTTCCGTGGAGGAACGTTCAAGCTTAACGCAAAATCTGATGCACAGTGGTTGCTCTGCTCACTCAGTCACTTTGAATGCGACGGCCACACGGCACACAGGCTCACTCAGTGGCGTCTGCTGACCCCCCCTGACTGGTGCAGTGAGGTCGTCACTGTTCACGCACGTGCTCAGTCCAGCCCACGCCTCTTGGCCGCCAGGTCACATCCGTGTCGCACAGATCGTTCTCGTTATGTTCACAGCGACCGGACTTTTCCGGGACAGACCTGGCATGTCAAACGTAAACAGACTAGACGCCCTAAATAAGGACGGAGTGGCAAACGGGACAGAGAAGACCCAGCTCCGTGCGCTCTGCGAGAAGCGCCCTTCAGAGAGCAGGACCCGAGCACCCGGGGTGCGAGTGCCGGAGGGAGGGCCGGCTCGGCGTTGGCTGGCACTGGCTGCAGGGCATGGATCGCTGCCCGGCGCGGAGGGAGGGGTGGGCGCGTGAGGAAGACTTAGCAGCCCTGGAGGTGTGCGCCCTGATGGAGCACAGGGACCGGAGGCCAGCAGGAGCGCCAGGAGCACCCGGGGAGGCCACAGCCGTGGCTGGACCTCCGCACCCTCTTTCAGAAACGGCCACAGCACCTCGACGGGAAACCGGGGAGGCTGCGGCGGGCTGGACGGGCAGGAGCGGCGGACCCCAGGACGCTTCCCCCACCGACAGGGGACGGCCCTCTTTTCCGGCACCTGCGGGACGTTCGACGCTTCGGGGAGTCCCCGGTTCAGGAGCCCTCTGCCGTCTCCCTCTGTCTCTGGGGCCCGCCCCTCAGGAGGGGAGGACGGGCCTGGCTCCGTGTGCCCCACTGCTGTCCTTGCGGGGCAGGGACGGTGCCAGGGCTGGGCGGCCGCGGCCTCACGTGGGGGCTGTGAGGAGAGCGGCCGCCTGCAGGGGTGGACCCCAGCCTCACAGCGGGAGGGCGGCCGCCTGCAGGGGTGGACCCCAGCCTCACAGCAGGAGGGCGGCCGCCTGCAGGGGTGGACCCCAGCCTCACAGCGGGAGGGCGGCCGCCTGCAGGGGCCGCTGCATCGTGGGAGACTGTCCCACGGGCTGGGGGCGGCGAGCGAGGCCGGGCCGGCCAGGGTGGGTGGCCGGGCCTCGGGTGTGGCCGGGCGGGGGGTGCGGGCCCAGCAGTTGCGTCCGCCCCCGGGCTGGCGTCCTGCCTCCGTGCGTGCGTCCTGCACTGGGAACGGCCGGCGGCCTCTCCTTGCCCTGCCCCGTCGGTCCCCTGGGGGAGATCGAGCAAACCCATAAAAGCCAAACGGCTCTGATTGCAGAGGACGGTCCGCGGCCCAGGTGCGCGGGACTCGGGAGCCTGAGTAGATAAAAATGTAATAGGCTCCAACAGCAGACACGGTTTATGGCAGGTGCGGCGTGGCCAAGGGGAGCCACACTGACAATGAACTAACTGCCCATGCCATTTGTTGAGCTCCGTTATTTATGAGGCGGGCGCAGCACGGTCGGGCGAAGTCGCCGCAGCGAAAACTCGGTGGAGTCGGGCACGAGGCGGCCGGGGCGCGTGAACCCACGTGGCCCTGTGTGGCCGTGGCTGTGTCTACCGCGGCCGAGCAGCTGCGGGCACCATCAGCTCATTCCTCATGTGACTGGACATAACTGTATCTGTGGTTTGCACAGAAATCCTGCAACACACTGATTTTTCGGTTACGCCGGGACGAGCTGGGGAGGGAGGCCGAGGGGAAGGGCTCCTTCTCCGCGTGGCCCTGAGCTGGCTGGCGTGGGGTGCGCCGGCCTCGGCAGGGAGCCCGGCAGGCCCGTGACCTTGAGCCGGTCACGGTCGCAGGCCTGGGAGCTGCAAGCGCCCTCAGACGTCTGGCTTTGTCCAGCTGGGGACTCGAGGCCTGGCGGGGGCGGGTGGGGGAAGGGCCGAGCGGGGGGCTACAGGCCTGGGCGGCTCGGGGCCCTCGGCCTCACTGTGGCGTGCCCCCACTCTGGAGTCTGCGGTCGAAGGAGGGCATCCGTGCGGCCCAGACGCCGCAGCACCTTTTCCTGAGCGCCGGGCCTGGGCTCTGCCCCGAGGTCGGCACAAGACAGCGCCTGCTGAGAGGGCCCCTCGGAGCCCCCGGGGACACGTGCCACCCGTGTGGGGGCCCCCCGGTGGGCGGGCACCCTCTGTCAGCCCACTCCCGGCACCACCCGGCCTGGGGTCCCGCCCACGGTGACCACCCTCACTCACGGGGCTCTTGCCTTCACTGCCACTTAAAACTTAAGTCTTGGTTCCTGGGTCCCCTCCTCCGGGTCCTCCCAGGGACTCTCTGTCCTGCCTGCCCCCGCCCCCCCCAATCTGTGGGACCTCGCCCGGGGCCTGGTCTGCGCCGGGGCAGCGGGGAAGGTGGGGGCGGGGCAGGTGGGGTGGGGGCTGCAGCCTCCAGACCCAGCAAAGCCCATTGTCCCCTCGGGCGGCTCAGGCTCCTGCCACCCTGGGGCCCTTCTTCCGTAGTGCAGATGGACGGACAGACGGGTGGACGGGTGGACGGGTGGATGGACGGACGAGGCCGAGGTGTGGCCTCATCCTTCGAGGGGGCCAGCGGAAGGCCCGGGTGTCCCTGTCTGTCCTCAAGGGCGCCCTGCAGACGTCACCCCGAGGGCGTGCGGCTGCCACGTTGTCAGGGTTTCTGGGGCCCCCGGGGGCCTCGCCAGACGGGTGGGGTCCAGGGCTCCCACCGCTCCCGGCACTTCCTGTTGACCTCCTCCGTCCTCTGGGCTGGCCCAGCCCTTGCCCTCCGTCTCAGGGGGTGTCCGTCGGTCAGCTGGGCCCCCGACCAGCGCGTCCTGCAGGGCGCAGGGGGCTGCCTGGAACTGCCCTGGGACAGGGCGGGGGGGGCACTCGGTGGGGGGTAAACAGTGCTCCCTGTGAAGGGCAGGGCTGGGCTGTCCCCTGACCTGGGACACGGGGCCGGCCCCGTCTCAGCGGCCGCAGTGGGGTGGCCTGCAGTGGGCTGCCCTGAGCGCGTGGGCCCCCGGCTGGGGCTCGGGGCGGGAAGAAGGGAACCATGGGGGGAGGGCGCCCCTAACTGGCCCTGGGACTCGCACTGTGTCGTCTGTCCACCCCGTTGGGGCCCCGAGGGGTAAACCGGGGCCTCGGGAGGAAGGGATGTGCCCGAGGGGGGGTGGGGCTGCAGCCCGAGCTGCTCCTGCGCAGGCCCCGCCCGCCCCAGAGCCGGCTGCAGCCGGGGGAGGGCAGCGTCCGGGCGGGACGGACACCCCGCGCCCCGGGCCCCGTCCGCCCGCGTGGCCGAGCGTGTCAGCCGAGCTCGCAAATCACCGCGCAGGAAAAGAATTTAATTTCCTCCCGTCCGTCGGCGTGCTGGGGGCCGCGTAAATCAACGCCGTTTACGACTCTCTTCGGCACTTTGGCGACGGCCGATAATGGCCGCGTAAGTGGCAGGGACGATGAATTCTGCGGCAGATTTTACACAAACGCACACGTCGGGGCCGTAAATAACTCTGAGCAGAGCCGGGAGTGGGCGGCGCCTGGCAGGTCTCCCTGGAGAGCCCCCGCGGGCCCCTGGGAGGGGCCTGGCGCTGGGGGTCCTGGGCTCCCCACCCGGAGTGGGGAGGGCAGGGGTCCGGGTGGGGGGAGGGCCGGTTCCTACGAGGCCTTAGTCACGGGGCAGAGACCCCTGGGCTGCCCTGCACACGTGTGTGCACTCACACGTGCATCCTGTGAGGTGTGTGCGTGCACGTGTGCAAATTCTGTGAGCAGGTGTGCGTGCACACGTGTGCACCTGTGAACAAGTGTGCAGACATGCATATGTATCTGAATGGGCGTGGACACGTGTGCATTCTGTGAGCAGGTGTGCGTGCAGGTGTGCATCTGTGAACAAGTGTGCACACACACACGAATGCGTGTGGACATGTGTACATCCTGTGAGCAGGTATGTGCACGCACACGTGCATATGTGAACAGATGCACACACGTATATGTGTGTGGATGGGTGTGGACATGTGTGCGTTCTGTGAACAGACATGTGCATGCACATGTGTGTGCACACAGATGCCCGTCTGAGACGTGTGGCCCAGAGAGGCCCTGCTGTCGGGGTGTCGCTGCAGCGTGAGCGGCTGCACAGAACCCGTTCCAGCGCTCAGCCCTCCCGGGACCCTGTTCCACAGCCGAAGGGGGCGGGGGCTGGACCCAGCCTGCTCTGCTCCCCACCCTACACCCCCAAGGGCACTCCTAGGCTGCCGCCCTTCGCCTGGACCCACTGAGCTGGGCTGCCAGCTACCGAGGTGCCCCCCACTCTGATGTCCAGGCTCCTGTGGGCCCGGCTGGGGAGACCGGACCAGGCTGTGGGGGGAGATCCTACAAAAAACCTTGGGACCAGAAGCAGGGGGTCCACCAGGGTATGGGGTGGGCTGGGGCGGAGGCTGGACTGCAGACCGGGAGCCCCTGGGTCAGGCTCTGGTGGAGGGACTGGGTGGGAGGGGCCGGCAGCTTCCCTCCACATCCAGGCCCCTCCCACCCACTTCACAAACAACAGATGGGGTGACACCCACTCATTTACCTGCTAGTGCACACACACGCCCCCAAACGTAGGGTCCCCCAGACGGTCACCACTGGTTCGCCTGAGGTCTGCCAGAGTCTCCGAGACGGCCCCGGACCTTGGCGCCCCTGCTCCCGGGGGTCGGGGACCCCACGCCCAGCGTTGTTTGGTTCCTGCCCAAACTCGCTCTGCCCGCTGTGGGGCCTGAGGGCGTCCTCGCGAGGCTGTACGTGTAACTGATACGCTCAGCATTTTGAGAGAAAATACGAGTATTAAAGATACACAGTGCACCTCATAAAACCTCTTATATTTCTTCTTTACGGTGGGTTCTAAAATTGGCAAAATAAATTCCCTGAGACCCACTGCACTTAACGCTGAGTGGGTTTGGGGGCGGGAGCCACTGTCCGAGGACCCCGGCCAAACCGGGACCAGCGGCCGCCTGGGCACAGCCTGACCTCGCTGGACACCGGGCGGGTGCACTCTCAGCGCTGCGGGGGTTTCCATCCTCCCCCCCCAAAAAATGAGATGCCCTGGGCCACCCCCAGGCCGACTCCCACATTTGTGACCCACGGGGATGGTGTCTCCAGGGACACAGGTGTGGCTTCAGGGCCGGCCTCTCCAGCAGGTCAGGGAACGTCCTGTGCCCCCTCCACCTGCCAGCACCCCCCCCCCACCGGGGTCTTGGCTGTTCACGGGGCGCCTCCTCACCCTCCGGAACCACAAGGTGCTGTGGGCGGCCACTGCCCAGGATCAGCATCTCTGCGGGGGGCTGGTCCCTGTCACCGGGGAATCATGTTGGAGCCAGACCCGGGCCCTGATGCCTGGAGCCCCCGCCCCCCCCCCCAGCAGGCAGGGCAAGGAGGGGTGGGGTGCAGAGCGCCTGGGTGCCCTCCTTCACCTGACCGTCCGCGGCAGCGGCCAGGGCTCTGCGGGGGAGCAGCGCAGGGGGGTGGGGGGCATGCGAGCAAGCACCTTTGTTGTGGGAAACCCCTCGTGCGACCGGGAGCTGAGAGGCCCCACGATCGGCCGTCTCCCCGCTGGAGACCGGGGGGCTGGCGCTGGGACTCCGTCTGGGCCCGAAGCTCTGAGGCCCCGGAAGGAGAGGGCGCAGGCCCCAGCCCGAGGGCGGAAGAAGATGAGACCAGACGCCCCAGCTCAACACGGAGACGGAGAAAGGGGGCGAATCCTCCCCCTCTGTGTCCCATTCAGGCCTTCGACGGGTCGGGTGAGGCCCCCCGCCCTGCGGAGGGCGGTCTGTGCTCCTGAGCCCCCGGGGTCGCGTGCTGATCCACCCGGGACCTGCAGACTGGCCAGGGCAGCGCTCGCTCTGGGCACCGGTGGCCCCTCAGGTCGACCAGTCAACGAGCCAGCACAACCTCGGGGTCTGCGCGAGGCTGAACAGGGGTTCCCACTGGGGGCCCCACCTCCCGAACCCACCACCTCCCGGGTCACTCGGCCTGTCCCCGTGCTGGTCTGTCCCCCCCCAACAGTGAGACTGTCCCCCACCCCCCGGCCTCTCGTTCAGTTCCAGGGAGGGAACTGCGCACCGCCCCCTCCCCCGCCCCCCAGGGGAGCCCGGAGCTGCCCCCGCGTGCAGCCGCGGGTCTCCTGGACCCACCGACTTCCCTGCCCCGCTCCAGCCAGGTCAGCGCCTACGTTCGGGGCCCCGGTCGGGTTCTTCTGTCTCCGTCCCCCCTGCCTCCCAGGCCCCCCCAACACACACACACACACACACACACACACACACACACACACAAGTAAAAACAACCCGCGTGCGTGAGGGTTCGCTGCTCTCACTGGCGAGCTCCACGGCGGTCGCCAGTGCCCCGTGTGCTGCGTCCACCGTCAGGGCCTCACACCGAACGGCTGCGCTGCCCTAAAAGCCCCGTGCCGCACCCGTCCACCCGCCCCGTCTGCCCTGGGGCCCGGCCACCACGGCCCGTTCACGTGGCCAGGGCGGGCCTTCCCCAGAACGCCCCACCCTCGGAATCACGCACGCGCAGCCTCCTCCCACCGACTTCTCCCGCTCAGCAACGTGCGTGCGTCCCGGGCTCCTCCGCGTCTCCGGGCGGCGGGCGGCGGGCGGCCGGATCCCGTTTGTCCCTGGAGAACAACTCCGCCGCCCGGACGGACCCCAGCTTGCCGTCCTCCCGAGGGACGCCGCGGCTGCGCCCAGCTCTTGGCGCTTCTGAGTGAAGCTGCTAGAAACGTTTGCACACAGGCTTTGTGCGAACATACGTTTTCCGATCCGTTGGGTAAACACCTAGGAGCTGAACTGTTGCATCAGATGGCGAGTCTATGTTTAGCTGCGCGGGGGCCGCCAGGCTGTCTTCCCAAGTGGGCGCAGCGGCGCGCGTGCCCACCGGCGGCGAGGGCGCCCCCTCCCCCCACGCTCCACGCCCCCCGGGGCTCCCGAGGCCCCCTGTCCCGGCCCGCGGTTAGTATGTAGCGCTGCCGCCCTCGGGGACATCAGCCGTCCTACTGGGCGCGCCCCGGCCTTTCCTCCTGGCTTTCCTCTGCGTTTCCCTGGAGATAAACCACAGCGCGCGTCTTCTTTGGGCTCCCTGGCTTCGGTTCCTGTTTCTCCTGAGGCGGGCGGTCAGGCCTTGGCCCCGTCTGTGCGCTGGGTGGTGGGTGTCGGGTTCTGAGAATCCCTCGTCCGCTGGGGCTACACGTCCGCCATCCGGTTGGTGTTGCGCGAACACTTCCCCCAGCCCGGGGCTCGTCTCCTCGTCCCTTAACGGTGGCCTTTGCATGCAGGAAAGACGGTTTTAACTTAAAAAATGTGTAACATCAATTTTTTCTTTGGTGCTTTTGTTTTTGGAATAAAAACTCATCATCAAAATATAGGTCTCGCCCTGGCTGGTGCAGCTTAGTGGACTGAGCGCCAACCTCTAACCAAAGGGTCACGGGTTTGATTCCCAGTCAGGGCACAGGCCTGGGTCGCCGGCCACGTCCCAAGTAGGGGCGCATGAGAGGCACCAACACACTGATGTTTCTCTCCATCTCTTTCTCCCTTCCCCTCTGTCTAAAAATAGATACATAAAATCTTAAAAAAACAAACAAAAAACACAGGTTCTGTGTTTTCCTCTAGAAGTCGTATAGTTTCCAGGTTTCCATTAAGTCTGTGATCCATCTGAAGTACTTTTGTAAGAACGTCCTGGCCGTGTCTACATTCCCTTCGGAAAACTCTGCCCCTGGATGTCCCCGGGCCCCAGCACCGCCTGCTGGAGGGGCCGCCTCTCTGCTCCGGCTTGCCGCGGCTCCTCCCTCTGAGGCCGGGGACGGCGTCGGTGTGGGTCTGCTGTGGCCCCTCCGCTCCGTCCCGCCGGCCCGTTCGCCCCTTCAGCGGCCGCGCTGTCCTGAGTTCGCGGCTCACGGCCAGGTCGGAAGGGGGTGCAGGCGTCCTCCAGCGCCGCTCTGCAGGGCTGTGCTGGGCGTCCTGGGCCTTCCGCTTTCTGCGCAGACTTCAGGGTGGGGCGGCCGCCGACTGTGGGCTGGGGCCGCAGGGCTCGGCAGGTCGCGCTGGGCAGCACCACCCTCCTGGCCATGCTGAGCCTTCCTGTTCGCGGGCGTGGGCCGCCTCTCCGTTGACTCAGGCCTTCCAGAAAACCGGGCAGCAGTGTCACGGTTTTCTGCATAGAGAGCCTGTGCGTGTGTGGTTACATTTGTAACTAAGTGCTTCGTTTCGGGGCCTTCTGCAGTGACGGGCATGGTTTTCTTAATTTCGGGTTCCCACGGGTCCTGGCTGGTGCACGGGAAGGCCCTGGGTTTTTACATGGCGACCCTGTCCCCAGCGACCGGGCGCACCCGCTCCGGCAGGTGCGCACACGGGTCGATGCTCTAATGTGGGAGCGTGCTCGCAACGGGTCCCGCGTGCTCACGGCGTGTTGTTGTTCTTGTGCGTGGTTGCCTCGGCTCGGACGGCACTCTGCTCTCGGACTCGAGTTCCCGAGGGGGGTCCCTGGTCTGACGTCCACTCCCCTCGCGGCTCTGCTGCCCGAGCTGCTGGCCCCACGGACGGCTCCTGTCAGCCGTCACCTGCCGTCCCTCGGGTGTTTGGCGGGATCACCAGGGAAGCCATCTGGGCCCCCCCCGGCCCCTCCCGGGGTCCTTTGTGGGTGTTTGTCCTGTGGGCGTGTTCTTAGTCTGCGTCCGTCACATGGACAGGCCCCCCCGTCACCTGATGTTTCACACCTGGGGGCAGGAGGGGCCACCCAGTGGTGGCCCTGGGAGGGTCTGGGCGAGGAGCCCTGGTCCCCTGCTGGTGCCGGCGACTGACGCCCTGTCCCCTTCCTCCTGGTTAGCCCGGCTCGGGGCGCATCAGTGTCGGGGGTCTCTCCGAAGAACCAGACGTCGTTTCGTCGCTTTCTCTGCCGTTTCCCGTGTTCATCGGTCCGTGCCCTGAGTTTTGCAGTTTCTCCCCGTGCACGCGCTCCGGCCTTCAAGAGAAGCGCGCGGACAGACACCGGCCAGCAAGCGGCGCCCAGGGGGCCGCTCCTTCTCCTCTGACCGCGGAGGGCAGAGGCCCGGAGTGGTTCGCTGGGCAGAGGCCACTCGGGCTCAGCCTGGCGGCACGCGGGCGTCTCCGGCCACCGCCCGAACAGACGAAGGCCCGGCAGCTGGGCCCGTCTCCCCTCGGGTGAACTTCCGCAGGCAGAGCCGGCGGCCGGAGCCCAGCCGCGCCCCGAGGGGTCCACAGCGACCGTGGTGGTCTGGGGCCGGGGCCGGGGCTGGGGCTGGGCGCCAGCACCCCGTGGCCGGGAAGTAGGAGTGGAGAGAAGGGTGGGGAGACAGAAAGGCTCAGGGCTCGAGCCCGAGGCCGCCTGGGTGAGACGGGGGACCCTCGGGGGCTGGGCGGTGGGGGGAGGCAGGGGCGTGTTTGGGAAGCCCCACCGCTCTCTCGTTGGGGGGTGGCACTCGCGCTCCTCCAGCCTCAGCCCGGACGCTCCCCAGCAGGGGTTGGGCCACGTCCCAGCAGACCCTGCGCGGCGGGTGCGGCGTGGGTGGGCCGCGCTCTCTTCCCCGGGCGTGGCCTGCCCGGGGGAGGCCCGGGCGCCAGCCTGGGCCCCTCGGGAGAATCCCAGCTCTGGGGCGTGAGGCGCTGAGTGAGGTCTGGGGGTGTCTGTTTCTGCGGTGTCGTGGGGCGTCCTTGGACTGGCACTGTCCCCGCCTGTCCGTGGGAGGGGAGCCTTGACCTCAGGCCGACCAGGACAGTGGGCCTCGTCTGCTGCCCGCCCTGTACCCCCCTGAGCTGGTGCCCCTTCACGCCTGCGCCCCCTCTGCCCCCTTCTCGGGGGCTCTCACCCACCCCACTCCCGTCTGATGTTGTTTTCCGGGGGGCCAGGGGCCAGGGCAGCCGTGCCGGGGAAGACACTCGCGGGGCAGACACCGCCTGGGGTCCCTCCTGCGTGGACAGAGGCGTGGCCCAGGCGGCCCGCCCGGGACCCTGGGGGCCCAGAGTTCTTGGCACCCCCCACCCAGAGTATTCAGTGAGAGGTTTTCTGCTGCCATTTGAATATGCGTCTTTTCAAACACTTCACAGATCTGAGGGCTCTTCACGAATCATCTCCACCCTGCAGCCATCGGGGCGACGGCGGCGTGCGTGCAGATTGAGGAGACGCGCTTTTGGGCGGGGAAGGGTGGGGGCGGGGTGGGGGGGCCCAGACCCGCGTCTGCGCGAGCGGCGTGGCCCGCGGCCCGCGGCGAGGCGGCGGCAGCTGACATTTTGGGGGGTCTGATCCGCACTGGCTCCCAGCGCCACTTCAGCGAGCGGCGGTGTGCGAATCCCATCCAAATCGGGATTAAATATAGTCCTCGGGAAAGCGTGCACGGTTTAAATTGCCTAATTATTTGGGGGAAAAATCTGTTCTCCGATAATTAGGAGAACGAGCGTGTTCGGCTCGTTGGCAGGAGACCGGGGGGGGGGCGCAGGAACGTGCATCTCCCGCTGGGGGGCCCCGGGGGGGGGCGCTGTCTGGGGACGGTGGGGCCTTGGGGGCCCGGGGACAGCCCGCCCGGGGGCCTGCGTCCGGTGGGCGACCGTGCTCAGGGGCCCGGAGTGGCCGTGCCAGGCGGGCCCAGGCGGGCGGCGCCAGCTCCCCCCGGCGGGGCGGGCTGGCGGCCCGCGGCAGCACCCGGCTGTGGCCGGATGCCAGCGGGGGGCTGGCGGAGCCCCGAGCCAGCCCTCCTTTAATTAGGTGACATTTCCTGAAAGTCGTTGGGGGGGGGGGCTTCGTGGCCGTGTGCCTTCAGGAAGAACTCCAGAGAGTGTCACGGTCCCGTCTGCTGAGCCAAGGAAATGGGGGTTCGAGGGGGGGGCCCGGGGGGCAGGAAACACAGCAGGCCTGGGGGGCGGCCCCCAAGTCCCCCCGGCAGGGCAGCGAGGCCCCGAGGCCAGCTCCCACCTGGACCGTGAGGGGTCCAGGCTGCGCCGAGGAGCACACCTGGGCGGGGGCTGCAGGCAGACTCCTGCCCCCGGGCACTGCTGTGTGACTTCGGGTGGGTGGCCTAACCTCTCTGGGCTCCGGCTTTCTCCCTGGAAAACCCGGATGGCACCTCGCAGGCTGCCGGGGGTCACTCTAACTAGCTGCTGTTTCCCTAACGAGGCTGGCATGCCTGGCAGGCAGCAGGCACCACACTCGTTGCCCACAAATACTTACCAAGCCCCCGTGAGCTCTGCAGAGGCGTCGGCCGTGAGGACCGGGGGTCTGAGGCCCAGCTTCCCGGCTGAGCCGGCGCGGGCCGTGTGGGCAGGGCAGGCAGGCCGTGCCGGGACAGGGGACCAGCCGTGCCCCCCGGGGCAGGGCCGGTGCCCAGGCCGCTCTGGGGTCAGGCGGGCCGTGATCAGTGGCCTGCCCAGGCTCCTCTGGGCCCCCGGCCCCGCAGTGAGCGCGGCCCCCGGGGAGGGGAGCGGGCTCTGTCCGGGATAATGGAGATGGGCAGACAATGAGGGCCAGCGCGTGAGCCTGCAATCCGATATCGTCTCCGTGCAAATAAAGGCTGGTTGCTCCGGACGGGGTGGCCCGCGGTCCTGTGCGGGAGGGGACAGTGTCATCGGGCACCGGGGGCTTTGTCTTGCTGCTGTCGGCACGGATTGATTTTCTGTTTCCCGTCTCATCGCGTTGTCCGCACGCAGTGAGGGTCAGAGGGGGGGGCGACGAGGGGCGAGCCCGCGGGGAAGCCTGCACCCTGCCCCCCGCACGAGGTCCCGGACGGAGGGCTGGTCCCCCGCTGTGGAGGCGGCTGGGAGGCGGCGTCTGTGCCTGGGGCCTGGTGGGCCGTGCGGGCCGTGCGGCCTGGAGCAGGACCGGGGGGCCCAGGGAGGGAGGTGCACGCGCGGGCTGGGGGAGGGGGGCAGAAGAGGGACAGGACGCGGGTCCCCGGCACCATGTGGTGGGGCGGACGTGTGGGCAGGGGGCGCGTGGGGGGACACGGGGTCTCGGTGTGAGCCAGGCGCGGCGGCGGTGAGCGGGCCAGAGGCGCGGTCCCTGACCCGGGCGGGTCCTCCTGGCGGCGGGGGTGACTCGGGGCCGGGGGCCTCACTCTGCCCGCGGAGGGACGGGACGGCTCCAGGCTGTCCGCGGCCTGTGGGAGGCTGGAGTGGGCCGGCCGACAGGCCCGTGCGGTCAGCTGGCTGCAGGCGGCCCACGGGCAAGGCCAGGCAGGGACAGAACTGGAGAGGTCCCCTCCCTGGCCGCTGCAGACCCGCCCTGGGCGCGGGGGCACCGAGGGGCATCGGACGTCCTCACCCCCCCCACCACGGGGGTCGGTCACCTCCCTCTAGAGACGGGGTCTGCTCCACCCCGCCTCTGCGGCTTTCAACATATTCCAAAACACTCAATGAGTATCTGGCGTCCCGTTTCAAAATGCTCTGTGCTTCTCAGGCGTCCCCGTGGAAAGGGGTGGGGCTGTTTTTACCTGGACTCCGAGGAGCCCGAGCCGGGGCAGGTGGGGGGCATCCGGACCCCTCAGCCCCCAACGGCCTGGCCGCCCAGGGCTGCTGACTCAGATCCCGAGGGCCGGGGAGCCGGGGCTGGGGACGAACGGCCAGCCTGCTGCTCTGCTGCTGGCTGTCCTTCTGAAAACACACGGTGCTTCAGTTCGATCCTTTTCGCAGAGGGGGGGCTGGGAGGGGCCTCCCGCTTGCCGACGGCTCGGCCTCCATGGTCACCGGGCCGATTCCTTCATGTAAACCTCTGCACACGGATGTGCACGGGCACACAAAGCTATACACAGGCATGCACAAGCATGCACACATGTGCTCCACACACAGACACACTCTTACATGTACACACATGCTTTGTGCATGCACACACACGTGCACACACAGACCCACACGCACGCACGCACATCCTGTCAGTCCCGTCTCTGCGGAACCCTCACGGCTGTGGGCGTCGGGGGGGACGGCCCATCCCGGCTCCCCGGAGCTGAGGGAGGCACTGATGGGGGTCCAGGGTCGGGAGTGCGGGAGGTGACCGCGCCGGCATGTCCACTCGGCCTGCGCAGGTGGACATCGGCTCCCGCGCTGGACCAGAGAGCGAAGGACACGGCTGAGCGGAGGGCAGGGCCCGGCTGGGGCCAGGCCGGGAGGGAGGGTCGGGGGTCGTGCGAGCAGACTTCCCAGGAGAGGCGGTCCTGGAGCTGGGGGTGGGGGGCGAGGGAGGGGCTGCTCAGGCTGCTGGGGGAAAGGCCAGCGAGAGGCCCGTCACCGGGCAGCCAGGGGTTGTCGCCCGGCCTCCGGGGACCCTGGCCGTTTCTGGGACTGGGCAGAGCCGGGCTCAGCGGGGGCGCGAGGCCAGCTCTGGGGAGCGGGGGCATGCGGCCAGGCCCCGGGCGGCTGAGCCCCGGGCAGGCCAGGCCCTTGGGGTCGCCGCCCTCCCTTGCCTGCCCCAGGAGGCCGTCCGGGCTTGTCTCATAAATCTCACCGTTTACAGCTATCGACCAGTGAGAACGCGGTCCGTCGGCCACTGGGTGGCACGTACCCGGGCCCCCCCGCGGCCCCACGCGGGGAACCGGCAGGTCACCGAGCACGCTCCCGACACACGAGTGCTTCATCAGCGGGAGTGAGAAATGAGCTCAGGCCAGAGCGGACTGCTGAGGGCCCCCCCGCCCCTCTGCGGTTGACTTCCAACAGTCAGGGGCCCCCAGAGAGACAGGAGCTTCCGGGGGGTGGCGGGTGGGCAGGGGCCTGGGGGGGGCCGCTGTCTCTGGCTTCTAAAGAAGCTCCAGACACCCAGGGGGCCCTGGAGAAATGGGGCGTTTGTGGGGGGTACCCCATGTGGGAGGCGGCCCTCCCCAGGCCGGGGCACAGCGGAGCAGTCCCCTCCTCTCTTCCAAGATGGACAGAGAAGCGGCACGGGTTGGGTGTGAATCACAGCACGCCCTCCAGACGGCCGTGGGTGGGGTCCCCCAAGGAGGCCACGCGGAGTGGGCCCACAGGGAGGAAGACCTGGCCCGCTGCCCTCCTTGCTCCGTCCTGCCCGGTCCCGGAGCCCCACCCTCGGGTGGGGGCCCGCGGAGGGTCTCGGCTTCACGTTCTGGCAGCTCTGGCCCGGGACCAGAGAAGCCATCTGCTCGTTGCGGGAGGGGCCTGTGGGGGCAGCCCGGGGCTGCGTCCACCGTGGCGCCTGGGCTGGAGCAGGAGCAGGAGCAGGAGGGGGTCCTGCCCCTGGGAGGCCCCCCCAGGGCGGGGGCGGGCCAGCCAGGGGTTAACGCAGGAAGCGGCTGTCCGGAGTGAGTTAAGAAAACGATGTTCTGCCGTTTGACGTCATTTTAATTCCATTTCGGGGCCATTTAATCTCGTTTACCGGTGGCTGATCCCCGGCGGCGAGTGAATTAGTGCGCGGCCCCTCCTCCGAGGGGAAGCAGGACCCTCCGCAGAGACATGGCGTCACCGTGTCCTCCTGGCCCCGGGCGGCCTCTGGGTGGGGCGGCGGAGAGGGCCTGGCGCTGGGATTGGTATTCACCCAGCACTCGGAACTTTCCAGAAGCCTGCACCTGCCCTTCCGCCACGGCCTCACAGCAGAGGGACAGTGGCCCCAGGAGGCCAGCTCCTGGAGCCAGGCTCAGGGTCCCGGGCCAGCACATGTCAGTGTCAAGGGAAGTGTGACTCTGTCCACCATCCATCCCTCACCCACCATCCACCCATCCCTCCGTCCATCCACCATCATCCATCCATCCACCATCCACCCACGCAGTCACCAAACGTGCACTGGGACCCCTCTGCTGTCCTGGACTCAGACCCAGGGCAGCCTGTCGTCCTCAGCATCTCGGGCTGTGACGGGGGGCAGTTCGGGGGTTGGTGCGGGGGTGGCCCTGGCAGCTCAGAGGAGGTCCCTGGCCCCAGACTGCTGAACCTGATCATCCTCTCGAAGAAGGCGCCCATGAAATGTGGGGTGACACTTGATAATCACACATTTGTGAGACGTTTCAGGAGAGTCAAGTTGCGAACTAAATAGCAATTCTTTGCCAGAACCCTAATTTGGGTTTGAAAAACACAGTCTGTGCAGCGCGAAGAGTCTCTCCCCAGATCCCCGGGCGTCCTGCCCCTCGGCACCGGGCCCTGGGCAGGGGCCACGCTGGGCAGAGACAGGGTCGGCCGGAGTCCCCCACCAGCAGCAGCTTAACAGAACCTGGGGGCTCCGAGGCGCAGGGTCCCCGGGGTCTGCGATGCCCACCGGCCGGGTGCAGAGCCCAGAGCATGCCGGGCTGGCGTCCTCGCTCTGCTCCCCTCTCCGCTGTGTGACCTCGGGCGAGCGACTCGCCCTCTCTGAGCCTCAGCTTCCTCCCTGGCCACACGGGGCCCGTTCTGCTGTCTCTTCCCAGGGGCCGGGGCCCGAAGGTGCCTGTCTTCGGTGGGGGCAAAGGCCTCGCCTCCTGCCCCCTGCTGGGGGCCACGTCTCAGGTGTCCCAAGAGACCGATGGAGGCGAGCCCCTGCGCCCCGGCTGGCTGCGGCAGTGGGCGGGGTGGAGGCCTTGGGCCCCGCCCCCTTGTCTGTGCTCACTGGACGACCTCATTTGCAGACGACAAATGTCCACGGCAGGAGGCCCTGCCCATGTCCCTCCCCGCCCGCCCAGCACACAGATGCCTTCGCCGGCCTCTGCCCTTTCATCCAAGCCGCCACGGAGCCGGCGGGCACGCGGGAGCACGGCCTGTGAGCTGCGAGCGTGTCACCGTGTCACCTCCTCCCGTCACCGCCTTCCTGAGCCCACGGCTGTCGTCGCCGGGGCAGCGGGACACCAGAGACTTCGATTCAAAGGCCACCGAGGGGCAGCTCTGACCTTTCGTGTTGATGGCTGACCCGGTGACGGGCCCGCTGTGACAGCTGGGACTCACGTGCCCCGGCTTTGCAGGAATTGTGCCGAAGTCATGAATATTTACTGTCCCCCCTGAGAGCAGCCGCCCCCCAGACCCGACCGGCCAGTGCAGAGCGGCCCACCCTCCGGGGCGGCTTGTCTCCTGGCCCGTGGGGTGCACACCCGGCCCGAGGTGGAGGGCTGGGTGCACGCAGGGGCGGTGCTAACAGGAGGAGACTCGGAGGGTGGGCCGGGAGATGGTGGGGCTGTTGGGGGGGAAGGGGGGGCGGGGAGCAGGGAGCATATGGCTCCCCCTGAGCTCCCGCCAACACAGTGCGGGAGGCAGGTTCCACCGGCCTCTCGGGGCGGGAGCGGCACCCACCACTGACGTCTCTTGGTGGTTACTTCAGCCAGCAACTCCACACCGTTGCCCCTAGCTTCTGCCACCGCTGCTGCTGCTGGCATTTCCGCCGCTGGAGAAAGCAACATCGTGACCACACCTAACCAACACTTACGGGGCTTTCTGAGCCCCGGATGCTGGAGGCCCCCCTTGCTGTGCCGCTGTGCCGTGGGGTCCCTCCTCCATTTGACAGAGGAGGCAGCTGCCCCTGGGGCCTCAGGGCAAGGGTCCGAGGCCACAGGGCAGGGGTGGGGAGCTGGAGTCGGCCGGGGCCTGGGCTCCTCCCGGGAGCCGAGGAGCAGAGCCCGGGTGCTGGGACCAGGCCCCCCACCCACTGGAGTGAGGCCCCGGGGTGGGGGTGCCCGCGCTGGCGCCCAGTCTAGGTCCCGGCTGGGTCTCCAACGGGAGACGGTGTCCTGCACCCATGGGTGTAACGCAGGCGGCCCTGAGCAAACTTCTGACACCCCCGACACCAGCCCTCGTAGTGGACGCCCCCAGAGGTTCCAAGGGCTCGTTTCTGACCTGCACCTCCCAGCGCCGTCCCTGGCGCGTCCCGCCCGAACCGTCTCGGTCTCTCTGCCTGTGAAAGGCAGGCGTGTGGTTTGGTGACTTAGGATGAAGCTCCGTCTCCGGTCACGGGAAGAAGGGCTTTTCACACCTGCTCTCAGGCCGGACGGACGGCCCCCGGTACAGCCGGCCTCCCGGGCCTGTGGCTGGAGGATGCTGAGGTTGAGAGGAGGCGCCTGGACCCCTGACCCCGGTGCCCACAGCCTGACAGACAGGGTAGGGGAGGGGCTGCCCTCCCCGCCGTGGGGACGCCCCCTGGGTGGTCCCTGGGCACCTCCCTGTGGATGCCCCTGGGCGGCCCCTGGCTTTTCCATCCGGCCGCTCCCCGGCTTCCTGCCCCACCGCCGCCCTCCGCCCTTCCTCGGCCTATCAGGGCCGGCCTGTTTGTCCAGCTGCGGCCTGGAAAGGGTCCGGCACTCGACTGGCAGGAGCGGCCATCCGCCAGGGGCGGGAACTGGAGGTCCCCTGGCGCTGGGGGCCTCGGTGGAGGGACGCAGGCGTGGAGGCCGGGCGAGGGCTGGGCGCTTCTGGTGGCCCCTGCCACCGCCCGGGCACTGGGCCCACAGGGGCTGGCCCTGGGGCTGCCTCTGGGGCTGCCTCTTGCCCCGGCTTCAGCTGGCCTTTCCAGAGCCACTGGGTGCTCTCGCTGCACCCTGGGGCCACTCGTATCCTGGGGGGACACAGGGCCAGGGCCCCTGGAGGGTGCGTAGAGGGTAGGACCTGAGCCCACCTGGGCTGCCCTGAGGGTGGATGTTTGCGGGGGTCTTGAAGGGGAGGGGCGAGTTGGCCAGTGTGGGGACCAGCGCCGGCCTGAGCGGAGAGCCCGGGGCAGGACCAGGACTCAGGACACTCCCGGGGCAGGGCTGCCACTCACGAGTGTGGGGTCTCCAGAGACACCTCCGGGAAGGCGCTGGCCCGCCCCAGGCCGGCCCGGTCACCGCCCTCCTGCCTGTGCCTGCCATCCTGCAGCCCTGCGCCTGCCCTGGGGATGCAGGGTCACGCTGTGGACAGGGCCCTGTGGTCAGGAAGGCCACGCCCCAGCCACGTGGCAGCCTACACACCTCCGGGGACGGGCACTCACAACAAGGCTCAGGGCTCCCCCTTGGCCGCCCACCCAGACGAGAGCGGACAGGCGGGTGCTGCCACAGCACCCCGGTCCTGGGCCCCCCGCAGCAGCGCACCTCACTGCTGGCAGGCCCCCGCCCCACGGCAGAGGGCGCGAGGGGGCCTGAGCGACCCTGGAACACCGCCGTCAGACCACTGGCTGCCTCTGCCACGGGGACAGGCGGTTTGCTCCGTGTCGCAGGGCACTGTCACGTCCGCGTGGCCGGGCAGGGGCCGGTGGGGGACGGCCCCACGGCCCGGGGCCTCCCCATAACTCTGAGGGTCCCCAACAGGTGATATGGGGATACCCACTGCAGCCGGAGAGGCCGGGGCTCCCCAAACCCCACGCGCCCCTGCTCAGCGCCCCCACAGCTGGGCGGCAGCCCTGCCCCGGGCTCACTCCCGCAGCCCCGGGACGGGGGGCTCTCAGCCCCAGGCACTGTCTGACCTCGGGGACCCGGCTGACGTGTGTCTCCGGGGAAGCCTTCCCGCCCTCGGGGGCCCCGCCCCGGCTGTGGCCTGTGTGAGGCGGGAGGGAGGCTGCAGACCCGCAGACGGGGCTCCTCCCCTGCAGGGGCGCCAGGCGGCCGCAGGCGCTGCCGGTCCCCGCAGCCCCACCCTCGGTGGCCGGGAAGCGGCCGCAGCCATGCGCCCCTTCTCCACGGCCAGAGGGGGGTCTGGTGTGCAGGCCAGGGGGCCGCCGGCCACTGACACCAGCCCCTTAGAGACCGAGCCGGTCCCCAGGCCCCAGAGCGCCCGCTGGCTCCGCCCTCTGCTGGGCGTGTACGCGCCGGCGGACGCAGCTGAGAGTGGACGCTCACCCCAGGCCTGGAACCAGAGGCCTGCGGGCCGCCTCGAGGGAGGGCCCAGCGCGGCGGCCGGTGTGGTCGGCGCCAGCCTCTCCTGGTGGCCACCCGCCCCGCCGGCCTGGACGCGGGGTCTCCTGCCCGCGTGCATCGGCCCGGCCACGCTTGGGTGCCCGCCCGGACGGTTCAGTTGGGGAGCCCTCTCCAGGGCTCAGCACCAGTGCCTTCTGCGTGACAAAAATTAAACCCTAATCGAATTTTCCTGGAGAAAAGCATCGTGCAGACATTTAATTAAGGAAGTAAAAGACCAGGTTTTTAAAAATAGATATATATGGTTTTTAAATCAGGGCTATTTGCAAAGCAAATTACAAAATGAAGAGAACGGCTCTGACAAGCAGGTTGAATGTAGACGGGAGGCTCGCGAGGGCCCTGGGGGCGGGGCGGGGCGGGGCAGGGAGGGGCGAGGCGGGGCGGGCCCACCCCTGCCCCCAGACGCCACAGCACCTGCCCTGCAGGTGCTGGGGACAGAGGGTGTCCTTGGACTATGCTGTACCCCCGGTACCCCCAGACGGCAGCGCTGGTGTCAGACCAGGGGAGTTCTGCCGGCTGGTCTGCATTTCAAGCGTTGGACTCAGAGAGGAGGTCCCGGCTCCCCCAGGGCACCCGGAAGCGAGGCCCCCAGCCAGGCAGGGGCCCCCGCAGCCTCATCTCCCCCGCCCCGTCCCGGCCCCGCCCCTCACCCGACCACGGGCCGAGCGCCCTGCTCTGCGCGTCCCCCTCCCATCTGGAAAAGCGATCTGAGAAACTGGAAGTCTGTCTGGAGAACCAGCTTAAAAGGACACGCGGTCCAGCACCAGCCTCAGGCCCAGGCTGTCTCCCGCGACAGAGCCGCCTCTGCCCGCAGTACTGGCCGCCTCAGGGCTGCGGCCTGGCCCTCCCCACGGACACTGGGCCTGGACGTTGAGGCCGATGACGCCTTGTGCCTCACAGGACGACGCTTTCTGGGGTGAGCGGGCACTGGAGACACAGGGGGACAGCCGGCTTTGGGGCTCACGGTGCAGGCGACTGCGGCCACTGAGGGTCCCCCATGCTGGCCTGGCTCCTGTGGTTTGAGTGCTCGAGGTTCCTAGGGGAAGGGCGTCTGGGACGCCCCACGTGGCTCCGGCTCAGCCCCGCTCACCTCCCCTCCGCACGGGTGGAACCCCGACCCCAGCCCGAGGGCGACCTCCCCGAACCCCGTCCACCTGCTCCCCCCGCGGCTGCTCTTCACGGAGCGTGCTGGGCAGGACAGGGGTCGGCGGGGGGCTCTGCTGGCCTGGCAGCCGAGGTTGGGAGGCCCTGCCCGACCTTGGGTCTCCCCAAGGACGCCCGCCGGCCTCTGCGGTGCGTGTCCTCTGGCCCCCTGTGCGTGGCTGCGCTCGGCCGGGAGGCCGCGGGCCCCGTCGCGTGTGAGCAGGCAGACTTCAAGGTCGAAGGGGCTGGAGCTCCGGCGCTGGGTGACAGCCCAGGTAATGAGACCTGACAGGTGTGAACGGGGGCGCGGGGAGGGGGCGGGCGAGAATCTGCGGGAGGGCCGCCAGCCGGCTGCGGCTGCCCGGGCCCCTCGGTGCCGGCTCGCCCCGCTGCACACTGCCGCTGGGCTGGAAATCCCGGGCCCGGAGCAGGAGTGGCGGGGGTGGGGCCCGGGCTCCTGCGTGCCCCCCACCCCTTCCGGGGCCCTGGGAGGAGCTGAGGCACCCGGCCCGACTCCCAGCCTGGCCCCTGAGGCAGGCCTGTGTCCCCCATGCGGAGGTTCCTGGGGAGGGCGTGCGGGCTCCCAGGGCTCCCCGGTCCTGGGGTTGTGACGCGGAGGGTCCCCCCTGCCCCCCCGCCCCCTCCCGCCGCTCCCTTTGCCCTCAGACCGTCGGGAGCAGGCTGTCTTTGTTTCCGAGAACAGTGAAGGTCGTGATTGACAGGTTTTCGTGGGGACCTCAGGGGCCGACAGGGCACCTTGAACGCTCCCTTGTCGAAGGGGCGGACGGTTAAGCACATGCCCAGCCACGCTGTGCCCCACGGCCCGCCAGGGGGCGACGCATGAGGTGCGGGCAGTGTCTGGGGACCCCTTCCTGGGGGTGAGCGGGTGGCCTGTTTGGAGCCGGGACCTGCCTGCCTGGGTGGCTGCCCTTCATTGGGGCGAGAGGTGGCCCCCAGCCCAGGCCGTCCGCACGTCAGTGGCCTCACTCACTCGGCGAGGAGAGGGACGCCGGGAGGGGGAGGGGTTCTGGTGTCCCGGCCTCCCCGATGGCTGGGTCGTGCAGCAAGGGTGCTCAGAGGAGCTCAGGTGCCTGGTGGGTGGGGCAGCTGCCGCCACGGCCCCTGCCACCAGGTGCCCTGTCCCTGGCAGGTTGGCGGCCCTGCCTGCCCCCCTCTGTGTCCCCACACTTCGTGCTGTCCCCTGGTGTCTGCCGCTGGGGCCTTGTGGGTCGGCACGTGAAAAGACTAAGCATCATCGATGGATAATTCATGATCAGAGTGGCGCCCAGCCCATGTTCCCTCCAGCTTCAGTGGGCATAGGCGGGTTCTGGGTGGGGGGCATCCCTGCTGAGCTGGGGAGGCAGTGAGGCCAAGGCCCCCATAGCAGGGCGCCCTCTGAGGCCCCACACCCTGTGGCTGGAGGCCTCGGAGTTGCCGGCTGGGCCCCAGGCTGTGCCGGGTGGGGCCTGGTCAGCCCCGCCACCATCCCCGGCCTCCCGACCTGCCTCCCCGGCTGATTAGCGGCCCTGTGAGCACAAAACTGAAGGCTGACCCCCCCGGGGCCCCTCTCAGGCTGGCCCAGGGTGGCCAAGTGTGGGCACTCAGCTGACGGGCCTCCCAGGACGCCCAGCGGTGCACAGACTAGTGGTCCCCAGCGAGCCAGGCTCACGCTGGGACGAGAGATGGGGGCCAGGAGGCCAGGCACCTCCCACTCCTCCTCCGCCGTCCTCCCTGCCTGCCCTGCACCCCTGAAGCCTCTCCCAGCCCCCTGAGGGCAGCTTCTTCCCCAGAGGTGAGGGGGGTCTCAGACCCCTTTCCCCTGCACGGTCCCGGGAGAAGGGTGTCTTGAAGGTCCTGGAACTTCTGGGCTGGGGCTGCCCCCAGACCTACCCCTCGACCCTCTGCCCCCCAGCAGATGTGGGTCTTTCAGACTTCATCACCCCCGCACCCCAAAATGCACTGAGAAACAAACGGGCTTCAGACCAGCGAAGCCTCTTTACAGAGGACTTGGTCGAGGGCACCCCGTAGTTACATGTAAAGAACCAGGGGAAACCTCGCAGAAGCCGGCGGCACGGAGGGCGTTCTGCCGTGCCCACGTGTTGTCCCCACAGGGCAGAGTGCCCGGACCTCCATCCTTCCAGTGGCTCCTCCGCGGCTGCGCACCGGGCCCCCACCCCCCACAGGTCCTCCCTTCCCGGCCGGCCCCGGGCTGCACCCTGAGGAGCAGAGTGCCCAGAACGTGGGAGGTGTTGTGGGCGGTTTGCTCAGAGGGAGGTGAGGACCGGGCACTGACCACGTCCAGCTGGGAACTGGGGGAGAGAGGATGCCAGCCATGGGGCCCCTCGGGCAGAGCCCTGGCCGGGGACGGATTGGTTCCTGGTAGGGAGTGAGCTCCCCGCCACCA
Source organism: Phyllostomus hastatus (assembly GCF_019186645.2). Taxonomy (NCBI): domain Eukaryota; kingdom Metazoa; phylum Chordata; class Mammalia; order Chiroptera; family Phyllostomidae; genus Phyllostomus; species Phyllostomus hastatus. Next base: position 71,782,582 of record NW_025334033.1, read on the forward strand.
GAGGTATGCAAGCAGAGGCGCTGGGCTTCCTGGTGGGGCTGCTTTCCAGGGTCGCAGGCAGGTGCTGGCCAGCGGCGGGAGGAGTTCTCTCGGGGCCCAGCTGTGCCCGCTGAGCTGCGGCTGCTTCGAGGAGCCTGCTGCAGTGGTGACGACGCCTCTTAAAACGTGGTAATTAAACTCCTCTCTGCGCACGGCTGTAAATCCGGGCGGTACAGCTTTCCTGTAAAAATGACCTTGGGGGATGTTTCCAGCGCGGATTTTGTCCGAATCACACTTGGATGGCCCCACACACGCGGCCTCGGCTCTCTGCTGGCCTTGCGCCGAGGGTCCTGGGGTGGGGGGGCCCTCACACAGCCCCAGGCCTCCCGCCCTTCCTGGACGCTGGGATGCCATCTCTGATAGGCACCCCCCTCCCCGGAGCCTGGGCATGGGCCTCGGGCTGGCACCCCCCACTGGCCACCCCCCACTGGTCGCTGACCTGCTCAGAGCTCCCCGCCCAGCGCCGGGCCCTCCCAGGACTTGGTAGCAGGGTGGCTCCTCAGATGGGGGTTTGGGGGTCACGCCCACTGGTCTTGTCCCAAGGCGGGCGCGGGGAGAGTGTCCTGACTGCTCTGCTGGGAATTGATGGTGCGGCTCATCCTGCCCTCGTGGGGACGCTGACAGCTGCCGTCCAGTGTCACCAGGAAGGGGGGGGAACGTGACTGTCCCCCACAACGCCCGTGGTGACGGTGGTCCCTGTCCGGTGGACAGGCTCTGCTGGGCCTGAGCTCCTAGCAGCCCTCTGGGCAGGGCAGTGGGGAAACTGAGGCTCGATTAGGTTACAGCCGCCTCCAGGGGCAAAGGCCACTATGCAAGGTCAGGGCAGGATGGGAGGACATGGCTGGGTCCCCTCCCCTGCTCCTGTGTCCCCCAGCTCGGTGCTCCCCGAGGCCCGTGCTGAAGGTCCCCTCCCCTGGTGAGGGGGGCAGGGAGGGCCGGGGGGGGGTGAGGAGCCCACAAGCCCCGTCCGTGCAGCCCTCCCCACCGCCAGCCAGGCCTCCCTTCTGCACCTACAGCCTGGCCGCCCACCCTCCCTCAGCCTGTCCTTGGAAACAGCTTCATCCGCATAAACTAGTCCACGCACCGTGCAACTCACCTGCTGCAAGGCCACCCCCCGAAGGTGCAGCTGGACGGTGCTCGGCGGGTTCACGGGCAGGCGCCTCCGCCACCAGCTCACACAGGTCCTTGCCGTCCCCTTGGAAAGAGCCCCCTGCACCCCAGCCGCTGTGCCCCCACGGACCTGCCCCCCCGGCTTCCCCCTGAGCGGCTGCAGTGGTCTGCACCTCCTCCCGTGTTATGGCCAAACCACTCTCCTGGCGTGGGCGCTGGGCCAGCCGTGCAGCCCTCCTCGGGGACACGCAGCGGATGCTCAGTGTTGTGTGTGGGCAGAGGCGTGCGATGGCTCCGTGCACGTGTGTGCATGTGCAGGTGTCACGTGTGCACGTGTGTGCGCCTTCCTCCCGGGGGACCCCAGGTGGGGCCACTGCGGTGGGGGTCTCCGGCTCCTTCCCCCGGACGCGCCCCCTGCCCGTGGGCCCAGGGGCCAGGCTCACGGCCCCCTGATGGTGGACGGGGGTCCCCAGCCAAGAGCCCCGTCTGGGGCCACGTGTCCCCTTGAGTCCCTTTGTGTTCTCACCCCGGGAACATGCGAGGGCCCCTCAAGTGGGTCGGGAAAGCATGGAGTTTAACGGTTACGGTTACGGGAATGTAATTGTATTTTTATTGCTCATTACATTTCGAGTTAATTACATAGCAACCAGGCTTGCACTTCAAGATGTCTCAGCTGAGCCGGGTGCTGCCTCTGGTGCAGCGGCTTCCGACCCCCACCCCGCTCAGGCTCCGCCCACAGCGGCGTCTGGAACAGCCGCTCTGTCCCCGAGGCGTCCTCATCTTGTCCGGACGGGACCCCAATCTGGGGGTTGGGCAGTGCCAGGGGCTCCACCTGCCAGGCCCTGACGTGGGGTCTCTCCCTGGTGGGACCGCCAGGGCTGACCAGGCCGGGGGACCAGGCCAGCCGGGCTGGCTCCGCCCCCTGCCTGGAAACAGGCGGGGCCGACAGAGCAGGGCAGAGCTTCATCGGCCGGGAGAGGGCGCTCGGGCAGCAGCAGCGGGCACTCGCTCCAAGCTCCGTGCTGAGGGGCGCCCCCTGTGTAACTGTTGGGACCCTCCAGCCGCTGGGACCACGTGCGTGTCCTGCGTGGGGCTGCCTCCGGAGCCCCTCCTCGGAGCGTGATGTGTCGGGAAATCCTGCTGAATTTACCCCCAGGCGGGGATCCGAGAGACAGGCAAAGCGTGTTTCCAAGGTGCTGCTCAGCTTGGGTGAGTGTGCGTGAGTGAGTGTTGCTCTGCCTGAGTGTGCATGAGTGTGAGTGCACGGAGGGCTGTGTGCCCTTGCAGGGAGCAAACACACCCAGAGATGCCTCCGTGTGCCCGCGGGGACCCCGGGGCCCTTCCCGAGCGTCCACACTGCGCTCGGTGCAGACGGCTCCCCTGACCCGACAGACCCCTGGGACCTGCAGGGTCCGGGCCTCGGGGCCTGGCCCCCTGGGCCCCCTGGGCCCCCTGGGGCACGTCACGGAACCAGCGCCTGTTGCTGGGCTGGAACCTTCCAGAACTCCCGCACCGGGTCTCCTCTGCATCCTCCTTCGAGGGCGGCAGCCTCGGCGGCCCTGACCCGCCCGAAGGGTCGCGCAGACACGGCCCCCGTGTCCCCCTGCACCGCAGGGGCTCCGCTCTGAGACGGGCGCGTTTCCCCCGGAGCCTGGAGCCCGTGTTTCCGAAGCGGCGTCACCGTGAGAACAGCGCCCTCTCCCGGCTGGGCCGGCGCACCGCAAGGCCTGGTTTCTTTCGCCTGCACGCCGGGCCCCCCAGCCCCCGTGGGGACCCCGTGGGGACCCCGTGGGGCCGTTTCAGGGCCGGTTGCTCCTTGTTTAAACTCGAGTGTCCTCGAAGGCAGAAGGAGCCTCTCCAAACACGCGCTCGACACCGTTTCCACGCCGTGAGCTGTGAGCAGTGGGCCCCTCCTGCCCCAGACCCCACGCCCGCCTCCGCCGGCCCTGACAGAGCGAAGGGCTCCGCCGTGGATCCGCGCGGCCAGGAGAAGCCCCAGCGTCTGGCCGAGGTGCCGGGCCCGATGGCGGTCCCCACGGCTTTCTCCTCGGGCCGCCGGCCTGTGGGACCAACGAGGAGCCTCACCTGCAGAGCGCCCCCACCCCGCGTTGGCGGTTGCGTCGGGAAATGCCATCTGTCCTGTTCTGCTGCTGCCCCCCACCCCCACCCCACCAGCCGTGTCCCCTGAACCAGCGGCAGCCGGCAGCCTGCAAGGCCTCGGCGACCTCCCACTGCCCCCCCCGCTCCCTCCACAGGGACCACCCGTGGGCTCTCCCCGGGCCGCCGGGCAGCCCCACGCCAAGCCTGCCCCGGCCATTCTCCCGTGAAGGAGTTACCTTGACGACAGTTCAGTTGCCTTGACAAACGGGCCGAGAGGCAGAATCGGATTCCTTCCGGGAGAGCAGCCACGGCAACGAGGAGGCGGGGCCGGGCCGGGCTGGGGGTGGGGGGAGGGGGGGCGCTCCTGGGGCGCCGGCTCCACCGCGCGGCCCTCGCCTGCGCGCACAGACAAGGCGCCGACTGGGCCGCCTTCGGCCGGCGGGCGGGGGCTACCCCGGGGCTCCGAGGCCCGTCTCTGCGGCCTCCCGAGGGCCGCAGGTCCCAGACCCGTTCCACGCATTTCCCCCCACCCCCGAGACCTGAGCTGGCCACGCCTCGCGGGCTCCTCTCCGTGGAAAACGGCGTTTCGTGCCCGCAGCCCGGGAGCGCAGGGGCCGTGGCTGACGGGTGTGTGGCCGCGTCTCAGCCCGGGCCGAGGCCGGGAGCTGGAGCTCTTTCCCGCCCGAGGACAGACGGTGCGCGTTCACGCGGACGTTTCCGTTTGGACCCGAGTCTGGGGCGGACTCGCCCGGCGGCTTTGTGTCCGTGACCACGTTTCTCGCCGCCCGTTGGGAGCCGTGGTCGCGATGACGTGAGCACGGGGACACGCCGGCTCTGCCTCGGTGTGCCGGGCCTGCGTGGCGCTCACGCTCGGGGGAGACTCGGTGCGGACGCGTTTCTGCTGCGTCCCCGACCACAGGGAGAGACCGATGTCCCACCTGGCGAAGCCGGGCTGGGCCGATGACATGTCTGACCGAGAAAATGTGACGGGACCTCCACGGCAAGCCTTGGAGAGAGCTCCGGCCTCTCTGCTCTCTCGGAGCTGGGACCCCCCCCACACACACACTGTGAAGGAGCCGGCAATGAACAGCCACATGGGGCGCAGACCCGCTGTCCCAGCCACCCGAGGGCCACGGTGCCCCCCCGACCCCTCGCTGAGCACAGGGCGAGAGCCCGGGTAAGGTCAGCGGGGCACCGGGCACCGACCCACAGCCTGTGAGGCAGTGGCACCGCGGGCACCTGCTGCTGGTGCATTCGGGGCGCTGCGCTCTGCAGCCGCGGGTGCAGGGGCAGGACGGCGCCTGCCCAAGTCCCTGCCACCTGCCCAAGTCCCTGCCACCTGCCCAAGTCCCTGCCACCTGCAACATCAGCACTGGAGTGGGCGGCAGCTGGGGAGGTATGGAGGGCCTGCTGGAGGCAGGAGGACGGGCGGCCCTTGTCCTGTGGCAGTGAGTGACGAACCGTCAGCTGTGGTAGCGTGGAGCTGACATGCTGGTGGGAGGGGGCCAACGGGACCCCCAGACAGAACGCTGCAGGTGCCACTTGGCTTGGTCGGGCTGCGTAGGATGCGGTGGGGACAGGGGTGAGCCCGCGGAGGAGCCCAGCGGGGTGTCCGCAGACCTTAAAGACGGGGTAGGGGGTCATCTGGGACAGCCCCTCCTCCCTGGCACCTCCCCCTGGCGAGGACGCACAGAGGGAAGGAGGCCTGGGCCAGAGGGGAAGCCCAGGCTGTGCTTGTGAGACACCAGGACCCTCGGAGGGTTTCGGGCGGAGAGAGCCCCTCGGCCCTCCGGGTCCATTCCACGGGGGGCGGGGGGGGCTTCATCGAACTGAGTCCCCTCCGTGTGGTCACGCCACTGGTCTGGGGCACATTAGCTGCTGGTGCCTCACGCTGAGTTTTGGAGAAACCCGTCGTAGGCCAGCATCACCCAGCACCCTCACTGCGAACTGTGCTTCAGTGACTTGGCGTGTTATTTTGTTTGTTTTAGAAACTAACAGACATTTTAAAAGTGCAGATTTAGGTCTACAAACAAATTAACCACGGATTGCAGAGTCCCCCCACCCCGCCCCTGCCGTCAATATCTGTGTAAGTGGGGTCGCTGGTTGCAGCCGCCGAACCCGGGGCCCACGGCTTGCTTCAGGGCCCCTCTGGAGCCGGGCACTCTGCGTGTGACAGGCGGATGGCGGCGTGTGCCCGTCATTCCGGGGTCAGACACAGACATGTCCCTGCCTCAGACCCTCTGTGCTGTCCCCTCATCTCCCCCTCCCCCACCCCCACTGTCCTCGTGGTTCTGCCTTCTCCAGGGCATCACCGCGCGGGGGCCCCACAGCACGCAGCAGACCGGAGCTGTGCCCCAGCCCCCTCACTCCGGGTCCTGGGTGGCTGCTGTCCCCGCCTGCGCCTGCTGTGTGTGCTCGCCCATCAGTCCCCCGGTGATGCCGGCCCCCCCGCCCCCGGGGACCCGGCCTCCGCTGCTGCAGGAGGTGTGCAGCCCCTGGGTGCCCCCGGCGCACCTCCGAAGCAGAGTCCCCGGGAAGGGCGGTGCATGTGCCGCTTGCCTAGATCCTGCCGGCCTCCCCCGTCCTGTCCCCACCAGCTCCACCCCCTGCCCCTCGCCAGCAAAGCTGCCTGTTCAACTGGACCCCCAGGCTGGGGGCGGGAGCCGTGTCCCGTCTGGCCCTGGTTCGCCTGCCTGTTGTCCCGGGGAGGGTGGCCCCTTGGCCGTGCGGTCTGTGAGCCTGTGCTCGCATCTCTGACGCAGCCGAAGCCGAGACCCAAAGGTCATATGGAGGGGAGAAGCCCCCTCCAGCCGCAGTGCCGGGCAGACCGCCTTCAGGGCGGGCCTCCCACAACTCGGGGAGACAGTCCTGCCTTTGGGGGCCTGGGGGCCCTCGGATGGCCCGGGAGGGGCTGCGGGTGGGCGGGGTGGGGGAGCAGAGACCGCACAGGTGGGGCCCCCGGGTGCTGCTGACCGTCCCCAGTACAGGGACAGACACCGGGGCGCAGGGGTGGAGGCACGGGTGCAGCGCCGACGCACGCTCTCCCTGTGCTGGGAGGCTTTGTTTCGTGTTTTCGTTGTCGGCGACGGACACTCATTTGCCAGGGGAAGTTCAAAGGGGGCAGCACTTTGCTCGAGCCCAGGGTCCCCGGCGGCCAGCGGCGGGCCCGTGGTCAGACCGCGGACGGACGGCAGAGGACGCGCTCCGGGCTCCCCGGGCCTGCAGACGGCCGGGAGCGTCTCTTCGGCCTCACGTCCTGGAGCAAAACCGCTCGGAGACCCGCGGGTGGTGCTCAGGGAGGACCTGTCGCGGCAGAGGGCGCCGCGCGCGTGCTTCTGGTTTAAAGATTCGGGGCAGGCGGTTTCCCTCGCTGCAGGTTCGCTGTGACGTGGACGTAAAATCCGTAAAGCGGCCTCGTTGTTACGGCAACGAGTCGGGGCCCCGGAAGGTCGGCTTCGGCGCGTCTTTGACCCCCCAGCGCCACTTCTCGCTTCCTTCCCATCTCCGGGCGGCGTGCTGCCCGCGGCCGGCCCACGCGGGGCCCCGGGTCGGCGGTGTCCCCAGGGGCCGCCTGTCTCTCTCTCTCTCGGGGGCGGGTCTCGGCCGGCGGTGAGCCGCTGGGGCTGTTAGGACTGGCCCCGGTCTGCAAGCACGCGGGGGGCCGGCCGGCCGGCCGGGGACAGGTCTGGGTCGGCGGGCGAGATGCCGGGTGACGCGTTATCTCCGGCGACGGCGCAGCCAGGCAGAGCCCGGGCGCTGTAATTGGACCGTTCAGAAGTAAATTACCTGCAGCTGGAAACAAGACATTGCCTTTTAACTCGGGCATTATGAGGTCAGGGCCGGCGACGTCGCGGGGAAAGCGGTTATTGAAAAGCGAGGGGGAAAATGAAATTTAAAATTCAAAGCTGCGCGTGCAGGGCGGGGGCGGGGGGTGGCGGAGGCCCCAGGAGGGGTCAGCGGGTTTATTTGCATCTTTATTTTGCTGCTGCCGGGAGCACCACCGTGTGAGGCGGCTCTGCCACGGATCCGACGAAAAATAAACCCTGGAGCGGGCGGGCCAGCGCTCCCGGGAAGGAGTGGCGCCGTCGACAGAACCTCCCAACGTGGCGGCCAGCTCCGGCCCGGCGGAGTGACTCAGTTTCCCTAACCCCACACCTCCTCCCTGCACGGGTGGTCTCACCCCGCCTCACGGCCCCAGACCCGTGTCTCCCCTGACACTTTGGTCTGCCCCAGGCTCAGGGGCCCCGGCTCTGGGCGCCCTCCCGGCCCACCTTGCCCCTTGTGCTGGGGACATCCCAGGGCTTCTCCAGGGGCCGCATTCTCTGGGGCACTTCGAGGGTCAGCACTCAGGCTGACGCTGCTGCAAGGCAAGCGTCAGCCGGGGGGTGTGCTGGTGCCGGCTGGGGACCCTGCTCCCAGCAGCACACAGCGCTGGCTCTTGAGCCCTGGCCCGCCCCCTTTGGTCCTCATGGCCCCCTTCCTGTGTCTGCACAGAGCCTGTGCAGGGTACCTTGCGGCTGGAAAGGGTGGCGCCCACATCCCAGGCTCGAGGTGCAGAAGGGGGCCCAGCCCCCCGACCGGCAGGCACAGTGCTGGTCAGAAGCCACAGCAGCCCCCACTCCAGCCCTGCTCCGAATGCCCCCAACCCAGGCCCACGCCCGGGGCCTCTGCCACCGACCAGAGGTGGGCAAGTGCCTCGGCTCCCGCACAGAATGTGGGGAGCTGAGCACGCAGGACCGAGCTTGACTGGGGCCACCCAGAAGGGTGCTCTTGGGGACCTGAGGCTGGAACAGCCTGGCTTGGGTCTTTGGTGGCCTTCCATTCCCGGACTCCCGGGTGGCCGAGGGAGACACACCCTCATACACCACGTCCTGTACATGTCCTCTGTCGTCCACTGCATCCGGGTGGACTCTGGACGTCTGGAACAGGGAGGGGAAGGACATATTTGGAGAGGAACAGAGAGCCCACTCACATGCAGCCCAGGGCACATGGTGTGAATGCCCAACAGGCCACATGCCTTCCATAGGACTCGGTTTCCCCTTGTGATGAAGGGAGTGTGTGCTCAGCTTCTCTGGAAACTCGATAGCCTGTGGCTGTGAGCACCCAGCCGAGGGAGAGAGGCAAGAGTGGCCCTTCCTCGTTCCACTTTGTTTTTTGGATATTATTCTGCTGCATCCCACTCCTAGATGAAATTAGGATTAGGCTTGGCTGGATATCACGGAAAGCCCCCAAATAATCAAGAATTCAGCGTGATGTGACTATATTTCTCTTTATGTTCCTGGAACCCACAAGGACCAGTCTAGAACTATGGTGGTGCACTGGAGTGAGGACCCCGGATCCTTCTGCGTGGTTGCTCCTGGTCACATGTGACTTTTATTTCTGAGGTCACAGCATGGCCCAAGATGGCTGCTGGTGCTCCAGCCATTGCCTTACATCCCAACCAACAGGGGGAAGGAGAGACAAAGAAGGACATGCCTCCCGTTTCCCCAGTAGGAACACCACCTCGGAGTTGCACACACAGATTCCTCCCGTGTCTCACTGCAAGAGGAACGTGGCTGCACTACATTGCACGTGGGGCTGGGAAGCCCTCTTTACTCCCAGTGGCCACGTGCCCAGCTGGAAACGGGGTCTTACTGCTCAAGAAGAAGGGGAGCTCCACTATCAGGGGTAACTGAGAATCTTTGCAGACCCTAGTACATCAGAGAAAAAAATTGCTTACAGACCTGAAATGAATAAGGACATTTTCAGCTCACCGTGGAGAGTGCACCAACAGCCGACCCCGTTTCGGGAGAAGGACAACGACCCAGGAGGAGGCTCTGCAACGAGAGGAGGCAGCTGCACACACGGGGGAATGCGAGTGCACGGACGATGCAAGCACAGACGGGACGTGCGGTTTGGGGCTGGGAGAGCGGGACGGAAGTCCGGTGCTTGGGAACAACTCCACACGGACAGGGGATTGTGTCTCTTCCTCCCTCCCTTCCCCTCTGTCTAAAAATAAATAAAATCCTAGGGAAAAAAAAAAGAAAGAGGGAGAGAAACATCAGTATGTGGTTGCCTCTTGCACGTGCCCCCTACTGGGGGCCTGGCCCACAGCTCACGCCTGTGCCCTGACTGGGAATCGAACCAGTGACCCTTTGGTTTGCAGGCCCGTGCTCAGTCCATTGAGTCACACCAGCCGGGGCAAATGAAATCTCTCTTTAAGCATGGCTTGCTAATTTCGGATCACATTCCCTTCCTCCCTCCTCTCCCCTTGCCCCCGCCACCTCAGGCAATGCTCACCTGAGTTCCTCTGCTTCTCACACTTGAAGGAAGCAGTTTGTGTCCTGCTCCTTCCTTTTACTATAACGGGTGGAGCCCGTCCACCTCCAGCACAGGGTGTCCTCCAAGAGTCCAGGCTGCGTCTGGTGTGCTGACAGGTGTGTGTGTGTGTGTGTGTGAACGGGTCCCCAGCTGCTTATCAGCCTGGACTGTGAGGCACACGTCCGTTGTCCCCAGGTGTGGCCTCTCCTGGTGCCGGTGTAGACACGCTGGGGCAGAGCTCCGGGGGCGCAGGTGCCAGCTGCTCCCTGGGTGAGCCCGCTGCTGGGAGCTGTGGCTGGGCTGCAGATGCGTGGGAGGGAGGGTGCCCTCTGCCCCCCAGCCCCAGAGTCACCTGCCGTGACCACTGCCTGAGGCGCCGGATGTGCCTGGGAAGACATCGGGTCGCTGCACCGTCCCCCGCGCCAGCCCAGGGCTCACCTTTCTCCAGCCACTGAGGCATACAATCAGGGCTCGACCGTAAGCTTTTCTGCTTCCAGAATCTTGTTGCTTTTGTCTCGGGTTCTGCTCTTCTCGTCCGCAATGGCTTATGTCGTAAAAATTCTCATTATCACAGCTTCAGTGGGGGTCTGGAGGGGAAGGGATGGCTTGCAAACGCTCAGCCCGGATCTGAGAGAATCCCCACCGGGTGCAGAGCGGCTGGGGAGGCTGCGCTCTCTTCCACCGCCCACGAGCCCGCCTGGCTCCTCTTCCGGGAGACGCTGGCCCGCAGGTCCTGCCCGCTTTTCCCGGGGACAGTTCGCCGTCTCTCACTGGCCCCTGGGCGCCCCTTACAGACTGTGCACGTCACCTCGTGTCCGCTGGGGGCGCTGCAGGCACCCTGTCCCCGCCCGCGGCTTCTCTTTCCACCTTTCGGTTTCCCGAAAAGCGTAGAATTTCTGAATGTGAATGCAGTGGAATGTGTCAACGTTTTCCTCCACGGCCTGCTCCTGCGTGTCCGGTGGAGAAGTCATTTCTCTCCTACAGCCACTTCGGTCACGCACGACCGTGTATGTCTTCCATCACTTGAGATTTATTTCTAAGCACGGCGTGAGGTAGGGACTCACCGGTACTGATGTATGGAAATGCAGTTGGGTTTGGGATATGGATTTTTGTGCCCGGCAAACTTGCTAAATTTCTTAAATATATATATAAATATACAAAGAAAGAAACTTGATGTCTATTTTACTTATATGCAAAAGGAAATGTTCCTTATTTTTATATACATAGAGAGACACGCACACTGATGGTCTTTCCTCTTCGTTCCTCACGCATTTATTCATCGTCTTTCTTTACTGGACGGGGCGGGAGCTCGGCGAGCTCTTTAAAGATCGAGGTAGATCACACGTCTCCGAAGCTCGCCTCCCCCGTCCAGGGCGCAGCCGGGGGCGCGCGCGCGCGCGCTGTCGCGCAGCCGCCACCCCCTCCAGCAGTCCCCCGTCGTGCGCTGTCCCCAGGACGCGCGAACCCCCGCCCCGCCCCCAGCCCGGGCGCGCCCACTCGCGGCCGGTCCTCCGACCGGCTGTCGGCTCTGTTTGTAAGCGCACGAAACGTGCGTGACCAACAGAAGACTGTAAGCAGTGTGTGACATCCGAACCAGCAGAGGAGGAAAACTAAGACATTTTAAAAGCTGAGTTCGCACGAAGGCTAAAAAGTTAAACGAAAAACGAATAGAAGAAAAGTACCACCGGGAACGAGGGTGGAGAGATGGGGGGGGCCTGCGGGTCGCCCCGGCAGGCGACTGCCCGCAGCGCCACCTGTAGGCTGGAGGAGCGCGTGGCACCTCAGCCCCCACCCCACCCCCAGCTCGAGGCCTGGGAGCCCGCGGTCCCAGCTCCGTGGCTCCTGGCGACTGCGAGACTCCTCAGGGGCCTCGGCCTCCGCGCGACCCAGGGTCCAGGCCCGGATGCGCTGCCCGCCTGCGGAGGACTCCGCCAAGGATGCCGAGGGGGCAGGGGTCCAGTCGTAAAGCAACATGAGACGCTATAGAAAGTGTAATCGTGCACACGTGGCCGACATTGCATTTAATTTATCTCTCTGCAAAATGAAAGCCGTTCTGGGGTTTGCCATCACTCGAGCCGCGTGGAGTTATTTATTGGACGCTGTCGGAGCTGGGGGGATTCAAAATTCAGGTCAGGGAGAGCCAGGTTTCACCGAGGCCCCCCGAGGCCCCGGGGGCCCCCAGGTGCGGACCACGCTCCCGTGTCACTGGCTGCCGCCGCATGAAGGGGAGCGGCTTCTGGGCTCGTTCTCCACCGCCCCCCCGTGGGAAATCAGGCCCGTGGGGGCGTCTGGACCACTGGCTCACCCGGGTCCCCTGCCCCGGCCCCTAAGGGGGCTGCCTCCTGCACCTGCCCGGAGACCGGTACCCAGGGGCCAGGCGCTTGAAACGCCTGCCCCCACCCCGCCCGGCCCTGCGGGGAAGGCGAGGTCTGCCCCGCGGACCGATTTGCCTGGCGCTGTCCACGCTGGAGGTGCTGAACCCCTGACTGCCGTGACCCGGAGGCAGTCGCTGCGTCCCTTCCGCGGGGGAGGAGGGGCAGTGCGGGCCTCCCTCGGAGGAAGGATGGAAGCTGGTCTGAAACGTGCCTGGGCCGTCCCTCCGGCAGACCCCGTGGACACGGCTTTCAAAGCAGTCAGTTGCCCAAGGACTGGTGGGGGGAGGGGCTCTGGCCGGGCCTCTGGGCTCTAATTAGCCAGGTAATAAGGCTGCGGCTGCCCCTCGGCTGCCTAACGAGGCGGGGAGCTGGGGCCAGCGGCCGGCGAGGCCCATTGGCTCACCGATGGGCCGTGGCCGCCCCTCGCATTCCAGTCCGCAGGCCGGCGAGCACAGTGCGTGGAGGCCAGGGGAGCCCAGGGCAGGCCCCTCTTGGGGGTCACTCGCTCAGACCAGCAGGTTGCCCGCCCCAGTGGAGGTGCTATGCCACCCAGGGGGCAGAGCCTGTCGGGGTGCCCCGCCTCCTGGTCCGGGGCACACACTGGGCCCCTCATGCTGAGGGGAGGGGAGGGGAGGGGAGGGGAGGCAGTTGCCGAGCGGAGCTGAGGGCGGGGCCCACGTGCGGGCGCCCTTCCCTGCACCCTCTCGTTCTGGCCCCCCACCACACACACTTTCCGGAAGAACCAGCAGAGACCGGAAGAGGGGAGCTGGCTCAGCCGGGCTGCCTCGGAGAGGCCGAGGGAAGATGGTGTGACTTCAGGCCCGGCCCCGGGGCCTGCGTGGGGTCGCAGGCGGGGGCCTCCCCTCTCTGGGGCCTCCTGGCCCCCTGGGGTGATCTGGGGCCTGGGCTCCGCCCTCAGAGACGGCGTGCTGGGTGGTCCTGGAGTTCGGAGCCGGGAGGGGGAGGGAAGCCTGGCAAAGGGGGGAACTGCTGTGTCCCCTGTGCAGTCCTGTCTCCTGTGGCCTCGGCCACACCCCTGTTCTTAGGAAGCCCCCCCGACCAGCCGAGCCGGACAAGGGGACCCTGGGGCTGGCCCACGGAGAGACGCCCACAAGTCCTGTCACACACACTCGCTCGGGGCAGGTGTGTGATGGGGGCCTGAGACCCTCGGGGCGGGGCGGGGGGCAGGCGTCCAGCAACCAGCCATGAGAATAACCGGCTGATAGGGCAGTGACCAGCCAGCCCTGTCTGGCCCCTCCCCAGGCCTAGGGCTAGGCCTGCAGGGCAAGGCGGTTGCCTCTTCCACACCCGCCGGCCTCCCCTGTCAGGCCGCAGTCCCTTGAGGGCCCCGGGGCCAGCCGGGCCTGCCTCCTCTCTCTCCGTCTGCATGCGCCTCGGGCCGGCTGGCGCCTGCCCTCACAGCTGCATCCCACGCCCCCGTGCCCATCTCTGCCCAGCCCCCAGCCTCCCTGGACCCTGGGTTCCTGCAGGGCCCCTCGCTCACCCCCAGTTTGCAATGATTTTGAAGAGTCTTCCGTGATTACCAGGCCGGGGGTCCGCCCTCGGCGACAGAGGTGGTCCTGCCGTGGACGAGGAACAGCGGCCCGCTCTGGACAAAGCCTCGCGAGTCAGTAAACCCTCCGGTTCCCCACTGCAGCCCCAGCACACGAGAGTCTCAGAGTGCTCACTCCTTCCTGCACGGCAGGAAACGGTGGGCAGGTGGGAGATGGGTGACTTTCCTTAGACCCCCCAGAGGACGGAGGTCCGGCCCCCTCCCTAGCAGGGGCTGGGGAGGGGTGCCTCAGGGGGGCCTGCGACACCTCCCCCGTCCCTGTCCCCATCTCCCCTCCCGGACTGGAGCCTGAGCTACAAGTGGGCACCTGTGACCCAGGCCTCAGGGCCCAGCCTGGGGGTCTGTCTGGAGGAAGGGGCCCACAGACCCCCGCCCTGTTCACGGCCACGCCCCTCCCCTCAAACACGCGTGTTGCAGTTTGGCCTGCTCCTGGCAGTCGCGTGGCCCTGTCGGGCGGTGGGTTGCCTCTTGGTCTGCGGGGCCCTGTGGTCTTTGCTGAGGCCCTGACGTGCGGACTGGGCAGTGGGGGTCGAGGTTGGGCGTTAGCCCAGCCGGAGCTGGGCTGTGTCTGCCGAGGGTCACGGCTGCAGGAGCCGGAGGCTTCTGGCTGCCCCATTCCTGGGCAGCCAGTGCTGGCCCTGTGGGGTCCCTTGTCACTGCTACGTCCTGGCTGGCGGCCTGCTGTCCTCTCTACCAGGAAGTGCGGCCGGAGTCAGCAGGACGCTGGGAGCTGGGGTGGGGGCTGCCTCGCCACTGCCGCTCAGGGGGCCCCCGGCCTATCCAGGAGCCGTCCCGGGAGCTCTCGGGAATGACGGCATGCCGGCCCTGGAGGAACCCTGTGACACTCGGTGCCCGGGAAATTCATGGTTATGGCCGCCCGCCGAGTGTCGAGTGGACCTGTGATGGTGGCGGAGCCGAGCTAAAATATTACTGTTCCCAGCGACTTGGGGTCACTGGAACCACAGGCAGGTGGGAGAGCCGGGTGGAGGTGGAGCCATTGCGGGGTGGGGGGGCCACGCGGGTCTGGGCCTGTGGCTCTGAGCGGGGGAGGGGGAGGGGCTGCCGGGCGACAGGTCCTGAGGCCAGGCTCTGCTCCCGGTGCCGTGGGGCAGGCCGGGGCGTCGGCCGCCTTCCAGAAACCTCGGCTCTGTCCCAGCACAGGAAGGCCGGGGCCCATCCCACACCCCCTCCTGGCCTGGTCAGTGGGGCGGGGGACTGACGGCCGAGCACAGACGCTGGCTCCCGCAGAGGTGCACGTGTGTGTGAGTGGTGCAGGGGCACCTGTGTGTGCCTGCGTGTTCATGGGTGTGTGACGTCACACGGTCCTTTGGAAAGCCGCCCCCCCCCCGTGACGAGGTTGGAGAGTCTGTGGTGGGATGAAGGACTGGACTCAGGGGGACAGACCCAGGGACTGAGTCCTTGTGGGGAAGCTGGGCTGGGGGCAGGGCGCCGGGAGGACGGCCTCGCGTCTCGGTGCTGCCCTGCCCCCCGCAGGGACAGGGGAGGCCCGGGGCGCGTCCTGACTGCGCAGCGCCGGTCCTCTGGGGGCTCCCAGGCGAGGTCTGCACGCGGCGAGCTCCAGGGCTCGTGGTAAACGCGTTGAACACCTCGCGACAGTGAGGCCCGAGCTCCGGGGGGGAGAGACACGTGGGGGTTCGAGAAGAAACGCCCGCAGCGTCAGGGTTAACTGCCCACGGTCTTGGTGCAGGTGTGTCTGACTTTGCGTGTCGTTTCCACAGTGCGTGGGTGGGAGCCCACAGACGGAGGCCCAGGGTGCTGCTCTCGGGGCCGCCGGTGATGGAGCCGCCGGTGATGGAGCCGCAGGCTGGAGGGGCAGAGGCTGGGTCACTCGGCCACCAGGCCGGCCACCTACCGGGGCTGCCCTCCCAGGGCCCCACCGGGCGTCCCACCCACCCTCGCAGCTGGTTGGCCGCCCAGGGATCCCAGAGGGAGCCCCAGGGACCCTCCAGGCCCACGCCGCAGCCCCCCGCCCCGCTGTCCCATCGCGGGTGAGGCAGCCCCTGAGCCGCCCGCTCCTGACGCTGGTCTAATTCACACACCTGGGGACTGCGGAGCAGCTGCTTCATTGAGACTCATCCATCACCGGCCTAATTGAAAGAACGCTGAGCGTCCAACTCAACGTGGATCGCCGGCGCAAATGTTTGTTTTGCTGCCGTCAATTAAGGCTGCACGTGGGGGTCGGCAGGTGGGGGCGGCCGCCCCCCGGCAGGCAGCAGTGGGACGAGGGTGGGGGTCTCTGAGCTCGTGGGGGGCATTTCCCAGCCGGTGCGGGGCGGGGTGCCGGCCAGGGTGCAGAGGGCGGAGGGAGGTGGGTGCCGGGAGGGGGGCCAACACAGGCCGGGCGGTGAGGGGGATGCAGGAGACCACCAGGCCCGTGTCTCCCGGAGGGGAGTGGCCTAGACGGGGCGGGGCCGAGGTGACACTAGAATGATGGCAATGGTGGGGACAGTCCGGCTCTGGGGGGCTGAGCGGACACGGCGCTGGTGGATGCGGCAGGTGCGGGGGGGTGGGGGGTGGAGCCCCGGTTCCTGTGCACACTGCCTGGGAGCCCGAGGCTGGGGAGCCTCTGTGCGTCCAGAGCCCAGCATCGTGTTCCGAGTCCAGCACTGGGAGTGTGCCCGGGGCCCCTGCCCGCCCTCCGCAGGGGGCGGAGTCTGGCCTGGAGCTGGTGCCCAGGGCCGAGGGAGGCAGCCACCGGAGGGGGCCCCTCCTGAGATCCACGGACGGGCGCAGGAGCCAGGAGGGCCCCCTTCCTGCCCTGGGGGGCAGGGTGCCCAGGAGCCTGGGGTCCTCAGAAGGCAGGGGGGACAGGGTGTGGCAGTGGCTGGACCAGTGGGGTCCAGGAGGTCAAAGGGCACAGGGACTTGGGGACCAGAACCCCAAGGGCTCCCAGTCGCAAGAGACAAAGCCTTTCGGACGCCAGGACCCGTCCCTTTATTTATGCTAATGACTCCCCTTTGATTGGCCGGATCGGTACATTGCAGGGATGTAACTGGATTATTCGCGAGGCTGGTGAGACGTGGCTGTGACTCGGGGTCCTGGCCCCCCTCACCTGCCATTCGGCCCGATCCCACAGGACGGGCTTTGGGGCCGGCCCTGTGCGCACCCAGGTCTCCTGTCCACCGCCCCTTCTCCCGGCCACCCCACCGGCCACCACCCAGCCTGGACGTCTGGCTGCAGGGGCTCCTGGCCCTCAGTCCCCACCTTGACCACGTCCTTCTCCCCGCAGCGGCCAGACCCTCCCTCAAACACGGCTCCGACGGTATCTCCCTGCCCGTGTGGCCTCTGTCCCCCGGTGGGTCCCACAGGGAGACACCCCCTGCCTCCTCTTGCTTCCCCAGCGGGTTCCGAGGCAGGTGACCTGGGTGTGTGCCTGTCCTTGGGGCCGCCCGTGGTCTCTCTGAGGCAGGGGACGGCACATCGCGCCCTCTGCCCGGGGCCGCAGACCCGTCCGGCCGTGGCTGCCACGGAACCCAAAGTAGGGCCTCGGGACCCGCTCTGCCTCCCTCTGCACCGGAAGGGCCGCGCTCCGGGCCCTGGGGAGTGACTGAGGGGCCCCCGGAAGCTGTGCGGGAAACGGGGGGGCGCTCAGGCCATCCCAGCGAACTGGGGTGCTTGCGCTCACCCTCTAGGGGCCTTGGGGGCGCCTGTCCTTTGCCAGTTGATGGGGGCCTCCTTCTCTGCCCCCGAGACTGTGCCCAGCACGCCCACCTCCCAGCCCCGCCCCACACCCGCCCAGCCCAGCCCCCGTCCCACGGCCGCCACAGGGTCGCGGCGACCCTTCCTTCCTCCGTGTGTGCGGACCCCCTGTGGACCGTCCCCCTGGGCCGGGCACCTGACTCAGCAGCTGGTGATGGCGTCATAAGGGGGGTTACCGGGCAACCGGCCTCTGTGGTCAGGGAGGTGGCTCTGTGGCTTGAGGCTCGGCCGGTTTCTCCAGACGCTCAGAGCTCAGCGGGCCCCGGAGGAGAGAGGGAGTCCCGCCGGGCTCACGCCGCCGCCGACCCCTCAGCTCTGCCCTCTGATGGCACGCTTTCCCCAGAGGCCGTCACGCCCCACTGACCCCGTCCTCTCCCTGTCTACCGTGGGGCCCCGGAGGGTGGCAGGGGACACGCATCTGTCACGGAGCGTGGAGGACAGAGGAGTCGCCCACGCCACCCGAGACCTTGTTGGCTTGAAGACCAGAGCCTGAAGTCGAGGGCCACCCAGCCCCTCAGGGGTCATACAGGGCCCCAGGGTGGGCGGACCCGGAGTCTGGGAGCAAACTCTGTGCCCCCTCTGGCTGACCACGGACCACAGCCCGGCTGGCCAGCTCCAGACAGGCCAGCCCCCAACCCGACCTGGACTCCAGTCCCATCCAAGAGGAAGGTTTCCGGTTTGAATCACACCAGGTGGCTGTCTGTCCCGACCGTGGACACCACGGCGCCGCCACGCGCTTGGGAAGTCGGGGACGTGGCCCAGATTGCCTGGCACTCGAGGGGACCAAAACGTGGCCCCTCCACGAATCTTAAAGCTGTCGTTGTTATTATGGCTAATGAAGTAAAAGAAAACTTGCTCTTTTTTAATCAAATATTTTATTTATTTATTTTTAGAGAGACGGGAGAGGAGGGAGGAAGGAGGGCGAGAAACATCTGTGTGTGGTTGCCTCTAGTGCACCCCCTAGTGGGGACCCGACCCGCAACCCAGGCCTGTGCCCCGACTGGGGATCAAACTGGCGACCTTTCGGCCCACAGGCCACGGAGCCACACCAGCCAGAGCAGAAAATACGTTCCTGATGGTCAAACAGGTTGCATGTGGCTGTAGGAAGAGCAGAAAGTACGGGGGAGAACCCCCTGGAAATGGGGATCCGAAAGACGAGAATCGGAGACTGAAGGGTCACTGGGCGGGGCCAAGGGAGGGGGGACGCGCAGAGGAAGAGGCGGAGTCCCCCCCGCCCCCCGGCAGGAGAGGTCACCGAGCCGGAGAGGGGAGAGGAGGAGGAGGAACGGGAAACCCTGCAGGGGCGGCGGGGGGGCGCTCTGCAGACTCGAGGACGCGCTGGGAAGCCTGGCCTGGGGGCCCCTGCAGTCCCGGGCGGGTCAGAGGGGGCGGCCGAGCGGGAGTGTAAAATCCGCGGCGGTCTTTAGAGGACAGCGGGGACGAAGTTGCCTGGACTCGGTGGAAGGCGTCGGCCGACAGGTCGCAAGGGCCCGCGTCGCCGTGAACGCGGGGAACCCGGGCCGAAGCGCGTCGCGGCCGCCCGGAAGGAAGCCCCAGGCGGGGGGAAGGCGCGAGCGGCCCCAGAGAGCCCCCAGGCCGCGCGCGGGGGCGGGGCTCCGGGCAGGGGCTCGCCCGCGGGGTCAGCGAAGAGGCCGGAGGCCGGAAAGTGTCCGTCGTGTCCCGGAAGGAAGCCGCGCTGCGAGCAGGAAAACTGTTCTCGGGGAGGAAGGTGGGGGCATTTCCGGACGGAACGAGGAGGGCTGCCCGCTGACAGACCCGGTGGAGCCCCTCGGACGGACGGGCGGACGGGCGGACGGACGGACGGACGGGCGGGCGGGCGCTGACAGTGGGCGGGCAGAGGGCCAGGCTGGGCGTGCGGGCAGATGGGGCGAGGAAGCGGGAGGGACCCGGACCCTCCCGCCCGCCTCCCTCCAGCGCACAGCCGGAGCGCACTGACCGCTGCCGCTGCCCGGCCCACAGCCCGCGTCCCCTTCTCACACGGCCCCGGCGGGGAGGGCGGAGGCCAGACCCTGGCCCTGGGCCTGGGGGGCCTGGGCCCACCTCAGGACCCCCGTGGTCAGGCCGGAGGCCAGCTTCGGGGAGCGGCCCTGGCCCCGGCTGGGCCCCCGTGGGTGAGCCGTGGGAGCGGAGGAGCTGCCCAGCCCGGGGCAGCTGTGGGTGCCCTGGCTGAGCCCCCGTCTGTCTGCTCCGCTGGGTCGCAGGGTCCTTCTCCGCCCTCTCCCCCACCCCCGCCGTGACCCCGTTCTCGGGCGGGTCTGCGGGGCCCTGGGCGCCTGGGCTCCGTGCTCCGGCCCCCGCTGCGCCCCGCCCCCCACCGAACACCAGCTCCACTTTGCAGGCCGCTGCCGCTGTGGGCCCAGGCTCTCCCCTCCCCCGAGGGCACGCCTGTAAGCCCCGCCCCCGTCTCTGCGCTGGGTCTGGGGGCCGGCACGGGGGCTCCTGGGTGGGGCACGCCCCCCACTGCACCAGTGGCGAGTCCACAGGGCAGACCACTCCGCGCCCCGGCCTCAGGCCACGCCCGCAGCCGGACCCAGCTCGGCCTCCGTCCTGGACGCAGCCCCTCCGGCCTGGGGGCTGCACTGGGGTCTGGCCCTGGGCCACCCGGAGCAGAGCCTCCCCCTGCAGGAGGGAGGGAGGGAGGTCGGGGCATCAGTCTGGGTGGCCTGGGACTGGGGGGCGGCGTGCGTGGGGGTGCCGCCCTCCTCACCCCCCCAGGCAAGGCCCCACGCCCCAGCTCCTGAATATGGATTTGTGCCTCTGGACAGGAGGTGGCAGGCTCGCCCCTAATTAGTGCGGCCGGCTGCCTCCCACCCCCCTGAGGGGGGGCATCAAAGGGGCGCAGCCGCTAATCCCCCTCTGCCAGGGCAGCACCTGCCCCTCCCTCCCCCGGCGCCCCTCGCCCTGACAGCAGGCCGCCAGCATCTCCGCTATTTAATTAGGATGGGACGTTCCCCCGACCCTGGGAAATGATTTAATTTCAATATTTCCTCTGCTGAGCGCCAGCCCCTCCTCCCCAGGCCTCAAAGGCCTTTCATCTGCGGCTCAGCCCCCCTCCCCCGCCCCCGCCAGCCTGTGCCCTCCCCTCTCATTCCCGGTTAGTGTTTGAGGGACCACACGGGGGGGGGGGGGACCTGGAGCATCCCTGCCAGGGCCCACAACCCCCCCCCACGCCGTGGCTGGTGACCAGCTGCCTGCTCCCCCGCCCACCCGCTCGCCCGCCTGGCCCCCTGCCCTCACGTTCTCGGTCCCACCCCGGACAGAGCCCTGGGCCCTCAGGCTCCTCTCCGTGGCCCCCCATACCCCGGCCGGTGACCAGGCCCCCGCAATGCTGCTCCATCCTTCCCCGGACGTCACACTAGGGACTCCGACCGGGCCGTGTGCTCCCAGCGTGTGCACGCGTGTGTGAGTGACCCCGGTGAGCGTGTGCAGGGGCGTATGCTGTGCACGTGCACGTCTGTGAGTGCCTGAGTGTGCACATGCAGTGGGGTGTCTGTGCACACGTGTGCACAGGAGTGGGCGGGTGTGCAGTGTTTGCACACGTGTGTGTGTGTTGCAGGCATACACATATGTGTAACGGTGCACGTGCAGGTGTCCACATGTATGACTGTGTGTGCACATGCCTGTACCTGCGTGTGAGCCCGGAGAGACTGGAGCCCCCTGAGGTCCCAGCCTGGCTCCCCCCACTTCTCTCCCAGCCCCCGGTGCTCGCGCCCGCGGCTGACCGGCGCGGGCAGGTGCTGGGGAAACGCCACCCCACGGTGCCCTCGGCCTCTCCTGACGCAGGTTCCGTGTTGGCTCAACCAGGCCGGCCGCTGAGGTCAGCCCCGGGTGTAGCCCAGAGAGCGGAGTTTAATTTGCGTGACCTCAGGAGGCGGCCCCGGCCCCGCCCCCCAGCCCGTCCCTCCCGGGTGTGCTCGGCACCCCGAGGCCCCAGCTGCTCCCCATCTTCCTCCACTCGGGCCCCCGCCGAGGGGCCTCCAGCCCGGGGGCGGCCCTTCCAGGGCACCCGCCGCCCCGAGTGACTCCTTCAAAGGGAAAGCCTGACCTTCGGGTCCTTTGAGCGCGCCGGGAAGGAAGCAGGAGCGGGTGCGGCCCGGGCGGAGCCGGAGATTAGAGACAAGATTGATCTCCCGGCCTCCTCCCGGCTGCGGGCTCTCGAGGAGCCGTTCATCACCACGCGGCCGGCCGCGAGGCGGGGCCGGGGCTAACACACTGCGATCCTCGTCACTCTCCCTCCCCTCCCCATCCCCCACGCCAGATTTATGCCTTTTCCAGACAAAAACTCGCCTTGCAGACAGGCTGCCGCGCCGTCGTCACGGCGCTGAGTGAGTATCAGTGGAACTGATCTCTCGGCCCGGCCAGCAGGCCTCCGCGTCTCCCCGCTGCCCACGGGGTGATGCGCTCGGGGCCCGGGGCCTGGGCCTGGCGAGCCCCCCGGCTCAGGCCTCCCTCCGCCGTCGTGGGAGGCCCCAGGGGTCACTGAGCAGGCACCTGGTGCAGAGCGAGTGAATGAGCGAGCGAGCGAGTGAATGCATGTGTAACTAGAGAGAAAACAAGGTGCCCCCCCCGCCCCGCAGCGGCTGGTGGACAGACTGGTCCCCGGGGCTGCGGTCCCCCCACCCAGGGCCTCCTCTCTCTGCCCCCGTCCAGCGCCACCCAGGAAGGCCTTGGGGTCCCGGAGGTGCTGACCCCCCTGCCCGGGGGGGGGCCGCTGTCTCGCAGCCGAGACCTCAGGAAGCACATGAACGCAGAACCTCGTGAACCGCTCTCTGCGCTGTCTCACGAAACACTCCTCTAACCGCCTGCGCATCGCTCTCCCGAGGGACGGCGGGGGCGAAACAGCAATTACACTGTCCTGTCACCGCCCCGTTCCGGCTGCTCGGGCGCTCGATCTCGCATAAAAAGTCGCGAGTGCAGTCATGCAGTCACCGCGGGCGGCACCTGGGCCCGAGGCCGTGGCCGCAAATCCCCGGGCCTTGTCCTCACTCCGTGTCCTCGTTGTATGTGTGGCGTCTCGGGCTGGGAGGGTGGCCCCCCCACCCCGCCCGGCTACAAGAGGTTCATCTCTTTCGACTCCTGTGGCTCAGTTTCAATTATTCATCATAACACTGAAGAGCCCCCAAGAAAAGCGTCCGTGTGTGTGTGTGTAGCCTCGGCTGGGGTGGAGGTGGCAGGTGGGGCCAGCCCTCGGCCTGGGAGGGGGACTGCCGGGGGCGGGAGGGGGCAGGAGCAGGAAGGGGTGGGCCGGGCGGCTGCCCCCACCGTCTGCCGAGCTGGGCGGACCCCCGCAGCCGGGTGACCTGGTTCGCAGAGAGCGGGGCTTTCTTCCCACCAGCAGCTGCAGCTTTTAGATGAGCCGGAGCCGGAGCCGGAGCAGGGGTGGCCAGCTCCCCGGAGGCCGAGGTGCCGTGTCTCGGAACCCACCCAGCCAGCCCGCACCCGCTCGTCCCCGGTCCCCATCACCCTCCTGTCCCTGCTTGCCCACCAGCCTGTCCACCCACCTGTCCACCTGTCCACCTGTCCAGTATCCCATCTGTCATTCGTCCAGCCCCTGTCCGTCCACCTGCCCCCTATCTGTCCACCCATGCACCCCCTCCGTCTACCTGTCACCCGCCCACCCACCTGTCCCCCGTCTGCGCCCCCTTGGACACCACTCTGCAGCCGAGGGCCCAGGGCAGATGCAGAGGCACGTGGGCCCAGGCGCTGCCCAAGGGGAGAGACGGGCACCGCTAACACAGTGACTGCTGTGGCCTCGGCACCGTTCTGGAACCTTCTGTGCTGGAACACGTGGAGGCCGCTGGACCAGAGGGCAAAGCCACGGTGACTCTCCCCAGCTGACCGCGGGGGGCAGGAGGCCCGAGAGGCTGGGCACCCCTTGGAAGCAGAGCTGCTGGGACCTGCTCCCCAGCCGTCCGGCTCCGTCCAGAGGAGGCCGCCTTGACCTCCACCCTGGGGGCCGGGCCACCTGCCTCTCCCACAGCTGAGGCCTGAAGGGGCGCCGCCTCGAGCCCCACCCAGCCTTTCCTGGGGTCTCGCCCGTCAGCTCTGGCTGGACACTGGCCGGAGGAAGAGAGTGGGCCTTGGTGGGGGGGCTGCAAGCCAGGGCGTCTGCCCTGCGCGGTGCCGCTGCCCAGAGGAGAGGAACTCGGAGGGAGCTGGGCCTGCTGGCTGGGTCCAGGCCTCTCCCTCGCAGACAGGGAGGCGGAGCCCCCGGGAGGAGGCCGCTGGCCGGGCCTTCGGCTCCCCCCCCCCACCCCATCCCTGGGGCGGCCGGGGCGCTGGGAGTCCACGGGGCTCCTCAGCCCGTCAGTGACACCCCGACAGAAGCCGAGATGGACGCGCCCCAGACAGTGGCTTTAAACCTACAGGAGACGGCCACACCCCCGCCAGCTGCCCCGGGTGGCCCCCGCCTGCCCCTCAGCAACTCCGCTGCCTCTGAGGTCCGATGAAAAGGGGAGGCCCCGGGCCCGGCCCGGCTCCGGCTGGACTCCGCGTGTCCGCGCACCCAGCCCGCCCTGGCTGCCGCCCACCGCCGGCGTGTGGCTTCGAGGCGACAGAACGCGGAGCCTTGCCAGCCCTGAGCCGCCGCCCGCTCCTCATCACACCGGCGGGGCCGGGGAGGGGCCCCCCAGGGAGGCTCATTGAGACTTTAATTAAACCGGCTTTCCCAAACAATTTGCAGTAAATTAGCGACAACCAGGGCCTGCAGCATCTGGGCGACTGGCAGCCCAGGCTCTGAGGACTGCGGCTGGCTCTCACCTGGGGGCACCTGCGCGCGAGGTCGTCCACACCTCTGGACAGGCGGGTGCAGGCTCCAGGCCAGTCTGACTCTCCAAGCCCAGGGCCCCCGCCCGACCACCCGTCAGGGGAACCGCAGGTGGCCGAGAGGAGGGGGGAACCCTCCGTGATGCCAAGTGCAGCCCTCCGGGGGCCTCTGTCTGTGGGGGAGCCCCCTGGGCTGGGGCGAGGCCCAGGCCGCAGCCCGAGGGTCCCTGAGCGCCTCCTCCGGCCTCCAGAGCCCAGGACACCTGCCAGACGGAGGTCGCGCCGGCTTTTGCCCCGGGCCGGTTCCGAGCGTGTGGGGGGGGGGGGGGGGCTTTGAAACAGCACAGTGGGGGCGGCTGCGCGGCAGGGGGCCTGGTGGTGAGGCAGCACATGACACAACAAAGCTGCTGGGACCAGACGGCGGCACTCGGTGCCGGGGCCCGGGTGCCTCCCCACCGCGCCTGCACTGCCGGTGGCGCTGCCGGCGAGGAGTCGCGGCCGGCTGGTTTCCTGGCCGCCTCCCCGAGCTCACCGCCCTCTGGGGGGAGGGACAGCTGTTGCATCCGCGCTCCGCGCTGATTACACGGGAGCGAGGGCCTGGCCGGGCCCACAGGGAAGGCGAGCCGTCCCCCTGGAAGGCAGAGAAGACCCTGAAACAGCCGTGCAGGAGGCCCGGCCGGGCAGCACCGCCGGTTGGAAGGAGCGAGCGCCTGTCAGTCGGCTGCTGGGATCGAGCGCCGCGGGGGGGGCGGGGGGGGGGCGGCGCCGGGGGCCGCAGCGGCGCCGCCGTCTCTGGTTCTGGAGGTGGGGAGTCCGGGTCGGGTCGGGGTGCCACGGCTCTGGCTCCTGTGGGCTGGGGGGGCGGGGCTGCTTCCTGCTCCCTGTGCCCTCGGGCTCTGCTCTCCCCTCCGCTTCCTCTAGGGGCGCCGCTCCCACCGCGGGGTCCCACTCTCAGCCCCTCAAGTGACCCTGATCACCTTCCAAAGACGCCCCTGCCAGCACCACCGCACTGGGGCCCAGGCCCCCCACCCCCGGGTGTCGCAGGGACAGAGGCACCGAGCATGCGGACGGTGGCAGCGGGCGGCCCGTGCGAGGCCGCCCAGGTCGGGGTGGGGAGCACCTGCACACGCCCAGGTCGGGGACGTGAGTGTCACGTGTCTCTGGTGACTGTTTTCATCCCAGCAAACGAAATAAGACAAAAATCAAACACCAGCCAAACGAAACGGTCTGGCAGTCGTTAACATGAACTTGGGGTAACGGTGTCCCTCCCTTTCGTCCCTGGAGATGAGACCCAGAGGTGGGGTCCCGTCTCCGTGGGTCCCCACCCCCGGTGGTAGCGTGCCGAGGGCGGCAGCGCCGGGGCCCGTCCAGGACCCCCGAGGCCCCTGCTCGCCTGGCCAGCTTCGTGCTGGCTCAGACCAGACAGGAGGAGCCAAGGCGGGCCCGTGGAAGATGTTGCGAGAAAAAGGAAGAATAAGAAAAGTTAAAAAAAAAAAGACACAAGAGCATCAATCAGGAACTCAAACAGCTAAAGGAAAATATCTTTTTTAATGAAATAGAAGCCAGAACAGGCTTAAGTAGGGAATAAACCACAGGAGGGGAAACCGGGGCCCAGTGAGCCTGGGAAACAAGTGGGGGACGGAGGAGCGTCCTGGGAGGAGGCCGCACCCGCAGCGGGGGGCACTGCACCTGCAATGGGGGGGGCCGCACCTGCAATGGGGGGGCCGCACCTGCAGCGGGGGGTCCTCATCTGCAGCGGAGGGACTGCGCCTGCAGCGGGGGGATGCTCACCTGCAGTGGCCTGCTGCCTCGGCCAGCCTTTCTGGTGACACTCTTGTCGAGCCTTGGGGTCCTGTTTGTTGGAGGTGCCCTTCATCCGTTTCCCAGGCAACGCCGGAGGAGTCCAGGGAGGGGGCCAGCCTGGCCCGGTGGGGGCCGGCTGTTGTCACATGTCCCCACCTCTGTCAGAGGACAAGGCCTCTCCTCGTCTGAAGAATTCTACCCCCATCATGAGCCCCGACGACGCCAGAGAGACTGCTCCCGCGGCCCCCATCACAGCGTGGGAGGGGCCGTCCCGGGAGGGGGGGCTGGGGCGGCAGACGCTGCCGCCAAGAATCCCCCAGGCAGCCTGGGAGCCACCTGGACACAGGGAGCAAGCAGGCCACCGCAGACCCTCTGGACGACAAAGGGGTCTCCACGAGGCTGTGCCCGCAGGGGGAGCCGAATCCATGGAAGCTCCCGTCACGGAACAGGCAGAAACAGGTGACCACGTCCCAGGTGACCGGTTTCCTGACAGCAGCTCCCAGGGGCTTTTTTTTAAAAAAGATTTTATTTATTTATTTTTAGAGAGGGAAGGGAGGGAGAAAGAGAGAGAGAGAGAAACATCAATATGCGGTTGCTGGGGGCCGTGGCCTGCAACCCAGGCGTGTGCCCTGACTGGGAATTGAACCTGCGACACTTTGGTTCGCAGCCCGCACTCAATCCACTGAGCCACACCAGTCAGGCCAGAGGGGCTTTTAGGTGGCGGCAAAAACAGCAGGAGCGACCGACTCAGGAAAGAGACCGGCGGGAATTCACATCAACGAAGAAGTGAAGTCCGAGAAAACTCCCGCAGAGCAAAGGCCGGCCCGCTGGTCACCACAAAGTGGAAGGGGCTTAGACAAAGTTTCAAATCCTATAAAAAATAAATATGCACGCAGACCATTTTTAAAATGACCAAGAATTACTTTTCACGGCTGTGCAACCTGAAACAGCAGCAGGACGGAGAACTCTCTCTCTCTCTCTCTGGATTCAAAACTTGCTAGAAGTTGCGCGAGTTCAGACGAGAGTTTTGCTGTAAACACAGACAAATTACTCAACGGGACAAAACAGCATTGCCCAGCAGCCCCACATCTGCAGATCAGTGGGTGTTTGCGCAACGGGCACCCGCAGTTGGAGGTGGACAGGAAACATCAACGATCAGCCGGCGAGGATAAACGCTCGCAGGGAAAGGGGCCCCGCCCGCACCCAGGGGCCCCCAGGCAGAGGCCCGCAGCCAGCCGGCCCTGAGGGGGTCTCGCTGCCCCTGGCCCCTGGCCGCCCTCTGCACCCCCATCCCCACCCGCCTGCAGCGAGCTGGCGCCCCCAAGCCCAGCCCCTGGGTCTGCACCCGGAATAAGGGTGGGGTGAGCGGCTCGTCATCTGAGGAAGCCCCCGCTCCCCCCTGCCGCAGGTAGGGGCGGGACAGCAGGGCGAGGGTGGCCCGCACGGCAGCTGGACGGTGCCTGCACCCTGCAGCCCGAGTGCCCGTCCCCCCACTGGCCTGCGGGGCCCCCTGCGGCCTTCCAGGAGTGCCCACGGTCTTGGGGGATCGGGAAAGTGGACGCAGAAACAGAGGAGCAACTTGGGGCTCTGATTTTCACTCCTGGGGGCTGTTTCAAAGCTTTAAACATATTCTAGTGATTGTGCTGTTACAGCTGTCCCGTTTCCCCCCTTCACTCCCCTCTGCCCTTCTGCCCGCATCCCCCCGCCCCCCCAGTTCGTGTCCGTGGGTCGTGCACACGAGTTCTTTGGCGTCTCCAGTTCCCACACTGTCCTTGCCCCCCCACCCCGTCTGTTCTGCTCCCACCCTCTGTGCTGCGTATTCCCTGCACCTTCTCCCCTGTTCTGCCCTCCCCTCCTCCCCGCCGAGAACCCCCATGTGATCTCCACTTCTGTGGTTCCGTGCCTGTTCTGGTTGTTTGCTGAGTTTTTTGTTTTTGTTTTTTAGGTTAAGTTGTTGATAGTTGTGAGCTTGTTGTCATTTTACTGTTCGTAGTTTTGATCTTCTTTTCCTTAGAACTTTCCTTAGGGTGGCGCTTGCTCTGCCCTCAGCCGGCTTTCAGTCCCTTCCCCCGCTTCCCTCGAGCAAGGGTGGCCCTTCTGGTGCTCGTTCCCGGGTGGGAGGGCTTGGGCACCCTCCAGGGCCCTGATGGTCTCTCCAACGGACTCTCCTGCGAAGCTGGGAGTTTCTCCGGCCACCACCTCAACCACCGCAGGTGTTTGCAGTCAGAGGTTTGATTTCCCCGTGCCGGGGCCCTGGGTGTGTCTCACTGCCCAGTTGTCCCTCCTGGCTTATCTGCGTGCAAGTGTGGGACCGCCCGGTCTGCCAGCTGCCGCCACGCCCAGCACCCTCTCCGCCCGGCTGCCCGGCTCCGCCCCTCCTGCCGGCCTGGGTGAGTGTTTCTTCTTTATCTCCTTCATTGTTGGATTTGCATACAGTTCGGTTTCCTGGCAGTTCTGGCGGTCGTTTTACATTTGTTGTTGCCCTTCTCTGGATTGCGGGAGGAGGCAAGGTGCATCCACCTACGCCTCCCTCTTGGCCGGAAGTCCTTCCTGAAGGTACTTTGGAGTTGCAGAGAGACCAGGGTCATGAGCCCAGGCCGCCCCTGGCCACACCCGGCTGGCTGCGGGCAGGGCCCTGGGTGGGCTGCCCGGGTTGGGCGCCGTGAGACCCCGGGAGGCCCTGCGGCAGGTTCTGCAGGACGGCCCGGTCTCGGCCGTGGGCCCGGAGCCGCAGCAGCAGGAGGGTGGCGGCGAGGACAGCAGCCGACACCGGAAAGCGCCTGCCAGGCCCAGGACACGGCGGTGCCGGCAGGGACTCCCTCGCTCCCCGGGCCTCGGCGAAAGCCTGCGAGGCTGCCCGAGGGACGGCCGCACGCTGGACCCTGCCTGCGGCCGGGAGGTGGCCGGGCAGCCGGGGCCGAGCTGGGGCCTGAGGCACAGAGTCCCCTGACAGCGGACCCCCCGCCCTGCCTTGGGGCTCCCGGGGCTTCTGGCAGGTGGGGCGTGAGCGCGGCGCTGGGCGCTGGGCGCTGGGCGCAGGCAGAGACCGTGGTCAGGGACGCGGTGGCGTGGCAGCGTCCACAAGCCGGGAGCCCGGTGGCAGCAGTGCAGGGCGGGGGGGGGGGGGAGGCCCAGGCCCCCGAGGCCCTGCTGCTCCTGTGTCCCCACGTGCGCACTACCCCCCAACCCCCCGAGCACCAGCCGGCACCTGCACGCCAGCCGGGCCGATGGCCCGGGACAGCGGTGGGCAGCACCGGGGTGGCCCCCGAGACAGGCCAGGCGGCCCTCTGCAGGGCTGCCCCCAGGCTCCCGGGCGGGAGGCTGAGAGGGGTGTCTCTCGGCCGCACAGGGGCCCGGGCTGGGAGGCGGGAGCAGGTGGGCTGGCTGGGTGTCGGCTGGAAGTGGCGGCCCCTGCGGTCGCTGACACCCACCCCGTGACTCCAGCTCCTCGTCTGTCACGTGCCCGGGATGCTGTGGGGGGGGCCCCGCTGGCTGCCGCGGCTCCTGGCCCCAGAGCCCGCCGGCCTCCCCAGGGGCTCACCGAGTCCGGGGTGTTGCAGGTCACCCTGCCTGGGCCCGGGACGCTCAGCAGGCCCACCCGGCTCCCGCTCCCGCCTGCCTCCCCGCCTCCAGCCCCCGAGCGCCCCATCACCAGGGCCAGCAGGCGTCTCCCTCTGACTGTGGCGCACCCGGGCCCCGGGGTGGCCCTGTCCTGACTGGGACACCTGATTCCACCCCAGGGCTCTGCTAACAGTGTCACTGGGCGGGTCACACTCTCGCCCACAGGGGCACTTCTCCACCTGGTCCCCTCCACCCCCCCGGCCCTGCCTGCCTGCCGCCGGCCTCTCTGCTCTCTGACCCACGCTCCCCAAATTAAGACCGATCAGCACGGGGAGCCCTGCATGCAGCTGCCCCGGGGGACCCTCGCTTTTCCAGGCAAGGGAGCCGTTTAATTGCCGTTTTGTGGGGATGTGGAGTGGAACCGTCTCTGGGAGCCAGCTCCGCTCGGGCGCCGTGGAGAGAGCCCCGGCTGCCGGGCAGGCCGTCACTCGGAGGCTGTCAGGACGCCGTCGGGACCGGCCTGATCGCTTAATTGCCGGCGTGGGGTTTGGCTGGAGCAAGTGGCAGCCGGGTGACACGTCTCCAAGCTTGGAAGGTTCGTCAGAAGGCACGGGAGCCGCCTGGTGGGGCGGCTGGCAGGGCTGGGGCGTCGTCCGTGTGCCCAGAGGTCGCAGGTTTGAGCCCAGTCGGGACTCGGGCGGAGACAACCGACCAGCGTGTCTCTCTCACCTCGATGCCTCTCCCTCTGATCGGTGAGCACACCCTTGGACGCAGGTTTGGGGACAATGAGGCCCCCGGGCAGACGGCCTCTTTGAGGGTGCACTCCCTCCCCCGCAGAGGACGGCGGGGCTGCGGGGCCGGCCACGGGCTCGTGGGGCCCGTGACGGGGGGGGGGGGCCCACCCAGAGACCAAGGGCCCTGAGCTGACCCTCTGCACCTGCGCCCCCTGAAAAGCAGCCTGAGGGCCAAGCGCCCAGGGCGGCTCTGGTCACGGCGGCGGCGGCTCTGGGTGGGCTGGGCTGGGCGTCCCCAGTACCCGCCTGCAGGGAGAGGCTGCTGCACTGTGGCCCCCCACCCTCAGCACGGCTGGCCTGTGGCCCCGCCTTCACTCAGGCGAAACTCTGTGGTGGGACGCGCACAGGGGGGCCGCGCCAGCCCCTGAGCACCTCACCCCGACGCCCCTGCAGCCACAGTCTCGGGTGCAGGGACCCTGGATGCTGCAGGTCCCCCCAGGGCAGGGCAGGGCCCCTGAGGTCCTGACACAGGGTCCAGGGCTTCACCTGAAGGGGCAGTGCCGGCGGGCTCTGTGGCCTGGGGTGGGGGGCAGAAAGCACCTACACGTGCCCCAGGGGCTGGGCCTGCCGTGGGCCGGCAGGTGACCAGGACCTGCCGGGCTGATGGAACCACCAGCAGGAGCGACACTTTGACCGTGAGCTGCTGGCCTCAGGGCGGTGAGCCAATGCTGTTCTGACGTCCAGTGCCCAGTCCTGGGGACGCGGGCCACAGCCCCGCCGGCAGCGCCCTGGGCCTGCGGCGGGTGGGGGGGCTTCGAGCAGCCCGTGCTGGGACCTGCCCTGCCAGCCCCGCTCTCTGAACACACGGGCTGCAGGGTGCCTGGGGCAGCAGAGGCACTGAGACGGGCGGGGACTGGCTCCCCACCCCCCTGCAGGTCCCATGGGGGACTTGGGTCTGGAGCCCGGCCCCCCGGTGCGCGTTGGGACCCCTGTCCTTCCTTCCAGCTCCATCGTGAGGGCGCCTCCCACTTTGCAGATGGAGGGACTGAGTCTCAGGATCACCTGGTGGCTGACACAGAGTCAGCTGGTGGCTGAGGGAGAGGCAGCCAGGCCCCTGCCCGGGTGGACGCCTCGGACGGTGGGCCCAGGCGAGCCTCTGCAGCAGGGCAGCCTGGGAGAGGGCCCAGGGATGGAGCGGCCAGGAGGGCTTCCTGGAAGAGGGTGCTATGGCTGGGCTGCAGGCTGGGGGGCGCTTTGAGAGCACAGGCCGCAACGATCTGGGAGTGGGGGCCTGACGGCACCCCACCCGGTCTGCAGGCGTGCGGCCGGCCCGCAGCACCCACCCCCACCCCGCTCAGCACCCGGCTCCACGGGATGAATGCCTGCGGCCGCTCGCTTGCTCACTCGTGTTTTTAATTACAGGACACAAAGCACATTATCAACAACCTGTTTCACATGAAAAAGGAGGCTGTTAGCTGGCCGGCCCTCAAGCGTGGGGGAGGGGGGCACCTCTCCCCGCTGACAGGCAGCCTTTCTGCCCCGACAAAGCGGAGCGGCCGCCCCCCCCACCCAGGCCTTTTCATCCCTGCCCCCTCGGGAGGCCTCTCCGGCTCCTTCCGTGAGAAGCGCCGACTTTACAAAATGCAAAGAGGCCTCGCTCCCTCGTTAGCAGGACCGTGGGGTGTGTGTGGGGGGGCCCACTCCTGTCTGCCCCTCCCCCACCTCCTCCGGCCCCCAAGCCCTTCCGTGTGGAAATCCAGGAGGGGGACCTGCCTCGGCTGGCCCCCACGAGGCCACATGGTGTCCCCCAGGCTGGGGGTGCCCAGGCCCAAGGCCCCTGCGCTGCACTGTGCCTCTTCCCCCGATCCGGCCCGTGGGGGACCGGCCACGGGTGGCTCTGGGCAGCACCTCGGGGCACAGCCCTGCCGGTTTTCTGTGCAACCCCAGCACCAACCAGAGGGACGGGACCCTGCGTGTGGCCAGTGGGACCTCCCCACCCCGTCCCCGTGAGGGGGTCGGGCTGGGCTGGGGAATGCCGGCCCCCACCCCGTCCGTCATGCCTCGCACTGGAAGGGGGGCCCCCCAGACGGGCGCCCGCGTTCTGGCCCCAGTGCCGAGACGGCTGCCAACGCCGCTGTCCCCGCAGGAGTCCTCGGGGGTCGGGATCCACCCGCCACCCCCCCCCCGCCTCTGGACCCTAAGAATCGCCCACTCACGCCAGCCCTGCCGGTGGGTTTCCCCCTCAGGGCCTGGCCCGCTCTCCGAGGGGCCCGGACGGCTGGTCGGCACCAGCAGGCCAGGCCCTGCTCTCGGCCTGAGTCTCACCTGCTGCAAGGTGACTCGCCTGCCTGACCTCCGGGCCCCTCAGCCCTCTGGCCCGCCCAGGCCTCCTCGCTCTGCCCTGCGCCCGTCCTCCCTGACCCCTGCCCCAGGGGTCGGCCCCTTCCTGGCTTGCCCAGAACCCTCCATTCTCGGGGTCACCCCAGCCACCTCCCCAGGAGGAAGGTACACTACAGGAGCACAGGGTCCTCCCCCGACCTTGACCCTGGCTTCCCTCCTCGGTGCCTCTCCCTGACCCACGAGGGTCTCACGTGGTCGGGCCCAGCACCCCCGTGCGGCCCTGGGGGTGGGGCACGTGGCTCAGAGTGCACCCTGTTCACCAGTCTCCGTGTGACCGGAGGGCTGGACTTGAGGGTCAAGGTCATTCATTCCTGGGGGTGGGGAACGGGGCAGATGGCAGACCTTGGACGGGCCGACAAGCTCCAACGGAGGGGGAGGGGGCAGCAGGGGCGGGAGCCAGACTGCCCCCTCCCCCACGGCCTGGGGAGGAGCTGGGGTGCGGGCGGGGCGGTCAGGCTCCTCCTCGTGGGGGGGCAGGTAAAGAGGGCCTGTGCACTGGGGCGGTGACGAGCCAGGTGCCCCGGGCCCCCGGTCCGTGGGCTGCGTCCCTGGCGGCCGAGGGCCTCCAGCATGTTTTGCTGCGTCCACACGGGGAGGACCGCCGTCACCGCTCGGCCTACCTGCCGGTCGGAGCGGAGAGAGTGTGTTGACTCGCTCACGCCTGCAGCAGGAGGGGGCCGCGCACACCCGTGGGAGCGCACGCCGGCGGCTGGGGCAGTGCGCAGGGAGGAGCTCCTGGTTTCCGGAGGGTTCGCCCTGCAACGGAGGGCCGGGCCCCTGGCGGGGGGGGGGGAGCCCGGAAAGCCGGCGGCCCGCGGGCCAGCTGCCGCCCTCCCTGCCGCCCGCACAGTAGAGGGCACGTGCTCATGAAATATTGATCAGTTTGCCTGAGCCCCGGGTTGTCGGGAGGAGGGGATGCGGACACTTCTGCATGTAAATTAGGGTTGTTCAGCACGTCCTTAACCCGCTCCTGCCCGGCCCCGCGGACACCTCGCCGGGCCCTCCAGGAAGCGGGCAGGGGACACGTGTGGGCCCCGGGGAGCCCGGGGCACCTCAGCTCGGGTGAGCCCACGCTGGGCCGAGGCCGCCTCTCCCCCGCTGGGCCGCCCGGCCCACGTGCTGTTCTGCTGGGTGCAGGGACGGAGCCGTGTCAGCCCGGGCGGTGCCAGGCGTGGTCTCGGCAGCAGACACGGGCTCCCGGGCTGCCGGCCAGGCCGCGGCACCTCGTCGCCGTCGGCAGCAGAGCTGGCTCAGAGGCTGCCGAGAGCTTCCAGCCCGACTTTTAAAGGCCACGGTCCCAGCTCGCTCGTCACGCTGGGATCAGGGGACGCTGGGGTCTTCGGGCCTGGCTCCAGCCGCCCAGGCTCTGGGCACCACAGAAGTGGGGGCAGAGGGGAGCCGGCCCCCACTGACCCCGGCTCCCACCCTTGCAGGGTGATGGGGTGGTCGCGGCGGCCCGCACGTGGTGGTCAGAGCAGAGTCCTCATGTGTAGCCAGCAGGACGCCCGCGGGGACGGCTCATCAGGAAACATCGTCTCTCTGCTCTGTGCGCAGGGAGGGTGGGTTAGTGAATGAATGAGTGAGTGAATGAATGAGTGAGTGAGTGACTGAGTGAGTGACTGAGTGAGTGAGGGGATGGGCCAGTGAATGCACAAAGGTTTCTGCAGGCCCCTGCGGTCCCACCAGCTTTCATGTCCCTGCCCCACAGGCCCTTGACCTCCAGGAAGCTGCGTCCCCCAGCGGCCCTGGCGCCCTTGGGCTGCCTCGTCCACGGTGCACGTCCACTCCAGCCCCTGAGCGCCTCCCCCCGCCCCCCCCCCCCGCTCTGATCAGCACCCTCTCGAAGGCCTGCCCCTCACTCCACACCCTTCCCTCCCCGGGCCCTCCCCAGCCAGGCCCTCGGGACCGGCGGCCCCTCTGACCCTTCCGAGGCCCATTCCGATGGCAGGCGGGCGCACAGCGCTGCTCCCGGGGACAGGGCCCCCCCCCCCACGCTCAGTGGCACGGAACCCGCTGGTAGCTGGGGGAGTAGGCAGTGCCTTCGTTTCAAAAGTTCGTTCCCACCCTGAGGTGCCACCACTGGGCAGGGCAGAGGGCCCTGGGTGTCCCAGCTGGGGGGGGCGAGTCGGCGTCCACCCAGCCGTCCCTGTCCACCCGCCCGCCCGCCCATCCACTCAACACACTCGAAAGGGGCCCCGCAGGTACCTTGGGGGTACGGACGTCGGGGTCCCTCGGCGGGTTTTGCTCGGCGCCGGACACCAACGAGCCGGGGTCCGTGCTGCACCGGCCCGGCCCTGGGTCTGCTCCCCACGTGAGCGCGGACCGGGCAGTCTGTCCCGGCACAGCCACATTCCAGGACACAAAGGACGTCAGAACCCGCCGTGCTCAGTCGCGGATCCTGCAGCCGCCCCCGCAGGCATTTGGGGGGTGGGGATGGGGCAGCCCCGCCCCCTGACAAACAGGCGCCTTTGTTCTCTGGGTCCCGGCTGAGGCGCAAGCGCTCTTGGGCCCCGCCCTGTCTCCGCACGCCGCCGCCGGCCTCCAGGGGTGCAGGCTGTCCGGCCTGGGGCACGGAGCTCCCCAAAGGGTCCCAGGGTGAGGCCGGGACATGGCTGTGAGTAGAACGAAACACGCACAAACACACACTCCCGTGGGTGTGCGCACGTGGGCACACAGGCACACACACATGCACACTCGTGTGCATGCACACACGCTCCCGTGGATGGGTTCACACGGGCACACTCCCGTGATCGTGCACACATGGCACACCCGCGTGCACGCGAGTCACCCCTTT
This sequence comes from Phyllostomus hastatus, assembly GCF_019186645.2. Taxonomy (NCBI): domain Eukaryota; kingdom Metazoa; phylum Chordata; class Mammalia; order Chiroptera; family Phyllostomidae; genus Phyllostomus; species Phyllostomus hastatus. The sequence continues at coordinate 71,817,877 of NW_025334033.1, forward strand.
GCCGTCTGTGGGCGGGGCCAGCGCCCTTCCTTCTGGGGCGGAGCTTCGGAGGAAACTGCGCCGGGCTCCGGCGTTCAGCCTCCCCTTTGCGCGTGACCTTTGTGAATGACCCTGGCCCCGCCCCCCACTCGGGATTTCACTTTTCCCAGATGCAGAGCCGAGGAAATGGGCCCCCCCGGGGCTCCCCAGCCCTGTAGGCCCAACACACCTGCGCCGTGATGGCTGCCCACTTTGTGCTTCGGGTGCAGCCGGCAGGTGGCAGGTGAGGGCTACCTGTCACCCCGGGAAGCACTCAGAGGGAAAAGGGAGGTCCGGAGCCTGTGAGGTGGCCTCTGGGAACAGGTGCCGACAAGGGTCACTTCCTCTGAACTCCCAAATGGGCTGCACCTGCTCTCCCCCCTCCCTCTCCGCACTGAGCCCTGGATGGGGGGGTGGGGGGAGCAACGCCCCCCCACACACACATACACACCGCAGCTCCTCCCCTCCCCTGGCCACTCCCCTTCCTGCCCCTTGTCCCAGGGAGCACTGGGCCGCAGCCCAATCCCCCGCTTCCCAGTTCCTTTGTTGGGGACAGAAAGGCGAGGCTCACCCCTATCAAGGGTGAAAAGGCGGCTGCCCCGGCCCCTGCCACCTGGCCCGCAGGCCTGCGGCCACGCCCCCACCTTTATGTTGTAGGGGCGGAAGCATCACTAAACCTTCCTGCTTCGCCTCTTCGCTGATTTTTACATTGAACACGGGTAGACGGAGAGACGACATTTCGATACAATGTGGACATCGCAGGGCACACTCCTTCCAGCTCTGAGGGAGGAGCGCCCCCCCGGCAACTGGAAAGCCGAGTGGAACAGTGTACAAAGCAACGGTGGGCTGGAGACGGGCGGGGCAGGAGGTGCGGCGGCACCGTGGTGGACTGCCTGGAGGCAGTGTCTGGGCCAGAGCGCGGTGGAGTCCCAGGCTCCCGGGCGTGAGGAGACTGGACCGCACGGAGATCCCGGAGAGGACGGGTGAGCGGAGTCTGCGGAGCGGGCGTCTGCGTGGACAGGAGAGCCGTGGGGAGAGGGCCCCCGAGGGCCACGGCCCCTGAAGACAAGGGGGGGAGCTCACCTCCCGGCTAACGAGACTAGTTTTGTGAGCCTGCGGCTGTGAGGCGGCTCGGGGACAGGCAGACAGACAGACAGACAGACAGACCACGGTGCTGGGGAGAGAGCTGGGACAGGACCCGCCGGGGTACTCTCAAAGTTGGTACGTGTCGGGGGGACGTGGCCCTCCCTGGGACGGTGGCACCCACATGGCAGAAAAAAGTGCCTCCTGTCCTGGAACAAAAAAAAGGAATTACAGGTGGGAGAAAACCTCCGTCTCAAAATGCAGAACCGCCAAAGACAACACGGCACCTCCCACCGACACCTCAGGACCTGAGCGCAAGTTCCGTGTAGCCGACGCATTAAAATTTAAAATTCTGTTCAGCAAAAGACACCATCAATAAAGCAAGAAATACCAGCCTCCGCCTGGGAGGATGTATTTGCAGCCCGTGTGAACAATAAAGAATGGCTCCCCAGACCCATAAATAATTCCCGAAAATCAATGAGACAGAGGCCGGCCACCAGTCGGGAGCGGGGGAGGGGCGGGCGCCGCGGACACCGGCGGAACAATGCACCGTAAATCCGCGGAAAGACGCTCGACTGCACTGTCAACGCGAGAAACACAAATTAGAGCAACGAGAGGCCGTTTTTCACCCATTAGAGGGTAAAAAATTAACAAGCTGGGACGCGCGCGCGGCCGTGAATCTCCCGCCATGGCGCTGCGTCGCTGCGGGCCGGCCGGCGTGTGAGTCCGCGGAGACGCTCCGCTCGCGCGGAGACTTGTCAATAATCAATAAGGGTGATAATGACGCGGTGATGCCTGCTGAGCGCTCAGAAGTCCCCGCACGTGGAGTCCCGCACCGGGCATGCGCAGGGGCTGCCGGGACCGCAGTGGTGAGGGCAGGGCCCAGGGGATCCCTTGCGGGGCCATCCGCCGGCCAGTCCTGCTCCCACCGAGGAACATCCCACTGCGGTCGGAAGAAACGCAGCGTTCACGTCCGTCACCGTGGATAAATTTCAGAAACTGGGTGTGGGGTGAAAAAAGCACCCTGCATATTTTACCATTTACAAAACTTTTAGACGCACAAATATTGTTTGCGGAGGCAAACAGGAATAAAAGTGGACCTCTGGGTCATGAACGTTGGTATGAAGTCTGAACGTGCAGGTGATGCTTCCCGACAGCCCTGCCTGCAGCTCCGGCCTCCTCCTGGAGTGCCTTCAGGCCACCTGGGCAGCCAGCCGGGCAGACACCTGGGCAGACACCTGGGCAACCAGCTGGGCAGACACCTGGGCACACAGCTGGGCAGCCAGCCGGGCACACAGCTGGGCAGACACCTGGGCAGCTGCCCCTCGTCTGCAGGACCCAGCGTTCCCAGCAAAGGGAGCACACACTCCGGGACACAGATGCCGCCCTTGGGGAGCTGGAACCTGGAGGAAGATTCTTCTAGCACATTCCAGGACTGAAACCACTAATGTAATTCATTGTCGTTCATCAAAGCGGAAAAAGCGCGGCTCAGGTTCATGCTTGCCAACGCTGCGTGCGTCAGGGTGAGGGTTCTCCGCCGGCTGGGAGCGGCAGAGCCCCCCTCCGAGGGACGCTGAGGGCGCCTGTCGCAACCCGGAGGAAGACGAGGGCCCCGCACACGGGGCCCTGCGCACGTCCGTCCCACGTCTCAGGCCCCCGCCAGACAGGGCACTGTGAGGTCGAGGAGCCACAAACAGGCAGGGACTCGGTCTGCCGGCACCGTGGGGCAGCGCGGCGACCCCCAGAAAAACGCAGTGTGGATGCGCGTTCAGAGAGACTGCGGGAGCCCAGCCCCCTGCGAGTCCACGGCTGCCCCGTGGCGCCGTCGGGAATGAGCCGTCCCGGCCGCAGCGGCGAGAACGCAGTGCGGGGGGGGGGCCGACAGAGACACCCGCGGGGCCTGCGCGGGGAAGATCGAGGCCACCGGCCGAGCTGGGGGAGCCCACGTGAGCAGGGAGGGACCCGCTCGTATGTGCACGGGGACCGAGGCGGTGGAAGTGCCCGGGTCGCCCCCTCCCGCCGCCGGGGACCCGCACGCGGTGGGGCCCTGACCCAGTGCGATCCGGTGCGCGGACCGAGACCCACCGCCTGTGCGCGTCCTCTCTGTGTGCACTCCTCCGTGTGCTCGTCCGTGTGCACCTCCGTGTGCTCCTCCGTGTGCTCCTTTGAGTGCTCGTCTGCATGCACCTCCGTGTACTTGTTCGTGTGCTCATCGTGTGCTCATCCGTGTGCCCGTCCGTGTGCTCATCCGTGTGCTCCTCCGTGTGCTTGTCCTTGTAAAGAGCGCGGTCAGACGTCCCCCAGACCCACCCACGGTCATGGGGCCGGGGGGCTGCTTGGCCCTCTGTGCGGCCGAGAGCTCCAACGTCCCCTCACGCTGCCCCGTGCTCCTCGCCTGACGTGACCGGGTGCCGGGAGTCCCTGGGGGCTGCAGGCACACGCACGCAGGTGAGGGCGCTGCCGACGCGGAGCTCACCCCGAAGCCGGGGGCACTCAGGGACGACCTCGACTGTCCCCCCGCGGGGCCGGTGACGCTCTGTGACCTGGGACGACGACCGCAGAGCAGCACGTGTGTGGAAAGCTGGATCTTCAAACCCGATTTTGGGCGGAATGTGGGTCTGGGTTGAAAACAAACAGGGAGGGACACTCCTGGCCACTCCGGGGGCTCCGGGAACAGGCACTCGGGGTCAGCGCGGTCCTCCAGGGCGTGGACGGGAGCGGGGACCCCGTGGGGCCGCACCCCCAGGCCATGCCCGTCCCCGAGCGGCACCAGTGCCGACCCCACTGAAGCGAGGGGGGGTCTTTCCCATCAGAGCACGTGGGCGGTCGGTCTGGACCTCCTCCCCAGAAGAGTAATTGGGATGCAGCGTCATCTCCGCGAGATGCATTGCGACTCTAATATCAGTAAACTCCCCTTAAATATTAGATGCGGTGAGGAAATATTAGTTAAATTATCACACTAATAGGCTCCATTTCCTCCAGGATAAAATGTGATAAATGGGTTTTAATAAACTAAGGAGAATTATACGCATCCTGTCCGTGGCTTCTGTCAGTTTTATTTAGAGTGAAATGCCATTGGGATAATTAGTTGGGCTTTACTGGGTTCATTAAAAGCTTTTCTAACAACTGCTTGAAGGGAAAAGTAAAATTAATTCCTTTTTTGAACATCGGCGGGTTCATCAAACAAACAAAATGCAGAGTCCAGGGCCTGTCTGGGAGGGGCAGGGCCCAGGGGGTGCACCCGTGCCGTCTGCACCGGCAGGGAGGCTGCCCCAAAGATGTGGGTCACGGGGTGCAGGCCCAGGCGGGAGCCTGGCTGTCCCTGTCAGCCGCCACTGAGCTGGGCCAAGAAGGCCAACTCCTCCAGGCAGCCTTCCTGGACTGTTCCAACCTCAGGGTGGGGCCGTGGGCTGTGCGGGGCGAGTGGGATCCAGTGCCCGCCGGTCGTACAGGCTCAGAGAATCCCCGGTGAAGGACGCTCCCTGCCGCACCCCGCCCGACCACCCGCTGAGTGGCGCCCTGCGGCCCCGTGGGCGCCGTGTTCGCGGTTACGTTGGCACGCAGAGTGGCGTTTGGGCGCCCGGTTTTTAAACAGTCGTCTGCTGCTCGAGTCCGAGAAACACGGACAGCTCCGGGCTGAGTGTCCGCCTGTTCCCAAACCCGCACGTTGGTCCCTGACCCCCGGGGTGCTGGCGGGAGGCGGGGGGCCCTTTGGGAGGCGGTGAGGTCCGGGGTGGGGCCCCCCTGAGTGGGACTGCTGCCCTGGTAGGAGGGGCTCCAGCAGGCTCCCTGCCCCCCACCAGGTGAGGCCAAGGCGCAGGGCGTCCCTGGACACTGAGTCCACTGCACCTTGGCCTCGGACCGCCAGCCTCCAGGACACCATGGACGTCAGCCCCGCCCCCCTCCCCCACTTGTGGGGTCCCTCGAGCTGCTCGAACAAGAAGACGAAGACACACACCCCCTTTCCCAGAGGCACGGGGTCGCTAACGGGGGAGCCCCTGGCCGAGGGGGCAGCTGTGACGGCGGGTGTTTGCAGACGGAGCCCCCTCCAGGGCCGGGGGACAGTTGACTGTGTCACAGCAGCGCACTGCAGGGCCCGGGCAGGACCCAGGGCCCCCGACTGCCCGGGCACAGCGCATGGCGAAGGGAGATCCCCGCGGGCGAAGCGTTTGCCGCGGGCGGCTCCGGGCGTGGCCGGCCGTCCAGCCGATGCAAAGCCGCCCTCGCCGGCGGGCACGGGGAGGACAGACAGGCGCAGGGGTGCCAGGGGCGCCGTGGGCGGCCCGGCCGGGGGCCAGGTACATGGAGAGACCCCCCCCACACGGCGAGGCAGCCAGGGGCCCTCCTGGGAAACAGGAATCGAGAGTAATTGGGTTTAACCCCTAATTTAGGTCATTATCCGTTACGTGAATGCCCCCCATGTAGGTGTGGGGAGAAAACTGTTTATCTGCAGACGGGGGGGAGTTCATTTGCTTTTGTGACGCAACGCTCGCCAGTGGACTTTAAGGAGGGCCGTTCGCGAGGTCGCACTGCGCCGCGTGGACCGGGCTTCCGGGCATCGTGAGCTCATCTCCGACACGCCCCCGTCTCGCCGCCGCCGCCACCACCGCCACCGCCCCCCCCCCCCACCGAGAGTGGGGTCTGCTGTCCCCCGACTGGGCCGTCTCTCCTCCGCTGGCTCCGCGGGGGCCGGTTTGGCTCCGGACTGACTCCCCTTTCTCTTTTCTAAGGAGGAGACATTAAGGCTTTGAGGAGCCTTTTTCCTCCCGAAAACGGTCCCGTGGTGGCGAGGACACGCTCGTGTTAAACACAAGAAGGGGCTCGGAGAGCCGCCCCGTTCTCGGGGCCGGGCGTCGGCCTGCGGGCGGTCAGCTCGCCTCGCCTGCTCAGGGGGCCCGTGCCGCCAGGGCCCCCCCTCCGCTCACCCACTCTCCTGGGGGGCACAGGCGGGATCCCAGCCAGCGCCCACCTGTGTGGCTGGGGCAGCGCCAGCCCGGTGACCCCAGCTCCAGGCCTCAGGTTCCAACCCTACAAGATGGACGAGAGCCTCGACCGGGACGAGGAAGGAGGGGCCTTGCTGTTGGCCGTGGGCCCTGCCGCGCTCTGCCGGACTGAGGGCCGCCCGGTCCCCTCCCCAAACCGCCCCGCCCCCACCCACTGGGAGGAGGCACAGAAAGCAGGCGATTGGGGCTCAGGAGGACTGCCCCCCGCCCTGCCTGGCACTCACGGAGCTGCAGCCTCCTGGGGTCCCTGTTCGTCTATAAGGGGGGCCACGGTGACTCCCCAGGGCTGCAGCTGCTGTTGGCCGGCTCTGGGGGCCATCTGGGCACCGGGGGCTCCCTCCGGGCTGGAGGAGGGAGGGGCACCTGTCCTGGGCACCTCAGGCAGTGCTGGGTCATTGCCGGCATTCAGGCGCCCACGTAGGGTCACCGGGCAGTTCAGAAACAGGGTGAATAGGACCCCCGAGTGCGGGGCTGGGGGACCTCTGGGTCCCTCCTGGCAGGACTCGGAGCCCAGAGAACAGGGGAAAGAATGTGGGAGAGAGCCTGTCCGACTGTCTCAGGGGCAGCCCCGCTCCTGCCCCCACACCTGTCCCCACACGCCCAGCACAAAGCCCAGCACAATGTGCTCATGATGACAGGCATGCTCTCTGTCCGAGCTGCCCAGCACGGCAGCCACTGTCCACGTGGGCCACGGAGCTCTCCCCGAGTGGCTCACCCAGGGTCCACTGTCTTCAGTCACATCCTCGTAAGCAGCCGCAGGAGCTGGTGGCCCCGGACCAGGGTCGCCCGAGGTGACCACCCCCTATGGAGGGGTGGCCTCTGTGGCCACGGCTCTGGAGCCAGCGGAAGGCCTTGTTTACAGATTGTCCTCGGAAGTTTCAGCCGCCACAGTCGGCCCCGGGCCTCGCCGGCCAGGCCACGCAGCAAGGAGGCTGATTTGTGGGGACTGAGTCGCTGGGCCCGCCGGTCTGCGCCTCGAGTCGCTCAGCCGGCTCATCCGGGGGCGGCCGGAGACCCCGTATTTCACTGTGACAATGTAATCACGGAGCCACATTAAAAAGTCATTATTGTTTAGGATCCAGCTTGGCTTGAAAAACACTTCCTATAAAATTCAACGGCCTTTGTAAATTACCGAGAGGGTCGCTCCCCGGTCCTGGGGCCGGGGCTGAGGCGGGAACTGGCCGCTGAGTGGATTCCGGGCCCCGGGCCTCTGCGTGCGTGGGGCGGGTCCGGGGCGATCAGCGGGTGAACCCTCCGTGCCGGCTCGCAGACAAGACGAAGGAAATCTGCGTCCTCGCGCGTCCCTGCGTCCGGGACCCCCAGCATCAGCCTGGGGCGTCCTCGCAGCTGCGTGGAGCCGGGTCGTCCGGAAGGCGGGGAACCGTGACGGTTTCTCCGTTTGTCTTGCTCTTCGGCGCCTCCCCGGAGGGACCGTCGACGTGTCCCCGGAGAGGGCGTTACCCCGGTGCTCAGGAACGCTCGCCACGAAACTCCGACAAAGCGCCGCTCTGCCCTCTGCGTGGTTCCGACCCCGGAGTTACGTCGCACACGTGCGGGTGGCTCGCCGGCCGCGGCACCGGCTGGACCGGGAACGCTGCGGTGGTTTACTGAGAGCTGAGCGCCCTCGGGAGGCGGCCAGACCACGGCGCTGCCGGGCGGCCCGTGGAAGCCGGGACCCAGCGCGGGACCCACACAAACTGGCGGCACCCGGAGACCCAGCTCGGGAGGAGACGCTGCAGCCCTGACCCCGGCCCACAACCGGCCCGCAGCAGCGGTCCGCCCGGAACGAGTGGAAATTTCTAGACGCCCTTTGTGCATCTGTCCCCTCGGAAGCTCCCAGGGCACATGGCGCACGGCAGGCCGCAGACTGCGGAGGGGAAAGTGGTTCCATGAGTTCACGCGTGTCTCCTGGAGGCCCAGGCGCCTGCACACCTCTCCGCCCTGCGATGTGCGTGGGGAGCCGGCGTGCATCGCCGGGGCGCGGCGCCGCAGTGGCCGGGGCTGCCTGGCCCCCACACCCCCTGCTGCTCCTGGCCGCGTGGCCGCTGCTCAGACGGCGAAGCCGGGAAACCGGGCCTGGGATCGCGCGGGGTCGAAGGGGAGTGGAGTCAGGCCGGACTGAACACGAGTCCGGACGGGACGAAGTCGCCTGGAACTCGGCGCGATCGAGTGGAGTTGGAAACTGATTAAACTGGGACGGAACTACAACCCAAGCCCCGGGCGGGTGGAGGAGAGGCCGGCAGGGCCGGGTGGGGGCGCGGACGATGAGACAGGAGCCCCTGAGCCGCCGGCCCCGCCCTGGGGAGCCCCGGGGAAGGTCCCGGTAGGAAAACGCCGGCGGATGGGTTTCCTTCGAGCGCCGCGGAAGCAGCAAGGTGGAGCCCCTGGAGAGGCCGAGATTCGGCTCCGGCGGTCACGCAGCACGTCCCCCGAGCGCGAGCTTCCTGGGCTGCTGGCGCCATCAGGGCGCCGCGTCTGGTCTGGGCCGCGCCGACCACAGCCCCTGCCTCCCCTGCCCGTGCGTCCGTGGGCTGAGTGGGCAGCTGGACGTCCGCCCTGCATCTGCTGCCCGAGGCTTCCCCCAGCAGCGAGGACAGAGGACCGGAGCGGGTCTCCCGGGGGCCCGGGCAGGCATCGCCCCACCCCCACGCCCGGGCCTCGTGGTCCGCCGGCCCCGCCCACCGAGGGCAGAGGCGGCTCCTGAGACTGCAGGTTGGGGGGTCCCAGCTTCCGCATTTCGGGCTCCTGGCTGTCCCCGCCCCTAGCCCCTCCTCCACCCCCCGTGTGCTTCCCCATGCAGACCGGGGTTCCCGCCTGGAGCGCCTCGGCCGTCCTGGCCCAGCGAGGGCCGCTGCCGCCTGCAGCTTTTCTGCCCCTAATTCTTCTCCCCCCTCCACCGCCCACCCTGGAGGGCACGCTGCGCCTGCTGGGTCCGCACAGTCCGCACGCCTGCTCCACGCGGTCCCTTCCCTCCCAGCGCAGTGACCCCTCGCCCTCCTCCCTCCCTGCGTCCCTCTTCCCTGGCCGCGCGCCCGCTGCGCCTCCGCCAACGCTGAGCGGCCGCCTGGGTGTCTCGGGGCATCTCAGGGCCACCTGTCCCGCCCCCCCCACGCTCAGCTCCCGGGAGGTTCACCCTCCACCCACAGCCGAGCCTCAGGTCCAGGCCGCGCCACCGCCCTGTCCGGTCTGAGAGAGCAGAGACGCCCCTTCTGGCTGTGCCGAGGCCTCCCGGCCCACGTCTGCCGGGGGGGCCGCACGGCCTGCTGACTCGGGCCCTGGCCGCCCCGCTCCCCCCGGCACGGCGACCCCCCAGCCCTGGGCCCAGGCTCGGCTGGGGCGCGGCCCCACACGCAGCCCGCCCCCTCCCCCGCAGCACACTCGGCAGCTCCGCCTGGCCCTTGCGGTGCCGTCGCCGGGTGCCTGTGTGCGGGGGGGAGGGGCGTCTCCGGCCCCGGCCGGCCCGGGCAGGTGTTCCGTTATTGTCTGTCGAGTGAACGCGCGTCCTTGAGGCTGCACGCGGCGGCCTCCCCGCCTGCCCTTCGGAAGCGGCCCCTCCCCCCTCCCCCCCCCCTCCGCCGCGCGGTCCCGCTCCAGTATGCTCTCCGCCGGCTTTCTCTCCTCTTTCTGCCCGGTTTCCACCTCCCCCCTTCCCCCCGCCCCGCCCCGCCCCGCCGTCCCTGTGCTCTCTCCCAGCGTGTGTGTGTGTGGGGGGGGGGGTGCGGACGTTACCCGGGGCGGTCTGTGCCCACCCCGGCCCGACAGACGTGAGCCGGTGCCAGCGCGGGTCGGGCCGCCAACCAGGATGTTAACGGGCCCCGGGCCCCGGGCCGCTGACCCCCTCCTCCGCGGCAGCGTGCTCCGCCGCCGAGCTTCCGTCTTCGCCGCCACAGACCCGCTGTTCCGGCAAAGAAACAACACTTCGCGCACGCGGCCTCCAGCTCCGCGTGCAACAAACGGGCCGCGCACACCGGCCCGTCCTGTGCACAGCGCAGCAGGGTCTCCGGAGTCCAGGAGGACGGAGGGACCTGCGGGCGCAGGGGCCTCAGCTCCGCCTCCCCCGGGAGGGGTGCCCCCGCCCGAGAGCCTCAGCTGCGCACCGGGCGCCCACAGCCAGCGCGGCGGCCCTGGGGGGGCCCCGAGTCCTTGCAAACGTGATGGTGGTGGGGCCGCTGCTGAGCTCGGTGTCCCCGGTTGCCGGGCCACGGGCAGCTCCGCCCCCTCCGCAGGCAGCTGGCGTTCAGACCCGGGCGGGTGTTCCAGACGGTTCTTTCCTCGTGTTGTCCCGTGGACTGGCGGGAGCTCCCCTCGTAGGCGCCGGATGACAGTCACGTGTCGCTGAGTTCACAGCCGGCGCCCCCTCCCGCCCGGAGGCTGGTCTTGAACTCGGGTTCTCGGTGCGTTGTCCCTCGGGGAGCCAGCCGTGCTGGGGACTCTCAGGTGCCCTCAGACCGGCCTCCCGCGGCTGCCCACAGAACCGGACAGTGTCCTGCGCAGAGAGTTGGCTCGTCTGCGTGGAGGACGCCCCGTGCCCCCTTCCCTGTCCTCACCCCCGTCCTCCTCTCGTCTGTGACGCAGCCAGGACGTCCGCGCCGACTCCGGCCCCGGGGAGGGGGTCTGACGCGCTGGTGGCTGTGTCCTTCACGGGGAAGGGAGCCCCTGTGTCTCTGCTCACCTGGGCGCGGCGCCAGAGGGGGCTGGAGCTGAGTCCCTCCCAAGGCGGCACAGCGTCTCCCAAGGTCTGCTGGGAGGCGGTTCCCTGAGGACATTCCCTGCCGCCGGGCGCTCCTGGAGCACGACCTGCCAGGCCGCGCTCGCCCTCCGACCCCTCGATGCTGCCGCCCACCGCCGCCCCTCCTGAAACACTGGTCATCCCCACGCTGCCCCGACCCGGGCGGCTCCCTGGACCAACCCCGGCAGGACAGCGAGGCCATTATCCAAGTGTGTGTGGTGGAGACCCTCCCACGTGGAGACCAGAGCAGGGGCCGGTCCAGGGCGCAGGAGGGGGGACCCCTAACCCCCAGCCACAGGAATACTTAGAATTCGTTCTCCCTAGGGGTCCAGGGCCTGCCCTCTGCCCCTGGGAGCTCTCAACCCAGGTCCTGAGGCCAGATGGGAGGGAGGGTGATGGGGGAGCGGCCCCCTACCCTGCCCAGGCCCCCCCACAGGGTGCCCCACAGCAGCCTCTGCCCCGAGAAGAGCGGCCAGGAGCTCCGTGGGGGTGGTCTGGAAAGAAAAATGGTCCGACCAGAAGTCTCCAGTTTCCTGCAGGGGTCCTCCCAGCCCAGGGGTCCTCCCAGCCCAGGTGTCCAGACCCGAGGCCCAGCAGCCTTCCCTGCGGGAGGGAGGCCAGCAGAGCTGCTGACTCTGCAGGCAGTGGACGGGCGGAGTGGACGCAGCTCAGAGTTAGCGGCGCAGCCCCTGGGAACCGCGGGGTGTGCCCTGGCCAGCTCACGGTGCCCTCGCAGACATGGTCTGACCAGCTGCGCAAGGGCACCTCGGTGGGTTGTGGCGCAGGACGACTGGCCCACAGCCCGTCAGAGCGCCCGGGACCGCGGCCGCACGTCAGAGTCGCCCAGCGCCGTAACTAGATACTAAAGCACTCGCTGTGCCATCATAAAAAGAACATGGATCGAATAATAAAAAATCATAGTTACAAAGTCATCAAAATGTAATAAACGCTATTATTACAAAAGCTTAAAATTTAATGTTGGTTTTTTAGTGCCACTTATTCTATAATTAAAGTTTGAAAATAAGAGAGACTAATTAAAACGGAGACTTGAAGCTTGCCAGAGGGTCTGGGCTCTGCCCCGATGGGGATGGGGGCCACGGGCCAGCCCCCGGGGGACCGTGGCTGCAGGCAGGGGTCCGGCTGGGTCCGGGCTAACCTGGGGGTGGGGGCTCCGGAGGCCCAGGGCTTGGGGCTTGCAGGGCCCACCCGTGTCCCTTCAGCACACCCTGGGGTGCTCCCTGCCAGCAGCGGCCACGCTTCTGTGCCAGATGCCCCGGGCCTCCGCCGTCCCTGCCAAGGGCTGGAGGTGCCTGGAGGTTCCCACCCCCCGTCCGGGGCTGCCCGCAGCCGGGACTCCTTGGGTGGCTCCTCCGCGGCCCCAGACGGCACCGGGGGCTTCTGCTCTGCCCCAGGCCCTGCCCCACAGCAGGTCCCTACCTTCTCCCTCTCAGCTTGAGCCCCTCTGGGCGCTGCCCTCGGGCTGGTGAGCAGCTGCAGCCCCACCCACACCCTGTGTTCTAGAACATGAGACCTCGCTTCCTGATCCCCTTGCCCTGGCCCCTCCCAGCACCCCCCCCCAAGCCGTCTGTCTGTCTCAGGTGTCTAGACTGCAGACGTGTATCTGCCTGCAGGCCGCTGGTTTGAGTGGCAGAGGTGGCCAGAGCCCCCGTGACCAAGCACGAATCCCTGCAGCGTGGCTCTGAAGAGGCGGGGGGCCCGCCTCTGCTGCCCCCGGGGGACAGGGCACCAGCCCGGACGGGGTCTGCAGGGGCGCCTGCCTTGCAGGCCGGGCCCCCGCTCACCCGCCGCTGCGGAGCCCGGTGGGCGCCCGCGCTCCTCACTGCAGATCGTCCTTGAAGCAGAGCCAGGGACACCGGGTGCCTCTCCGCAGCCCGGACATCTGGCGGGGGGGCGGGGGGCGGATGCTGTGCTCCGGGGACACGGCTTCTGAGTTCCAGATGGCCGGTCCGGTCGGCGCGCCGGGTTCTCGGGGCCGAGACCAGGGCGTGGGGGACGCCGTCTGAAGGCCCGATGAGGTGGTGGCAGCCTCTCCCCCCGAGCTTTCTTCACCCCGTCCATCCGCCGGCCGGCCCCCAGTAGTTCGTCTGCACTCACCCTCACAGCTCCCCCGAGCACCCGTGTCGGCTGGAACCCGGGGAAGGGGGGCAGGGGGCGCGGAGGAGGAAGCACCGCTGCTGAGGGACGGGCGAGGATTTCCGCCCAGAGCCGGGCCCCGGGGTGCGACCCCGCCGAGCGGTGGGTCCTCCCAGCACCGACCTCGTCTCCGCGCCGATGGCCGAGGGCAGGGGCGAGGCCGACGTCCCTGCTGGCAGGGCGCGTGTCTTCGTGGGGACACAGGGACAGTGTTCTCCCCCCGTCCCCACCCTGCCGCAGCGTGACCCGGGGCCATGTGTGAGCGAGGGTCACACGCCGTGCCCTGCTGATCCGGAGCCACACAGAGCCCGTGGGCGTGCGACGCCATCTGTGGGGACGGGCTTGCTCTGCGGTCCACAGTGGGACAGGGCCACCAGTGTGAGACCGGGGCCGGCCCAGGTCCTCTGCGGAGGGCCAGGTGGACCATATGTCAGCCGCTGTGGGCCAGGCGGCCCCGGCTGGGGCTGCGCGTCCAGGACCCTCAGCCCCACGGGCTGGGTGCGGCCAGCGCCCGCCCTGAGCCCCGACTCGGGCCGAGGGTGCTCCTGCGGCGTCGGGTCCTGCCCGTGGGGCACTAACCATCCTCAGTGCCCGTTCCGGCCGGAGCCCCCGGGTCCCACTCCCCTCGCTCCTCGCGCCTCCCCTGTGAGCCCGAGCGTCCAGAGCCTGTGAGTGACCAGCGCTCTGACCGCCCCCGCTGCCCCCGTGGGCGTCGCCCTCGCTCCGGGTCTGCGTCTACGCACCGACTTCTCTCCGGTCTGCACGCCCCACCGCCCCAGGTCTGGCCGGCCCCCCGGCGCTGGTGGTGAGTGCTGGACAGGACACCGGATGCCGCCCCGTGGGCTGCGGGTTCTAGTCCATCCCTTCGAGGAGCGTGGGAGGCCGGGGCTCCGCTCAGCCCCCTCTGGCCTCGGAGGCTTGTTCGATGGCGGGGGGCAGGTCCGCGCAGCCCTCCCTCCGGCGTCAGCTCGGCCCGGGACCGGGGCAGGAGCCCGCCGAGTGCCGAGTACGCGGCGAGTTCTCCCCGTCCCGCTGGAGGGGATGTCCAAGGGGCCCGGCCCGTGGGACCCCTGGCAGTCGGCCCCCTGGCGGCCCTCCGACACTGTCACCCTGGAGTTCTGCCGCACGCACGGGGCCCTCGCACTCAGGCAAAGACTCTGGGCAGCATTCTGGAGCTCACCGGGCCGGGCTCCCAGTGGGTTGGGGCGTCCTCCCGGAACTGAAAGGTGGCAGGTTCGATTCCCAGTCAGAGCACATGCCTGGGTTGCCGGTTTGATTCCCAGTCTGGGCACGTACAGGAGGCAAGCAGCTGATGCTTCTCTCGCATCGATGATCCTGGGCGCAGCGGGGGCCTGGGCGCAGCGGGGACCTGGGCGCAGCGGGGGTGGTGTTGGCAGGGTGTCTCAGCCAGTGTCCGTAAGGACAAACAGTGGTGGGTCTGGGCACGAGGGACCCCCTGCACCCCTGACAGCTGGCAGGGGACTCACGGAGGCCCAGCTGGACCCCGCACCACGGCCACCCCTGACACAGAGAAGGCGACCCCTGCCTGGGGGTGGGTGGGCCGTCAGGGCTGCAGCCCCCACCCTCAGCCCTCACCTGACCTTGAGTCCTGGGGAGCCTGGCAGACCTCCCCCACCACCCCCAGTTTTCCCTGCCAGGCCACGGCCCCTCCTGTGGGGAACAGTCTGAAACCCGAGGATGTGGCTCGGGAGGTGAGACTCTGAGGACACCCCCACCCCAGGTGCCCCTCCCATGGTCTGCTCACCCGCACACACTCCCCCATCGGCACCGGCCCCGACCTGCCCGCTGCCCAGACCTGGCCCCCGTCAAGGGGCTCCGCCCTCACCCACCACACCTTCCTCTCCCTGTGCCACAGCGGCCGTGTCCCCTCCACCCACCCCCACCTTGTCCCCAGCCCCTGGACCCAGCCCCGTCGCTGTTCCCTCTCTGCCCCGCCCAGGGGTGGTCTGCGACTGCACCCCCCTGCACCCCACCCTGGGGACCCACCCAGTCCCTGGCCCTCAGCGCTGTCGGACCCTGACGACTCCCGAGCGTGTCCCCTCCAGACCCCTCCCTGGACCCCAGACTCATCACGTCACCTGTCACAGAGCCCGTGGGGGCGGGGGGAGCAGCTGTCCCCAGTGTAGGCCCCTTTCCTCCTGGCCCCTGCCCCGCCCCGGCCGGAGCAGCCTGCCTCCCTCTCCCTCCCTCCCTCTCCCTCTCTCTCTCTCTCTCTCACGGCAGCCTCCATGTCAGCAGGTCAAGGTCACCTCGGCCACGTCAGGTCATTGCCCTCACCGCTGGCCCCCAGGAAGCCTTGTCCAAAAGCCAGAGGAGGGGCCCTGGCTGCCGGCTGGGCTCCACACACGGCCGAGGGCCCCGCGGGTCCTGCACGTCCCAGACAGACTCCACGCTTCCCCGCCGCAGCACCCTCCCACCAGGACCCCTCAGGGGCGCGCCCACCCTCGACACTCGGACCCCAGCCCTCGGGGGCGCCCTGGCGTCCACGCCCGCACCCGGGTGGGGGAGGATGGCCTGGCCCCGGGTCCCACGGGGTCCCCCGGGGTCCCACGGGGTCACGACGAGGAGGAAGTGCAGACCCGCCGGCCGCTGCCCTGGGGCACCGCCTGCTCCCAGAGCTGCGCCCCACCCCGAGAACGAGGTGAACATGCTTCTCCCCGGTCAGCAGGCCTCGAGGGCTGAGATCAAAGTGCCCCTGTGGCCAGTGTGCCTGACCCTGGGGATCTGCCCCAGGCCACTGCCCCCACCCCGCCCCCTGACCAGCAGCCCCGGCAGCTCCCCAGCCTGCTCAGTCCATCTCCGCCCCCACTGCCCGCGCTGTCCTTCCCGTCAGTGGGGAGGGGTCAGCGGGAGGACGCCCCCCGCGCCCTGCAGCCGGGGGTTCGGTGATGGGCTCTCTGCCCGCCCCGCCCCCACTCTCAGCCCGACCCCTGCGGCCTTGACCCCCTCCACGACGGGAAGGAGACCAGCAAAGCCGTCCCGTGACAGCGGCTGATGGGACCCGTCCATCTTCGGACCGAGCGGGCAGGCGGAAGCCCACGCGCGAGGCCAACACGGGTGCGGCACGGTCCCCAGCAGACGGGAGGGGCGTCCGCGCGGCCTCCCGGTCCGGCCCTGCGTCCGGCAGGGACCATCAGCAGACGCCTCGCACGAAACTGTCCCCCTCCGCGTTACCGTGACAACAGGGGAGGCCGGCTGCCGCTCGCGTTTCTGGGGGTCTTTGGCCACGGGACCGGGCCCCGGGGGCAGGGCTGGGGGCTGGGGGCGCGGCCTCTCGGGGATGCCAGGGTTTGGGCCTCGTCGGGCCCTGGTCCTCCCCTCTCCCTCCCCAACAAGGACCCACGTGGGGGGCCGGAGAGGGGTGGGGCGGGAGAGGACGGGCCGTGGAGGGGCGTGGGGCGAGCCCGCCCAGCGCTCCGCAGTGGCCTCCTCCGTGGGCAGCGCCTCCCGGGCCTGGGCCTCGGGCACCCGGCCTCGCCCTCCAGCTCGCCGCCTGGCACTCGGCCCGCGGCCCCCCCACCTCCGACCCGCCCCAGACCCACGGCTGAGGGGAGTGGGGAAGGGCTGCTCCCGGGGGGGCGGAGCCCGTGGGCGCGGCTGGGGGCGGGGCCGACGGAACCGAGATGTCCAGTGGCCTCCAGCCAATCCACGGGCTCCGCGGAGTCTAACCGGGGGCGGAGCCCTCGCGGGGGCGGAGCCTAACCGGGGGCGGAGTCTGCGCGGGGGCGGAGTCTGAGCGCGGCGGGGTCTGCGCGGGGGCAGAGTCTGACGGGGGGGGGTGGAGTATGACGGGGGCGGAGTCTGACCAGGGGCGGAGTCTAACGGGGGCGGAGTTTGAGGGGGGGCGGAGTCTGGGGGGCGGAGTCTAACCGGGGCGGAGTCTGATTGGGGGTGGAGCCTAACCGGGGGCGGAGTCTGATTGGGGGCGGAGTCTGAGCCGGCCCCCGCGGGCTGGGTCGCAGGAGCCCACAGCCCGTTCCGAGGTGCGAGGACCCGGGGCGGGGAAAGGCCCCCTCGGGGCGAGACGGGCGGGCGCTGGGGCGCGAGGGGCCCCAGAACCGGAGCCGCAAACGCGGGGCGCGGGGACTTCCGACAAAGGCTTCCTCCGAGCGGGCCAGCCGGGAAAGGCGAGGCTCTGCAGCGCCCGGGCTCGCGCGCCTGGACGGAGGTGTGGGACCACAAGCCCGCCCCGCCCGCGTGCCCTGTGACCCCGGGATGGGCCGCGGGGCTCACCGTGAGTCACCCCAGGAGACAGATGCCCGGGGAGGCGGGGCCCCCCGTCCTCGGGGCCCCGCATCAGGCCCTGGCCCCCGGGAAGCCGCAAGCGGGGTTCCACCAACCCTGAACGTCAGGTCTCCGGGTCACGGGCGAGACAACCGAAGCAGCTGCCACGCCACGACGTCGTGCGCCCGAGACCGGTGTGGTGTCCTGCGTCAGCTCCACCTCCACTTCCCAGAAGGAGCCGCGTCCCTGGCGCACCTGGCGCAGCGGCGGCCCCCGGCAGGCAGGCAGGCGAGGCCCGGCCCCTGGAGCTTCCTCGGCTCCGGCGCCCGCGCCTCCCGCCGCCGCGTCCCTCCCGCTCCGTCCTGGGTCCCCCGGAACCAGGCCGCCCGCGGCAGCCGAGCCGCAGCTTCCACTCCCACGAGGAGCCCAGGCCCGGACCCCCAGGCTTCAGCCACCCCCGAGCCCGCGCGGAGCCCGGCCCCTGTCCGCACCTCTCCCCGCGGCTGTCCACTCCGCCACGCGGCCGAGTTTCCCGCGGCCGCCGCCGAGCGCACGAGCGTCCGCCCTAGGCACCGCCTGTCCGCGTCCGGCTGTGCGTGCGGGCGCCCGGGCGGCGGTCCGGCGTGCCCTCCGCCGCGTGTCGCTGTGCGTGGCCTGTCCCCTTCCCCACAGTTTCACGCGTGCGGGTCTCCCCACCCCCAGGTCAAACAATGAAAGGCCCCCTTTGGTGTTAAAAGTGAGCGAAAAAGGCAATCCGCAGCCTGGGAGCAAAAGCGGGGGCACCCCCAGACGCCGGTGCACCTGCCGCCCCGACCGCAGGAGGAGTCGCGCGAGGCGACGCCGAAGCAGCAACGGGAGGTGGTCGGAAGGAGGAACTTCCGCCAGGAGGCAGGGCAGCCCTGGGGACGCGGCGTGGGGACGCGCCCACCGGGGGGACCGGGACGCGGCTGGGAGGTGGGCCCTGCACGCCGCCCTCGCCCTCACGAGGGGAAGGCCCCCTTGGTAGCCGCGGGAGGGGTGGGTGCTGACCGGACACTGGGGCCACCACTTCGCAATAAATTAAGTGGAATCATTTTGCCGTAAGAACCTTAAACTTGCACAGCGCTGGGTGTCCGTCACAGCTCAGCAAAACGGAGAAAACGACGAACCACCCGACCAGGAGCGGCGAGACCGCGGCAGGTGCTTCAAAGGGCGGGCCTGGCCCCCATCCCCCACCCCCCAGCACAACGTCTGAACCCTGGGGGGGGGACCGGCAGGTCAGGTTGGACTGCACCCATCCCCCCCGCACCGACCCCCCTACCCCAGGCCTCCGTGCGCATGAGGAGGCGCGGGCAATTTTCTCCTGCAGCAAATGGAGAGAAATCGCTCTGCCTGGGGAAGAGCGTCTGTTTCGAGCTAATTTCCACATAATAGAACGGAATGACTTCCCTTTCCTGTCTGCCGGCTCCTCTGAATAATTGGACAAATTGTAAAAGCGCTGCTACCGCGGCTCAGCCCCGAGATGCTTCCCTTTGGTTACAGACAAACGGCAGGGGCTGTGGGGGCGGGGACAAAGCAGGGGCCCTCCATTCCACCCTGGGGAGGGGACACCTCGGGGTCCCCCAGGCTGCTCCATGGCCAGCCCCCCGGGAGCAGGGGCCGCAGGTGGGCGACCGGTGTGGGGACGCGCCCCGCATTCCAGCACCGTCTCCGCCGGGAGCGGGCCCGTGGCAGGCCGCCCTGCACGTGCTCCGCACGCAATGTGTCCCGCGGGGCGTGCCAGGGGCTCCTGGCTCCGAGCGGGCACTTGGCACCGCCGGCCCCACACCCAGCCAAGACTTCCGCGGGCGCTGGCGCTGCCAGCCGGGCGGCACGGCAGGAAGCAGCCGGGCGGCCCGCAGAGGCGGCCGGCGCTCAGCACCCCCACCCTGCCCTGCCGTGCTCCCAAGGCCCAGCGCTCATCCTCACACGGACCCCGAGCTCCCCTGGCCGCCCCCCGGCACCGGGAGCACCCCCAAAAGGCAGCCCAGGGCCTGGCACATGGGGCGTGCCTGCCGCTGGCGGCGGCCGGGTGTGTAAGTGCGTGTGCGAGGCTGGGCTGGGGGACGGCACGCGGGCGTGCGAGGCCCAGCGCCCCGGGAACGGGCAGGGCTGCCTGAAGGGACCTCGTCTCGGTGAGGGTGTTGCTGGTAAATTAACGCTGTGTTCGAGTTCACAGTGTGGGGTTTTGAATGACGCAGACCACACGACTCGCCGTTTCCTCGAGAGCGTGTCCGCCCTCCCGGAGGCCCGGCCCGCTGCGGCCTCGGCGAGCACCTGCCAGACGCCCGGTCCAGGACAGTAGAGACCAGCGGCGGGCGGCCTGCGGGCGGGAGACACGGGGAAAACCGCTGTTTCCCCTCGTGGGCTCCGGGTGCTGGGGCTGTCAGGGCTCCAGGGAGCAGAAAGGTCGCAGCCCCGAGTGGGCCGGGCCGGAGGCCCTGACAGTGGAGTGGGTGGGGGGCGGCGGAGGCAGCCGGAGCTGGCGGGGCCCTGGACGCGTGTGGGGGCGGGGCCCGGTGGCCACAGGGCCCCAGCCCGGGCACCTTCCACACACTCCAGGCCCGGGGGTGGGGGGGCAGCAGCAGAAACCTCCCCCCCGCCCCCAGGCCTTGCTGCCTCACCCACAGAGCGAGCACCCTGGGACGCCCCCTGCGCCCGGAGCCCAAGGACCCTCAGGCCATGGAGGAATGTTCCAGAAGGCCTCTTGGGGGAGGAGGGGCTAGTGCAGCCTTAAAGACAGGAAGGAGGGGCACCTGGGGGGAGCTCGGGAGCCCGGCCCTGAAGACCACCCCGAAACCCAGCCAGTCAGCCCCCGCCCGCCCGCCCCCACCAGGACCGGAGTCAGGACCCGAGGTGGGGGAGGGAAACGACACTCCCCCGGCCGACAAGGGTTAACGCAGCCCTGCGTTGCTGGCGACGGGCCTGCAAATGATTTATCGATTTCTTAAAAATAAAAATATGTCGTTTTTCTGGAGTGGGCCCAGCCCAATGGTGCGCCCGGCCAGCTGGATGGGAGCCTCGAAGTTTTCAGCAGATGCCAGCCCGGACCCGCAGCCAGGTGGGCACCGCGCTGCCAGGTGGGCATGGAGCGGCCAGGTGGGCACTGTGTGTGCTCGCTCACGGCCTGCAGGCCTCCTCGCCCCGGGAGCCGCGGCTGTGCCAGGTGCTGGCGGGAAGGACCCCGTGCTCCCCAGGCTGGAGGCTGCAGTCTGGGGGCGGCTCGGTGCGGGGGGCGGTGCGGCTGAGAGGGAGGAGGGGAGGCGTCCGTGGAGGTGACTTTCAGACGGGGCCTCGGGCCGACCGATCTCGTCGGAGAAACTCGGGGCCGAGCTGACGCGTGGGGGTGGGGGGGTCGGCACCGAGCGTGGCGGCTCACGGAACCCGGAGGCCGGCCAGCTGGGCGTGGGGCCCGGGAGGACAGGCCGAGGGGCTGCAGGGCAGCCCTGGGGTCTCGGGGCCGCGCCCCACAGGGCCCTGTGGGTCTCGCCAAGACCGGGAAGGTCTGGGGCAGAGAAGGAAGGTCCCAGCTGACGGGGGTTTCTGACGGGGCCACGCCCACTCCCCCCCCCAGACCTCATCCACGGTTGGGGGGGCCGTGGGCTCTGCCTCCCGTGCACGGCTACCACGTGGGGCCAGCTCCCGCTCCAAGCGAGCACAGGGCAGGCCCCCGACCTCCCTGCCCCTTTGCGGGTGGTCCCGGGTCCCTTGAACCTCAGCACGGTCTCCATTTAAGTCCAGAGCCTGCTTAGAGCCAGACCCAGGGTTAGGGGTTGGGCCAGTGCCCCCACTACCAGGACGGTCGCCCTGCCGCCCGCCAGGGAGGGGCCCGTGGTCTGTCTTCTCTGCGGCACCCCGCCCGCCCCCTTCCTCCAGCTGGCCCCTGGTCTCCCGCCCCCAGCAGCCAGGTCAGGGTCTGGAGATTCCTGGCCACTTGTCTCCTGGTGGCCGCAGCTCTCCTGGGCGGAAGTCAGGTCCCCGGTCCCTGAACTCCCAGACCCAGGGACGCACATGAGTCCCAGGTGAGCCTGCTGTGGCCCTCATGCCTGTGGGGAAAGGGGCAGTCTCAGCTCGAGTGTGAGGATGAAATCCCCCCAAAACCGTGAGGAGGTTGTGGGCTGGCAGGGCAGCAGCCTCCCCGATCTGGGGCCACCAGCCTCCAAACGGAACCCCCCTCCCCGTGGACGCCGCACGCCATGTTATCCCCTCCCCCCGGCTCTGCCTCCTCCTGGGGACTCGGGCAGGACGCTGAGCTCTTGGTCCCCAAGGAGGGCAGTGCCAGGGGTGGCCGCAGGAGGGGGCAGATGGAGGGGTGCACAGCCCACAGGTCCAGGGGCCGAGAGCGCTTGGGGGCTGAGCTCTTCTCCACCCCCCGGGCGCGTGCTGCTCGTGGGGACTGCGGTCTGCACGTGGACAGAAGCCCGAGGGAGAGGGTGCGGAGCCCTGAGCGCCCCCCGCCCCTCCCCCCGCAGTGGCCCGGGGGTTAGAATCCCAGCCCGGCCACCAAGGGGGTGCGGGCGCCGCTGGGAGCAGCCGCCGCCGCTGCCGCCTCGCTCAGACGCCCGCGGTTGCTCCTGCCGTCTGCCCCGCCCCGGACCCCGGCCAGGACACCACGTGACATGCAGGCGCCCTGTCTCCTCGGGGCCCCCCCGGCTGTCACGGTGCGAGACTGCGATATAATAAGAAATGTATATTTAGTCTCTGTCCCGGCTCCCGGCTCAGAGCCGCTAAACCCTGCAGCTCCCGAGTGACTCGGCGACAGCAATCTGGCCGCTGAGAACACCCTCAGCCACACCTGCACTGGTGGCCGGGAGGTGACGGCACTTAGGGGGCTCTCGGAGGAGCCCTCGGGGGGGATTCCAGCCCCCCACTTCCCACTCCCTCAGGGTGAGTGGGGGCGGGGCGGGGGCGGGGACTGAGCAGATCACTGATGGCAGGGACCGGTCAGTCCTGTGGGCGCATCTGGTCCTCTGCACCCCGAGCAGCGGGGCCCCGTTTCCTGGGCGCAGCACGCAGCCCCGTGGGGCGGGGAGGACAGGGCGCCCACACTCCACGGGGACGGAGCTCCTGCCCTTGTCACCCAGCAGCCTCTGCATCCGGCTGCTCCCTTGTGTCCGTCGTAATAAACCGGTTCCTCTGACTCCGTGAGCTGTTCTAGCAAGTTCTCAGCCCTGCGGAGGGCCTGTGGGAGCCCCCCCTTTGTCAGTGGGTCAGTGGGACGTACTGGCGACCCGGACTGGCCCTGGCGTCTGCGGTGGGGACAGCCTGGGGGGCAGAGCCCTGGGCCTGCGGGGCCCGTCTGGCGGTGCCGGGGCTGAGCTGACCTGTGGACAGAGCGTGGGAGGCCCACAGGCGGACCCTCCCCGGCCTCGAGGACCTTGGCAACCCCGAGAGTCTTCGTTCTCCAGGTCTTACGCCGGTTTTATTAGATTCAGTCCTAGGTCCACTTGGGGGGATTTAGTTGTGTTTTTGTTTGTATGTTTACATGTTTACTGCTCGTACACAGAGCCACAAAAACGTGCGTGCACTGATCTGAGATGAGTCACCTCATCAGCCTCTCGCGGTCAGGGTCCCTCTGTCTGCAGAGCCCCTCCTTTCGGGGTTGCGCACCTCCGCAGACGCCGGCCCGCCCTGCCCGCTGAGGGGCGGGGGTCACAGAGCACAGACACCCCCCCCACCGTGGTTTCACAGGCCTCCCTCGCGGCGTCTCTCGGTTCACGGGACCGCGCTGGCATGCCACAGTGTGTTCCGTGATGTCTTCCTTCACTGCTTTTCGATAAAAGGGTTTTCAAATAAACACTCAGCACAGTTTGGGCTTTTTTGTTCCAGGACAAACACTGTTCTGTGGTTTGGTTCCCCTGTTCTGATGACCCCGGGGGTCAGCTCTGCGGGCCCCTCGCTCCCGGGACGCCCCTCCCGCGCTCCCACCCACCAGCGGGGCTGAGGGGCCGCCCCTTCCGCGGCTCCGACCCCCCGCCAGGCTGCGCGGACGTGGCTGGTTTAAGGCCGCAGGCGTCGGACTCCGTGCGGCGCCATCTCTGCCGGTTCCGAGCGACGCCGGTTCTGCGTTCTCGTCGCGGTTCTGGTGCGGCCGCGCCGGGAGGCGACCGGGTCCGCCTGTGCCGCCGTCCCGCCCGGGAGTCCCCGGACCTGTGCCCAACAGCCGGCGGCCTCTCTTCGTTCCGTTGTCGACCAGGGGCCGAGCGCGACTGTGGGTTCTCTGGCTCTCCCCGCGGTTCCGCTCGCATTTGCCTCGCGGTTGCAAAGCGCTGGTGTCGGGCCATGAGCACTCGGAACCGTTCCATCCTCTGGATTGACGGACACTTGTCATCATGAAGTGGCCCCTCCACCGCCTGGCACCGCCCTCTGTTCTGGAACTCGCTTCGCTGCTCTGGCCACGTCGGCTTTGGACTCCTGTCCGCACGTCCACCGTCCTTCCGCCTGATTCAAATGTCCGCGCGCCCACCCCGGCCGCTGGCTCGGAGGGTTGGAGCGCCGTCCCGGGCACCGAAGGTCGCGGGTTCGATCCCCGGGCGGGGTGCGTACCGGAGACGACCTGCACCGATGTCTCTCTCCGCCCCTTCCTCTCTCTCTAAAATCCATCAGCACATGGCAGGCGAGGGTTAGCATAAATAAACGTCCCCGTCTCCCTGCGTTTGATGTCCTTCCCGCAGGCAGCCTTTGATCCGGTCTGGACGTCTCCGCCTCCCCGACACGGGTGGATGCCGCCCCTCGCGGGAGCGGCTCCGAGGAGGTCTCAGTTGTTTGTCCTCGTTGTCCCGACCCGACCGAAATGTGGGGGAGGGCATGAGACTTGAACAGACATTCAACCAAAGATGATATTCGTGTGACAAAGAAGCTCACGAAAAGATACCCAACGTCACTTTGTATCACGAAGGGCAAGCTCACACCGTAGCCCTGAGACACCACGGCAGGCCTCGGGAAAGGCTGGACCAGCAGGAGCCCCGTCCACGGGGGCCGCCGGGGGGGAGCGTCTCGTGTGTGGTCAGAACCTCCCCCCCCCACGGCTCCCCAGTGCTTGCCCAGGACAAGGCCCCCCCCCACCCGAGCACACAGGAGCCCCTGCATCTCTGCTGACCTCAGCTCTGTGGGGGACGGTCCGAACCTGGAATAGACGGAAGGTGCCCCACTGGCGGGCAGGGGGGAGGTCACCCACCGCCCACGCCTGGGCTGCGACTCGGGGATCGAACGAAGGGCTGTGGAGAGGAGCTTCGATGGGGCACCCCTCAAAACAACCCCCCGAATGGACGACGGCAGACCCCAGACCACCCTGTCTCACGGTTCCCTCGCGGCAGACGCCGGAGCACGCAGACTGACCCGTCGCAGCAGGAAGGAGGTCGGCGTTTCCCGGGGTGGGGGGGTGGGAGCGGGGACAGACGGGGCGGCGACCGGGGGCGGGGGACGCCCACAACACGGGTTTGCCCCATTCACCGGCGGCGGTGTCGCAGGTGCACACGCGTGTCAGCCTTCCCCCAACTGCCCATGCGCGGCGTGCGCGGGGCGTCGTGTGTGAGTTGTATCTCGATGAGGCTGCTCCAGAGAGATATTTCGGGCTTGGAATTTGCCACCACGGAAGCACAAATGAGACCCAGCTTTTCCAAAACACGAGCGAAAACAGAGTAGTAAACAGCTCGCAAAGCCAAAGGCAGGGAAGCCGCGTAAATAACAGATGCATCGACCGGCGTGCGTGTTGCGACAATAAGCACCGCTGAGACGAAACAGCCGACACAGGCGTTCGCCGGGCGGGCGCACCTGAAGCGACTGCGCGGGGCTGGGCGGGCTGGGCAACCCGCGCCCAGGGGAGGGAGGAGGGAGGCCGAGGCCGGAGCGGCGGACAGCACGGGGTGACTGGGGGGCGGGGGGACCAGCTCCAGCCCCAGCGCAGGCACCGCGGAGGGGACAGCTCAGCGGGCGGCTCACCGCCGACCCCTGTGGCGCGGAAGAGGCGGGAGGCCCCGCGCGAGCCGAGAGTTCAGAGTCAGTGGGAGGCCTCCAGCGGCCCGCCGAGGCCCAGGCTGGGGGAGCCGCGATCCGGGGGGGCCTGTCGGGGGTGGCGGTGTACCCAGCGCCACCTGAGAGCGCCTCGGGCCACTGGGCACTGAACACGCGGCTGGAGCGCCCGCACCTGCAGGGCCGGGAGCGACGCCGTGGCGGGAACGCCCCCACACTGTCCTCCGTGTGACGCCCTGGGCTGGTGCCGCGCCTGCCCCTGCGATGTCAGGCCTCCTCCCGGGACCTGCGTGTCCCCGGGGCCCCCCTCCTCGTGCTGCCCTGGCCCAGGGCCCCTGCCCGGGGAGGACGCCTCCATCTGAGGCTCCGGCTGCACGGCCCCTCCTGGCCAGTCCACGCAAACCAAACCCCTGAGGCAGAATGACCACTCTTGTTTTCCCAAATGTTCCTCCCACAGCCCCCGCATGTCGGCCCGTTCACAGAGCCCCGGGGGGTGGGGGCAGGGGCGGCAGCTCAGAAGGTCCAGCGCCTGCCCCCCAGCCTGGGACCTGCCCTTGGACACCACCCCTGCCTTGTTTCCTGGCCACCTGCAGCCCAGCCACCTGCCCTCCACGCCCGCCCGGCCCCCTCCGTGGGCCCCCGCCCCCGTCCCTCCCTCCAGCCGCTCCTCAGGGCTCCTCCCTGGACAGGGGCTGCCGCCACTCCCTGCCGGCGGTGAGACCAGTGCAGCCGGCGGCAGCAACCTGGCACCCGCTCCCGGACACGGGCTGGACACGCTGCGGGACCGTGTGCTGCCCCCCCCCCCATCAGCGGGGGACCGAGGCCGGGAGCGGCCGGGGAGCCTGACCGAGGCCCTCAGGGCTGCGGAGCCAGGACCCAGCTCGGGCCTCTCGGCTGTGCCCGCACAGTGGGCGGGGGGGGGGGGGGGAGCACAGTTAGGAAGGCAGATTCCTGAGTGTCCTGGCGGCGGCCCCGAGTCCCACAGCCGCTGCTCCGTCTGCCTCTGAGTCCTCCAGGTTCACGCACAACAGGCCGGCTTGTGTTGGGGCGTGTGCGTGCGTGTGTGCGTGCGTGCGTGTGTGCATGCCCACGTGCCTGTCAGCCAGCACCTCGGTCAGCGGGGCCCTGAGGTCCCTGTCCAACCCCAGGTGGCCATCACCTCCCTCTGAGGGGAGGCAGCCCCGCCACGGTGGCCCCACAGGCCCCCCCCCCCCAGCCCAGGCCTCCCCGGACAGCCAGACCAGGCAGCGCCCTGGAGCCCTGCCCCCGCACCCCCCCCGAGCTGGAGGAGCGCCTGCTCCTGAGGCTGGGGGCGGGGAGGTGAGTTTGAAGTGTTAAGTGTGGCTTTGGAACAAGTTGGCTCTCGGATGACAGCATGCCTGGTTCCAGATGGTTCCTGTGCGGTCCCCTCGTTAGCATGCTAATTTATTCTGACTCATCCCCGCCTGCTGGGGCGGGCGGGCGGCGGAAGCACACCTCGCGCCAGAGCGAGCCCCCAGGCCCAGGGGTCCCAGCTGGCACGGACCCCTCCCCAGGGCTGTCACCCATGGGGGGAGGGCAGGAAAAAGGGGACACTTGTGGGTGTGACTTCAGCAGCCAGCCGGAGCAGGGTGCAGTCCCCACCCCACCCTGGCCTCCCGGGCATCACCTAGAGTCTCAGCTGCAACAGGACCAGCGAGGTCAGAGCCGGAGGCTCTGGGGACGTGGGAGCCGGGACTTCCAGAAAGAGCCGAATGGCGTTAAAACCTGCGTAGCCGCGGCAACAAAGCCCCACAGGGGAGGCTGGAGTGGCGCTCCTGTCAAAGGCAGCCTTGCGGTGCGGGTTGGGCCCAGGCCCCCCTCACGTCACTCCAGCCCCAGTGGTCTGAGACCACCCACCGGTCCAGGACGGTGGCAACCAGCAGGCGAACTGTGACCACGAGCCAGTGCTCCCTGCCTGGCCCCTCCGACCCCCACCCCGGGCTGCTGGGCTCGCCCCCCGGGAGAGACATGCCCCTCACCTGCCCCATCCCCACCGCTCCCGGAGACCCCACCCTGCACGGGGAACCTCGGTCTCGTCCTCCAGGACACAACTGGTGACACGCGGCTGGCCCTGACGGCTGGGGGGCCCGGGGACAGGACAGTCACCGGGCCGAGCGAGGCTCCCGGGCAGCAGCAGCCCCCCTGGGGCCGTCTCCGCCGGCGGCCCCTGTCAGACGGGGCTTCAGAGAAAGAGATGGCATGTCTTAAGTTCTCCGCTGAAAGCACAGGCCGAGCCCCCCTGTGCTCGCTGGGACCAGCCCCATGGGACACAGGGACGTGGCCAGAGCCGCCCTCCACGGTGACTCGGTCCGGCTCCAAGGTCGGCTTTGGGACGCAGAGCCCCAGAGGGGCCGTGAGTCAGGGAAGCCGCCCAGAAAGAGGGGACTCCCAAGGATTTGGGGAGGGGCGCTGAGCGCTGCTGTAGCACCCAAATCCCGGAGGGAGCTCAGGGGCCGGGGGCCTGTGGAGCTTCTCCTGTCTTTCCCAGGGCCCCGATCAGTGGGCTGGGCGCAGGGCCAGCGGCCTCGTCCGGTCCGAGGGGGCCCAAGGAGCGAGAGGCCACGCCGGGGGCCCGAGCTCCCCCGACCACCGCGCTGGGGCCTGGGCCTTCCCCTGACCGCCCTGCCCCTGGGCCCCAGCTTGCAGACGGCAGCCCCCCAGGGCCTCGGAGCCTCCCTATCGCGTGAGCCCGTCCGGGTCGTAGGCCTGGTCGTTGCCTCCTTGTGGCTGGGGAGCCCGGGCCGGTCTGCCCCCAGCGGGGCCCTGCTGCCCGGCCCTCTCCCGCGTCCACCACGGGCCCCAGGGGGCAGGAAGAGTGTAGCCACCAAAGGGGCCCCGGTGCCATCCCCCCACCCTGCATCATGGGGCACACGGGTCCCAGCCCCAGTGTCCTGACGCGACGCGGCTGGCACCCTGGGGCCCTGCACCCTCATCAGGACGCACTACCGCCCCAGTGGGCCCGGCCCACGCCGGCGGGTCACCGCCAAGAGCCCCAAGGGGCTGGTCACCAGTCTGGGACCCACTGCCCCTCTCTGGTCTGCCCCCCGCCCCATGCCCTTCCCGTCACCCAGGCCTGTGGGGGCCTCAGAGGCTCGAAGGACAACAACCAAGATTGTCAGAAGCCAGTTTAAAGCGCATGGTAATTAATTCCAGAGGGTTTTATGGCCCCGAGTGCGGGTGGCCACGCCCCCCGTCCGGGGAGGCGGCATCCCACCACCAAGGACTCGACCCTGGGTGTCTGCAGGCGGTGATGAGGCCGCCCACCGCTCCGCGCTTCCATAAATAAGGGCGACAACGGCTGAGGCCCCGCCGCCCCCTGATTGCCTGGAAGGCATCATCGTTTTAATAAAAAAACTAATCAGCAGCCTCCCCAGCAGCTCGGGCTCTGTTAATTGCAGAGCGGCGTCTGACGGGCGGGGGCAGGGGTGGGGGCAGGGGGGTCTTTTATGGTAAAAGCAGGACTTAAAGGAAGAGGAGTTTCCTCGCCTTCCAAGTGGAGGTGGTGTCCCAGGGCGTCTGCCTGTCCCGAGGGACAGACATGGTGACCTTCCCATCCTGCCCCCAGCCTCGAGTCCGGACCCACAGCTGCTTCCCCGCCCACGGCAGCAGTGCGCCTTCCTCCGCCGGCCCGTTGCTCGGGTCCCCGTGTGGCTGCCCGGGGCTGCGCAGCACGGTTTGGGCGACACGGTGGAAGGGAAGTGCTGGGTGGGGCTTCCCAGAAAGTGCCAGAAAACAGGGAAGACTCGGTCATCAGGCTTTCATCCTTCTTTCCCTACCTTTGGTCCTCTGGCCTGCCCCTTCTGCCTGCCTGGAACACAGATGTGATCCTGGAGGTGCTGCAGCCACCTTGTGGCCATGAGGCTATAGGCAAAAGGCCAAGAGCAACCACTGGAGCGGCTGCAAAGAAAGAGCCCGGGTCCCTGCGAGCACCACGGAGACCCCAACTCAGTTCAGAGTCCGCCTGTATCCCAGGCCCCCTACTTTACTCCAGACTCCTTGTTACACAAGAGGCATGAAACCCGTTTGGTGAGACAATTACAAGTTGGGTTTCACATACATGAAGTTGAGTATATCCCTCACTGATGCATCCAAAGATCATTGTTGCTAACGATAAAGTCAAATAAGATCACACGCATGCCCTGGCTGGTGTGGCCCAGGGGATTGAGCACCGGCCTGCAAACCAAAGGGTCGCCGGTTCGATTCCCAGTCAGGGCACATGCCTGGGTTGCGAGCCAGGTCCCCAGTAGGGGGCGCTTGAGAGACAACCACACATTGATGTGTCTCTCCCTCTCTTCCTCCCTTTCCCTCTCTCTAAAAATAAATAGAAATTCTTTTTAAAAATTAAAAAACAAAAAACTAAAAGGTGGTCGAAAGAGGTTTTGGTTTTACTCGCAACTCTGCACTGACTCCTGGAAGGTGTGGAAAAAGCATCGTTTGCTCTCGTTACCACTTTTCCCGCCACAACCCGTCGGTGGTGGGGGCACGGCCCCCGCTCGCCGGCCCCCAGCCACGTCGCCGCCGGCCCTCTCCGTGGGCGTACCCTCCTTCCCCTCCTCCCCAGTGGTCTTCCCCCGCCCCCGGTCTCGGCAGGAGGGCGCCAGCAGCTCCCGCGGCCCGGACCGTCCCTGCGTCTCCTGCTCTCCACACTCCCCGCTGAGGTCGGCGTCTCCCCACGTCCTAACCTCCTAACCGCGGCCCCAGCTGAGAGCAGGACCAGTCAGGCCGGGAAGTAGTGAGGGTCAGCAGGGAGGCCCGGGCCTGGCGGCGCCCTGAGCCTTGTCCTCCGTGGGGGTTCCCCCGGTGCCCTCCCGCGTCCCCATGTTGTCCCCTTTCCTCTTGCCATCTCACTGCACGCTTCCCCCCGCCCCGTCCCAGGCACCAGGATACACCGCCTGCTCCTGTCAGGAATGGAGGCCCCATGGCCGGTCCTCGCGGGCAGCACCCTCAGCCTGGGGTCGGGCCCCATGCAGTGTGCAGGGCAGGACCCGGAGAGCCGGGGCCCCCGGGCTGCTGGTGCCCCGTCAGGGTGCAGGACGGGATGGGGGGGCACCTGTCCCACAGACGCCGAGTCCTCAGGAGACGCCACCCCTGAGCCCCCACCCGCAGCCCCTGCCCAGGCCCCTCCAGGCCGCCGGCCGCGTGCGAAGGGCCGGGCGGCGCAGCAGGCCGAGGAGGGGCCGGCTGTGGGAAAGCCCCTGTAATAAAGCTGTTCATAAAAGTGAAATGTCGTTCGAAGGCTCTGCCTCCACAGGAATCGGGTTTTATGTCCCCGTGCGTCTTGGGGAAGCCGGTGCCTCGCGGCCACCCACGGCGCTGGCACGGGCGTCGGTCCCAGGGCCGCACGGGCCCCGCCCTGGGGAGAGGGAGGCTTTCTGAGCCGAGAGGTGACCCCAGCGGAAGGGGGCCACCTCCGTCCTGCTACCCTGGGGGCCTACGAGCCCCCCACACTGTCCCTGCACCCCGACTGTGCCCCCACCGGCCCTGTAGCCCCCGTGGGGCGGCCTCCTCCCACCTCCCTCCTCAGGGCCCTCGTGGGGCCGGGAACCCTGACTCGGGGTCAGGCTACGGAGCTGGACGCTGGCAGACCCCCGTCCCCACGCGCCCCAGGAGGCCAAGCTGGGGCCCCGGGGTCCTCGTTTCTGCACCGCCGGGCACCGAGCTGGCCCCCTGCCCCCGAGCGTCTCCTGCCCCTGCACGAGAGGACCTCCTGGGGAGGAGGAGCCCGAGGGCCCGTCCACCCGGACCGAGCGCCCCTCTAGCACGGGGTGGCTCTGTCCAGGCGTCAGAGAAGGTCGTCTGCCGCCAGCCAGGTAGCCCAGAGTGATGGCCGCTGTCTCCGAGGGCGGGGTGGGGGGGACGCGGAGCATCCAGGGCGGGAGGTCTCGACCTGCCGGCCTTCCCCCAGGGCCTGTAGCCCCTTGGCACAGGTGAGCACGCCCGGTGGGCTGCAGGGGCCGTGCTCGGGCCTGGAGCTGGGCAGGGCAAAGCCTGGGGCCACCGCTGCCTGGAACCCCAGGGACCCGCAGGCCCAGGCCAGCCGGGCCCTCTGTCCTCACAGGGAACAGGGGAAGCGGGAAGGATGCACCTGCGGGCAGGTGAGTGGGGGCCCAGGCCCCCAGGAGCCCACGTCCGCACCCGGCCTTCCTGAGTTCATCCGGGACCAGGGTGCTCACCCACCCGGAGGCCTGTCTGTCAGGGGGCCGGACCCCTCCCCAGAAAGCCCGGTCACCTGGCCGCACGACGCCCCCACCCCCGCAGGCCCGGCACCAAGTGCACCTGCCTCCACGTCCGAGAGCTCCGCTTCCCAGCCCACCCACCGGGAGACCCCTCCACCGCGCTGTAATTTACAAGGCAGCTGGAGCGCAGGGCGTTTTTAATAAAAATTAGGCACAAGCAGATCGCGGGGATTAATAGTTATATTGTGATTTTATGGTCCTCGCGCGCAGCGGCTCGGGGAGACGACCGGAGCACGGCCGTTTCAGGCAGATAAAACGGGGCGTTTATTGTTAATGGAGAGAGAGCTTCAGGGCTCAGCCAGCTGTGGGGAGAGCTGCCGAGGGCGCGCTGGGTGGGACGAAGCAGCGGCTGGAGACAGGGCGTCCGGAAGGGGCCCCCCGGGGCCGGGGCGGCCCCCTGGGCTCTCCTGGAGGGAGCCACGTGGGGGTGGGGGGACATCAGCCTAAAACCAGAGTGGCGTGAGGTGTCCCTGAGCGAGGGGCCCGGGTGCAGCCTGGCGGGCGTGGGCTGGGCCCTCTGGGCCTTGCCACCCGCCCAGTGAGGGCTGGGTGAGCGCCTAAGCACAGCGGGGGCCCGCCGGAGCCCGGGGAGCGGTGACCAGACGCTGCGGCCCACAGGCCTCCTCCGATCTTCCCCGAGGAGCCGGCACTCACCGCCACCTGCCACCCTCCCTGACAGCTCGGCTGGGACCTGGAGCCCACCCGGCCGGCTGGCGGCCAGGGCCCCGGGGCTACCTCACCCTCGCCTGGCTGGGGGCGGCCCTCCTTGGGCTCCCGGGGGCTCTGTGTCTCCAGGACCCGCCAGGCTGCCCACCAGAAGCTCAGGA
Organism: Phyllostomus hastatus; assembly: GCF_019186645.2. Lineage (NCBI taxonomy): Eukaryota > Metazoa > Chordata > Mammalia > Chiroptera > Phyllostomidae > Phyllostomus > Phyllostomus hastatus. The sequence continues at coordinate 71,850,182 of NW_025334033.1, forward strand.
CTCAGAAACCCACCTCGGTGGAGAGAGAGCCGGCCGGCCTGGTGCTCAAGCCTCGGGGCAGCTGGGAGTCTGCTGGCATCGCCTAGGGGGCGCTGGCCTGTGTGTGGGGGGGCGGGGGGCAGCAGGGGGCAGGCTTTGGAGATGCGGGGGGAACAGGGAGAGGGCTAAGGCAACACCCACCTGCATGGCACCTGGGCTCCTGGCTCCAGGGCTGCCCTCCGGCCCCAAGCCCCTGAGCACGGTCCCCTCGTCCCACCCACGGCCTGAGTAGGCGGCCCCCTGCCTGTCCCAGCCCCCTGCCCCACGGGCCCTGGGCAAGGCCAGGCTGGGCCTGTGGTGAGCACAGGACGCCCCCACCCGCCGCCCAGGGTAAGGGGCCGGGTGTTTCCCGAAGGGACTCCAGCCTGAGCTCAGCACTGGGAAAGTCCAGCTCAAATCACAGCCAAGGCCGGGGGAGCTGAGCCGGGGGGCCAAGCAAGTGGGGGAGGTGGGGGGACCCAGGAGCCCCGGGCTCAGCCCCCCACGACCACCTCCCCCAGCCCAGGCAGGGTCACAGCCCTGGCGACCACCCAGGAGGTGGGCCCCAGCAGGAAACAGTCACTATGTCCAGGCTGGTCACTCACCCCGGAGAGGAGTCTCTCTGACGTGGCCCAGCCCCAGAGCCCCCAGAATCTTCTGGAACCATGGGAAACGCAGACCCTCCTGCACGGTGGCCAGTCCTGAACCTGGCCAGGGGGCTCGCAGGGGACAGAGAACGGGCCCCGAGTCCTCCCGCCGGGAGCCAGCAGGGGACCGCCCCTCGGAATCCTGCGGACCGTGGCAGGCGCCCTGTGCCCGAGGTCTGGAAGGCCCAGGTTCCAGGTGTG